>NC_042616.1:88171192-88771192 GCF_901001135.1 Rhinatrema bivittatum
TTGCGGCGTAGATTCTTGCCCTTGAGGAAGGACGACGCACGTCCGAAACCCTGTACAGTGTCGGGCACAGACACCGGAGAAGCGATGTGAGATTGGTCGCATTGCTACGGACCATCTGTGAGGAGAGTCTCGGGCTAATAACATGCAAAGAAATTACATCTAAGTTAAGATAAGTATCAACAAAAGACTGCAAGTTTTGTACTAATGAAGTTAACGTTTTAATACACGGAGCACTAGCACACGGAAAATATTATAAAAAATGGACTGACCAATGATTAAGCATAAGGCAGAGTGATAAAATGGTAAGAATTACCACACTATGACGCCTATTATGAAGGTCATATTACCATAGCGCTATCTAATACCTAACATTTGGAGTAGGGGATTTGACATATTTTGCAGTTATTATAATTGATCCCTATCTCATTTCACAACGTAGAGGTCGATGACCGGGGGATATTGGTGATATTTGCATTGATGCCTTTTTTTTTATACTTCAGGTTTTTATTGTTCAAGTACAGGCAGTTAGTGCTGTATTGATATAGGACTTTTACTATATTGTAATTGTTTATTCATGACTTTCTGAGAAAACCATTAATTTTCATCAACAAAATCTTCCAGGTGCTTCAGCACCAGAGATTCTAAGACTTTCGCCATGAATGATAAAGTTGATATAGGCCTATAATTACAACTCTTTGCTTCCAGTGAAGCAAAGAGTTGAATTAAAAGTTTTGGTTCTTGCATTTAAGATCTTAAAACTGAACAATCCATCTTATTTATCTAATTTGCTTGAAGCATATTGTCCTGCTCACTCTTTATGCTCACAGGAAAATTATTACAGGTTCCCTCACTGAGAACTGTTTGCTTACAAGACACTCGTTCTCATGCATTCTCAGTGATAAGACCAGTGCTATGGCATAAGCTTCCTAATTATTTACATTGTCTAGATGACATAAAAATATTTCAGAAACAGTTGAAAGCATATTTGTTTCAATCTGCATTCTGCATTCAATGCTTCCTGATTACAAATAGGTTACCAGTGATTTTCTTTGAGATGGGATTGTTTTGTAAAGAAATTTTATGCTGTATTTATTCTTAATGTAGAATTTTAATTATTTTTAACTTACTTTTATTGGTGTTCTATGTCTGTGTGTTTAAAATTGCCTATAATCCTCTTAGCATTGTGTACCATAAATATTTTAATAAATAAATGTAATAGGGTCATGATGTAATCCCTGATAAAAAGTATTTTCCAATTGGGAAAATAGAGGCAGTTGCACCTGTTAAATTTTAGGTAAGAGTCAAAGGATATCCGCCCCCTTGATTCTCCCCTGAATTAGGAATCTGCGAAGAGAGGTTAGGACATTGGAGAAGAGATGAGTGAAGTCTTATGGTTGGGAGGGTAGGATGAGTTGGTGTAAATTAACTAATTGTTATTATGTCTAGATAAGTCATGCAAAGAAAATTGTTTTTGAGCAGGCTGAGAATAGACTATGGGAGAATTTTGGAATTGTTCAGATGCTCATTGGGAATTTTTTATGCCCCTATGCGATTTATTCATGAGATTTTGGATGGGAATTGTTTTGTGAAAATGAAGAAAATCGAAGGATTTAGGAGACAGTTGAATCAAGAAATTGAGGTTAAGGTGGAGCTGTGAGAGGATAAATTGAGTGTGATCACAGAGTCCATAGTAGAAGAAAGCATGGGCCTAGAGGAGTTTTATCCAGTTGGGGGGAAGGAGTTAAGGGATTTTGTCTAAATGTAGGGGTATGACTCATCAATTTGACTCTTCTCTGGGTTTTCTTTAGTAAAATTGTTGCCTGAAGATCTTCAGAAGGAGGTCTTGAGAATTGTGAATTCATAGTTTTATGAAGGTCATCTGTTGGATCAATTGAAACAGACTGTGATTTTTCCATTGTTGAAGAATCATACATTGGCCAGAGACAATTGTACAGTTATAAACCTATAGCCATAGTGCTTTTTTTTTTTACTAAAATTATAGAAAAAGCAGTTTGTACTAGGTTATCTCATTATATGAAGGAGGTTGGCGAATTAGATGAATGTCAATCCAGGTTTAGGAAGGGCTATAGTACAAAGATGACATTAGTAGCTATAAATGATATGTTGATCCAATTTAGGGATAAGAGCATACCAGTGTCTTTGATATTGTTAGATTTGACAAGTGCATTTGACCTAGAGGACTTGTGTGAGTCAGTAAGAGTAATGATGGGTTGAAATAATAGGTAGTTAGTTAGATAAGAATAAACTGATTTTAAATGAGGATAAATGTGAGTGGTTGTAACTTTCTGATGGGATTGAAATGTCTCCTTCTATTACTTTGACTATTAAAGGTACAAAAAAATTAGAATATCCACAACAGTTAGGAATTTGGGGATTTTTAGGGAGCCTAATATTCCAAAAATGGCAAGAAGTTAATTTTTAAAACTGCGTCAGTTACATAAATTGAGGGTCAGCTTAAGACCATCTGTATTTCAGGTCTTGGTTTCACTTGTTATTGTAATGGGATGCTGGTGGGGTTGCCTGATACATTGCTACCATGAATTCAGGTTTTACAATGTTTTACAAATACCTTGAATCAAACAATATATTATCTCCAAACCAATATGGTTTTAGAAAAAACCTCAATACCGAGACACTCCTTCTTTCATTAAATGATACCATATTAAGAGGTTTTGACAATGAAAAACAATACTTACTTGTATTACTTGACCTCTCCACAGCATTTGATACTATAAATTATCAAATACTTCTAGACCGATTATCAGAAATTGGTCTAGCTGGCAATACTCTACAATGGTTCACATCATTTCTTAACTACAGGAGCTACCAAGTCTCATTCAATAATAACATATCAAAGAAAATTGACCTCAAAACTGGAGTACCACAAGGATCTGCATTATCTGCTACTCTCTTTAATATTTACCTTTTACCAATCTGCCAACTACTAGATGATCTTCAAATAACATACTACCTCTATGCAGATGATATACAACTTCTTATTCCTATAAAAAAAATCCATTGAAACATACAAAGATACTTCCATGATTCTTGATGCACTAAGACAACTCCTTTCAAATTTAAAACTAATAATCAATATTGATAAAACTGAATTATCATGAACAAAAAACCCAACGTAATTCCACCACCTCAATTCACCACTAACAATCAAATCAACTTTATTACCCCTGTCAATCACGCCAGAAATCTTGGAGTTATCATGGATAGGAACCTATACTACAATATACACATAACAACTAAAATCAAAGAAGGATATCATAAGCTCCTAGTTCTCAGATGTTTAAAACCTTTTTTAAATTCAACGGACTTCAGAACCGTCTTGCAACTTATAATTTTCTCAACAATAGACTATTGTAATTCTCTTCTGATTGGCCTCCCATCAACAAGCATTAAACCTCTGCAGATTCTTCAGAATTCAGCAGCTAGAATTTTAACAGGAACAAAAAAATATGTTCACATCACCCCAATACTAATGTCACTTCATTGGCTTCCTATTAAATCTCGAGTAGATTATAAGATCCTGATCATCACTCACAAATTAATACATGCCGATCATCATAAACACACTGGTTAAAAAATCACTCCACAAATTACCAGAACAAATCTTCGCTCTAACAACACTTCTTGTCTAAAAATTCCTCCCATTAAAGATGCTCGACTATCAACTACTAGAAACAAAGCATTCTCCATTGCTTCCCCAAAAAAATGGAACTCTCCACCGCCTTATTTAAGAACTCAATCTAACATCAAAAAGTTCAAGAAGGACCTAAAAACTTTCCTCTTCCATACAGTCTGCATCAATGATCATCTTTAACAACAATCCATTTACAATCAATCCAACCATTCAAACCCAAACAAGAAAAAAACAGTAACTACAACTGGCATCAACCTTAAGTATTACAATTTCAGAAATTTAATATGAAGCCCTCCTTTAAGATGAATTAATACTATTTTTGTTACTTTCCTTTTTTACATCTTTCCCTTCTCCCCCTCTTTCACCCCACCATCCTCCTCTACCTATCATTTCACTATTGTTATTGTTTTCTTCTTTTGCAACTATGTATAATTTATCTGATTGTTGTTTTGATTCTGTAAACTGTTGTGATGGCTAAACCGAATGATGGTATATAAAAACGAATAAATAAATAAAAATACAAAATATGAGGCAAGGCTAATTTTTTCAGTATCCAAGGAGGATGAGTGCTAAGCCTTTTCTAAGGCTTCTTCACTGGCTCCCAATTAGGGAGAGAATTAAGTTCAAAATCATGATGTTGATGTTTTAAGGCTGTGCGAGGCACAGGAGCTATCTATTTGCAGAAACAGGTCAAGAGCTATGCTCCTAAGCGTAACCTTAGGCCATTTCATGGAGCTTTGGTACAGGTCCCCTCAGTCTGGAAATTGTAAGGTGGCTCATAGAAAAAGGCTATTTTCAGTGATCGGGCTGTTGATGGATCTGTATTGTTTTGTATTATTTTAGGATTTTATTATTTTATATTCTTATTGTACTTTTATACTTTTACACTGCTTTATGATTATGTTGTACACTGATTTCTGCGTGTGCGGTATATAAGAGATTAGAAATAGAATAAATAAATAAATAATCCTACTTGGTTATATTCAAAATATATCCAGTTAAGTTTAAAGCTATCCAGGTGCCATTACCCAGATAATTTTAGGTGAGTATATTCAGCAGGAGACTTCTCCCGTTGAATATTGAGACAAATTATCTGGCTAACTTTAGCTGGATAACTTCTCTACTCACTGCTTTTCTGAATATTGATCTCTAAAGATTACCATTATAAGCAGTAGATTTTCAGACAGGAGTGAAAGGAAAGTCTTCCAGGCTTGGAAACCTGCTAACAAACTGCTGCTTAGAGAGAGTCAGCAGGGGCTCACTTGTAACTCTATAGGAGATTTATCCAATTTCATCAGTACAGTGCTCTACACAACATAAAGCAGGTACCAATATGGGAAAAATCCCAGAGGAGTGACATCTCCAAACAGTACACTGTGAGGGAACTGGAAGAAAGGGTGCCCTTGAAATTGATTCTCATTTTGTATTTTTGATTTCTGTATGGATTGCTCCAGATGCAAATGTATCATCTTACAAGTTATTCATCTGCATCAAGAACCCAAGTAAAAGGATTTATTTTGGGATATCATCAGACTATATGGTAGTGCCTTTATTTCCACTGGGAGATAAGTAGGATTTCCCATAACCCCTAAGGGCCCTGAAAGAATTCACCACCCCTGAAAAGGATTCAGGAGCATGGGATATATAAAGGTCCCTCAGCTCCCTGATATGCTCCTAAGTTCTACTGGCTGGCAGATAGGGGATGCATATATGCAGTATAACCAAAACTACTACATGTGGTCCTGGCCCTAAAATAGATCCTTGCCACTAGAAAATTGCTTGATTCTGATATTTTGTCACTTAACCTCTACCTTTAGTTAAAGGAAACTTTTCTTTTATATCAGTGTGGGGGAAGTGTTTGCATTCCTTTTTAAATAACAGTGGGCAACAAAAACTCTAGGGAATTCTGCTCTCTTTCAATATAAACTAATACTCAGAGTTGGAGTGAGCTCTTTCTGCTCTGTAGTGAGACATGAGAGATGGCATTGAGTGGTCAACAGGGATTCCTTGTGGGTCTGCTGGTGTTGTCAGCTCAGAAAGGCCATGCTACTCAGAAATCTGGAGTAATCAGTCCAGGATCCCAGGCTTTGCCTAGGAGCAGCCTAAGGGGAGAATGGACGTAGGGACTATCCAGAATCTTGTTGATTGGAACTGCTGAAAAAATGACTAAGAAGAATTTGGTGAATTAATTTGAGTACTGATGAAACTTATTTGAGAAGGGACTAGAACTCACAAGATATTTGAAAATCTGATTTTAATGCCACACTAGAAGAAGAGGAAATGTAACTGCATAATAATTTTAGTTGTGCATCTTTGTGAAACATCTTCTTGTAACTATTTTTATTATTGTGCATTTAACTTTTGGTTACTCCCGAATACAAATAATTGTTTATTGAAGATACCCTTTGAGTGAGACTGTTTACTTATTCCCAGGAGATAGGTTCATAAGTATTCAAAGGAAGAGAAGAGTGAAGGATTTGTTGCAGTTGGAGGTGTAGTCAGATGATCCTATAGGGGAAAGGGAGGAAGTGGTACTTTTCCCTATCCAGCAACAGAAATGCAGCCCTTGCCCCTAGGCCATGTCTGCTATTCCATTTGTTTGACCAATTGTGAGTTTTTGATGAACCCATAGAGTGGTGTGAGGCTCCAAAACCTAGAATCAGAGTCTTTTATTTTATGTCCCCTATGGGAAGTTACATATACAAACAGTCACATATAGGAGCAAGAATGTATTTTTAAAAAGGGGAAATAGGATAAGGGGATGCTAAGAGCCCTTTGTACTAAGTATTATTCCATATGCAAATTGGTAGAAAATCTTTAGTACATATGCCTTTAAAAAAAAAAGTAAAAGGGGAATAAATCAAGGTATAGTTATATATATATAAACAAATAACCTTCTATCCTTATACCAATGTAATCATTCCCCAGACGTACTTAAGGCCTGATTGCTCCGTCTTTTCCCATAGGCACAGAATAGATAAAAAGATTTGGTGAATTAGGTCCTTAGTCTTCCAAATTCTATTCTCTCTTACTCCTCACTCTGTAATAAACCAACAGATTGAGCACTGAGCACAATCCTCATTCCAATTATAGGGCTGATTATTTGTTTCTTTTTGGTAGGTTTCAATCATTAACCTAGCAGGACCTGGGAATCTTCTGGTTCTAGATAGAATGATAACCTTCTTGGCCTTTTGGGAGGTGTTGATGATTATGCTGTGGCCGCACTGATCACTTTTTGTTTTGACTACCATAGCATCGAACTCAATCACAGAAGTTTGATAGTCAAGTATTTCCTTATGAATTCTAATGCTGTCTGCAGTCTCTCTCCTATTGCCTGATGTGTGTGGACTTCTGAGTAATTGCTCATTCCAGGTTAACTTTCCTTTTTGGCAACGGTTTTCTTCTGTTCTTTGCCAGCTTACATTTTGCTTTTGTTGTATTCTGAAAGCCTCTTGAAGCTCTTAAGATTTTATTGCTAGAAGTCATTGTTCTTGACAACCATAAGCTGCTTCAGGAATTGGAGTAGCTCTGATTCCATTATAGGAGGAGGAGTTTCTGATGGTGTCTCTTGGCTCTGAGCAGCAGCTTCTTTATCCTCTGCTGTTTAAGCTGCTGTAAATGAGTGCAAGGATCAATTGGCTCCAGATAAAAGTGAGCGTTTTTTCCTCCTCATCAGTTTGCTCAAATTGTGATCCGTCTTGGGTTTCACGCACAGTTGTCGTGTCATCTATAAAAGTATATGGATAGCAAGCCCTAGCCAATATAGTCAGTCAATATTTTTAACTCATTTTGCTAAGACTAATTACATTTGACTTGTTTTATCACTTTTTCTCAGAAAGTACTTCATTCAAGCCTCTAAATAAAATGCCTTAGCTTAACAATCCTTTTGTCATTAGCTAAGTAATATAATTAAGACAGTTACAGAAAAGATCATGTACTTTATTTTAGAAATATATTCTATCAAAGAAATATAATGTGCTATTAAAATTACCTTTAAAAATGTCATTATACTGTAATTAAAGCTAAAGAATTTGTTTTTGCCTTCTCCACTAGTATTTGATTTTATAACATCCATCATATCAACGCCTCCCACTCCATAAAATTACTCAGATATTATGACACTTGTGTTTCTTCATGTTTCCCTGCTTTCTACCATCTTGCCTGAGATGGGGGGACACTGAATGTGGTTCATTTCCATACATGAGGGAGAATCACATCTAGGTTTTTTTGGATTTAATGGCTAGGACCCACATAACACTCTTTGCTTGCAGAGTATGTATTCCAGTAAAGTGTCTACTGTAACAAAATGTTTTGGATGATGATAATCTGACAATTAGTACATTTATGCAGTGAAGAATCTGTACACTCCATTTATAAACTCAATATACTCAGGCAGTCAAAATCTTCTTAATCCCATTGTGGCAGTCTGTCTCTCCCATTAACTATTAAGGGATATCCTTGTACCTGGAATTCCTGATATGCTGCACCTCTACAAATCAGACCCCTTTCCTTCTGTTTAGTACCTGTTTGGCACAACTCCTCTCCTTTCAGTGTGTAGAACTATACTGGCACTTAGTGATAATGACTGGATGAGTCAGTTTTCTCCTTTTCACTCTCAAAATGGCAGAAGACTAGGGATGTGCAGCCCTCATTTTTTTGTTTTTCATTTTGGGAGTTTATCATTGTTTTTTTATTTGTTTATATTTTTCAGTTTGGTTCGTTTGCCCCCAAAAAACAAACCAAATAAAACTAAACTGATTAAAAAAAAACAAAAAACAGGCTTCCATAGTCTTGGAAACCCTCAGGATCCATACCTACTCGTGTGGGCCTCTCCAGGCCCATCCAGGGCCTCTCTTCTCCTCCAACTCCCCATGTAAGGCCCAAAAAGCTAATCCAGCCCAGCCAGAGCTTACCCAGGGCCAGCCCAGAGCCTGCCCAGGACATGGTTACAGCATAGTCAGGACCTAGTTAGGGACTGGTTGGGACAGGCCTGGAGCCAAACTAGAGCTGGTCCAGAGCCTATCTTCGGCCCTGTTGCAGCCCTCACCTTTTATTTCAATGTGCCAGGACTGGAGAGCTCCTTCACTGGCCCCCACTTATACCCTTCCTAGATCCTGCATAAAAAAGGGGCAGGAGTGATCCCCACTCGATTCTGCCTGTATCTCGATCCTTTAAAAATGGTGCCATTCACCTGGAGGACAGCTCCAGCGTGACATCACTTTTCAAGTATGGCTATACATCATAATGGCTCCGGCCATGCCGGAGGAAGGTGCTGAATTGAAGCCCTTTGTCACTATCCTCCAGGTAGAAGACACCATTTTTATTTCTAGTTCAAATTTCTTTATTGAAATTTTATGTTAACAATAACAAAAGGGAAAAGGAAAGGAGCATCCATGAATAAAGGCTCAATGTAAATAAGATATAGAAGTAAATTACAGTCATTAACAGACACACATAAGATAACATACCAGAAACATATCCAATGATAACATGCCAGGCCCAGAGAGTACATGTGTACATGTAATTCTTGTGTGGTGTTAGGTGATGTGATACTAATCAACCCACAAAAGATTACATAGGGCCCCTTACTTGTGTCCTCACGCCACTTGAAAGGCACTAAATAAAAAAGCTTTTTTAGGTATAACAGTTTAAAAAAAGATGTCATCTTCTTACAGCCTGCTAGAATACTGCTTCATCCCAGAAAGTGGCCTCTATATAAAGCTCATAGAGGCTGCAATGTGACAACTGAGGAGGATTCACAAAGATGTGGAGGATAGAGATGCCACCTGCCCAAGAGCAGACAGTGATGTTGGCTGCTGTTGCTTTGGACCAGGCAGACTTCAACAGACTGGCTCCCATCCCTACACCGCCTTGGGTTGCACATATCTATTAGCTAAGGGAATGCCTAAGGGTCACAGCAGAAAGGTTCAAGAGAAGGCTCAGACAGTCCTTGTTGAAACTGTGCACTCAAATGAGACAGCCTAAGGACCATGGCAGCAAAGAAAGAGAAGGCCCAGATAGTCCATGTTGAAAGAGTGCACTCAAATGGGAGAGCCTAAGGACCACAGCAGCAAAGTTCAAGAGAAAGCCAAGACAGTCCATGTTGAAAGAGTGCACTCAAATGGGAGAGCCTAAGGACCACAGCAGCAAAGTTCAAGAGAAAGCCAAGACAGTCCATGTTGAAAGAGTGCACTCAAATGGGAGAGCCTAAGGACCACAGCAGCAAAGTTCAAGAGAAAGCCAAGACAGTCCATGTTGAAAGAGTGCACTCAAATGGGAGAGCCTAAGGACCACAGCAGCAAAGTTCAAGAGAAAGCCAAGACAGTCCATGTTGAAAGAGTGCACTCAAATGGGACAGCCTAAGGGCCATGGCAGCAAAGTTCAAATAGCAGACAGCTGGACCAGGACCAGAGAGCGCAGCATGGAGGTAGCAGAACCAGGACCAGAGAGCACAGCATGGAGGCAGCAGGACAAGGACTGGAGAATTCAGCATGGAGGTAGTAGAACCAGGAACGGCGAGCACAGTATGTAGGCAGCAGGACCAGGACCAAAGAGTACAGCATGGAGGCAGCAGGACCAGTTCTGAAGAGCGCAACATGGAAGCAGGAGCCCCAGGAGATAAGACAGCAGCATGGATCCAGCAGCAGAATGAGATAAGTAGAATCACCAGCAGCAGGACGAGGATATGAGACATGATGAGAAGAGACACCAGCTGAACCATGACTGGAAACCACATCAAGAAGGCAAGATTATGGGCACAGCAAGTAAGCAGCAGAAAACCACAGGCAGACAGTAGACTATCCACATCAGCAAGCAGGCAAAGAAACTCTGTACTTAGGACAGGCAAAGCAGGTGGAAAGTCAGGCCTTGTGCCAGCAATTAGCACAGCTACAGCAAACTCCAGTTCAGTAACCTCCAGTCCAGCCAGAACCATTATGCTTGAGCACCCTGTCCTTGAAAAAGCAATTTGATGGCAAACAAGGACATTTCAAAGGATTTATTATTCAGTAGAGATGTGAATCGGAACCGGAATCGGTTCAGTTCTGATTCAAATAATTTTTATCATCCAGCCCGATTGGTTTTTTGTTGATCGGCTGCGCCCAATCCGATAAACAAAAAACCCACCCTGACCCTTTAAAACTGACCCCTTAGCCTCCCCCACCCTCCCGACCCCCCAAAAAACGTTTTAAAATTACCTGGTGGTCCAGTGGAGGCGCCGAGAGCAATCTCCTGCTCTCGGGCCGTCGGCTGTGCTAATAATGGCGCCGATGGCCCTTTGCCCTTACCATGTGACAGGGTATCTATGCCATTGGCCGGCCCCTGTCACATGGTAGGAGCACTGGATGGCCGGCGCCATCTTTAAAAATGGCGTGGATATGACCGGCGCCATCTTTAAAGAATTGTTGCACACTGCTCCTGATCCCAGAACTGTCAGATCAAGTCTTGAAAGCAATTATCTTCTCCAAATTAGATCTACGAGTGGCCTACAATCTCATGCATATCAGAGCAGGAGATGAGTGGAAAACAACATTCCAAACTCATTATGGGCATTTTGAATACTTGGTATATACAAAAATAGGCAATATTCTCAATTCATAAGAAATTGTGTGGATTATATATGTTTTTTTCATGTGTTCTTTCTGGACTATTTTTTCCATACATTTTAAATATTTGGTCATGTCCTTTGGACTTACAAATTCCCTTATTGTATTTCAAATGCTGGTTAATGTCATCTTCAGGAATATTTTAGAACTGTTCATGGTAGTATATGTTGATGATATCCTGATTTATTCAGACAACCCCAAGCATGTGACTCTGGTGTTACAGCGCCTCCGAGAAAATAGTCTTTATGCTAAAGCTGAGAAATGTCTGTTTGACCAGTAGTCTACAGAATTCTTAGGCTATATACTGATTTCCTGGGGAGTGGAGATGGATGCCCGGAACATGGATGCAGTACATCATTGGGAGGTCCCACAGAGCATTAAAGACATTCAGTGTTTTACTGGATTTGCTACTTTCTACTGTAGATGTATCCAGAATTTTACTAAGATCATGGCACCCTTGACTTTGTTTAAGAAATCAACCAAATTCAATTGGCCCCTGGGAGTGCAACAGGCCTTTGGCCAGTTAAAGAATGCATTTACCGGTATGTCTGCTCCCCTGCTGGTTCACCCTGACACCATGTTGTTATTTGTGGTAGAAATGGATGTATCGAACATGGCTTTGGGAGCAAACCTCTTGCAATGACATGGTCCTCGCCAAGATTTCCATCCTTATGCATTTCTCTTCTTTGTTATCATCCCTCAGAGCATAACTATGTCACCCTAGACCAAGGACTTCTGGCTATAAAGGTTGCTTTAGAAGAGTGGAGGCATTGCCTTGAGGGAACTGTTCACCCAGTCTTGGTCCTTACTGATCATCTTAACTTGGAATATCTTTAGTTTGCCAAGGCCTTGAATCCCCAACAGTTAAAATGGATACTGTTCTTTACCCAATTTGTCTTTCAAATTAGGTATTGTCCAGGAAACCGGAATGGAAGAGCTGATACCTTATCTCAAAAAGGCAAATACTACCATGACCTATCAGAATAAGAGGCTCTCCCCCACTGGGTATTATTGACCCACAGTGGACTGCTGGGGCTATGCTTTCCCTGGATTTTTGGTCCTGGTCCATGCAATGGGAAGCCAAGATTTCAATATTCAGGAAGAAGTAGAGAAATATCAAGCACTGGATGACTCCTGTGACTCCAAGAGCATGATGGGTTGTTATATGTGCTTCCTGCCAGGTTGGAAGTGCTTCAGGTCTTCCATGACTCCTATTTGACTAGGCACTTCAGATGGGCCAAGAGCTCATGATTGGTTTCTAGACATTTATGGTATCCCAAGTTGAATCTAGATGTGACAAAATATGTTAAATGTGCAAAACAGAAGAGGCAAAATGAAAAATAATCCCCAAATCTATAATCCTAAATTATGAAAAATGGTGAAAAGCTTCACAATTAAAATACAGCATCAGACAAACTGCACTAGGCTCAATTACCTGTCTCTTGCTACTCAATGGGCTGCAGACAGTATCAGAATCAGCACCAATAAAGTCAATCATCTACTGGTCTAATATACTCTTAGCTTATCTTCAAATGCTAAAAAAAACAAACCCCAAAATACTTAGCTTTGCAAATTAGTCTTAGTCTCTGTAGGGCAGATTAACACTATTAATCCAGCACACCGAGCTGTGCTACCATTGCTGATACAGTGCTACCATTGCTGATGCTGTGTGGGTTTTTTAAAATTTCTTTTTAAAGAAGAAAGAAAGGACAATTGGAAGCTGCAAAGAGGTCCTACACAACTCAAGTTGACTGTAAAAGACAAGAGGATCTAACATATGAGGTAGGTCAGAAACTGTGTTTAACATCAAAGAATCTGAAGTCCATATGCCCATGTCACAAACTAGTCTACTGAGACCTTGAACATTACACAGTTACATGTCAGATAAACCCAGTCATTTTTTAATTAGGGCTCACCAAGGCCCTCCAAATACATATAGTTTTCCATCTGTCTCTTTTAAAATCCTTCTCAGAAAATCCTTTTCTGAACTGGACTCAGATACCTCCTTTACCAATCCAAGGGCATAAGGAGCACACAGTGAATGTTATTCTAGATTCTAAAAGAATTTGGAACAACTTGATGTACCTGGTATATTGGGAAGATTATGGCCTTGAAGGATGCTCCTGGGAACCAGAAGAGAACAGCCATGCCCCAGTGAAGTTAAGTGACTTGGGGGTCTGGCTTGTGAAATATTTCCACAGGAAATATTTCACAAGCCAGAAACCAAGTGCTTAGAAGTCATCCGGGGGGGGGGGGGGGGGGCTGAGACTATCAATAGAGGTTTGAGCCAGTGTCAGCTCAAGAGTTCAGGAGTAGAACCTTAACCTTTACATCTGCCAGGCACCTGAAGCACACAGAAGTAGTAGGAACTAGATAGAATATTGTACGAGGTATAAGGGTTATCCATCACCTATATGTGCAACATAGACCACCTGCTCCCTGATACTCCATTCTCACTAGAGCTGCTGCCTGCTCCTGCCTCAGCCAGGTCCTACCATAGGTCATTAGGGAGAGGTTAGCATGCATAGTGTTTGTGCTCATGCAGATATCACTGGTGAAATGCATACCACTCCCCTCTACCTTAATCAGCTTCACCTGCATGTGACTATGGCGATGGTTGTACAGAGTGGAGATAACCTGCCTACTAAACATAATCTTGGAGGGAATTTTATAATTTAGGGCTAACACATGCATCAGATGGTTAAAGGTCAAATTCTCCTCTACCTGCAGGGGCTGGTCATCAAGGGCAATAATTTCCCCAATGTTCCTCATTACTATTTTCAATGTTGTATGCCTTTTACCCTGGAACAGGACTACAGAACAACACCCCATTTTCAGTATCATAGGTTGCCAATGCAGGCACATGACAGGGGGGCTGCTGGCCTGTAACTTAACTGCTGGAAGGTGCTATGGAATCAGCTTGGAAAAAAGTTTCTCCGTTTTAAACACTTTTCCTCTGGTTTTTAATTTGAATGGCAGAGGCCAGTTCCCAGGATAGTACTTCAACCCTCACCTGATGAACGGTTGATGCTTCTGCAGGTGATGCTGCATTCCACTGTTGTCAGATGCCTCACTTGCTTCCCTCAACTAATGTCCTTACTTTGATAAATATATTGAACAAAACACAGGTCCTCCCTCAATTTCAAGTGCCTCCTGATCATGGATGTGTTCTGCGATGTCTTCTCTACATCGTTGAGGGCTGATGCTGGCACTGCAGTTGAAGTTGAGAGTGTACCCTGAAGGAAAATGCCAGTGTAATCACTCATACTCTCTACCTGCACTGCCTGCTCTTACTGGGGTTTCTTCTTAACACCATAAGCATCATCTATCCCCCCTATCGCTGCATTGGAGACTTATCTGGCTATCCAGTGCTAAATGCGCTTTCAATAACAGGTCCAGTAATGATAAGTCTAGACTCTGAAAAAGCATTCGACCATATGCAATGTAAATATTTATTTTGGGTACTTCACAAGTTAGGTCTCCCCAGTCTTTTCCTTAAGTTGATCTCTTTAGTTTATTCTAATATGCAAACCTGAAGAAGAGTAAATGAGTTGATTTCCTCACCTTTTCGTCTTTTTAGTGGGACATGACAAGAATGCCCCTTATCCCTACTACTGTGAAAGCTGGCCATTTATGTAATTTAGCCGGATATGATTAATCCGGCTAAGTTACAATGTAATTCACAGTCAAGCTACTGAATATAAGCATATATGCACACACTTAACAGGATAAGTCTACCTGCATAAGTTTAGATCTTCTTTATGGGGTGTCTAAACTAAGATGTAATCTTATGCAGCTAAATCTGAATATCAGTAGTTAGCTATATAAGTTATATGGCTAACTTGTTCTGCCCCAGATCCACTCAGTATACGCCTACTTTTTGTGAATGTAACGTTTAGCCATATAAGGGACTTATATGGCTAAGCGGTGGCCGCTGAATGTGGGCACATATTCAGCAGCCACTACTTAGCCGCATAAGTCCGCTTATCCAGCTAAATAGTGCTGAATGTGCTTTGAACATTGGGACCTGTAATACTATCTATAGAACCTTTGGCCAGAAAAATTAGAGAAAGATCTGAAGATTTTAGTATTAAATTGGGTGGCAATACTTACAAAATTTATGGTGAATTTTATAAGCTCAGCGAGCACCAAAGCCCGGAGATACACACAGTACGAGCAGAAATAAAAAAGTTTAAAAATAGGGCAAGGCATGGACATGGTCTGGGTGAAGCATTTCTTACATTTCCAAGTGAAGTATCAGGCTTAATTGATTCGGGGTAGTAACCGCTGCAACAAGCAAGCTACTCCCACTCCTATTTGTTTAGCCAGACTTTGCAATTCAGTCCTTGTTGGTTGTTGTCAATATAAATCCTCTTATCTTCATCCCCCCCCCCCCCCACCATTAAAGCAGAGAGCTGCGCTGGATATGTATTCCAAGAGAAGTATCAAGCTTATTTGGTTTGGGGTAGTAACCGCCACAACAAGCAAGCTACTCCCCAGCTTATTTGTGAATGCAAATTCTTTTTTCCACATTTCCTCTTGCCGTTGAAGCATAGAACAATGTTGGAGTCGCATTAACCGTGTGTATGTTTATTGAATAAGGGTATTAATCACCAGGTTGTAGCCGTCATTCCCGCAAGCCACCCCCATGCCTCTTCTCCTCGTTCACTTCCTCTAGATTTTATGGATCCACAATTTTTATCCCACGACCTTTTGAAATCCTTCACAGTTTTGGTGTTCACCACTTCCTCCGGAAGGGCGTTCCAGGCGTCCTCTACCCTCTCTGTGAATAAATACTTCCTGACATTGGTTCTGAGTCTTCCTCCCTGGAGTTTTAAATCGTGACCCCTGGTTTTGCTGATTTTTTTCCCCGACGGAAAAGGTTTGTCGTTGACTTTGGATCATTAAAACCTTTCAAGTATCTGAAAGTCTGTATCATAACACACCTGCTCCTCCTTTCCTCCAAAGTATACATATTTAGGTTCTTCAATCTCTCCTCATAAGTCATTCAATAAAGACCATCCACCTTTTTGGTCGCCCTTCTCTGGACCGCCTCCATCCTTTCTATGTCCCTTCGGAGATACGGTCTCCAGAACGGAGCACAGTACTCCAGCTGAGGCCTCACCAACCTGTACAAGGGGAGAATCACTTCCCTTTTCTTACTCCATATTCTTCTCTCTATGCAGTCCAGCATTGTTCTTGCTTTAGCTATCACCTTGTCACATTGTTTTGCTGACTTCAGATCGTTAGACACTATCACCCCACGGTCTCTCTCCTGCTCTGTGCACATCAGCCCTTCACCCCCCATCGAATACATTTCTTTCAGATTTCCACACCCCATATGCATGACTCTGCACTTCTTGGCATTGAATCTCAGCTGCCATATCTTCGACCAGTCTTCCAGCTTCCTTAAATCCCATCTCAATCTCTCCACTCCTTCCGGCGTGTCCACTCTGTTGCAGATCTTAGTATCATCTGCAAACAGACAAACCTTACCTTCTATCCCGTCCTCGATGTCACTCACAAAGATATTGAACAGGACCGGTCCCAACACCGAGCCTTCCAGCACTCTGCTCATTACCGCTCTCTCTTCCGAGTAAGTTCCATTTACCATCACACATTGTCTTCTGTCCTTCAACCAGTTTTTTCATCTATTTTTTTCAACGACCTAAGAGCACTGGTATTGGTTATTCCACTTTGATGAGAAATGGCTCTGGGAGGTCTAAATATGCCAGATTTTAGATTTTACAATGCTACATGCCAGATTAGGTTTTTATATGAATGGTTAAGTGGAGAATATAAATTTATAAACCACATTTTGTGGAAACATTGTGCAAGCCTTGATCTTTGTTGGGCTTATTACATTCCAGAAATGCTGGACTCACATCAATCTATATGCTGCTATGTCCTCTAGTTTTTGCATGGTATTATTTCTATAACTGGGGAAGTCTCACATCAGAAGCTACAAGTTTTCTCCCATTACATAAGAACATAAGAAATTGCCATGCTGGGTCAGACCAAGGGTCCATCAAGCCCAGCATCCTGTTTCCAACATAGGCCAAACCAGGCCACAAGAACCTGGCAATTACCCAAACACCAAGAAGATCCCATGCTACTGATGCAATTAATTGCAGTGGCTATTCCCTAAGAAAACTTGTTTAATAGCAGTTAATGGACTTCTCCAAGAACTTATCCAAACCTTTTTTGAACCCAGCTACACTAACTGCACTAACCACATCCTCTGGCAACAAATTCCAGAGCTTAATTGTGCATTGAGTGAAAAAGAATTTTCTCCGATTAGTCTTAAATGTGCTACTTCTAACTTCATGGAATGCTCCCTAGTCCTTCTATTATCCGAAAGCGTAAACTGGTGGATTTATGCCCAGCACATAAACTATAATATATAAAAATTGTCCTGAAAAAGGTTATTTGAATTACCACAGTTTTATTCAGAGCAACATCAATCACTTTTGTCATTTGCCAATTTACAAACATATCAATTACCTCATAAGCTTTTTTATGCATTTTTATAGGCCAAACACTATATTCAATCCTTATCCAAAAACTGAAATTTATTTCTACAGACTTCACTAGAAGAAGCTATTGGGAATATGACATTGAGGAATAACTCCTGTCTTCATTGTTCACAATTAGTTTACTAGGTTTTCATGAAGATCTGCTTGCTAAATTAAAAACATATTGGACAAACTCTCTTGGAATAGAGCTCTCTAATAGAGATATAAGTTCTGCTTTGATTCGATATATAAAGGGGTAGATTTTAAAAGAAGCGCGTGTGGCCTACATGTGCGCGCGCTACCTCTGGGCAGGCGCAAGTTGCGCGTGCCGGCCGACTGCCGGCAGGTGATACCAAGCACAGCAGCAAATGTGCCTGGAGCCTCTGACCCCGCCCCTACTTTGCCCCAGACCGCCCTGCCCTGCCCCCTTCCCGCCCCTTTAGTAAAGCCCCGGGACTTACACGTGTCCTGGGGCTTTACGCGCGTCGCCGGACCTTTTGAAAATAGGCCCGGTGTGCGTAACCTTTTTAAAATCCAGCCCAAAGTGCAAGAGATGCAGTTTAAAATCTTAATTTGTAGCTATATTGACTCAGTTAAAGCACATCAATAGCATAGAACTGATTCCTCTCTTTTTGTTAAGTGTAAAATAGAAAAAGGTTCCTAAACACATATGTTTGCATTTTGTCCAACATTATTCGAATTTGGGATAAAACTTTTACGGTGATTGAACAAGTGACTACCTTTTGACCTCTATTTACTGGTCAATGCTTACTAATTGGCTTATGAACATGGTGTATTATATCTAAGAGTGCAATACATTTAACAAAATTGCTATATTATTGGCCAAGACTTGTATATTATGATATTGTTTGGAAGTAAAAGTACCTTCTTTGACACCCTGGCTGTACAAAATGATTGATTGGATGCAATGTGAAAGATTAGATACTCTATTCATGCATAGATGACATTCCAAGGATGATATCCATATTTGGGTAGCATACTTTAACACTTTACCAGGTTATTTGGTCAGTTGTAAATCATAATAATCTACTGTTTGGTGCTATATGACTGAGTGTCAAGCATGTATGTGTGTGTATGATTTGAATTTATTTTTAGGTGTTTTTAGGTTTACTTCTTTAATCTTAGGTTTTGCAATAACTGTTATGACAGTTTGGAAAAATTGTTAAAAAATATTAGATAAGATCAACACCGTGTCTACAGTTTTATATATGGAAGAATTGCTTTGTATAATCATGAATACTTATATGAGGATTTGGTGTTCCTTGATTTGTTTCATGTTACATATAAAGTTATTTTTAAAAAGTTAGTTATTTATTTAACTGACATGTCTAACACTTTTTAAATGTTGTTTTTTTTTGTTAAAGGATCCAGTATTCACACTATTTAAAGAAATTTAATCAGATAAGTATCATTTATGTTTTGTTCTCTCTTTCCAAATCCTGCTTGTAATAACCTCAGCTATTGGATTGATGATTGATTTTTTTTTCTTTCTTGTGTTTCCTCAAATGATGCAGGGTTTTGCACACTTTCCACACTTTTTTGTGTGTTGAGTGTAGTGTTTTCTGTTTCTGTTATTTTTTCTTTTACTTTGTTCGAACAGTAAGTGGGCATACACTTCATTTTATTTCTTTTTGCATGCAATGTAATCTTGAATGCTCTTTGCTATTTTCCTTCATTGTCCTTCCTATTACCTATTTCCTAACTTAAAGTCAATAAGACTAAACCTTACTACTCCGACTATT
Organism: Rhinatrema bivittatum; assembly: GCF_901001135.1. Lineage (NCBI taxonomy): Eukaryota > Metazoa > Chordata > Amphibia > Gymnophiona > Rhinatrematidae > Rhinatrema > Rhinatrema bivittatum. The sequence continues at coordinate 88,190,748 of NC_042616.1, forward strand.
GTGCTTTTCTTCCACAAGGAAATCTTTGTCTGTGTGTCTTACTTTTCAGCCTGAAATCTTGCTGAATTTTATATTTCAGTAGCTAAATGCAAAATAAACAATAATTTCAGTAAAGTACCTATCTTTCTTTTAAAAAAAATAGAATGCCATGGCAATAGTAAAGGGCCTTCAAGTGGTCTCAGGGAGTAAGAAAATTAGATAATTCACTCCAAGGCCCAGATTTTAAAAGCTTTACGCGCATAAACCTGGGGGTTTATGCGTGTGACCAGGCCTTATGCGTGCTGGACCAATTTTCAAAGGCCCGGTCACGCGCATAAGTCCCGGGGCCGAAGAAAAAGGGTGGGGACGGGGCTAGGCCATTTGCCACTGTGTCGGGCAGGGTGCCGGCAGGCACAAAAGGTAGGACAAGGGTTTGGGGGGTTAGGATAGGGCTAGGGGGCAGGAAGGTTAGGGGAAGGGGTAGGAAGGTCAGGCTAGGGGGCAGGGAAGTTCCCTCCCAGGTCGCTCCTAAATTGGAGCAGACTGGGAGGGAACTGGGGAAGGCCACGGGCATTGGTGCACGCAGGTTGCACTAATGTGCACCCCCTTACGTGCGCCAACCCCCAATTTTATTTAAAATAACTAATTCCCATGACAATGCCCAAGTAAGGATCATTGTAGTAGAGTTTTGTCCAAGGCTTCTGTCTTCCACCTCTGAGTAGTAGCAGCGGCTCAGCCTGCCTGGTTACTTGGTTATGACAGCCTCTTCATTTTCTGTCACCCTCCCCTATGCCAGCCATGCCAAGGGACACCTCACCTCAAGGGATAGAGGTGTTCTCTCTCTCTCTCTCCCCCCCCCCCCCCCCCCAACAAATAAACAACTTAAAAAAAAATTCCTGTCCATATTCAGGTTTTGGTTTTCTCTAAGGCTCTTCTGTACACCTATCCATTCAAACACACTTCTGTTCCCCTTGAAATTATGATATATTCCTCTTAATAGAGACCTAGTAGGGCTCTCTACACTTGTCCACTCTCATCATGTTGAGGACCTGCTAGGGAGTTTGCATTCTGTTAGGAATCTGCTCCTGTGGTAGGAGGAGTTAGCGATCTTTGTTATGAGCGAGCTCCTCTGGAGGAAGGAGCTAGCTATCTGTGATGGTTAAACTCCTATGAAGGGGAGGAGTGAGCAAGCTGGTTGTGAATGACACTTCAAGAAGTAGGAGTTAACAATCTGTTATGACTCTTCGTACAGAGTTAGCAATCTGTTATAATCTATCCCGAGGACGGAGAAGTTAGTATACTGATATGCTCAGCTCCTGTAGAGGGAGTAGTAACAAATTGTAATGAATCTGTTGCTAAAGACTCCTGGTGGGGAAGGAATAGCCATCTGTTACCAGCGGAGTGCTTGGAGAGGTGGCAGTAGTGAGCTGATATGCCCGGCAGGGCTGAAGTCCTTCAGGTACTGGAACAGCGATCCCAGGGTTGCTGAGCTGTAGAGAAACTATAGATAGTGAGTAGGGTATGCTGTGTTCATAGCCAGAACTGGATGACAGATCTCACATAAGGTCTTTAGAAAGCTCAGTAGCTGGAAAGGGTTAGGCCCTCGAGGAGCGAGTACTTGGTTCCAGGGAAAGCTCTGAGAGAGCGATGGTAACTCACAATTGTCTGTATCTGTGATAGCTTCCAGGCAGTAGAGAATCTTCAGAGTGTTCAGGAACATGGGCCCTCGAGGAACGAGTACCGGTTCCTATCGGCAATCTGAAATAGAGAAAAGAGAACGAGGTCCCCGAGGAGTGGGTACCTCTGGTAAGTCCGAGGAGGCAGACTAGCTTGGACGAATCCTTGCTAACTCAATTCAACAGCAAATACTGAGACCTTTTATATTGGAAGAGGATGACATCAGTTCAGGGGAACACCCCTGAGGTTCGCGCCCTTGCTGGTACATTATTCGGAGCACGCACACCCTACGTCATCAGGAACATGGTGGATCCACAGCGTCATGCCGCCTCTGGAGGAAGACAGCAAGAAGACGCCGCAGCAGCAAACCATCCATCAGGCCTGGAGGGAGTCGCCACAGTGGTAAGGAGAGCTGAGTGAGGGCGTCGAGCAGCGACGGACGCAACATATCATCCTTAGAGATCAATGTGGTTTCTTTTTGCAATTCCATCCATGGTGGTGGTATTGTCTATGTCCATTTTGGTAATTTTTCTTAATAATCCTTCAATTCTTGGCTCCCTAGAAATGTGTGAACAGGCACACATTACTGTATATATACAGCATAACTTTTTTTATTATTATTATTTTACCAGTGATGTCTGAATCCAGCACTCAAACGGTAAAATTTTCATGGTAACCAAAACCTGCATCTAAGTCTAGCTCTTAGACCAAATGTACATGAATGTATGCAAAGATATGCTACCCATTACTTGTCAAGAGGCTCTTGCTGATGCCAATTTTTTTTATCATCAAGGAGCTCCCACAAGGTCTGTTTCATTTGTCGGAGTTCACAGGCTTTCCCAGCATAGATACAGCATAGTTCTTGGGAGCATCCACTGGGCCCCTCTCGCCAGTCACTGAATATATCTTAGGAATGTTCATTACAGATATCCTAAAAAAACAGACCTGTTTGGGGGCCTCGAGGGATGGATTTATACTTAATATCAGAATGTTAGTGCCCCTGTTCCCATTACAGAGATTGTGATGATATTAGAAAATAGCATATCATTGATTATGTGTCTGGGAGGCTGATGGATGAAAGCTGCAGTTCCACTGACTGATATGACTGCTTTTGTGATGCTATATCCTTGACATACCAGCCCTTTCACTGACTATCACAATCAGAGTAAAAAAAAAAAAGATAGATTGTACAATTTGTGCTAGATCAACTTAGAGTATCAATCAGACATACAGATTTCATAACACTCTATAATTAGGAAGGCAGGTTTGGTGACTGAGGCTTCCACTGAGGAGTAAGTCATGTATATATTGGACTTAGAGCAGTAGTGCTGCCTACCGAGTAATTTTCGATTGTATTGGCATTAGACACAAATGGGTACATTTTTAGCAGTACACTTAAGTGCAGAATCACACCCAAGACCATCCTTGGGCAGGGCAGAGAGGCAAACAGGAGCAATCGCCCTGGGCTCTGTGCTTTGGAGGGTCCATGCTGTCAGCTTGGGTCCAGAGTTACACATGTCAGCATTTCAGGGCCCTACACCCTCCTAAGGTCAACGCTAATCACACCAGTACTTTTAAGCGTGCAAAAAACAACCCAGCTTTCAAGCACTAGGTACCCACACAAATTGTTTGCATGTCAGGTAGTCATGCAGCTAAATGTACATGTTTAACTTTGTTCCAAAGTAATGACATCAGGTGTGGTACATTATTGGCATGCTGGTTATGTTCTAACTTTCTGAAAATCTGTCTTTCAGGTATACTACTACACCCCAGAAATGCCTTTTTCTTTTTTTAAAGCAGTCAAATTCACGCTTACTGTGAAAATTTAGAAGACTGAAAATCCACTTTAGTGTATTCTGCGTTACTCTTTACTATATATGTCCAGGTCCCAACTAAGGCTTGTCAAAATTGATGCCACAATGTTTTTGTCTCCTCCCAGCCAATTAATCCAGAGAATTCTCTCATTGTTATACCTACAATTAGTTAAAAAAAAAAAATGCCTGTAGCATCCAGTTTTTTGTTTTTTTTTAGAAGGTCCTCAGAAGGTCCCATGAAGGGGAAGAAAAAAAAGAGAGAGGACTGGAACATTCAAATTGTTGATGTTTATTTTATTTATTTTCTTAAAATTGTTTATTAACCACTCATTCCAGAGGATCGTGGCAGTCTTTACTGAAATTAAAACATACATAGAATCAGGACAAACAACATAACTGCAGGTCCCAGAATAAATTAGCAGACAGGCAAAGAATAAACATCAACAGAATGATCAAACATGCAATCTGCAATGTATTAGTACAAACTGTTCAGACAGCTGATTAAAAATACAGACAAATAAGTAAAGGCAGAGCAGTGTACTATATAAATAAAAGCCAGTATTGCAGAGCATGCTATGTTGGACCTGGGTGGCTCGCTAGTGTATTCCCTTAGTGAAGAAACTCCTTTAACATACAAGCTGCACAGACAAGGAAAAAGGGATAATTGGCTAAATGCCTCCAGGCAAGACAGAAAAGCATAGGCAGCAAAAAACTAAACCGAAAAAAAAAAAAAAAAACGAGTAGAAAATTAAGTCTACAACTTATGGTTTAAAGCCCAGGGCAGGATAAAAGACATGATGACATATGCTGCATCCTGTGGGCGATTGAAAATTTAAAATCTTCAAAATAAGAAACGATAACAGTTACAAATCCAAAAAGGTGCTGGCCCTACATAATAATCCAGACCCGACAGCACATTCTGGCTCCTAGTGGGTTCAGGTCCTTTTCCCTAAACATCTTCACATCCTTGTAGTGAGGTGGGTACAAAAAAAAAATAAAAATAAGAAGGGAGTCCTGAAAGTGTCCCATACTATTGTTGCAGGTGTCCCCACGGGTCCTCACAAAAAACAACAAAGGGACTACCTTACACCGTGGAAGAGTTTATTAGAAGTGCCCTTTTTGGTTTGGTAGTTTTCAGACACTTCACACTGGGAGGCATCTAGGATTTTGTGAACTGAATAAAACCCGAGTTTCTGTGTTATTTCTCCGTGGAGACAGTCCGCCATTCAAGGGTGGAGTCCCTGAAGCTGCAGCAGAGAGAGAGAGAGTGTGTTGCGACCGTCGCTGCCCGACGTCTCCACTCCGCACTCCTTACCTCCTTGGCGACTCCCTCTTGCTCAAGTGGAAGGTTGGCTGCCGCGGCGTCTTTCTGCCGTCTTCCTCCGGCGTCCCTGGAGCAGCTCAACGCTGCTATCCACCATGATTCACAAGGGCCTAAGGACGGGCATGCGCGCGGCCCTGACTGATATACCAGCAGTGGCGCGAACCTCAGGGGCGTACCCCTGAGATGACGTCATCCGTACCAGATATATAAGGTCTCTGAAAACGCTAACGAATGGAGTTAACAAAGGTTATGGATAAGAGTTACTCTACCTAAGCTACTCCGCCTCCTCGGACTTACCAGGGGTACCCGCTCCTCGGGTGCCTTGCTCTCTCTGGGGCGGATTTTCAGAGCCCTGCTCGCGTAAATCCGCCCAAAACCGGGCGGATTTACGCGAGCAGGGCCCTGCGCGCCGGGAAGCCTATTTTACATAGGCCTCCCGGCGCACGCAGAGCCCCGGGACTCGCGTAAGTCCCGGGGTTCTCGGAGGGGGGCGTGTCGGGGGCGTGTCGGGGGGCGGGCCCGGTCGTCGCGGCGTTTCGGGGGCGTGTCGGCAGCGTTTTGGGGGCGGGTACGGGGGCGTGGCTACGGCCCGGGGGCGTGGCCGCGCCCTCTGTACCCGCCCCCAGGTCGCGGCCCGGCGCGCAGGAGTCCCGCTCGCGCGCGGGGATTTACGCCTCCCTCCGGGAGGCGTAAATCCCCCGACAAAGGTAGGATGGGGGTTTAGACAGGGCCGGGCGGGTGGGTTAGGTAGGGGAAGGGAGGGGAAGGTGAGGGGAGGGCAAAGGAAAGTTCCCTTCTAGGCCGCTCCGATTTCGGAGCGGCCTAGGAGGGAACGGGGGTAGGCTGCGCGGCTCGGCGCGCGCAGGCTATACGAAATCGATAGCCTTGCGCGCGCCGATCCAGGATTTTAGCCGATACGCGCGACTACGCGCGTATCTACTAAAATCCAGCGTACTTTTGTTTGCGCCTGGAGCGCAAACAAAAGTAGGCTATTCGCGCTCGTCTGAAAATCTACCCCTCTTTGTTTTTCAGGTCACAGTCTGGAACTGGTACTCGCTCCTCGAGGGCCCATGTTCCCGGACTGGTTGCTGAATACCTCTTCTACCTGGAAGTCATCGCTGTCTACTACACCAGTGAGTCACCATCTCTCTCTCAGAACTTTCCCTGGAACCAGGTACTCGCTCCTCGAGGGCCTAACTCATTCCAACACCTGGACTACTTCTATGAGACTATTGTGTGAGTGTTACTATCAAGGTTCGGTACCGGAACTCTGCATACCCTACCTACTCACTATATTTAGTTTCTCTACAGCCCAGCCTTCCTGGGATCGCTGTTCCAGTATCTGAGGGACTACAGCCCAGCCGGGCGCTTCCAGCTCACTACTGCCACCTCTGGTGATTCAATATACTGTTTAATAAAAGAACTAGGGTGTGTCTGTCTCCAACCTCTGAGCCTGACCGTTGGTCCCTCTCGGGATCTTCCCCCGGGGGCGTGGTCATCTGCCACCGGCCCAAGGATCCACCCACAACTACCACAAACAATAACAGAGAGAGAGAAAGAGTGTGCTTGGGCAGCTATGAGGGATTCTGAGCAAAAATCTTGTATTGTTTTCTAGTGGAGGGGAAAGGGGAAACGCACTTTGTAGTAGACCAAGCTCCAAAATGTGTGTGTGTTGTCAGGTGAAGAGATTCTGTGCCCAAGGAGAGTAGCAACACACAGACTTCCTCCCAAGAGAGTTTGTCAGAGGAGAAAACACTGGAGTGAGAAGGATGCAGGGAAACTGTCTAGCGGTATCAGAGGAGAGATCATCAGCTTGATCCAGGTGCCAAAAAAAAGGGAGTCTCTAAGTCAAGGAATTTCCCTAAGAATATCCCAATATGATTGAGGTAGTCAGAGGAAGCCTCTGCTACTGGAGCCTGAACTCTATTCCAGTGAATGGAAATTGTTTTTGGTTTTTTGCTACGTATCTTACCAGAAGGTGGCTTACATTCTGCCAATTCATTTCCATTCTCCATGGACCTCAGTAATCTTTTATTTTTGGAACAATCCCAGTTTGGTGTGGCTGTGTTTCTTTAACAATCACACCAAATTGGGGTTGTTCCAAAGTGAAGGTCCATAGCTTTAAGGGCCCTGAAGCATGTCTTTCCCCCCTATCACTTTTCCATCCCAGCCATGGCCTGGCACACCTAAGCTGGTCTGGTCGCCGATGACGACGATGCGGGTGCCTCTTCTCTCCCTCCCCTGCCAACATAGTTCAAATAACCACTGTTTGAACCATGGGTCACTCTGTATCTACAGAATCTAGCACAGACCCGCGAGGGCCACGCGGTTTCAACAACTTACAGTTTGAGCAGTGCGGAGCACCGTAAATTGGGCTCACCCCATTGTTCAAACAGTGGATATTCGAACTGCATAGGCTCCATGCATTTTTCACAATGCAGAAGACCACTGGAGGAGGGAAGGAGGCACTATTTTGACAGAAGTTGGACCAGGAAATGCAACCTCACTGCCTGGCCCAGAGGTACTCTTGAAAGGAGCACATCATATATGGCAGCCGCAGGGACTCAGATTGGTTAGGATGTGGGAGAGCCGGGAAAGAATAAGGACTTGAAAAATGGGGGACTCAGGGATTAGATGGGAGAGAGGGAACAGAAATGGGATGTGGAAGAACAGGACTCTGGGATGGGAAGTGGGAGCCAGAGCAGGCAGATAGTAAGGACTGTAGGATTGGGGTTTGGGCAAAGAAGGGACAGAAGAAGGTGGGTGATATAGGAAGACAACTGGGATTGTGGATTGGGGGGGAGAGTAAGGACTCAGGAGAGTAGGGACTATTATTGGGGGGAGTGGAAAATCTGATATTGGAGGGAAAGCAGAGACTTGGAGATTGGGTAGCAGACTAGGGATTTATAGTGTAGGAGCAGAGCAGAGACTTGGGGATGATGGTAATGGGGACTTCAAGACTGAGCAGGGATTTGGGAGGACTTTGAAATTGTGTGGCCATGAGTGGGAGTGTATTGGATGGGCTTGGGAGGGGCATGAGTGGGAATGTGAGAAGGGGTAAGAGAAGAGGGCTGAAGAATGAGTTGTTGATAGGTGATGTGAATGATCTGGAGGACTGGCAAGAGGATAAGAAAGAGGAAAAGCTTGGGTCTGTGAAGGATTGAGAGAGAATAGGAATAGGTATTATAGGAGGCTAGGTAGGGGGTAAGAGACAGAAGAACGGGGCTGGAGGCCAGAAAGCAAATGGGCAACAGGGAAGGAGCTGGAGAGGGGATGAGAAGCAGGGAAAGATAGATGGGGGCTGGAAAAGGGGTAAGTACAAAGGATGGAAATAGGGAGTAGGGAGTAGGTAAAAGACAGGATATCAATGAAGGAGTAAGAGAGAGAGAGGGGGTAATAGGAGGATTAGGAAGGGATGAAAGTGGATGATAGAAAGCAGGTAAATGGGTGAAATGTTTAAAGGAAATTGAGGACTGACTGGTGAGAGGGGAGAAGGAGAGGTAAGGTAAAACTATGAGTGAATAGAGAGAGAAGAGGTGAAATGGAGAAAAATATGGAAAGGAAAGATCAATGTCAGACAGGTGGAGGGGAAGGAAGGGGTTAGGAAGAGAAGAGAAATGGAAAATGGAAAGGAGATTCTGGAAAAGGAATTAGGAAGACTAACAGGAAGAACATGAAAAAGAGCGAGTGGGACCATCCCAATTAGAAAAATAAAATGTCCAGACAAAAACTGTAGGAAAATAAAGGCAACAAAGTTAGGTAAAAAGTATTTTATTTATAGTATTTAGTGATTGGAATATGGCAGGTTTGGGAATGTGCATTTCTTATACTTTAATCTTCAGAATAGGCAGAAATGTATTTCTGTTTCTCTTTCTCCATTGTTGCACTATTCATAGAGTCTGACTTCTAAGTTTTTCCATTACAGTTTTTGTCTGCATGTTTCTTTTTCTAAATTTGTGGATTTTTTTATTCAATGGTTAGAGGAGTGGGCCGAAAACCACAGCAGTCCGGGTTCAAATCCCGCTGCTGCTTCTTGTGACCTTGGGCATGTTACTTCAGACTCCATTACTGCAGGTTAAAAGTTTAGATTGTAAGCCCTCTGGGGACAGGAAAATATCTACAGTACCTGAATGTAATCCTCTTCAAAGTGCCTGAAAAGTGGAATATAAATCAGATAAATATTACTAGTTTAGGGTTGATCTGTGTTCTTTTGACAGAGGTGAAGGATTTTGTGAGTGTATAACAGGGGTGAATTGTGGGGAAATAGTGGCCCAAGGGATTTTTCTCCATACTGGCCCATGGGTACCCAATTACACATACAATATAATTTACATATATATGCACACACCCCTTAAAACATAAAAAAAACCCTACCCAGCACACAAATGTTATAAAATGCATGGTCCCAAATACAGAATAAAAAAAATAGATCATGAAGCATAAATAGAAACCTGCAGCCAAAATATTTAAAGGAAATTGCAACAAGACAGACACTGTATGCAATGCAACTTGTGGGGGGAGAGACCCACAAACTAGCTCCTCTCTCTCTCACAGGCACACACTCTAACATGGACATGTTCTCTGTCATATATGCACCTCTTTCACTCTTACATGCATGCTCTCTCTTTATTTATTTATTTATTTAGAATTTTTATATACCGACATTCTCGATACACATATCAAATCAGGTCGGTTTCCATAGAACAAAACAGTCGCTGTTAAGGCGTTACATGGAACAGAGTTTTTAGAACATGAGAACGTAACTATTAAACAGAGTTTCTGAACATAAGAACGTGACTAATAAAAAGATATCAATAACATGTCAAACAGTGTTCAAAAGCCGTAGAAATATCTACAATAAATGGTGAAATAATTGAGTGTATCAGGTAACAGTGTACAAAGTAGAATGGTAAGATCTGAGCCTAACGAGAGCTGATGAATTAGAGCATCTACAGTGGTGCACGCCCTCCCTCTCCTAATCACACACATGCTCTCTCTCTTTTATGTACTCCCTCCTATTCACGTACATGCTCTCCCTCAAGCACTATCACCCTCTCTCTCCTGCACTCTCCTATGTACTACCTCCTCTCTTATACGCACACACATATGTTGCCTCATCAGGGTTATCTCTCTCTCACCTTCTGCTACCAGCTGGATGGGATTTATTTGGCTACCAGCCCTCCTTCTCTCCCCCATCCCTTCTTCCTTTGGCTGTGATGGCCCCTACCAGACCTCTCCCTCTCTTCCATGCCAGGCCTAATTCTGTCCTCCCTACTCACCCACACACCTTCTTTCCCTTTCCTTCCCCCCATTCATCCAATATTCTTCCTCTTCTTAGGTTGTCTTTCTGCTGGGGGGAGGAGAGAGCCTTGCTAGCACCCATCTTCTTTATGTTCTCTCCCTCCACTCACCTCTCATATTCCCTCCTACACATTCACTTCCTTCCCACCTTTCCCTCTCATCTCTCCCCTCTCTTCATTTAAGCCTCATATTCCATACCTTCTGCCTTCTTTTCCCTTTCTCATTCACTCCACTCATTCTCTCAACCTTCTCACTCCCTTCACCTTGCTTCCTCTCATCTTGTCCCTTCCCTTATTCCTTAACTTGTTGTCTTTCGCTGGGGGGGAGCCTGGGGCCTGGCCTTCCTCCCAGCAGCTCTTCCTTGCAGCGGCCCAAGTCCCGGCACTCTTTATTCTTGTTGGGGCCTGGCCTTCCTCCCAGCAGCTCTTCCTTGCAGCGGCCTCCAGTCCCCGCACTTTCCTTCCTTGTCGGGGTGGCGGGGCCTGGCCTTCCCCCCAGCGGCTCTTCCTTGCAGCGGCCTCCAGTCCCCGCACTTTCCTTCCTTGTCGGGGTGGCGGGGCCTGGCCTTCCCCCCAGCGGCTCTTCCTTACAGCGGCCTGAGTCCTGGCACTTTTCTTCGCTGGCGGGGTCCTCACTTCTAGGGGGGGAGTACTGAAACTACTGCTTCTGGGCCTTTTTCCCTACCTTTTTGCAGCCTCACCACCTATCTTGATGGAGGGCAGGCAGGGCTGAGGAAGATTGTGGTCTCTTGCAGCCTGCACTAACAGCCACTCAGCGCCACCGCTGAGTCGAGACCACGTGACCAGCTAGACCGGACCACCGGGGGAAGTCCGATCCCCCAATAGGCCAATCCACCCCTGGGATGGGAATAAATAAAAAAGCTTGGGGGTAACCTGCACGGAGCGGCAATTATTAACAAAAACGTGGGGTAACCTGCACGGAGCGGTAGTTACTACCTTGGGAAGCTTGCTGGGCAGACTAGATGGACCATTTTGGTCTTTTTCTGCCACCATTACTATGTTACAATGAATACACTGAGATGATTTGCCCAAAAGAATCAGTTTGGAAGGTACCCATAAGGGATGAACCCGATCTTACCTAAATCATACTATAAGCTTATATCGTTATATCCTGATAGCAAAAATCCACAGCTGGTAGATATTTATTTTGGATGGTAAATTGTAAGAGGAACTGTTCTAGCTTTACTTTGCTTCCATTTGGGGGGGGGGGGGGGGATTTTTGTAGATGCAGAGTAGGTCACAGGATTGGAGGTGGAGGGTTTATAGTGAGTTCCTGTTCCATCCTCTATAGAACTCCAGATTTCACTCTCATATACTAAAATTAGTTGAAAAATGCTATCAACTGTCAAATAATTTTAATGGTAGTTTAATTAAGTGGTTGAAACTTGCTAGTTATTTCTTGATTGTATAGAAGGCCCTTGGGACTTTTTCTTATAATGTGTTTTATAGCCAATTTAAAAGCACAGGACTGTGCTCTGGAGATGAATTATGATGTGTGAAAGTGTTACTTTGGTTGCCCCCCTCCAAACCTAGCTTGCTCCTTATTACTTCCCTCCTCCCCCCTCCAAATGCTTCTGCCTAGATACTCCGAGGTTTCCGAAATTGACAAGAGGCAGGTGGCACCCTATATACTTAACCAATTTATTGAGGCATGTGCTTTCAAGAACAGAGTCCAAAGACTCTTAAGAACTTAATCTCTTAGAAAAATATCTTCTCTCTGTTGAGCCAATGCTGAGGATATCTGTTGGCAAAACCTCAACTAGGCATGTCAAGGGCCTTGATTGGCTCCATGGCAGCACAACCAGGGACTACAAATTCCAGAGCTCCTGTATTCAAAAATATAAATAATAAAATGGCAAGACCAAATAGTCTAAGATATATTCAGATCAGACACTGGTGCCCACCATTCATCCCTGTCCCAGCACATATTCACTGTGTAAATATAAGGAGGCAACATGCCTCGTAATATACCCCTCTACAGGATGATATAACAACTTAGAGAATGCATAGATATTTCAAAGTTAGAAGGCCAGCTTCACCAAACTGGAGAGCATTTAGAGAGGTATTATATGCAGTTATAATATTGTTTGTGGATCTGCTTTAAATATGGACACCATAACAGCACAAAATATTTCCTGCTTATAGACGTGCATCTCTTTCTACATTATGGAATGTGTTTCTCTTGGATACATACTATTAAAAAAGACAAATTTAGGATGGCAGAGACACTGAGCAGAAACAATGAAAAAACCACTGCAGGTCAAGGACCTAGTACAGGGGTGGCCAATTTTCGAGATCCACAAACAGGCCAGATTTTCAGCATATCCATAATGAATATGCATGAGATAGATTTGCATGCACTGCCTCCACTGCAGATGTTGCGCTGGAGGTGGACCCTTGGCCTGGTGCAGGGTTGGTACGGCCCTCCGGTCGGACCCGGAGAACGCCTGCCACTAGGAGGCAGAGCACAGGAGAAGACAGAGGCTGGCTGCAGCTTCACCAATAGCAACCCGGGGTTCCCTCAGGTTGAGCCCTTGGTTACCCAGGCAGCCTGGTCTTAGGTGGGCCGCGCAGGATCTCCTAGAGAGGAAGCGCAGGGGCGTGCCCACCATAACAAGGGTGCGTGGTTGATGTTCAGAGCAGAAAGTCCAAAGGGTACAGGAGGCCAGAACAGAGCATCTGAGTGTATAGCGAGGATCAAGGCCAGAGTTTCAATCTAGAATGGTCAGCTGAAGCAGGGGTCAGTACCTGTAATCAATCCGGAAGTAGTCAGGTCAGGCAGGGGTCATGTTCCTGGCAGCGATCAGGAGATGTCCGTAGTCAAGCAGAGGTTGATTCCAGGCAGCGATCAAGAGTAGTCGGAGAACAGGCAGAGGTCAGATCAAGGAAGCAATCAAGAATAGTCAGGAACAAGCAAAAGTCAGTACTGAGATATCAGTCCGAAGGGTTCTACCAGGGATGGAGAGACGAAGGAACAGGAGATGCTGGAAGAGGAGAGACACTGGAACAAGAGAGACATTGGAAGGCAAACTAGACACACCGGCGTGCACGACCCGATTGCCAAGGCGAGGAAGTAGTGTCTGACCACCTCCTTAAGTATTCGCATCAATCAGGGCACGCTGTGGAGCTGGGACCCGCCCTTGGCCCTTTAAGAGGCCGGGCAGTCTGTGCACGCACCTAGGGGCGGGGCCGACCCCATGGAGGATGCCGAGCCCCACCGTGAGGCTTGGTAGGAGGTGGAAGGCCTGGAGGTCGGCACCGAAGGATGCCGAGGCCGAGCCGAGCTAGCAGCAGCAGTGGGGGAGGACGACCCGGGATTCGTTGGAGCAGAGGTGAGGTGAGCAGGCCCGGGCGCGTACGGGACGCACAACATCGGATATCCCAAAATCCTGACCTGTTTGTGCCTATCGAGTTCTGGAATTGGCCACCCCTGTTCAAGTATTAATCCTTAGAAAAAAATACTCAATTTTACAAACACAGTAGAAATAAATACAGAGAACATGTCGTTTTGGGAAAATATTTTAATACTTGTGAATATATTACTACGCATTGTTGCCAATTTGAAATGACCTTTGATATTTACACATCTTAAGTGGTAAATATGCTGTAACCATTATTGATACCATAGGCAATGAACAGTTGAAGAAGTAATGACATTACAAACTTGTACAACCAAGTAATCAAGAGGTTTAAATACAAATTATCCCTTTTACCATAAAAGGAATGCTAGACTAGTCACCACAACAGCTTTCAGCTTTGCTCCTCACAGTGCACATAATATGCAAAAACCATTACCATATGCTTCAGAACACCCAGTGACCATTACAACATACTTAACATGAGCTGTCAGGTTACAGTCTAAAGATCATGTGACAGTGATGCAGTGCTGCTGCTACTACTGCTACCACTACTACAACTTAACAGTTCTGTAGAACTACTAGACATGCATAGTGCTGTACAGATACACAATATAGAGAGAGTTCCTGCCCCATGGAGCTTACAATCCAACTGAGACACATAAACAAGACAAAAGTAAAGTATGCCTTAGAATGTTTTCACAATGCTATGATTGTGATTGATTGTATTTAATAAATGGTACCACATCACTCATTAGTCATATGCATTCCATTTTTCAGCCATCAACATCCATAGAATGAGTGAGTGAGCACTAATATAACTTTCTCTCATATCCTAATGAATAATTGCAATCCTTTCTTTGAGAAATATCATTGTAAAAATGTTTTCAATATAGCACAAATGCAATCCTGATGAGGATACTTCTGATAATTATCTTTTGGTTATATTTTTAATTAATTGTTCTCATTACAGTCTCATAATACAGAATTTTTCATGCTATATTCCAAAGACTAGACTTCAAATTAAATAAAAAATGGCAAACCACTTTAGGCAAATTTTTGTTTGGATAAGAGGGAAAAAGCTATAAATGATCTAATTATGCCATTTCTTAGAATAGTTATTATTATGATAAAGACACATCATCCATAATCATTTTTCATTTAAATACCAGAATCATAAACATGAAATGAGATTCTTTTGTGTGCCGTTTGCACAGGCCCTCCAAACTTCTAAAGATGATTTTAGTTTAGAAAAGCAACTATGTCTGATGATCCAAGAGCAAATTATCCTTTTTCTACAAACTGGGATAAATTTTTAAAACATTTACACATGTAAATAGTATGTACACATGTAAGTAGTATCTTTCAAGAGCTGGAAATATGCACATATGTACATGTGTAAGGAGGAAAAAAGGGATGGTATGGGGTATTCTGGGGTGGGCTTTAGAAAGTCACACGCAGGTTGCTATTTGACCAAACTTGCTCATACACCACGTTTGTCTTTTGTCTGCAGTTTTTGGGTAGGAGGTCTGGGCTAAGTGGTGGTGGGGGAACAGGGTGATGTGTTTGAGAGTGTAAATGAAGCGGTGGAGATCTGGGAGAACTCATGGAGGTGAAAGGCAAACGTGATTGTTTATGAAAATACTTGTGTGTGTACATTCAGAGTACGTGCATTCTTTATAAAATATAAGTAAAATTACCCTCCTTGTACAGAGCAGATAATTTGCCCTGCATTGAGGGTGGATAATTTTCAAAGCCCTCATTTATTTTCACAGGTGAAATGCTTTCTACCAGTATAAATTACCATTGATAAGTTTATAGGGCTAATAAATATTTAAAGATGTATATTTTCAGGACTTCCAATGTCCTTTCATTAGTCAATAAAGTTAAAAAGGACTGTTTATATCAAGACTACAGTCTAATCAGGAAATCATATACAGCATTGAAGATAATCTAAAGCAATTTTTTTCTGCCATCCTGAGTATGTTTTGTGGCAAGGGATACGGAATCATGAATATCACTATTTTGTAGCTATTCAGTTGCCAGTCTATAATGTAAAATATACTATTGTCTAACAAAAATATCGGATACAACTTTCTTTCTTTTACTAATTAGGTACTGAAAGCAGGGCTCTGCTGCTACCCTGCACTCAAGTACCCAGTCAGGTACTTCTGGAAAAGTTGAAGTACATCTAAAGACCTTTTCCAGTTGCCTCCGTGGTCAACGTTGGAAGTTATCACAGCCCATCCTGGACCTGAGCTACTGCCAACCCACAGTCCTTGAGCAGCCGACTAGGGACTGGGGAGGTTTCAGTATATCTACATTACTTATCTCAGCTACCTAAGAGTGCAGGGGACACCCCAGCCCACTTGGGCTTCCACCAACCAGCCAGATGGTGCAGGCCATAGCATGACCTCAGGTCAGTAGATTATTTTCCTCTTTATTTCTCAGACTCCACTACTTCTGGGGACAGGGAAAATTCCTACAGTACTTGAATGTAACTCTTCTTGAGCTACAATGAAAAAGCGTGAGATAAATACACTAAGGAGTAGATTTTTAAAAAGAACGCGCATGCACACAGACACGCGCATGTTATAAAATCCTGGTCGGCGCGCGCAAGCGGAGGTATAAATTTAGCAAATTCGAGCGGCAAAACATCCTTGGGCTTCCCCAGTTCCCTACCCCCTACCCTAACCTCCCTTCCCCTATCCCACCCTCCCCCTATCCCTATCCTAGCCCCCCCCCCCCCCAATTTTTTAAACTTACTCTTTGCTCCTGCAAAGGAGCAGGACCAAGTTGCACGCGCTGGCACCGTGCCCCACCCCCCGGTCTGCCCCACTGCCAAGGCCCAGCTCTTGTGCGTGTAACAGGGGTTACGCGCGCAGCGCACACAAGGCCCAGCCATGCATATAACCCATCTTTTATACGTGCGGGCCATTAAAATTCCGGCCTTAAATAAATAATAAAAAATCTATTCTTTCTGATGTTAATCCTCCCCAATCTTATTCCCTGTTGCAAACCACTGTTAATGTCAAGTCTATTGTCTACATTCTCACCTCACCTGCCATTCTGTCTTCTGCCATGTCCACTGCTCTACAGCTTCAAAGTTTTCTTACTCTCATCTAGTCATCTCCACTTTCTCTGACAGCATCTCATCCTCACCATTGTCATCACAATAAACTACATCACCATAAACTACATATTCTGAAAAAGCTGAAACCTCTCCTGCATTTTCAGGACTTCAGAACAGTCCTCCAAACAATACTATTTTCCAAAATCGATTACTGCAACTCTCTGCTTATAGACCTTCCAACCATAACCACAAAACCTCTACAAATGTTGCAGAACTCCGCCGCAAGGATTCTTACTAACACCAGCAGAAGTGAACACATAACACCCATACTAAAAACACTTACACTGGCTCCCCATCAGATCCAGAATCATTTTCAAAGTGCTAACTATAACACACAAGAACATCCATTCACAAACGTCGCTAGATCTAAGCCTTCCACTTCGCCTACACGAGTCTTCACGACCAATCAGAAACAGATACTTAGGCACCTTACACGTACCTTCAGCCAAGTCCTCACTCAAGAAACGTGCATTCTCGACTGCCAGCCCCCTTCATTGGAATGCCCTCCCCACGGACATTCGCCTCGAAACGTGTACTCGAACATTCAAAAAGAAACTCAAGACCTGGCTCTTTACAAAAGCCTACACTTAAAGGTCTAGCTCAGAACCACATCCCAGAACTTGAATCATTCTCGCTTTTATAATCATATCAAACAACTCCTAATTTTATCCTTGGTCTCACAATTCCAAATCATTAAATATTTGAACATGCTACACCAATACCTCTTAATCCAGATGTAACCTTAGTTTTTGAAGTCTTCACTCCTATAGAAATAACCGCCAGTTCTTATTTACTTAACCCTATTCTGTAGACGTAAACTTTTCTTGAAGACTGTAATCTGTAAACACCTGTATTTATTATAAGAACTTGTATTTACTATTTATATTTATTATTTAGCTATTAACATTGTTCTATTACCACTTGGTACTATTTCTCTCCTTCACCTCTAACTCTAAGTTCCTACTAAGTTAGCCATGTTATTTATACCCAATTGTTGGATGTAATTGTATATTTGTTTAATTGTTCAATCTGTTTGATGTAATTTTCTGTTCCTTGTTCCGTGTAAACCGAAGTGGTATGCACTAGTGCATGAACTCCGGTATATAAAAGCCTTTAAATAAATAAATAAATAAATCCACCTCTCTTCCTCCTCATCTCAAACCCAATCCTGGCTCTTTAAGGCAAATTTCATTCCATCAATGCACATCAAACTGTCACTGGGCAACAATGAAAGTGTTACTGACCTAAAAAGGTCCTACTCTGTAGTATCTTGATGTGCTGAACACGAATATGACCATGAAAAGTTTTTATTGGCTCTCGTTTTGAAGATATTTAATATAGTTCACTTTCTATGTTTAGTCATGTAAATTTCTCCAGTAGGACTGTAAATAAGCCTAGAATGATGTAATATTGCATCATATTGCATAATACCATCATGCACACATCATCCAGAGTTTATTACATCATTTTCTGATGCAATGCAGTTCTACTGCCATGCTGCTGCTGAGTAAGCTGACGTCAGCAGTGTACTATATGATGCCCAGTCAGAAAGGGTGAGCATTTGAAATATTCATGCTGGCTGACTACTACTGGACACTCCGCAGAGATGCTCCCAAACAGGTGTACAAGAGACATGCAAAGAAATCTAAGACGTAGTCTATGACTTCATTTTTCAAATGGTATTAACCGAAGGTCTCCTACTATTGGCATACAATTCAAGATGTAATTATATTATTGCATATTATAAAAAAAACTAGAGCCAATTTAGCATTTTCACAGTCACATTCATGTTTAGCACATGGACATTTATAAGAATTGACTAATTTCATTTCAGTAACATGACTTTTGTGAAAATTTGTTGCCCAGTGTAATCCTCCAATATTATTCCTATTCTCTCTTCCCTAGGAGCCTTTTTTTGCAGGGGTTTGTGATACTTCACAAAATGTTTAGCAGTGGAGGGAGTCTTTTTTGTTGTTGTTGAGGTGACTCCAGAATTTAAATATAGTTTTTTTTCATGTTGGGTTGCAATGTGAACTGTCATAGTTTTGCTCTGCACCCGTTCTTATGATTATGGCTATTTTATTGTAATTATGATGATCTCTGCCTTTCTGGAAAAAGGATTCATGAAAGAATACATTGATATTTGTTTTATGACATGATTGATTGGATCTGATATTTGTGTTCTTTGCTTTTTACATAATATTCTTGTGTATTTATGAATATCAATATATATAAAATAAAATAATACAGATTAGTGTGTTGAGTTAAATTGAGTTAAAATATTCTAAAATATTTCACTCATGATGCATAACGACTGTTGTAGACTACTTAGAAACCCATTGTAGGGTGCATGCAAAGGAATTATTTATCAATAAGAGTACAATTTTCAGGGTTCAGATCCATATGCCTACAGCCCATACATGCTAACCTTGGGCCCACCCAAAAAAATAAGATCTGGCTATTCCACTGCAGTTGATCTTCGCTTAACAAAACGCACGCGTAGTAACAAATATGAATCGCGAGATCCATATCAGACCAACCTTGCAGCAATTATGAATAATCAGTCTAATCCTACGGAACGCATGCGCTTAAAAGCATCACAGCACAAACGGCTCCATTAGGAGGTTTCTTCCGTGCCGAGATGAAGCAATGTATCCAATCGCGGTTCTGTAAGTAACACTCTACTGTCTGTTTGGCGAGCACAATCCCAAGAAAATGGTTATTAATACTGTGTCTTTTTAAAGGTACTTAAAGAGTAATTGCTGATATCCCATTCAGCAAATAAGAAATGTTCTTCAGTCAGAGACGTTCCTGAGGCAGCTTGAAACGCGGACACGTCAAACTGTACTCTGTCATCACCGGGAGAGTTGTGCCCCCCGCGAACTGGACTCTGCCACCCCTGAAAGGGAAGTACTTCAAAATTATAATACTATTACTATATTAATACCAGAAGGTAGATTTATTATACAAAGAAAAATATATATAAAAAAACAAAAAAAGAAAAGAAGAGTGGACTTTAAAGACCTATGATTAAAGATGATCCCATAAGCAGCTTGAAAAAGAGCAGAAATGCCCAAAGATGTTATGAAGATCTATAAACCAGCAATGGGATTTAGTTTCAAAATTTTGATTCTGTTGAAAAATGTGAAAGTAATTCGTTGATTGACGTCAATCTCTACAATATTCACACTTTTTAGACAAACATAATTTCACGACACAGTAATTCAGTCTACTAGAAAACCAGAGGTTAAAGGTTAAACGAACTAAATGTATTTTAACAATTTATGTATGTTTCTTTAAATATATACATAAATAAAATGTTTCACGGCACAATCTATCTCATGAAAACCTTTCATTTATATTAAAAATATATAATATTCCAATATTAATGTTATTGTTATAATTTATGAGTAACAATAATAAAACAAATTGTCTGTCCCCCACGCACTCATCTCTCTCTCCCCCTCCAGCACATGTCTGGCCCCCCCACACACACTCATCTCTCTCCCCCCCCAGCACATGTCTGGCCCCCCCACACACATTCATCTCTCTCCCCCCCCCCAGCACATGTCTGGCCCCCCCACACACACTCATCTCTCTCCCCCCCAGCACATGTCTGGCCCCCCCACACTCTCATCTCTCTCTCCCCCCCAGCACATGTCTGGCCCCACACACACTCATCTCTCTCCCCCCCCCCAAGCACAGGTCTGCCCCCCCCCCACTCTCATCTCTCCCTCCCCCCAAGCACATGTCTGGCCCCCCCACACACTCTCATCTCTCTCCCCCCCCCAAGCACAGGTCTGCCCCCCCCCACTCTCATCTCTCCCTCCCCCCAAGCACAGGTCTGGCCCCCCCACACAAGCACAGGTCTGGCCCTCACACACTCATCTCTCTCCCCCCCCCCCCCCCAAAGCACATCACTGGCCCCCACACACTCATCTCTCTCCCACCCAAGCACATGTCTGTGCCCCACACACACTCATCTCTCTCCCCCCCCCCAAAAAAAAACACGTTTGGCCCTCACACACTCATCTCCCTCCCCCCCAAAAAAAACACGTCTGGCCCCCACACACTCATCTCCCTCCCCCCGCCAAAAAAAACACGTCTGGCCCCCACACACTCATCTCCCTCCCCCCCCGAAAAAAAACACGTCTGGCCCTCACACACTCATCTCTCTTCCCCCCCCCCCCCCAAGCACATGTCTGGCCCCCACACTCATGTACCTCTTCTTTTTGATTGTTGCCAGTTAAGTGCTTCACTCCCTTCAGGATTCAAGCCTGCCATGGTGCCTTACACCTTCCAGGATCACCAGACACTGTTGCTTGCAGTCAGTACTCCTCGTGGCCAGGCCTCATTGGCAGCAGCAGCCAATGACAGGAACAGCTGGGCTCAAGTCCCACCCACCAAGCCTCAAAAAACCACGATTGACAGCAAAAAATTGCCCAATAATAAACAACCAACAAACTGAAAATAAAAAAAGTGAATTGCTAGAAAAAAAAAGCCCAAACCCACGTCAGAGTTGACCTGTACACTGCAGGCGACACACTAACGTGTTGCGACACACAGTTTGGAAAGCTCTGCTCTAGGTTTTTAAGTAGTAAACTGTCAACTTTCAACTTAACCTCAGCTCCACGTATTTACTTATTGTTAAAATTCCTTCATCTTAGAACTGCTAAATTAAACCCAGTGCCTTCACAGTTTTTGAAGAATGCTTCTCTGGGCCTAGTTAAACTTTTGTCCACCATTATTAATTCTTCCTTAAGTGCAGGTACGCTGCCTGGGCAATTGAAAGCTGCCAGAGTTCGCCTTCTTTTAGAGTCTTCTCTGCTACCAAATTATAGGCCAGTCTCTAATTTTGCTATTTTATCAAAGGTAATAGAAAAGTTGAATTCAATCTGCTGAATGACTTCCTTACCAAGAATAACATTCTACATCCATCTAAATCTGACTTCTGAAAAGGCCATAGCATGGAATCATCACTACTTGCTTTGTGTAATGACGTTAGACTCCAGGCTGATGATGGGACAGACATGCTCATTTTTCTGTTGGACATGAGTGCACCTTCGACACCATCAACCAGAGGCCAGGATTCATCATGTGATAAAGAGGGGCATGTTTTATGGTAATAGCCTATTTATCGCAAAGTGTGCTATCTTAGCGCTTTGCATGTTACCCAGGTAGAGAGTCCATCAAGCTAGGTGGAAAGAACATTGTACAAATCTCATCTTTGTGTGAGTTTCCTCACTCCGAAGGACATCAAATCTTCACAAGAGAGCACTGTTCTGTTCGTACTTCTCATTCTGAATGTCAAAGTGGCCCCTAACCCCTACACTACTACCTAAACCTCACCTCGAGTTACTAGGTGGGCCTCATATAGAGGTATAAATACCTGCCTAGTATGATAGCATTTTAAGCTGAGAGAGAGACTAGCTATTTGCAAAGTGGGATATAGCCATATTGCACAGCATAATGAAAAAGGTGTAGTTATTTCCTGTGTTAAAACTGTGTGATATTGTTGTGGGCGTAGCAGTGGACCTTTGGGCCGGCCTAGCAGAGTGAGGTGGTAGAAGAGGAAGAGCACTCTGCTGTGGAGAAGTAGGCCGGGAGGTGGTGTCTGGCTAAACGTAGAACTGAAGTCTTCGCCCTGGAAGCCCAAGGACCCCCGAGAGGAGCCCGTGAGGTCCCAGACCGCTGGGACTTAGGAGATCGAGAGAACTGAAGTGACGTCTTCACCCTGGAAGCCCAAGGGCCCCCGGGAGGAGCCCGTGAGGTCCTGGGCCGCTGGGACAGGAGATCAAGAAGGCGGAAGGTGGATGAGACTGACCTAGGTCGAGGCAGGCGGCAGACACGGA
This sequence comes from Rhinatrema bivittatum, assembly GCF_901001135.1. Lineage (NCBI taxonomy): Eukaryota > Metazoa > Chordata > Amphibia > Gymnophiona > Rhinatrematidae > Rhinatrema > Rhinatrema bivittatum. The sequence goes on from NC_042616.1 coordinate 88,213,204, forward strand.
GAAACTGAGACAGGCAGAACCGGAGGAACAAGCAGGAGATCTGGAGCAGGAATGAAGCTGAAGATCCGAAGCTAGAGCAGGAGCTGAAGATCCGAGACTGGAGCAGGAACCAGCAGAAGAACCAGGCAAGGCAGGAACGGAGCGCTGCAACAAGTACCAGGCAGGAACCTCGTTGCAAGGCAAATTGGATCAGTCAGACGCCGGGTTTAAATATGTACCGGTGTCTGACGTCACTCTCGGGGGCGGCCTGCGGTCCGGCGGGAAAAGGCCTTTAAATTGCCCCTCCTTGCACGTGCACCTAGGAGGGGAGGGGCTGATTTCCAGGGCTTGGCAGCGTCTCCCTCGTGGGGAGTCCTGGGGGGAGCAGGTAAGGGCTCGGTCGTGAGACTCGCGACGGAGGCCGCAACAGATATGACTTCATGAAGCTAGCCCTCCTGGACAGAACTCCTCCCCCTTTTCCAAATTAGCATCACACCATGCATTATGGTGCTTTTCGCATACATTAAGGCATTTTTCACATGCGAAAAGCCCTTAACGCGGATTGGAAAATAACCCCAATAGTTTGCTTTTTAATCATCTCAAGGAAATCAGCTTCATAGATAATGCACTGAACTGGTTTCATTTATATTTATCTGAATGTACATTTTGAGTTCAATGGGAAAACAACTTATCCAATTCCTTTCACTTGGTGTTCTGCAAGGATCTATCCTTTCTCCCTCTCTCTTTAATATTTTCCTTTTTTCTTTAGCGACTATTATTCAGGACTGTGGATTCAGACCATCACTTTATGTGGGAAACATACAGATCACAGCCTTTTTAAATTCTAGAACTGTTTTCTCACTAGTTGACCTGAATAACTGCCTAGACCAAGTAGCCAGGTAGCTTTTAAACCATAGATTAAAAAATAATCCAGCAAAATCAGAGGCCTTGTGGATCTGCCACTGGTCTTCTGATCAAATCTTAATCCCAGCAATGGCTGGTACTCCAATACCACCTAAGAATGTTGTAACTGCTTTAGGAATACAACTGAATTCTAATTTATCTATGACCACTTACGTTTCCAGTATAGTCCAAAAATCATTTTTCTTTCTCTGTTACATCAGTCGGCTTCGACTGTTAACTTGTGATTACTAGGCCCCTATACTTGCAGATACTGAGATATATTGTTTATGACCTCTTTCTGGGCCCCATTCCAAAATATGCCTTTTGTTTCCTTTGCAATTTTCACGACTTTGCAAACCAGTTTCTGTTTGTGGTCATATACGCTGTCTGACTTGTCCATTCCAGACATCCATACTTCTGCTTTCTGCAAAGCTGATAAATAAACAAGAAACTTGGACCCTGTTTTGAATAAAGACCTGAGCCATTATAGTAATGAAATCAGTCCATGACAGTTCTGCTGTAGTTTTCTGTGTAACTTTGGAAAGTTCTGTGTTGATAGAGAAACAAGGAATCCTAGACTTGTTGGATTGATCTAGGGCCTTGGTAAAGATAGCCAAAATCGGCCTAACACTTTACTTTCACTGAACACTCTCACCTATTACTCCACCCAATGTCCCAGGCTACTAACATTAGAAGCTTAGGCATCCACAGTATCTCAGAAAACTACCTTTGACAGCCTTTCAAAGGCAATATATAGTTTTTTCTAAAATTAAAAAATAAATACAAAATTATATACTTTGTTTTTTTTTTAATTTAAGAAAAATATTTGAGGAGAATAATTTTATAGCAGTCTGCATAGGCCTACAATCTGTAGGTACCTTCTACATGCAGACTTAAGCGTGGATTTTTAAAGCATTTATATAAGTTTGCTTTGAAAATTAATGTGTCCCCCAGCACACACACCAACATACACATACAAATTTACACTTGGTCCGGAGCAGGTATAAAACTTTGTCAATGTAGATTTTATTATATACTTTCAAATATTGAAAAATACGTGCAAATCCTTTCCCTGCCTCAACTGTGCTCCCGCCCCAGAATACCTCCTTCTAGTACATGGAACTGGGTTCTGCACTTCCTTTTAACTGCAGAACCCACTGGCTTATTTTCAAAGCCTGATTTACACACGGAAAGATAGGTAAAGCACTTTGGAAAATCAACCTCTCTATATACACATATGTTTGTTATCCTCCTGCTGTTCAAAAGAAATGATGGAACTCTGTTCCGTGCTATTCTCTAACGAATTAAGCCCTGGTATATATATTTCTATCCATACATATATACCTATATAGATATAGATAGATAGATCTAGATACATTTATTTATTTATCACTTTTATATACCGAAGTTCGTATGGACATCACATCTAGATATAAATATTTATTTGTATTTATTTGCAGTATTGATTTTGAGAAACTGTATGTGCTACTATATTTATATAGTCTCTGGACTGAAGTAATGACCTTCATTTGTCTTGCTTTTATACCCACTAGTGTTTGAAGCATAGTCTTCTTGACAGTGAATAAGTATATGTCAGTCATTTTATATCTAAAACATCAAACAGCAACAAACAAGCCATTAAGTGGAAGACTTAATTAAAATATCCACTAAACTGAGAAATATTTTTTAAGGACAAGCAGATGGTAAGGATGCAAATCAACGGCACAACGCATGTTGGGAATGTTGAAAATGCACTAATTGTTGTCAGGTTGCCACTTGATGAACTTGTGTGTTATGCAAATGTTTTTATGTTCATGAACTTAAGCTCAAGGAGACAGGAAGAGATCTCTCTAATGGCAGGGCCTTCTGAGGAATCTGCCGACCTGTCTCAGTCCTGTTGCATAATGCACGGTCTTAGCTGCCACTTCTCGCACTCTGCCCTGTCACTTTTAACACTGTTGGGAAATGTTACCAAAAGGGAGCCTGCACAGGGCCTGAAAAGGGGAAAATGATATTTGTTTGTGACTGGCATTGATCGGAAGCAATGCTAGTCACAAACAAGGGCTGGCATTCCTCAGTTCTGCTAATTATTCACCAAACATTTTTTTCTTTGCTTAAAGTTCCAGGGAAAGAAACCCAAACAAGCTAAAAAAAACCCAAAAACATCCTTCCATCTCTGTAACCCCGGTGTCATGGATTGTGAAACAAAGCACCCCTGATCTCAAGAGCAGAGTGCAAATATGCATTTGTCTTTTTTGTGGTTTCTAGTAGACTGATTGCAAATCAAAAGGGATCAAATGCGTAAAAGAATGATGCATTAAGATACCGTTTATGATCAGAGGCACCATGATCACTAAAAAATGAAACTTTGTCCTTTTTATTTCAGTAACCCCGAGAAGCATTTTCTTCACTTCTTAATACATTTTTTTTCAGATTAATGGTTCACAATCCTCCACTGAGCCGTAATATCTCAGCTGTAGCTCCTGGTAAAGTCTTTTGATCAGACCCAGGCCACGGCATTTCAGACAGACAGGTTTATGAACTGATATACCGACCAAATGAATTTCACATTGCTAAAACTATTTAGCTGGGCTTCTTTATTCTTACCATTAATCACAGAGAAATATTTGCTTTTTTTTGGGAAGGATGGGGGTAGAGAAAAGTAGTGAAAGATGTTAAGCATCCCCTAGTCAGTACTGAATGACTGTTGGCCTTATATTGGCAGGTTGTGAGATACCTAAAGTAGTTAAATCACAAGCCGATCGTGATCGGAAATCCGAGAGGACCTTGCAAGATTGGGGGATTGGGTGTTTAAATGATAGATGAAATTTAATGCAGACAGGTGCAAAGTGATGCATATAGGGAAGAATAATCCAAACTACAGTTACACAATACTGGGATTCATCTTAGGCATCACCACCCAGGAAGAGGAAAGGGTTGACGAAACTCAGCTCAGGGTGCAGTGGTGGTTTAGAAAAGCAAACAACATTTTAGGAATGTTAAAGAAAGGGATGGGAAAACATCAGAATGCCTCTTTATCAATACATGGTGTGACCACAATCTTGAGTATTGTGTGCAGTTTTGGTTGCCTCATCTCAAAAAAAATGATATAGCAGATCTTGAAAAGGTGCAGAGAAGGGCGACAAACATAATAAAGGGGATGGAAAGGCTCCCCTAGGAGGAAAGACTAAACAAGTTAAGAGTTCTTCAGCTCAGAGAAGTTAGAGCTGAAAGGAGATATAATAGAAGTCTGTAAAATTATGAGTGATGTGGAATGAGTGTAACCCCTGTGCTACCTTTCCAGCCCTGGGAGTGTTTGTCTGGCAGCCCCAATGTGGGGTAGGCTGGGGACACTACAGGATAACTTGGAAGGCCAAACTGGTTGAAGACACCCCTAATACCATCCAGAAAATCCAATGTCCACACCTTAATTGTGCTCCAATAAAATAAATGTTTATTGTAATCCAAAGAGATAGAAACAGAAGAATTTTCAAATTCAAATTACAGTTCAAACTCTTCCTGAATTTTGTCATCATCTTGCTTACATCACAGAAATCCCAATTCACTTCTTTATCCTTTCCAGTTGGATCATTTAAGCACCTGAGCCTCAGTGACTCTTCTGTATCCCTTACCTGTACTTCAGGACAGACTTTTCTCACTTAGTTCACTTTCGGGCCAATTCAGTAAAATTTGCGGGAGAGCTGGTGCTCCGAGGTGATCGCCCACTCTCCCGACGCGTGCCCAGGCCTCTCTCCTGGGCGCAAGATTCAGTATGCAAATGAGGGCCCACGGTAAAAAGGTGGCGCTAGGGACACTAGCGCATCCCTGGCGTCTCCTTATTGGCAGAACTGGCAGCTGTCAGCGGCTTTGACAGCAGACGCCTAATTTTACTGGCGTCAGTTGTCGAACCCACTGACAGCCACGGGTTCGGAAAACGGACGCCAGCAAAATTGAGCATCCGTCTTCCAAACCGCGGGCACATTTTTTAAATTTTTTTTTTAAGATTTTTAATTTTTTTTTTATTTTTGGGACCTCCGACTTAATATCGCTATGATATTAAGTCGGAGGTACAGAAAAGCAGAAAAAACGCACTTCCCCGGTGCCAGCCGAAATTAACGCCTGCCTTTGGGCAGGCGTTAATTTCTGAGAGTAAAATGTGCAGCTTGGCTGTATAAGGGGTAATAATTGCGCGTGGAAAATGCGCTTCCAAACGGGGGCTAACGGTGCACTCGGCCTGAGCGCACCGTACTGAATCGGCCTGTTTATGTATTGCTGCATTTCAGGGCTGTCTATTGCTCTCTTTCTTCACCCAATTTCTCTTCATACCCTGCTTGTTGTGGACTAGTAAGGGGCCCTAAAAATATTTCTCTCTCTGTTACAGAAGTCCTCACTCCATTCACTTCAGAAGCAATTCACATCCAAAACCTCACATCAGGAGCAGCATCAGGGTCTATGGGCATAGTGTCAGTCCCCAACACTGTGATGAAATAACCAGTTGCACCCTCTCACCCCTCTCTCCAAGGTCCAGCCAAACCCCAACACAGTTCCTGTGTGTGGGTCCTCACATAAATCTCTTCCCTTTCCAATACTCAGTACTCACTGTTCAGATTCAGCGCAAAATTCAGTCTTCTAGCCCAAAATCAGCTCCTGAAACAGTGACCCCCCCAGTCCTTTGGAGCTTAGTGCTAGTCCCGAGCCTTGCACTGAAATAATTAGCTGCAGCCTTCCGCTTAGGTCCAGTCAAGCCCCTCCCCCCAGCACTGTTTCTGGGTTCAAATTCCAAATTCCAAACTCAGTCCTAATCAGCAAGAACTTGAAATCCTCTCGCATGTACTTCTGTTCCACCTTCAGGGTCATTGGAAACCCTAGACACTCCTCTGCTCTCACTTGTAATCCATGCTGGACTTCCTTTCAGTCTAACCTATAACATGGGTAGAATTTCTGACAGAAGCACTGCTGTTCTCCTCCAGCTCCCTTGGCATGGAACCTCCAGAGCCTTCTGTTGTCCTTACTTTTTCTTTAGATGTCCAGCCCTGAGACCACGCACATCTCCTCCTCTTATACAACTGCAACTCACTTTTCCATTGTCAAGCAGTTATACTTGCCACTCACCACACACTGCACATGGTAAGTGTGTAGCCAATGGTAATGTTACGCTCACCGCTCGTGGGATAGCCCCTCGAGTGGCTTCACTCACGCCATTGCTCGTGGTAGGGGAATGCCACTGCTTCTCTGCCACCTCTAAGCATGCATGCGTGGCACACGGACTTCTGAAGACCCCCACAACAGGAATCCTCAGTCATGGCGCTCCTCAATGATGTCACATGGCTGGGTATTTAAACCCCAGCCGTGCAACACAGTGTTGCCTCAGCAAGGTCATCTGGTTCCTTGTCCTGGGTCTGGATCCGGTCTGTCCTGCTCAAGCCTTCAGCCTTCTTCAGTCTTCAGTCATGCTCTGCTCCAAGTCCTCAGCCTGCTTCAGTCTTCAGATCTGCTTTGCTCCAAATCTTCAGCTACAGCCTCCATCAAGCCTTCAATTTCTTCCATAGCCTGTTGGACTCTATCAGAGCCTGGCTTATGCTAAGATTCACTCACCTGCTGTTAGTGTAAGTCTTAGGGCCTGGCCAAGAGGTTGCACCAATTGCCCCACAGCAAGAGGGGCTCACACTCAAAGTTCGCAGCAGGTGGCGTGAGTTGCAGTTGTATAAGAGGAGATGGATTTTACACCACAGTCTGGATGATTCCTTATTTTAAGGAATAGGATAAACTTTTAACCTTTTATGAAAAAACACACTGTACACACCCCTTGTAGGAAGGACTATACACTATCTCCTCATAGTAGCCATCCTCCCTGAAATAAACTTTATAGACTCAAGAATGAGTGGTTATCACGATTAAGAGCAAGAAGAATTCGACCTATTCTTTGAGATCCTACTGGGTACTTATAACCTGACAGAGACAGGATTCTGGGCTTTATGGACCTTTGGTCTGATACAGTATGGCATTTTTTATTGACATGTCCTTTTAATTGGACCAACATAAAAAATATCCAAAAAGATTGTTGTGCACTAGTTTTCATAACCATATTGAAGTTGATATTTAAAAAAATCTAGGCACATAACTTAAGAAATCAGGTATCTAATCAACATAAATGAAAGTTTCCAATGGCTGAGCAACTCAACTCAGGGATCTATTTCACTTAGTTCCTAAATTTATGGACCTTAAAGTGGTTGTGCACTAATTTTTAGTCTTAGGCCCCTAACTTAGGAACCTAAAAGTAGGCAAATAAGTTAAGCAAATGTTTAGCCTGCAACTTAGGTGCCAGCAGTAGAGTCAAGATGGTGGTTTGCTAGACTCTTGTGGGTGCTGAGCCTGTGGTTATCCCTGGTCAGAGCACTCTGCATTTGATGTTCAGCGGATCAATAGTTGAAGGGGGTGAGAAGTCCATTGTGATGGATCCACTGGATGTAACTTAGTTCCTCAAGTGCCTTCCTCCACACTAGCTAGGCACCAATACCGCAGCATCGAGGCTGTTATTAGAAGATGATATGACTGTCACTATGGTGGGAGGGGCTATCAGTGGAGTAGACCCGACTGGGCTAGATGACAGGATTATTGAAGGAAATGGAGAGATACTGTTGTTTGAAACCTCTCCATGGAGCACAGAGGTTGGAAGCAGATCTTCTTCTCTCATGTCACCCCTTGAAACCTCTGGTAAGACCTGTTAAAGTCTCCTTAGGCAAGAAATGGTCTGTTTTGGTGGGGATGGACTCTGCTATAACTAATTGTACCTTGGACATTGGTTTGTTGGTAAATCAGTCTCTGAACTCCATGAAGTCCACTCACAAAGGCTCCAAGGGATCGATTTAAAGGTGGCTAATGTGGAAAAACAAGTGCAAGATATTAGGGATGTGCAGCAGGGACGGATTCATCCCATTCGGTATTCCTCGGGACCCAAATCTGTTGCATCCATTCTTGGGGGACCCCGATCCGTTCATTAGTTACATATGTATTCATTTCCCCCCAAAAAACCCCATCCCAACCCTTTAAATTTAATAAACTACAATCCCCCACCCTTCTGCCCCCCCCCCCCAAGACTTGCCAAAATTCCCTGGTGGTCCAGCGGGGGTCCTGGAGCGATTTCCTGCACTCGGGCTGTTGGCTGCCGGTATTCAAAATGGCGCCGATAACCTTTGCCCTTACTATGTCACAGGGGCTACCGGTGCCATTAGTCAGCCCCTGTCACATGGTAGGAGCACAAGATGGCGCAGGCCGTCCATTGCTCCTACCATGTGACAGGGGCTGACCAATAGCATCGATATTCCCTGTGACATAGTAAGGGCAAAGACTATCGGCGCCATTTTGAAAACTGGCAGCAGATAGCCCGAGTGCAGGAAATCGCTCCAAGACCCCCGCTGGACCACCAGGGAATTTTGGCAAGTCTTGGGGGGGTCAGGAGGGTGGGGGTTTATTTGTTAGTGATACATTATATTCGTGGAGGTTAGTCATACGTTTCGTGACCCCAACGAATACAACGAATATGGCATATACGTTGCGGATTGCCAATACTTTGCAAACGAATGCACATCCCTACAAGATATTCATAGTTTTAATGCTGCATTAATACAAGATAAAAACTCTATTTATAAGAAAATGGAACAGCTTGAGAATGTTTCAAGGGGTCTGAACGTGTGCTTTTTAAGTTAAGTTTTCCTAGGGTACCTGGAATTCCAGTGAAAGAAACTTTGAAGAAATACTTTACCGAAGTTCTAGGATTGCCTGATGGAACCTGTCCACCTATTAATAAACTTTATTTTTTTTTGTCTTCTCATAGAAGAGAGGGGAATGGCTGACTCTTGGTATCTGATTCACCATTGGATGTATCTGCTATTTTAGAGAGTTTCATTGAGGAGGTTGAAGACAGAGACTCTTTTGGTTTCTTTTGTTTTTGAGTAAGATCTAAATATGATTTTGAAATTTTATTTCTGCAAAGCCTTTGCGCTCTTTAATAGGAAACATGTGTGGATTTATCCAGATGTTGTTAAATCTACACAGGAGAGAAGGAAATTAAAATTATTCCTTGTTATGCATCAGGAAGTTTTGTCTCTGGGAGCTACCTTTTGGCTCAGATACCCATGTAAATGTGTTGTCACTTATGCTAGTAATAGATATAATTTCTTTTTTCCTGACCAATTATGTTTTTTCTTAGATCAGAAGAAATCTCTAACTTCAGTGCGCACAGTAGGTGCTTAAGTATATTAAGAACCTCAATCATGTAGCAAGTTAAGCTGTTTCCTTTTACAGATATTATTTTAGCTCCCTTAATGCCTGTATTCCTCCCCCTGATACTATGGACTATGGGCATGTAACTCATTTTTTTTCCTTCTATAAGTATTTATATTATTCAAATATTTTCCTTTGATAATGTGAACAGGTTACAATTTTATTATTAAATAAATGTTACCTGGGCTTTGCAGAAGCAGGGCTGGGAAGAGACAGCATGCTGCTGTTTTGTTTGGGCACTGTCTCTGCCCCGGTATCAGCTGTTAAAGCAGAGAGAAGGGCTGCTGCTGCCCATGCTCACTAGCAGCCCAGCAATGATGATGTCATAGCCTGGACTCTTAAAGGAGCCAGGCTATATCAATTCCACAGGGTCAGGCACAAAAGTAAAATAAAAGAAATAAAAGTAAAACAAAGCTAAGAAAGAATAAAATAAAGACAAGGGGGAGGGACAAGCAGAAGGTACTTATCAAGTTCCTGCAATAGTCACAAGCTACCACAGTCCTCTTTCTTGGGAGTGATAGAGGCAAATCAGAGCACAGAGCAGAGAGTACAGAGCACAGCAGCAAGGCATGCTGGCTTAGCCTCTGCTGCTCGGCTGTATGAGAGAGGGTTCTGGAAAGAAAGATGAATCCTGGTAAGCAAGTCCATATAGGCCCTGGGAAAAATAGTTTAAAAATAAATGTTTGAACTAGATTGAGAGTTGGGATGACCAGTGCTAGCTCCCATCACTAGTGCAAGGCTGGTCTGGTGTTTATGTTTCCAGGGAAAGCTCCTGTACTAGGACTCCAGTCTAAGCAAGAATCCAGTTCAGGATTTCACTGTGACTTCCTTGCGGAGATTCAGGCTTGGCAGCTTGCCAATTTGCTAAGTAATTAGAAATTCCACAAGATGTTCTCCATGTGAGAACAATTAGTGAAGAGACCAGTGGAAGGATACCATATTTTCTGCAGTGCTTCAGTTTAATTAAGATTACTGAAAGTTATTTCAATGATTTAAACTGTGCCACAAATTATCATTCCTGCTGGCTTTTGTAAGCAGGGGATAAAAGAAAAAAGTTTTTATATTGGTAAATGTTACCACTGAGGACCCCTTTATCTGTAATTATCAGCAGAGAATGGGTACCCCCAGATCAGAAAAAAGGGGCTGGCTTCACATGCTTTTGTCAGAAAGAAGGTATCATCTGAAAAAAAAAAAAAAAAAGATAGAATCAGAGAAGCAAGGCAGCAGCTGAAGCAGGCTGGAGAAAAAAAAAGCCACAGTTGAAAAAAAAAAGTAATATAGAGAAAGAAACAGCAAAGAAAGAAAGAAAGCAAAAGAAGGAAAAACAGCTAGAACATGACAGCAGCAAATGCTTTGAACGTGTCATTCCACAGGACCTGCTCTAGTGACATAAAGAAGAAGATACTACCCCAACATAAGTATATATGATTTATTGCTTATGCTGAGTACAGAGAATAAAAATCAAGTTACTTAATGGTAATTGCCCATCTGAAGACACTTGTTTATTCAAATTCAGCTTATTAAGACAGGACTGTATAGTCTTTTTTTGTTGAAGAATTTGAAAATGAATATTTATTTGATAGCATCTGTTCTGTTGAGACATACAAATGTATCTGTGGGAATCCTTTACAGAAAGAACTTACTATTATTGTTACTCCAGAATAATTTAAGAATGTATATTTGAGACTGTGTGAGATTGAGTTTTACCGCAGCCAGTCAGTGGTAAAAGCTGCAGCAACCTGTAAGGAGACTTAACTTGGATTTTCTTTGCTGTTGTCCTTGCTAAAATTTAACTGGATATCTGTTGTGTCCGTTGGTCGCAGACGGCTACAACCACTCTGCCTTACCTCTTTTCTTCCCTTTTCCTCTTCCTTGGGCAAGATGGCTGCCTCCGGTGCCGAGTGCCGAGAGCCTCAGCATCTCCAGTCTAGCATGGGTGTTCCAGTCCGCCATGCTCACTCCCATGGCCTCCTAGGGCACGGGTGGGTACCTCTCCTACGCTCAAATACATGTCATGGCGGGAACCTCAGGGGCATCCCCACTGCATGTCGTCAATGCCTCCGGGTAATTAAAGCCTCTGCTTCGCTACCACCATTGAGTTAGCAAGGACTTCTGTTAAGCTACTCTAACTGCTCTATGCTGCACACTTAGACGCCACTCTACACTTCAAGGACTTCGCTCCTTCAGAAGCTCAAGACACCCGCTCCTCGGGGGGTCTCTCGCTTTCATCTTCCTTCAGGGCCTTACTATTGAGACAACCGATCCTTGGGGGTCTCTCTCTCTCTCTCTTATTCCTACAGGACCTCTGGACTACCAGGTACTCGCTCCTCGAGGGCCTACCATTCTAGTATCCTGTACCACGGACCCTCGGTCCCACCATCTCTACCAGGAAGACATCTACACTCCTGTGAGTACCTTTATGATCTGGTGCTCCAACTCCACCCACCAGGCTCGGCGTTGCCCACTCTGCGGGTCCCCGCCTCTCTGTAACATCTGGCTGAGATTAATCATCTAAGACTGTTGAACATGTTGGCAACTTGAGGACCTCAGTGCCTTACCTTCCTGCTTCATACCATCTATCTACAGCAGTACAATAAAGCCTTCCATTCAATCTGTGTCTGCTATCTATCTGAGTTCAGCTAATCTCTGTGGTTCCCCACGGGGCTCCTCCCCATGGGCGGAGTCATCTCCACAGCAACCAAGGGTCCACAATGCCACAAAGACAACAAGATCCAGCAGTTACCTTTGTTTCACAGTTATTGTGCAAGGGAAGGAAAATGCTGCAGCCACACTGCGAATGCTATAGGCAGTACCTTTTATTGCTGTTCTTGCTAATAAATCTTCTTTACATTACAGCAGAAGAAATCCAGTTATTCAGTACCCTTCCCCCTTTTCCCCCTGTTCTCCCTCCTTATGCAGAAGTCCAGGCCCCTCACTTGCAACACCCAATTGAAGAGAGAGCTTCTGAGACTTCCTACCAGCTCAATCGTAAGTCTCTGCCTTATGTACCCTCGGGCCACATACACACACCATAGCGGAAGAGGCTGCCCCTGGCAGAGCAGTTTACATTTGCTTTTTCATTTTAATATGGCTATGTAATGTTAATAAATTCATAAATACTGATGAAAATTACTAGGTGCCTAAGTTATGAAAATTATCATCCTAAACCTTAGGAGCCTGAGCGCAGCTGAAATCTTATATAACTTTAGGTGCCTACAACTGAGTCACCTCAGTCAGCAGCTCAGCTTTCTTTTAGCATCAACGACATTGTTCCATCTTCAACAATGTTTTGCCACGTCTGATAAGTTATATGGATGTAAAATTTGTCAAAACTACTACTACTACTCCTACGTATTTCTATAGTGCTACACAACATATGCAGCGCTGTTCAAATACACAAATAAGACAGTCCCTGCTTAATGGAGCTTACATCTAATAAGAAAAAACAAACAAACATACAGGACAAGAGACTTGGGGCATATCATATAGTATGTGCATCTAGCCTAGCAGCCTTTCTCCAGCATTGGAAAGAAATGGTTGTTTAGATAAAGTGTATAGGAAACAGCAGGTGTAGAATTGTCCATCTGCTGTAATACCCTTCCAGGTTTCTAGCAGTTATGGTTTTGATGTGCATTGAACCCAGGATATTATGTTTTGCTCAAGTGAAGAAACCATTAGAGATGCCCCATTAATGCTTTACACTTCACCCACAGTCATTCCTACAAATACCTCTTCACCCGAAAAGATAGGCTCAGTGAGACAGCACCTGGAAATACTGTGTGCAATTCTGGTCGTTGCATCTCAAAAACGATAGTTGCACTGAAGAAAGTACAGAGAAGGGCAACCAAAATAATAAAGGGGATGGAACAGCTCCCCTATGAGGAAAGGCTAAAAAGGTTAAGTTGTTCAGCTTGAAGAAGAGACGGCAGAGGGGGGATATAATAGAGGTCTATAATATCATGAAAAGTCTTGAACAGGCAAATGTGAATTGGCTATTTACTCTTTCAGACAATACAAGGACTACTGGGCACGCCAATTAACACATTTCAAACAAATCAGAGAAAATTATTTTCACTCAACAAGCACTTAAGCTCAGAAATTCATTGCCAGAGGATGTGGTAAAGGCAGATAGTGTAGCTGGATTTAGAAAATGTGTGGATAAGTTCCTGAAGGAGACGTCCATAAACTGCTATTAATGAAATTGACTTAGAGAATAGTCACTACTAATTCCTGGCTTTACTAGCATGGGATCTATTTAAGTTTTGGGTACTTTCCAGGTACTTGTATCCAGGATATAGTCACCTTTTCTTCATCTCTGAATATATTTAATCCTGTCGAAGGCTGCTGTAAGTCCAGAAATGAGCACTGCCACAAGCACATAACTCCTATTGCTTCCTATGTGAACAATTTTGATACATTTAGGATTAATTTTCAAACTTATGCAGGGGCTGTGTATATAAAATCAGTGTATATGTGCACGGCAAATTAATTTTCAAAAGGGCAGGAGTACACGCTTACTGCCGCTGCTGCTCGGAAACGTATGCGTGCATAATGAGATCATTTTGAAAGTGTTCCAGGGTGGGGTTGGGAAGCGCACACACATGTATTTTATAAGTGGAGTATATGCACACATCATCAAACTTGCGCACATGCTTTTACACTGGCTAATCACGTTGTGGACTATTTTACAGCTATGTTGCTTTGTAGACTTAACTTGCAGCTGGGCCAGTCTTGTAACCAGTACCATATTTAGATTGCAGCTGGCAGGGTAGGGGGTGACTATTTATTTATTTATTTATTTTTAATTTTTATAGACCGAAGTTCTTGTAGGAACTACAAATCAATCCGGTTTACATACAACTTTTAAATGCCCCAAAAGAGTAGTGGGCTTTACATAGAACCGTTGAACAATAAAACAGGTAACAATAGAACTAACAATAATGCTGGAACAAATAGAATAGATAACCAATTAAACATAGTAATATAGTAATAAATATTATATAGAAAATAAATATAAAAGAGATAGAGTAAATGGAGTGTGAGTACAGTATAAATACAAAAGATGAAAGAGCTCCAAAATTAAGGTACAGTTGACTAGGACTATAGATGCCGCCCCTTTCTACTTTGGAAATTAAGAAAAACCTTTGGGAACCTGGTCCTTAGAGCAGGATTTCTCAAACCAGAGCTTGGGACCACCCAACCAGTCAAGTTTTCATGATGTCCATAATTAATATGCATGAGATTGATTTGCATGCACTGCTTCATGCTTTTCCACACTTCAAAGCAGATTACATTCAGGTACTGGAGGTATTTCCCTATCCCCAGAGGGCTTACAATCTAAGTTTTTGTACCTGAGGCAATGGTCACAAGGAGTGGTAATGGGATTTGAACCCTAGTCTCCCTAGTTCAAAGCCTGCTAACCACTAAGTTACTCCTCCACTCCATCATGAAAACTCAACAAGCTGGGTTTGTGTTCAGGTCTGAGTTGAAAACCACTGCCTTAAGTGTGTCAACAGGCAGAGATGCAACTAGTAGGTACAAATTCTATGGATCATCAATCAGGAGGAAGCTTTAAAAGTACCCCAGTGTTTGGAAGGGACAAGGAAAAAAATTACATGATTGAATTTGACCTTAACCATTAGATAAATTGCTTGGAAGCATGAAGTCAAACTTTACTGAATCATTAAAGCTGTGGCAAGACTCTCTAAATATCAAGACTTATAAGGAACTTATCAACTTTTTCATTCTCAATCAATAAAAGCTTAAGTTGGAAACCACATCATCTGCCAGCATAGTGCTGTTTACAGTTGACTTTGATATTTGATTAAAATATACACAGGGCCTAGAAGAGTAATCTTCCCCCAGTCAGGGAATTTTCGACACAGTAAATTATCAACAGGAGAGTACTGTAACCACTACAGCTATGCTTAAGGTTTGGTCTATGGGGTCCTACAAGAGGACACCAGCCCTACTTTTTGAGATCTTACCGGTATTTGTGACCTGGCTTGACCACTGTTGGAAACAGGATACTGGATTGATAGACCCTTGGTCTGACCCAGTATGGCAAGTCTTATGTTCTTATGACATTGATCAAGAGTGGCTCAACACAATCTGCTGCCTGAGGTGAAGGATAAAATCCCCTCCCCCCCCCCCCCCCCCCCAGCCCAATGCAGGTAAAATCACAGAGGGCCAGGACAAGGGAAAGGCAATGGAGGGTGAAGTGACTTGCCCAAGGTCACAAGGAATGACAATAGGATTTGAACCCTGGCTTCTCTTGTTTGCAGTCCACTGCTCTAGCCATTCATTTTTTTGGCCTGTTATTTTTTTGTTCTCAGTCTTCGGCATCCATACTAGGGGGAGCCAGAGAAATGTTTAATGGGGTGGGGTGACCTTTGGCTGTCCCACCCCTTGGTTCTACAAATAGGACTCCTCCATTCCTTATTCCCTGCCTCCCACCCTTCTCTAGCATCTGCCCCCTTCCTTCCTCTCCCTACATAATTAAAACTTATGCATTTTTTTCCATTTTAAAATTTATTAACTTCCAACCTAAAAAGGCAAGACTGCATATGGAAAATATACATTCAAAGTACAATCTTCTGAAGTAAAAATTTCATTTACAACAACATATTATATAGGCAGTTTTCCGGATCCCATATGGCATTAGGCCTATGATAAAGTGCACTGCGTGTGGACTTGACCCACAGAAAGCCAGGAATAAACTGAACTACAATTCCAATATAGTAAGCCTTCCATATCTTAATTGCCAGCACTCAACCTATGAAAAATATCATACTGCAAATATTACATCAGGCCCCCAAAACACCAATACACCTCCTATTAGGAAAACAGATTAAAGCCAGGTTGTTGTAAATCCCTACACAGAAACTACATGCCAGCAGAATACCTAAAGCCTCAGTCACACAAGAAGAACACAGATAGACTCTCACCAAATACAGAATAAAGAGAGCATAAAATATAAACTGAAACGTGCAGACAAAAACTGAACTGGAAACCACAAGAAGCCAAACTCTGTGAGCAATCAAACACAATCAAGAAATATAAAACATTAAACATACCAATAAAAAGAATGTCAAATCTGCTGATAAATTCAGCCAATTAAAAACAAATATAAACATGTTTAAAATATTACCAGACACTAATAAAATGTTTTGAAACAGCAGATACATCACATCCAATAATTAAAACTAACAAGGATTAAAAAAAAAAAAATAAAAATCATGCTGTGCTCTCCATACATGGGAATGTTTGATTTCCAATCATCTTAAAGTCTCCCTAAATTGTCACTGATTAGCAGGAGAGAGCTAGGTGCACTAGTGTTCTCCTCCCTCCCTGACACATACACACACACACACACACACACACACACAGAAGCGCCCTCCTCGACTCACACGTACGCATCCCCACAGACAGAAGTTCCCTCCTTCTCTGTCACACACACACACACAGATCTCACATGCATAATTGTGCTCCTCCTTTTTCTTTGGCCCCGCCAGCCTAAGCTCTGGCAGCAGCACACGGCTGGCTCCCTTCTTCGGCAACGACCTGATTCTTTCTTCAGCCCCACTGGCCTGAGTGGCGGCAGCAGGAGTCACATTTATCCCATCATCTCCTGCTGCTGGAAACCAGTCTCATGGTAAAAGCTGTGTGACTGGCCCTGCGGCAGCAGGAGACGATGTTGGGATAAATGCAACTCCTGCTGCCCGGGGTTAGGAACAGGTGTGACTGCTGAACGGATCAGGCAGGGGTTTGGTTTATCCCTGCCAGATCCGATGTTTGACTCTGGAGGCAGGGTGAGGCAGCGGCTGTGGTAGAGGTGTTTTGAAGGGGCACTTTTTGCCACTTCAAAATTCTGCCGCCTGAAGTGGCTGCCTCACGATAGAACCGCCCCTGACATTGATGCCCTGGCAGAAACGCTACTAAAATTACTACATCTTACACGGAGAAATAAAAATAATACATTGACAAATTTTAGCAAATTTGATATCTAGCAGCATTGTTGAACATTATATTCTGTGAAAGACAAGGCTCTGGGAGAAAAAGAAAGAATAAACCCAAATTCATATTTGTTTATAAAGCTGCTATCATGGTATCAAGTTATTCCCCAGATCACATCATATTCCTGAGACTATCATGACTATGAAACAATAACAACCATGGTTTGCCTGAGGCAGGAAACCTGTTTTGCTTCTGAAGACTAGAAACCCTACAAGTAAGAGCAAGAAGACAGTCAAAATAGCACTGGCAACGATTTTCAATAAGAGAAATATTGGGGGTCATGCTGCCCAGCAACCAACGAGAGAAAAATAGGGACACATTCAGGCACATCTTATGTTCTTATGTTCCTTCCCCTTTCTGGCAACAGTGGTGATACAAACCCCCACTTCTCCTCCCATTCTCCAACAGCATTATTTGAGCAGCAGCATGGGCTCCCGCTCCTGCTTGCCCTCTCAGTCCAACTCCTCCTTTGCCTCAGTTATGAGGCACAAAGCTGCTTCAGTAAGCGTGCATGGTCATTGTCTGTGTAGAGACAGACGGCTTACTTATGGATTCGCCATCTCCAATAGATGCTCCCACTATAGTAAAACCTACCTAAAAAAAAGAAAAAAATAAACTAAAATTATGGCCTTCTGCCAAGCTTTCCTTGGGAGAGGAACGCAGCATTGTCCAAGTGCCTCTTTGCCAGGGAGAAGGTGAATTTTGGGGACCTTTCCTCTCCCATCATGATAACAGAGTAGCAGCATGTCCAGGCAAGACAGAGATAAGAGAACAGACAGACCACCTTACAAACAACACAGGTGCAAAGCAGGAAAGAAGGCAGCCCATCCAACTCAGTAGGTGGCATCTCTTCGCCTTCAGAGCAAACTGCAGGAATCAGCACTTTCTGCAACTCTTTTTACTATCTACCTAATTCCACTCTGAAAATTATTAGCCACCCTGGTTATCTAATATAGATGACATCCGGTTTTTCTTTCCTTTAGCATCATCTTGGCTATTAGCATTTTAATTTTTATGACTTTATCTTCCATTTTAAAAAATGGCTTCTTCACAATAGACATTTTGAATATAGAAAAAAATGAGTTGGTCTACTTGTGTAGATTCCCCAGGGCTGATGTTCTAGGTGAATTTAAATTTGATGGTTTCTCATGTCCCATTAATACTCAGAAAGGAAAATCACCAAAAAGTGTCAAAAAAGTGAGGGCAGAACTGTGAGACAGAACCAAAAAGCACACAAACAAAATTGTATGTGTCTAATATGAAAGATTTCAAAATATATTAGCTAATATGCAGTGTAGAAGACACAGCTGATATGAAGGTCTGTTGTTACCCTACCACCCACGTACGCTTTTACAATAGCATTGTCAATGGGTCATATGTAATCATTGGTCCGAGACAAAAGTTCACTTTTTTTTTTTTTTTAACTTTGCAATTAAAAGATGGGAAAATGATTCCCCCTTTACTTAAATGGCAGAACGGCAACAGGTTGAAAGACACCGGGCTGAAGAACTTCCAGAGAACACACTCAGGCCAGGAATTTGTGAGTAATAGTTGATGCTTCCTTCTCTATGCATTCGCATGCTAGAGAAATGGTAATTGTAGCATTTCTGAAATTTAGGATGCTGTGTAGGTTGAAACCTTTATTAAGACCCCATGATTTTTGTTCTGTGCCACAGGCACACATTTTGTTTTGTCAATTGAGTATTGTAACTCCCTATTTCTTGGCCTGCTAGCTAATGCTCTGTGGGCACTCCAGTCAGAACAGAACTCAGGAGCTCGCATCCTCACCAGGACTCCTATGCATAGGCACATTATGCTCATTCTAGCTGCTCTGTATTAGTTTCCCAGGATATCCACAATGAATATGCATAAAATAAATCTGCATGAGCTGGGGGTCCTTCAGGATAGGCTCTAGTGCTTTGAATATAGCAACATTGCAAATGTTAAAAGGACAATAAGAAGGGTTTCATTTAGAGATTATTCTTAGAAACTTCATCAGCAAAGACATCGTGAAAAGAGGTCCAAGAAGAAGTGGAAACCAAAGGGAAATTATCATGCCATGCCAGTGACAAATATCAGCAATTTTAGAGACCTTGGTAGAAAAAAAAAAGTTAAAAATCATCACAGCTAATATAATCAGTTTGGTTAGATGTAGTTTCTCAAAAACACTGATGAATCTATTTGCAATTTTAAAAAGTTCTTTTTAATTTCACAAAAACATGTTGTGAAATAGGTCTTCTTAGCATTTATGATTAACATTTTATACCCATTGACTAATGATTTTATTCATATAACTAGAACTTCAGAAGACCATGTCTTGCGCCACTTACATTTGCAGCGGTGAAGTGAGCAACTAAAGGCTCTAACTTCAAACACATACATGGCATTGGCTTTTTTGATCCTTGTTGGTACAGTTTAAGTGGTGCTATTTGATCAAAATTGAGTTGATGTAACCCCCTAGGTAATTATGGCTGAAATAACATCAACAGAGTGGAAAGATGTAAATTTCAACTGAACCAATTTGGAAATAATGTCAATATGACTCCTAGCTAAGATTTGTTCCTTTGAGGGGGATCTACTTTGCTTTTGTCTAAGAGAGCATGAGATCAAAACTAATTTAAAAACGGTCCAACCAGGAAACTTCTTGTACTATTCAAGTGTTCAGAAAAATGTGCTAGCATGGAATTGTTAACAAAAATCAAATCTAGAGTAACCCTGTCTAGGAGTAGCATGTTGAATCACTTGATACAACCTATTGAAGCTAAAATATCGAGGAACAGTATACAATAGGAAGGAAGAGGGTTTAAATCAAAACGTAAATTAAAATCACCAACAATAATCATCAGCTTGAGATTAGCAGATGAAATTAACTGCTCAAAATAAGAAGGATTCTGCAGTGGCAACTTCAGAAGACAGTAAACTAAGCACAGACTGAAAAATTCAGACTGACATGCAAGATCTCATAATGGACAATCGCCACTGAGATTCTCAATTGACATGTGTAATTGGTTCTTGTCAATAATCAGTAGGCCACCGCCACTACCACCACATCCTTTTCTTCTTGGTTGAGATGTCACTAAATAGCTGGGAGGATAGATTTGGTTTAAACACACAAAGTCAGAATCTAAAAACCAAGTTTCTGTGATACAGGAAAATCTTT
Organism: Rhinatrema bivittatum; assembly: GCF_901001135.1. Lineage (NCBI taxonomy): Eukaryota > Metazoa > Chordata > Amphibia > Gymnophiona > Rhinatrematidae > Rhinatrema > Rhinatrema bivittatum. The sequence goes on from NC_042616.1 coordinate 88,233,545, forward strand.
TTTTTTTTTTCACGAATCAAGTTAAAAATAACACAGCACTTTTGTTTACCTGCCTGAGCATTAATTATCATAATACTAACATTGGAAGAGCAAACCTCATTGAACTGGCAAACATAAGGGACAGGAGTTAGATAAGATGGCAGCCTGGAACTCCGTTTGTGATGGGAACTAGCAAGATTGCCATATCTGCCTTGCTGAATTGTCACTGGAATTGAAAACACATCCCAGTTCACATTAGGGGATGTAATATCCATATCAAAAAGCTACATTCATACACACGGCACTCACTCATCACACAAAAAGGAGAGCACAAAGGCACTCCTTTGTCGATCTCCTTTGTGTATGTGACGGAGCGCACACTACTTCAGCATACGTGCCTCCATCATTGACTGCCACTCTTGACCTACACATTGATGACATTAGCAGGGGTGGGGGAACTTTGGTCCACTGTCAGCTGAACCGGTGGGAAAGGTGTTTGGTCAATCTACTCCATCTCCTGGCCTTCCCTGAAACACATTGCATTGGGCTCCTGAGAGATGCAGACAATCAATCATAGCAAGTCTGACTGTGACATTGACCACCAACTATTGCCCCCCCCCCCCCTGCATGGATGACATCAGCGGGGAGGATGAGCTTTGGCTTGCTGTCAGCTGAGCTGGCGGGATAAGTGTTAGGAGCTCAATGCAGTGACTCTCAGTGGGGGCAAGAGATGGAGTGAGCCCAGATTGATCTGAGAAATGCCAAACATCCATCAGAGCAAGTATGACTATGACATTGACCTCTGGCTCTTGACCCGCCCTCCACCCAATATGGATGACATCAGCTTCAACCTGCTGTCAGCTGAGCCAGCGGAATAGGTGTTAGAAGCTGAATGCAATTTCTCAGTGGGTGCAGGAGATGGAGTGAGCCCAGATTGACTGGAGAGATGCAGACAATCCATCAGAGCAGAAGTTCATGTTAAAGAAACTAAACATACTTGGAACTGAATGTATCATACAGGCCCTAAAGTATCACTGTAATACAGATGCTTTGTATTATATGTAACATTTGATCCATGAGAGAAGTCACAGCATCTATTCTGGCCAAACCAAAGACTCCCTGTAATTTTTCCTTTAGGGAATTTTTTTGAAAATGGCTTCATCTTAAACATCTTTGGTTCAAAAAACAATAATTAATATATTTTTCTGCTCTAATACCTTAAGGCATTCTCGTGTCACTTCCTTAATGAGTTGAAGTTATGTTGGGTAGGCAGCTCCAGTCATAATAAGTCGCAAAGATTTTGCGCTTTCATGATATTAATAATTAATATAATAATTAATAATATGATAATAATTAATGATATTAATGATATTAATGTATTGTTCTCTGCCTTATTTATTCATTATTATTATTTGCCTTATTTATATGCTTAAAGTTGAGCTTAGTTTGTTTTCTTTATTATAGATCAATTGTTTGATTTGTTCCAAGATTTGTTACATGTAAACTGCCATCCGGCACTAGTTTTTACTGTTACCTGTGAACCGGAGTGATATGTATTGTATACAGGAACTCCCGGTATATAAAAACCATAAATAAATAAATAAATAAATAAATAACCAAAATATGAAAGTTAGCTAGCTTCCCAGACCAAGAGTCAATTTTCAAAGTGTAGGTTTTGGGACTAAGTCCTTAGATACATTTTAGATACAGACATTGCACAATTTTCAAATTGAAAGTACATTGCTGCAGGTAAAAAAGTACCCACGGGCATTTGCATAAGTATTATTTGCCTCCCCTGATGGAAACATTCATCACAAAGCCTGCATGTTGTGGGACAACGCACATACTTTGAGCCACATTGAGAGAGCTTAATTTTCCAACAGCCAATCTGCATCTATAAATCACTATTCACATGAAATAGCTTTGAAAATTTCCCTCCCAATGTGTACAAAAATATCCACAATGAATTTTCATTAGATTATCTTAAAATTAAACTCATTTGCATAAGAACATAAGAAATTGCCATACTGCGTCAGACTAAGGGTCCATTGAGCCCAGCATCCTGTTTCCAACAGTGCACTTATCTAGGACCACAATGGCCTAGCACTCATAACAATAGTGGCTTGACAGTCTTCTGCAGACCACAGTCTTCCCTGGTGCTCTCCCATCTTGATAGAGGCACAGCTTGACTCTGCTTAGCTTTCCAGAACTGAAAGGTTCAGGTTTACCTAGGGGAGTACACAGGTGTATCCTGGTGGATAAAACAGCAGGCTGTAAAATCAGAGAAGCCAAGGTTCAAATCCTAGTGCTGCTCCTTGTGACTGGGCAAGTCTCTTTACCTTCCATTGCCTCACGTACAAGCTGAAAGGTGAATTTGTAAAAGGTTACACACAGAAAAATAAGCATGTGTGTGCAAAAAATACCCTATGCTCAATAGCATGTTTACTCACATGTATGCTGTTTTGTAAGCCTCAAACATACACGTTAGTGAGTACATTTCCTCTTGTAAAAAAGGGGCCCTCCAATGGTATTCCAGGGTAGGGACAACATTGACACATGTAAGATGTAACTTTATAAGAAGTTTACGCATGTAGATTTGGCAGCCTTCTCATGTATATTTTAGGGATGTGAATCGTGTCCTCGATCGTCTTAACGATCGATTTCGGCTGGGAGGGGGAGGGAATCGTATTGTTGCCGTTTGGGGGGGTAAAATATCGTGAAAAATCGTGAAAAATCGTGAAAAATCTAAAAATCGCAAAACCGGCACATTAAAACCCCCTAAAACCCACCCCCGACCCTTTAAATTAAATCCCCCACCCTCCCGAACCCCCCCCAAATGAGTTAAATAACCTGCGGGTCCAGCGGCGGTCCGGAACGGCAGCGGTCCGGAACGGGCTCCTGCTCCTGAATCTTGTTGTCTTCAGCCTGCGCCATTTTCCAAAATGGCGCCGAAAAATGGCGGCGGCCATAGACGAACACGATTGGACGGCAGGAGGTCCTTCCGGACCCCCGCTGGACTTTTGGCAAGTCTCGTGGGGGTCAGGAGGCCCCCCACAAGCTGGCCAAAAGTTCCTGGAGGTCCAGCGGGGGTCAGGGAGCGATTTCCCGCCGCGAATCGTTTTCGTACGGAAAATGGCGCCGGCAGGAGATCGACTGCAGGAGGTCGTTCAGCGAGGGTTCCGGCGCCTCGCTGAATGACCTCCTGCAGTCGATCTCCTGCCGGCGCCATTTTCCGTACGAAAACGATTCGCGGCGGGAAATCGCTCCCTGACCCCCGCTGGACCTCCAGGAACTTTTGGCCAGCTTGTGGGGGGCCTCCTGACCCCCACGAGACTTGCCAAAAGTCCAGCGGGGGTCTGGAAGGACCTCCTGCCGTCCAATCGTGTTCGTCTATGGCCGCCGCCATTTTTCGGCGCCATTTTGGAAAATGGCGCAGGCTGAAGACAACAAGATTCAGGAGCAGGAGCCCGTTCCGGACCGCTGCCGTTCCGGACCGCCGCTGGACCCGCAGGTTATTTAACTCATTTGGGGGGGGGTTCGGGAGGGTGGGGGATTTAATTTAAAGGGTCGGGGGTGGGTTTTAGGGGGTTTTAGTGTGCCGGCTCACGATTCTAACGATTTATAACGATAAATCGTTAGAATCTCTATTGTATTGTGTTCCATAACGGTTTAAGACGATATTAAAATTATCGGACGATAATTTTAATCGTCCTAAAACGATTCACATCCCTAGTATATTTATACCTGCTCCTTATCTTGCATATGTGATAGTAAACATCATTAATGTGAAACACTGACCAGGTGGGAAGTCTGGGTGAATTAGGCGGAGTTCAGGCTGAAGAGCTAGGAGGGTCGGGATGACTTATAGATGGACTGGGCAAACTGGTCAATGAATTGGTAGAACTGGTAATTTTGACATGCGTATGTTGGAAAATCTTCCAACTTACATTCATAAAAGCTAACTTACAGCCCGATACTGTAAAACCGCGGGAGAGCGGACGAACGCCCGCTCTCCCGGCGCACGCACCGGCCCTTCGCCGGTGCGAGCTATCCAGTATGCTCCAGCATGCAAATTAGGCGATGCGGTGCAAACGAGGGAAAGGAGGCGCTAGGGACACTAGCGCGTCCCTAGCGCCTCCTTTTGGCCTGGAGCGGCGGCTGTCAGCGGGTTTGACAGCCGACGCTCAATTTTGCCGGCGTCGGTTCTCGAGCCCGCTGACAGCCACGGGCTCGGAAACCGGACGCCGGCAAAATTGAGCGTCCGGTTTTCGGCCCGACAGCCGCGGGCCGAATTCAAATTTTTTTATTTTTTTTTTACTTTTTTTTACTTTTGGGGACCTCCGACATAATATCGCTATGATATTAAGTCGGAGGGTGCACAGAAAAGCAGTTTTTACTGCTTTTCTGTGCACTTTCCTGGCGCCGGAAGAAATTAGCGCCGACCTTTGGGTCGGCGCTAATTTCTTAGAGTAAAATGTGCGGCTTGGCTGCACATTTTACTTACTGCATCCCGCGTGCATACCTAATAGGGCCCTCAACATGCATTTGCATGTTGAGGGCCCTATTAGGTGCCGCGGGTGGGCCGCGTGTTTTCCTCCCCTTACTGAATAAGGGGTAAGGGAAAACACGCGTCCAGAGCAGGCTGACAGTGCGCTCCGACGGAGCACACTTTACTGTATCGACCTGTTACAGGGGATAAATGAATATAAGTGTGTATAAAATCTCTTTGTATATTTTTAAAGTAAGATATAAAAATAAACACACAGAGTAGTTGGGCACCACTTACTCAGATAAATTCCTACTTCTCCAGCTAAGTAGCAGCAAAGTCTTAAATGTGCTACTTATCCGGTGAAGTAAGATAGTGCTTTTAAGATATATCTGGCTATCTTACAAGTAGCTTTTTTTTTAAGACATATCCAGAAAAGTAGCAGCAAAACTGCCACTTAGCCAGATAAGTCAGAACTTATCCTGCAAACTTGAATATTTATTTGTGGGTATTGTTGACATACGCATGAATGTTGCAGGGTAGATTTACGCATATTTATAATTCACATGTAGGATATAAAATACTGGAGTAGATCTGTGCACAGGTCTTTGAAAGCTATACTCCCTGATTGTAAGCACTTTGGGGATAGGGAAATACCTGAATGCAATCCACTTTGAATTGCCAAAACGAAGAAAATAAATACTAATCATAAGGAAGACAATATTCAAAGCCTTTTCCCCAAGTCAAATCAGTATTTACCCAAATAAATGGGACTGGTTGAAAATTCTCAGTCTGGCTGTAAGTGCATGCAGACTTCCATAGCATGCATATGTTTAGCCAGACTGAAAAAGAGATATTCCCATTAATGTATTTAGGCTGGGGGACTTAACATGACATGTACATTTGCATTTTCAAATATGCTAGGGCCATTTTACCCTTGACTGGCCACCTGCTGAAACAGCAGGTGCAAATCTATGCAGTCACTGTAGGCATGCATTCCTGTACCTAATTTTAAAAGGGAAACCACTCACCACCAGATACAAAATACTGAGGGAATTTGGGCCCACCAGGCTGCTGCATTACGTCTGGTCTACTTTCTTGAAAAACAGTATTGCGCTTTCAGTGCGATTCAGAATCGGGTGATAAGCCAGTGCTGCTCTTGAAACTAAAGTTTGTGGGTAATAATCGAATAGCAGTTTCTTGAAGCATCTAATACTGCTTGGTCAGTTAGATCCAAAATTTCTCTCAAATAGATAATTATACACACATTGAAATGTCTGGAATAGTAATGCATAAATAGAGCAAGGTGGGACTGTTGCACAGACTCGAGTTTGCATTTTTTAAATGTCACCACTCGTAACAGATGTCCTTTCCTTGACTGACTGATAAAGAGTCCCATTAAAATGCCAGAGTCCATACCTCACTACAAGCTGCCAGGGTGTGCTTATTAATCTGTTTAGCATGCACAACGCAGAAAGACTGTCATAGATGTAATTTTAAACAGATCCAAGTATCAACACTAGTTCATTTTTCTTTCTAACCAATGTCATTATACACATCAGCTGTGAGCATATTACCTCTATCCTTCATTTACTTCAAAGCACATTGTTGTGGAAATTGTCTGATCTCTTTTGGATAACTGTTTCATTAGTTTTAGTGCTGGTGACATATAGAAAGCAATCTGAGCTAAATATTGAATGTGTTTTTTTTTAAATGTAAAGCATGTTCTTCCGTATCACAAGAAGTAATTTTGGAAATGTTAATTTCTTTGCTGACTCTACATGTTCATCATGGCCTTCCTCCCCCCCAATGGACTGATTCTTATATGGCAGCAACACCATCACTTGTGCAGCCTTAGTCAACTATATATTGGTTAGTTCATCATTACTGACAGTTCCTCAGTGTTTAATTTCTATACAATTTGAGTTTGATTCACCCACTTTGCAGCCAGAAAGAGGAATGAGATGAATGGAAATTGGGAATTTAGAAACGTTGGAGAAAAAAATGCTATTTGATATTCAAAGTTAAAGCAGAGTCTAATTGAGAGACCAAAAAGATATATAATAAGTAAACTTAAGCATTTTGGATCAACCCTGCTCCAAACTATGGTATGTATTAGGTGTTTCATTTTCCTATGCATGAGGCTCTTTATTGCACATCAGACATGTAAAGCGACTCTGGTTCTTTCAGTTCCCAACAGGAAAAGTTGGGAAAACCACACTGAGCATGTTCAACAAGTTATGTCAGCGTGATGAAAAGGAAAGAGACCAAAAATGACTGCCCACACTTCAAACTCTACTACACCACATTTACATGGTCTCAAAAACATTTATTCAGCCTGGTTACATAGGAATCAATTGGAAAAACACCAGCAATCACATACATAGAAAAATTGCTTATTACAGTACAAAAGCAATTTGCCAATGACTAGCAAGCTGCAGCGCAAGAGGAATTATTGGCATGCAAGGCTAACTTGTCCAAATGAAAAAAAAATTTCCCACTTACTCCCCATATACAAAATATTTATTTTTCATCCTTCACTTATAGCTATACTTTCCATGAAGCAGCAGTATTCATAGGATCGGATACTAACCACACTTGTTTCCCTTACATTTTATGCAATTCTCAACCCTTGTATTGTTGTCATGGTATTACAATATCACAAACTCCTTCTACATGGGCCAACATGGCTAGCAGCACTGGCTATTGGAACCTCATCTGAAACACACAAGGGGTCCATCATTACATCATTTATCCTGCATCCCCAGCAAAAATGCCATAATCAAGGGGGGATTCTGCCTTTATCTATTCCACTCCTGCAAATTCCCTGCCACATTTTATAATACAACTATCATACAAATTGGTTAACATACTGCCCTCTAGGCTGGGTGGGATGCCCTGAAAAGCTCCTGCTGTGACTGTTCTGAACAGCAATGCATGCCGGTACTCAGAGGTGACCACGTCACGTATAAACAAAAGGACACCTCTGAAGACCAAAAGAGTGATTGTTGCCATTCACTCTTCTTACAAGGTTTGCTGATTAGAATCAAAGGGGTAGATTTTCAAAGGGATGCACGCGTAACCCTTTAAAACCTACCCCTGCGTGCGCCGAGCCTATTTTGCATAGGCTCGGCGGTGTGCGTATGTCCCGGGGCGGTCCCGAGTCCTCTGACACAGCGGCTGTGCCGGGGGTTGACGCGCCAGCAGAGGCAGGCATAACTCCTGCAATAAGGGTGGGGGGGGGAATTTAGGTAGGGGGGAGCAAAAAAGGAAAGTTCCATCTGAGGCTGCTCCGATTTCGGAGCGGCCTTGGAGGGAACGGGGAAAGCCATCGGGCCTCCCCTAGGGCTCGGCGCGTGCAAGGTGCACTCCATTGTGCGCGCCGACCCCGGATTTTATTACATGCGCGCGCATGTTATAAAATCGGGTGTACATTTGTGCGCGCCGGATAGTGTGCACAAATGTACCCCCGCGCGCGTAAGATTAAAAATCTGCCCCAAAGAGCACAGGGTGCCAATCACTTTAACCTGGAATCTATAGAAGCCCAGTGCTCGCATTATTGCCCTCACTCCAGGAAGCAGGATGAAATTCATCAATAAATATTCTTTTTGTTGGCATTTCCTTTGTGGATTTTCCTGACCTTATGGGGCGTGTGTATAAAATAATAGTTGTGAGTGTAGGAATATGAGCGCATGTGTACAGACCCAGGGCCAAAGAACATGAAAGAGATTAATTGTGAGAAAGAGGCATGAATGGGGATGAGACAGGGGGAGAAGAGATGTGAAAATAATACGTTGAGATGCTTCCCAGGTAGGTAAGGACTGTCCATGCTGCTTTCTATAAGAGATGTTCCACCATGTGCTATGTCCATTTCTAACACCAATGAAAAAAAAAATGACTTCAAAATTTGACTTTTTTTTTGCATCTTTTTCTTGAGACTTCTGATTTCATTTTAATAAAATCAGACAAGAAGTGGTATGGCAAGGAATGGCTTTCATAAATTTACTTGAAAGGAAAAGAAAACTAAAAGGCGTTTCCTCCCATAGGAGCCAATGTACTGAGCAGCACTGAGCCTTCAGCAGATTTTTACTCAGGTTTTTTGGTGCTAACCTTATTCATGTATGTAATATGGGTTTTAGCACCGAAAAAAAAAAACCCACGCTAAGAAACGCAGGTGCATGCAAATATTTAAATGAAGCAATTAGTTAGGAATGCAGAGAAAAACTGTAGGAGGGAGACATTTTAGCACTTGTTTTCTAACGTGGGAAGTTTAACACCTGGATCAGGGCAGAAGTAAACGTTAACTCACGTTTCTAGTGGCTATTTTAGTCCATTTTGGTGCTGCGTGTAGGTGCTTCTCGGAGCTTTTCTGTGGCTTACATACTTTTGTTTGCTACAGTCTGCAGGTAAGCCAAAAGAAATAAAGTGGCAGAAGCTTTAGAGCAAAAAAAAAAAAAAAAGAGGAAAAAGAAAGAAGACATCATTTTGCTGAATAAGAAATGAGGGCTCCAGAAGTGCCGGCTGTCCTGGCTGAAGCCCAACACAGAAGGAAAATACCACAAAGGTTGGCTAAGTAAGTTAAAAATGGAAATCAAACCAAAATGTTAGTTATCAAAAGCAGAATAAATTACACTGTCTGATGGATGTTACCAAAGGTGCGGGCTATCCTACAAAATATGCAAGTTCTCTGGTATGAGTACTGGAAGCATTGGCTGAACAGTTAAAATAATGAGAGCCTTGGGTGGATACTGAAAGCAGAGTAGCACAAGCTGTCTGGCAAATGGTGCTGAAAGTGAGAACTACCCAGCTATACAAGATTGGTCTCTGGGGTGGGCACCAAAAGAGTTACTTAAGAAGCTAATAAGTACATAAGATAGGCCATACTGGGTCAGACCAAGGCTCCTTCAAGCCCAGCATCCTGTTTCCAACAGTGTCCAATCCAAGTCACAAGTACCTGGCATGTAACCAGACATTAAATATATCCCAAGCTACTATTGCTTATTAATTACTGTACTAGCAGTTTATGGATATATCCTCCAGGAACTTATCCAAACCTTTTTTAAGCCCAGTTACACTAACTGCTATAAACACATCCTCTGGCAATGAATTTCTGGCTGTGTCCCATCAAACCATATCTATCTAAATACTTTGTGATTTTATTCTTTATAAACACTTTCCATGATTTTTACCAGTACTGAAGTCAGGCTAACTGGTCTATAGTTTCCCAGAACACCCCTGGATCCTTTTTTAAATATAGGGGTTACACTGGCCATTTTCCAGTCTTCAGGTATATTGGATGATTTTAATGATAGGCTACAAATCTTTACTACTAGCTCTGAAATTTCATCTTTTAGTTCTTTGAGAACCCTGGGGTGTAAACCATCTGGTCTAGGTGATTTACTTACTACTCTTCAGTTTGTCAATCAGGCCTACCACATCTTCCAGGTTCACCAATGATTTGGTTCAGTTGATTTGAATTATCACTCATTAAACCCATTCCGGAGAAGGTTCTCTCTCCAATATCCTCTTCATTAAACACTGAAGCAAAGAATCATCTAATCTTTCCATGATGGCTTTATCTTCTCTAAGTGCCACTTTAACCCCTTGATCATCCAACGGTCCAATCAACTCCCTCGCAGTCTGCTTTGGATATATTTTAAAAAGTTTTAATTGTGAGTTTTTGCCTCTATGGCCAACATATTTTCAAATTCTCTCTTAGCTTGTCTTATCAATGTCTTACATTTAACTTGCCAATGCTTTATGTTTTATCCTATTTTCTTCTGTTGGATCCTTCTTCCAATTTTTGAATGATCTTTTGGTTAAAATAGCCTCTTTCACCTCACCTTTTAACCATGCTGGTAATAGTTTTGTCTTCCTTCCACCTTTCTTAATGGATGGAATACATCTGGTCTGTGCTTCTAGAATGGTATTTTTTTTAATAATGTCCATGCCTGTTGCACACTTTATCTATATAGCTGCACCTTTCAGTTTTTTTCTAATTATTTTTCTCATTTTGTCAAAGTTTTCCTTTTGAAAGTTTAGCAATAGAGCCATGGATTTACATACTGCCCCCTTCCAGTCATTAATTCAAGTTTGATCATATTATGATCACTATTGCTAAGCAGCCCCACCATCATTACCTCTCTCATCAAATCCTGCGCTCCACTGAGAATTAGATCTAAAATTGCTCCCTCTCTCATCGGTTCCTGAACCAATTGCTCCATAAAACTGTCTTTTATTCCAACCAGGAACTTTATCTCTCTAGCATGCCCTGATGCTTCACTTACCCAGTCAATATTGGGGTAATTGAAATCTCCAATTATTACTGCACTACCAGTTTGGTTAGCTTCCCTAATTTCTCTTAGCTTTTCACTGTCCTCATTTTGGCCAGGTGGACGGTAGTATACTCCTATCACTATTCTGTTCCCCAATACACAAGGGATTTCTACCCATAAAGATTCAATTGTAGTCCTATGCAGGATCATTATCCTGTTGAACTCTATGCCATCCCGGACATAAAGCGCCACTCTGGCACCAAGATGCTCCTCTATCTCATTGCGATATAATTTCTACCCCAGTATAGCACTATCCCATTGGTTATCCTCTTTCCACCAGGTCTCTGAGATGCCAATTAAGTCTGTCTCATCATTCACTGTGTTATAAACCCTCCTGTAGCGGTGCTACGGGAGGTTCCTTACCTCTTCCTGGAGGCCGCTCCAAGCCAGGGTCTCGCCTGCGAACTGTTCAGGATTTGCTCCAGGGCCTGGGAGGCCTCAATGTCTTTGGGGCCTGCCTGAGGCTGCTTGTGTTTGCATGGACTTCCTGGTGTGAGCCACGCCCTCTCCCTAGGGGCCAGCCCGCAGCACTTCTCCGTAGTTATAGGGCCAGCTAGGTGTGGGCCTGCCAAACTCCTCCCAGGGAGTCGCCGGTCTGCAGCCCTATAAAAGGACTTCAACTTCATTCTGTCTTTGCCTTGCATCAGAGTGACTTCCCTCTGGAGGCTCCTGCCTGCCAGAGCTTTGTAAGGTCTTCTGTTCTTCGTGGAGCTCCTTGTCTCGTCTGCTTTCGTATCACGTCTTCTTGTCTTGATGTCTTGCCTGAGGTCCCTGACCATGTCCTGATGTGTCTGCCTGCCAGGATGTTCTTCCCTGCGTATTCGTCATGTGATCTGGGCCTTTTGACCTGTTGGGCCTAGGAGTGGCCAACAGGTGGGATCCATCCCTGCGCCTTGGAGCTTCTGTTCCCGCCAGCCAGGGGGGGAAGCTTCGGATGACACCAGCTTCGTCACTGGAGTTCCTTCTTGCTTGGGTCTTCCCTGTACGTGTCTCACTCTCCTGGGACAGGGTGGTCCGCGACTCAGTCCCGTGGGTGGGCTGAGTAGGGCGCCCTGAGAGACAGTGCCAATGTCCTCCTGCCTTATGTCTTGTCTTGTTTGGATCAAGTTCCTCATCATGCTTGTGATGCCGTCGCATCAACCCAGTCTCGTCCGAGATGCCCTCGCATCCATCATAGTCCTGTCTACATGTCAAGGCCTCCGTCTGCCCTCAACCTCAGGCCAGGCCTGCTGCTCCATGGCGATTCAAGTGGCAGGTCCGAAAGGGCTCGGAACAATCAGAGGACCGTTCCCCTACCACATCACATGTTGTTGGCTCTGGGAGCTTGCAGGCTTGGCAGAGGGAAAGACCGTTTTCAGCCATGCTGGAGCATGCCGTCAACCCTCAGCTCGGTCCTGGACACGTCTGGGGTTGGGCTGAGGCCCAAGGGCACACTAAACACCCCCTTCTCAACACACTGCTATACATCATATTTCTTAGACTTCTGACATTAGCATACAAAGCAGAAAAGTACACATTCTGTAAGCTCTATGGGGTGGGTATCAACATGTCATCAGCATGATTTATTTTGCTGCCTTGTACACAGTGAGTTTAAGAATTGCTGTGTTTTCAATTTTTTTTACAGTAGGCGATGGTTGTGGTTGCAAGGCCCCTTTGTGGCAAGCCTTTCTGTAACCATTGGCTGATGATTACCTGGAAAATAGCAAAAATATATCAGAGCGTTCCATCTCGGCATATATCGCCGTGAATCCCACTATCACACTGGTCTTGACGAATTCCTGCTCACAATCAGTTCCACTGCAAGCTGGTCTGCCATCACAGCAATGCTGGAGAGTGGTGTTCCTGTTGGTGAGACAATGCCGTCGTCTGGAGCCCACCACTGATCACAGTGGCACCTGTAGGAACGCTGCCTGCACTGGTGCCAGATGTTGTGGTACATCCTGGATGTCTGTCATGGATGTGTCTGGACTTGACAATTGTCCTGGTGTCCTACCAGCAATGCTTTACCCTCCTTTCCTTCTCAGCCCTCCACCTGCTTTCTTTTCTTCCCCCTGTAACTGTACCCTCCACCTTATGCATGCCACTCTCTTCCTGCTGCATCTCCCCTCCCTGTCTACATTCCACCAACCCATTCAGCACACTACTAACCTCTCACTACTCACACCCCTAAACACACAGACAGACAAAAAGACAATCACAGACCAACAATCAGATGCTATTTAAGAACACAGGCAAAAGATTAAGGAATGGGAAACACCTTTTTTAAATGTACCTATTTAAATTTGATTTAAAGAAATGAAATACACAGTGTAGTGATGTATCTGTTTTTTTAATGTTTCAATAAGTTTAATGTGCATGATATATTCTGATTTCGATACTTAAAAGTTTTACTCTTTTTAATGTCATATGGTGTTAATATGTACGGTATGTTTCAATATTAATATGCTTTTAATATGTTTTATATATTTAATATGTTCTGATTTCCAAAGTAAACATTTTTAAAGAGTGACTGGTCTGATTCTTCTTTTGATGTGATTCCATTTTATTGCAGGCCTACAATACACCAGTGTGTAAGTCTCTGGCCCAAGGATGCAAAAATCTGTGACACTCAGATATTAAATCACATCACAGTCCTGCCAGGTTACATCTATAAACCAGTTGGGAACGCTACAGCATTTTCTAAACTAGTACAGATTTTTAAAATCCCCCCCTTTTTTTTTTTAAGATTTTTTTGGGCATCTCAGCTTTAACACCCGTTTTAGTGTACTTTTTGGGATTACGGCTGATTTTTAGGTCTGCTTTGATTTGCATGCCATTAGTTTCTAGTTTCAAGCAAGGCCACATGATTTTTACAGGCATGGTATGAAAAGTTGACAAACTTCTGTGCTAGTTTTGCCACAGGTTTCATTACATTGTCCCCACTGGAAATAATGGAGACTACATGGATAAAAGGTAGTCTGTCCTTACTTACTTCTACTCTAAGCTGGAGTAAATATAATCGGGATAGATGCTTCAGGGATATGAATAAAAGCTACATATCTAATAGGCCGATTCTGAAAAGTGTGTGGGAAAACAGGCACTTAAGTCTCCCCAACGCGCACCCAGCCAACTCTCCCGGGCGCACGGTCCTGTATTTAAAAGAGGTCGCACTAAAAATGAAGTGCTAGGCACAATAGTGTGTCCCCAGTGCCTTCTTAGCAGCGGAAGCCCAGGAGAGGTCGGCTGTTAGCAGGATCAGAAAACCAACTGATTCCAGTGGGAGCACTGAGAGGAGAGGATCACCTTGCTGGTGGCTGAAAGGAATCAGTAAGTTTTTGCTTGGGACATTGTCTTTTTTAAAAGTATTGGGGCAAAGTTAACTATTTGGGAATATTATTTAGTGTGTTTGTGCTTCTAATAGTCAGTAAGGCAGTGAACAAACAAGTTAGACTGTATTTTTAAGGCAGCTAGTAAGCAGTAGGTAGTGTGTTTATTTTTAAAAGTCTGTAAGGCAGCTAGTAAGCAGAACTGAGTGTTTGCATTAAAAAAAAAACCACAACCCCCCCCCCCCCCACCACCACCACCACCACCACAAAAAGTAGCCAGAAGCTAGAAATAAGCTAGGAGCAGTGTATACCTAAGTAAATAGGTTGAAAAGTTCAGCTCAGTTACTCACCTTGGAAAGGTGTTGAGGTAGTGTGATTTGGTTTGAATAGGTACCAACATTTGTTATTCAAGAGAGCAGTGAGTCACTCTGGCTGACTAACTGAAGTTAGACTGTAGAAGGCAGCATAGCCAAACCCAGGAGAGAGACAACAAGTGGTCAGCTGAAATTGCAGCAGAAGAAGAGAGGGACTGCATTTCTACCAGACCCTCATCAGACAATCACCACCCAGAAACTGAGCAAACTGATGCCCCATGAAGAGATACTCTCATGGTGGTTACCAGATGTAAGGGCCCCATTTCCTACCACACGAAAGAGTTGGCCAAGGGATTGCAAGTACCATTAACCCCGAGTTGGAAGGACCTGGAGGGAAGGCACAGCCTCTACAATCACCATGAGAAGGACACTTAAAGGGGACCAACATCCATGAATACTCATAGCAGCCCTACTTGCAATCTGTCTCTCCAATAGATCTCACCAGACCAAGCTACTCAGTGCCCTCCTATCCTGCACCCGCACCATACTATGCAGCTGCTGGATATTCAGCAACCAACAGCTATTCTGTCAGCTATCAAGCTTTCTCTGGAGTGCTCAGGACCCCAAGTATGCCGTGGCAGACAGAAGAATATACACCAGCAAAGAGTGCAGCAAACTAGATGTGGGGAAGCACCAATCAGTTTCAGGGCCCAAAATCCAAGATAGCCACATTTGACAAAAAGGAAGACTGGGAATCTTTTGCGGTAACATTTTCACGCATGGCTGGAAAGTATGGGAGGAGCAGCACCGAGAGGGTGGACTTCCTCTACGAATGCCTGAGGGGACCTGACATTCGCTATGTCTACTCATTCCCGGACCATGTCAGGGAAGATTATACCCTTTTGATAGAACAGCTAGCCCAGTAGTTTGGTAAATGGAAACCATCCTCTATTCCATGCAAGAAGCTGGAAGAGCTCCAACAGAACAATGAGATTACAGTAGCTATGTCACCCAGTTACCAGAGCCTACCCAGGAGTGGATCGCGATATGAACGATCAGTTTGCAGTTGATGCCTTCCTCAAAGGCCTCAAAAATCAGTAGGCAGTCTATGAAGTCATGAATCAGGACCCATGAACCTGGGAGAATGCCAGCAATTAGTTGAAACCAGAAAATAGCTGCAGTGTATAATTTTAGAGGGATTGTATTGTAATGACACCAAAAATAAAGAAGATATCACCTCTTAGTAAAAATTGTTTCAACAGCTCTTTAACTATAAAGAAAAGCTAAATGCCTCCTAAACGGATATACTAATGTTTTTATTATATTCAAAAATGGTCAAAACTCTCACCAAAACACAAATTTTTTTTTATGAATGACAGGGCTATCATCTACTATACAGATAAGTTGGGACATTATTTTATTTTGCTACAGCTGGTAATAAGTTTATGTCTTACCAGCATAATTTAAAAAAAAAAGTTTTTATAAAAAAAGCTGTTTTCCCACTTGTTTGCACGCTTCACGCATATATAAAAAACAAACAAGTGGATGGAGGAGGGACGTAAATGATTATAAATATTCAATAACACCAGGTATGGTGGTTCATAACATTAATATGAAATGACAGGAACATGTCATCCATAAAACATTTTTGTATTTTGGTGAGAGTTTTGACCATTTTTAATATAATAAATACATCAGTATATCAATTTAGGAGGCATTTAGCTTTTCTTTATAGTTAAAGAGCTGTTGAAACAATTTTTACTAAGAGGTGATATCTTCTTTATTTTTGGGAGCAATTAGTTGAGCACATGAGCATAACTTCTGGGTCATCTTGGCAAGAAAGGAGGAAAGAAGTAGTCATCCCAAAGAGTTTCCTGGGCAGATGCTTACCCAGATTATGAAGGCTATCCCAGTAAACAGTATAGCTTGATTGCAAAAGGATGCAGACCTCCAATGGAACAGGATGCTGAACCTGAACAACTGCTGAAGACCATGAACCAGATCTGTGACAACATGGAACAAAGACACTGAAGATTGAATGATCCAAATCTGTAATCTCTGGGCAGCAAATCTCAGCTGCCAACATTATACTCTTGCCAAGAGGGAGAGGAAGAGGAACTTGTCTAACATCCAGGAATCTAAAGGCAGATGTTTGTTCATGTACTCCCTGCCCTACTTCAGTAACCAGAGGCCCCAGTGTTCAGTGTGAAGACCAGCCCCATAGTAGCAGGAAATGATGTTTGGTTAAACACAACTCCTGCTGCCATGCACTCAATGATCTTGCAGGACTCCACAGATCCCATCCCAAGGCAAAAGACATTCTCCTGCTGGTGGCTAACAGGCCTGCAGGCCATCATCCTGGGGTGCTGAAGAGAGATGGAAGACCCAGCAGCCACCAGGAGACCCCATGATGAGTCTCTGTGTGTTTCTTGGGAGCCGGTGTGGGTGGATGGAAGAGAGCCTCTGTGTGAGTCTGTCTGTGTGCATGCACGCAATTGCTTGTGGGGGAGAGAGAGAGCGCATGTGTGTTGATTGCATATGGGGAGAGAATGATCACATGTGTGGTCCATCTGGGAAGTCTTGTTTTTCTATGCCCTGGGAAGGTGAGGTTTTCCCTGGCCTATTACCTGAAGGACACTTACACAGATAAAGAGAGTTGTAAAACTGTGATTACAAGCTGAGCCAAGAGGTGATGTTGCCTCTGAATCTCCTGTTGGGGTCTACACCCTCCTGGGGAACCTGACTCTACCTCTTGCTCATGGTCCATGTCTTCCTAGGGGAACCACTCTACATCCCAAGCAGTTGTTGGGGTCCACACCTTCTTAAGGGACTCAATTTCACCTTCTGATCAGCTACTAAAATCTCTGTCCTCCTAGGGGACTTGGCTCTGCCTACTGATAAACTGCTGTGGTCCACATCCTCATGGAGACCCAATTCCACCTGCTGTTAACCACTGTTGTTCACATCTTCATGGATACAAAAATGCACTTTCAAAATTAGTCACTGGGGTCACACCCTCAGGCTTTCTTCCTCAATGAAATGGGTTTCCATTATTAAGGTTTATAACTCAACTAGGCTCATAGCTTACCCATTGTTCAGCAATTCCAATTATAGCTCTCAGTGAATCCAGCTAAGTCCATAACCTGCTATTCACTTTTATACAGCTTGGAGGAACCCTTCCTTTCAGACATAAGATCTAGGCATGATTATTGATCAACAAAAATAGCAAGCCAATCATCTTTAGGCTGGTGATGGCATGGAGACTTTTTTAAAAAGAAAAATCTTGGATCAGAAAAGATCTGTACTTTTTGGGAGAATTCTTGATAAGATATCTAATATAGGTACCTAAAAGATTTGCAATCCTTTCACTGGGTTTATTTTACATATTTGGACCAACATGAAATATGGCACCGAGGTTGATAAAGATACAGAGAGGAGCATAATCATATGGCTAATGTATTGTGAAGTAGAGTGTGAATAATGGTTAAGACCTTGTAATGAATAGAATACATTGACATATTGGCAAACAATAGAAATGTTTAAAAATTGGAGTAATATGATCCCTTTGATTAGTATTTGTTAGTAAATGGGCTACTGTATTCTGGACTAACTGCAAAGGGATGTGAATCGTTTTAGGACGATTAAAATTATCGTCCGATAATTTTAATATCGTCTTAAACCGTTATGGAACACAATACAATACAGATTCTAACGATTTATCGTTATAAATCGTTAGAATCGTGAGCCGGCACACTAAAACCCCCTAAAACCCACCCCCGACCCTTTAAATTAAATCCCCCACCCTCCCGAACCCCCCCCCCAAATAACTTAAATAACCTGCGGGTCCAGCGGCGGTCCGGAACGGCAGCGGTCCGGAACGGGCTCCTGCTCTGAATCTTGTCGCCTTCAGCCGGCGCCATTTTCCAAAATGGCGCCGAAAAATGGCGGCGGCCATAGACGAAAAAGATTGGACGGCAGGAGGTCCTTCCGGACCCCCGCTGGACTTTTGGCAAGTCTCGTGGGGGTCAGGAGGCCCCCCACAAGCTGGCCAAAAGTTCCTGGAGGTCCAGCGGGGGTCAGGGAGCGATTTCCCGCCGCGAATCGTTTCCGTACGGAAAATGGCGCCGGCAGGAGATCGACTGCAGGAGGTCGTTCAGCGAGGGTTCCGGCGCCTCGCTGAACGACCTCCTGCAGTCGATCTCCTGCCGGCGCCATTTTCCGTACGGAAACGATTCGCGGCGGGAAATCGCTCCCTGACCCCCGCTGGACCTCCAGGAACTTTTGGCCAGCTTGTGGGGGGCCTCCTGACCCCCACGAGACTTGCCAAAAGTCCAGCGGGGGTCCGGAAGGACCTCCTGCCGTCCAATCTTTTTCGTCTATGGCCGCCGCCATTTTTCAGCGCCATTTTGGAAAATGGCGCCGGCTGAAGACGACAAGATTCAGAGCAGGAGCCCGTTCCGGACCGCTGCCGTTCCGGACCGCCGCTGGACCCGCAGGTTATTTAAGTTATTTGGGGGGGGTTCGGGAGGGTGGGGGATTTAATTTAAAGGGTCGGGGGTGGGTTTTAGGGGGTTTTAATGTGCCGATTTTTCGATTTTTCACGATTTTTCACGATATTTTACCCCCCCAAACGGCAACAATATGATTCCCTCCCCCTCCCAGCCGAAATCGATCGTTAAGACGATCGAGGACACGATTCACATCCCTACAAAGGACCTAAGTAAAGCCTAAAAGTCTAAACCTGTTAAATTTAAATGCTTGCAAAACTGAGCAGAAATCAGTGGTATACGGTAATGATTTTATTTATTTATTTTTAGCAGTTGTAGTTTATAAAAAGGAGTTTTTTGTTACAGAAGTTCTCACAGGACAAGCAGGATGGTTGTCCTCACAAATGGGTGACATCGAGGATGGAGCCCACCACGGAAAACTTCTGTCAAAGTTTAAACAGAACTTTGACTGGCCCCTACTGGGCATGCCCAGCAAGGCACTGACCCTGCAGCCAGCAGGGGTCTCCCTTCAGTCTTCTTTTTTCCGCGCAGCAGTTGCCACGCGGTGAAAGGAGCTCTCTAACCACGTTCCTGACAGGAATTTGGAAATTAATTTCCTAAGAAAATTTGCCCCTCAGGGGTCTCCCTTCGACAAATTTTTAGTCATCTTACGGAACCCGGTAAGTTTTTTGCCTTTTTCCATCGACTACCGTCAAATTTGGCCCTTGAGGCCTGTTGGCACTTACCGATCCCCAGCCTAAATTTTGGCTTCAGGCCATGGCAACGGGGTTCCGCCGTTGTCCGGATTGTACCCGGACTATGTCCATCACAGACCCCCACAGGGTTTGTGTGATGTGTTTGGGTAGTGAGCATGATGTCCTGACTTGCACCAAATGTGCCTTAATGACACCCAAGGGTCGCAAAGCCAGGATGGAGAAGATGGGGCTCCTCTTCCATGCACCCACCCCAACGCCATCGATAGCATAGACGTCATCGGAACCGGCACCGTCGAAGTTGTACCATCATCGTCAACCCTCCGGTGACCGTCCGCCATCGATCGCTTCTCGGCCGTCGACTCCCGTCCCTTCCCCGGATGGGCGAGGGGATCGGAAGGAAAAGCACCGCTATCGACGGCACAAATCTCGGCCTGTCGAGGATCCACAGCCATCGACCTCTGCTCAAGCCGAGCCACCGACAAAGAAGCCGCGAACAGACCGGACACCCTCCACGTCTCGTTCGCAGGTATCGAGGAAACCCTCACCCTCCCGGGGTGCGGGGGCCGTGATCCCACCGGTTACGGTGGTCCCTCCGGCCCTGCCTCAGCCTCCCTCTCCCGTCGAGCCGGGTATGGTTACCCCTGGTCTCCGGGCAGAACTGGACCGGCTGGTCCAGGAGGCCATCGAGAAAGCGATGAAGAAATTGCAACCTCCATCGGCACCGTCTCCGGCACCGGTTCCAGTGCCGCCCCCGGCAACGACACCGGCACCGGCTTCGCCACCGAGGAGGGAACCGACCACCGAGCCGTTGATACAAGCGCTAGCACCGCTACTGAGCCGCATGGAGGCGCTCATGACGGCCCTTCCATCGGTGATTCCAGTGCCATCGACAACACCACCGTCTCCGACTGGATTTTCATCGGCAGGAGAAACACCGTTCCGGATTCCCCCTTCCGGGGTGGTTCCATCGGTGCCTTCTGGTATATCTCCACCGATATATCCTTCGGTTCCATCCATTCCACGCCAGGCACCGATTCCATCGACAGCACCGAAGCCATCGATGCCATTTCTGGTTCCACCTACGGCACCGATTCCACCTCGGTTTCCATCGATGCCTTTAGAGCCTCAGCCAGGTCCATCAGGGTTACAAACCCCACTTGATCCCTACGATACCTGGGGTGATGATGATGATACATCTTCTGACACGGATTTGCCTTCGCCTCCATCTCCTACAGAGAGTAGAAAAAGATCTCCTCCTGAGGATCTATCTTTCATTAATTTTGTGAAAGAGATGTCAGAAGTTGTACCTTTTCAACTACAATCTGAAGCTGATGACAGACACCAGATGATGGAACTCCTTCAATTTCTGGATGCTCCAAAAATCATCGCTTCCATCCCTATACACCAGGTGTTTTTGGATCTGCTCAAGAAAAACTGGGAATCTCCTTCATCAGTGTCCCCAGTTAACAAAAAAGCTGACTCCACCTACCTTGTCCAGTCAGCACCAGGTTTCCAAAAACCTCAACTGGATCATCGCTCTGTTGTGGTTGAGTCCGCGCAGAAGAAGGCCAAGCGTCTTAAGCCACACTCTTCTACCCCGCCTACCAGAGACAACAAGTTCCTAGATAGTGTTGGACGGAAAGTCTATCATGGAGCTATGTTGATTTCACGCATAGCTTCATATCAACTTTATATGACTCAGTACAACAGAGCCATCCTTAAGCAGATGCAAGACTATGCTGACACGTTACCAGACCAATACCAACCGCAGCTTCAAGCCCTTCTTCACAAGGGATTTGAGGCAGGGAAGCACGAGATTAGGACTGCCTACGACATATTCGATGCTTCCACAAAAGTTTAAGCCACAGCCATCTCAGCCAGACGTTGGGCTTGGTTAAAATCATCCAACCTTCGCCCAGAGGTTCAGGATCGTCTTGCTGATTTACCCTGCTTAGGCGATAATTTGTTTGGAGAGCAAATTCAGCAGATTGTGGTGGAGTTGAAAGAGCACCATGAGACGTTGAAACAACTCTCATCTGTCCCACCTGAGCTGACCTCCAAGCAACCGCAAAAGAAAGACTCTAAGAAGTCATTCTTTCGACCACGCCGTTATTACCCTCCATCGGCCAGGCCTCGTCCAGCTCGATCCTCTACTAGGCCTCAGCCGCGTCAGCCTAGGAAACAAAGGCCTACTGTAGCCCCTCCTCCTGGGCCTGCGGCTGGCCTTTGACTCCCCTGTAGGGAACACATGCCAAACCCCTCTTCCGGACATCCCTGTAGGAGGTCGACTGTACCATTTTCTACAACCATGGTTGCAGATCACCTCAGATCAGTGGGTGCTAACAATTATCGCACAGGGTTACCACCTCAACTTCATAACTCTTCCGGCAGACTCCCCGCCTCTTCAAGCGTGGAGTCTATCCACCCATTTGGCTCAATTACAACAGGAAGTATCTCTTCTTCTGCAATCAAATGCTATAGAACCCGTTCCTCCCTCTCAACGAGGCAAGGGATTCTATTCCAGATACTTCCTAATACCAAAGAAATCGGGGGGACTACGTCCCATTTTGGACCTTCGAGCCCTCAACAAATACCTTCAAAAAGAGAAGTTCAAAATGGTAACCCTAGGCGCGCTGCTCCCTCTGCTACAAAGAGGGGATTGGCTGTGCTCTCTCGACCTCAAGGACGCTTATACCCACATTGCGATCACACAATCCCATCGCAAATATCTGCGGTTTCTAGTTGGCCACGACCATTATCAATACCGTGTCCTCCCTTTCGGTCTAGCTTCTGCCCCACGAGTCTTTACCAAATGTCTCGTAGTGGTAGCAGCATTCCTCAGGAAGGAAGGTGTCCACGTCTACCCATACCTGGACGATTGGCTAATCAGGGCCTCCACCCAACAGATAGCTCAATCCTCCCTAAAATTGACAATTCAAACACTCCTTTCCTTAGGGTTTCTCGTCAATTACGAGAAATCTTGCTTAGTCCCGTCTCAAACCTTATCCTTCATTGGAGCAGACTTGGACACCTTGCAGGCAAAGGCTTACCTTCCTCTTCAGAGGGTCCACACCCTAATATCCCTGGCTCGCCAGCTCCAGTCTCAGAACACTGCCACGGCTCGCCAGTTCCTCATTCTCCTAGGACACATGGCATCCTCGGTTCAAGTCACTCCCATGACCCGACTAGCCATGAGAGTAACACAATGGACTCTATGACACCAATGGATTCAAGCTTTTCAGCCTCTGTCCTCCATAGTCACAGTCACACAAGCGCTGCGCCTATCCTTAACCTGGTGGACGACTCAGGTCAACCTCCTTCAGGGTTTACCCTTTCTTCCACCGGATCCGCAAGTAATCCTAACCACCGACGCTTCTCACATCGGTTGGGGAGCCCATGTGGACGACTTTCAAACCCAAGGGTTATGGTCCAACGAGGAAGCCGAACACCAGATCAATTTCCTGGAACTTCGCGCAATCCGCTATGCACTCCGAACTTTCAAAGATCATCTATTCCATCAGATAATCTTAATCCAGACGGACAACCAAGTGGCCATGTGGTACATAAACAAGCAGGGAGGCACAGGCTCCTTCCTTCTGTGTCAGGAAGCTGCGCAGATCTGGGCGGAAGCCCTCTCCCACTCCATGTACCTCAGGGCCACTTACCTGCCGGGAGTAGACAATGTATTGGCAGACCAGCTGAGCCGTGTCTTCCAACCGCACGAGTGGTCACTCGATCCTCTGGTAGCGACCTCTCTGTTTCACAAGTGGGGTTCTCCCCGCATAGACCTCTTTGCGTCCCCTCAGAACCACAAAGTGGACGATTACTGCTCTCTCATTCGGAGCCAGCACTCTCGGCCGAGGGATGCATTCTCCCTCAAGTGGACAACCGGTCTGCTCTATGCATTCCCTCCACTTCCTCTTGTGTCAAAGACTCTCGTGAAGCTACGCCAGGACGGGGGAACCATGATCCTGATAGCACCTTACTGGCCACGCCAAGTATGGTTTCCAATACTCCAGGATCTCTCCATCCGCAGGCACATTCCTCTGGGAAAGGACCCGCATCTGCTCACTCAAAACGACGGATGCCTCCTCCATCCCAACCTCCAAGCCTTGTCCCTGACGGCATGGATGTTGAAAGGTTAGTCCTTCAGCCTTTCAACCTTTCAGATTCCGTTTCTCGGGTCCTGATAGCTTCACGAAAGCCTTCCACAAGAAAGTCTTACTCATACAAATGGAAAAGGTACACATCATGGTGCACTTCTCAGTCCCTTGATCCCCTTTCCTGTCCAATCTCCAAATTCTTGGACTATTTATGGCATCTCTCTGAATCAGGTCTTAAAACCTCTTCTATCAGAATGCATGTCAGTGCGGTAGCCGCCTTCCATAAAGGTGTACAGGGTGTCCCTATTTCAGTACAACCCCTAGTAACCCGTTTTCTTAAAGGCTTGCTCCATCTGAAGCCACCCTTACGTCCTCCGGCCCCATCTTGGGACCTTAACCTGGTTCTTGGTCGTCTAATGAAACCTCCTTTCGAACCTCTGCACTCCTGTGAGTTAAAGTATCTCACATGGAAAGTGTTATTCCTTTTGGCTATCACTTCAGCTCGCAGGGTTAGTGAAT
This sequence comes from Rhinatrema bivittatum, assembly GCF_901001135.1. Classification (NCBI taxonomy): domain Eukaryota; kingdom Metazoa; phylum Chordata; class Amphibia; order Gymnophiona; family Rhinatrematidae; genus Rhinatrema; species Rhinatrema bivittatum. Next base: position 88,257,789 of record NC_042616.1, read on the forward strand.
TGCAGGCCCTAGTTACCTATCCGCCTTACACTAAGCTCCTGCAGGACCGGGCGGTACTCCGCACTCACCCTAAATTTTTACCTAAGGTAGTTTCTGAGTTTCATATTAATCAATCCATCATACTACCTATCTTTTTTCCCAGGCCCCACTCCAACTCCGGGGAACAGACTCTGCATACCCTAGACTGCAAACGAGCTCTAGCTTTTTATCTAGACCGTACAGTTGCTCACAGGAAGAGCACTCAATTATTTGTCTCTTTTCATCCTAACAAGTTAGGACATCCTGTGGGTAAGCAGGCTCTTTCCTCCTGGTTGGTGAACTGCATTTCTTTTTGCTATCAGCAAGCTGGCATTCCCTTTCAAGACCGTGTGAAAGCACACTCTGTGAGGGCCATGGCGACGTCAGTGGCACACCTTCGATCGGTGCCGCTTCCTGACATCTGCAGGGCTGCAACCTGGAGTTCTCTCCATACCTTTGCAGCCCACTATTGTTTGGACAAAGCTGGAAGACAGGACTCCATCTTCGGCCAATCTGTCTTGCGTAACCTTTTTCCAACGTGATGTACCAACACCCTTCCACCTTCCCGGTAGGGTGCGGATGCCCTTTACCAAATTCCACCCCAGTTGTAGTGCCTGTTGCACGTCGTTGGGTGCATTTGGTGCAAGTCAGGACATCCTCAGCTCGGTACTCACCCATTTGTGAGGACAACCATCCTGCTTGTCCTGTGAGAAAGCAAATGTTGCTTACCTGATGTAACAGGTGTTCTCACAGGACAGCAGGATGTTAGTCCTCACGAAACCCGCCCACCACCCCGCGGTGTTGGGTTTGTTTTGTTTTTACTTTCTAGGCACTGCCTGTAGCTTTGAAAATCAGACTGAAGGGAGACCCCTGCTGGCTGCAGGGTCAGTGCCTTGCTGGGCATGCCCAGTAGGGGCCAGTCAAAGTTCTGTTTAAACTTTGACAGTTTTCCGTGGTGGGCTCCATCCTCGATGTCACCCATTTGTGAGGACTAACATCCTGCTGTCCTGTGAGAACACCTGTTACATCAGGTAAGCAACATTTGCTTATATTAGCTGTCATGGATAAACTGGAATCTATGGTAATGCCTAAGTCATGTGCCTCTCTGGTTATTGGAATAGGGATGTTATCAAATATGAATTCTGTGGTTGGAGCACGTGAACAATTGGGAATGGTTGATTGAAATTTTGTACCTGTTTTTGCGGAATTGAGGGTGAGTCGGTTATGCGACATCCAGATTTTTATAATATTTAAATAGAGTTTGAGTAGTGAAAATATTTTGCTCCAGGTGTCATAGGGTAGAATGAATTGGATGTCATCTGCATAAATTTAAATTTAATGCTGAGGCCAGAAAGGAGATGGCAGAGGTGTAACATATAGATATTAAATAAAATGGCAGATAAAGCAGATTCCTGAGTGACACAGGATTCAGTATAGTACCAATGAGAGTGGTATTGTACGATGTTGACCTGTTGCAGTCTATGAGATAAAAAAAAAAAAAAGAAGAAGAATTGAACCAGTGAAGAACAGTTCTATTAATACCAATGTGTTGAAGATTAGTACAGAGAATGCTATAGTCCAGGGTATCAAAAGCAGCTGAAATGTTGAGAAATAATACAATGTAATCTGAATTGGAATCGAAGCCACGGATTATGGAGTCAAAGGAGGAAAGAAGTAAGGACTCTGTACTATGTCCCTTACGGAACCCATGCTGGTCTGGATGCCAAATATTGTTTTCGTCAATGTATTCAGTTAATTGATGGAAGACTAGTGATTCTATTATTTTGGCCAATGTGGTTAATTAAGCTATTGGACGATAGTTTGAAAGATCATAGGGATCGTTTGATTTCTTTTTGGGAATGAGGACAATTGAAGTTTGTTTCAAAATATCTGGGAATGTACCAGAGGTAAGGGTTAGATTAACTACTTGTGTCAATGAAGGAGAGACAAGTTCTTTAATTTCTTTAGTAATTGTCCCAGACAGGGATTGTAAGGGCAGTTTGAGATTTTCAATTTGGTAAGAACATGGGTGATTGTAGAGGGATTGGTTGGGGAGAAATCAGTCCAAGAACTAGTTGCAGGGGGGAAGGTTACTTGTTGGGGTAGGAAGATGAAAACATTTTGAGGAAAGGTTTAATAATTTTGTCTTTGAAAAATTACGCTCAGTCATTACAGAAGGAATCAGAGATGGTCAGAGGGTGCATTCTTTACAGTAGTGAGAGATTTTACAATGTTGAATAAAACATTACAGTTGCCATTTGTGGCTTGTATTTTTTCTGTATGGTATAGTTTTTTGCATGGTCTGACTGCACTGTGTTATTAATCATAAGAATTCATGCTGTTTGGAGGCTATTTCTGAATTATGATTTCCAGGCCTTTCCTTTGTGGAATAGATATGTGAATATAAATATAAAATTACTTCTCAGTCAGTAATGCTCATTAGGGGTGGGGTGGGCAGTGGGATCAAAAATGTAAAAGGATTTTGGCATAAAGTTCTAATAATAGTGATGTCTATTATACTTAATCAGGCCGATGCAATATCGGTGAGGGGGAAATGGGTGCTCATGATTGCGCGTCCGCTGTCCCCAACGCACGCCAACCGACCTCTCAGATTTAATATTTAAAATAGGGTGCCACGGTAAAAAGGAGGCACTAGGGGAAACTGTGCGCCTCCCTAACACCTTCTCAGCAGCGGGTGCCCACGAAAGGTTGGCTGTCAGCCGGTTAGGAAAAGAGATGTTCAGTTTTACGAGCAACCCTTTTCCTAACCGGCCTGCGGCACTTTTTTGTTTTTAAATTAAAAAAAAAAAAAAAGGGGGGGGGGACATCGACCTTTCTGTTCGTATGACTTAATATTGGGCTGCTCAAAAATTAATGCCTGGTCTGTGCAGGCGTTCATTTCTGAGGGTAAAAATGTTAGTGTCGGGCACACTTTTATTTTGGAAGGGGAGAATAGCTAATAGCCTAATCAACATGCATTTGCATGTGATGAGTGCTATTAGTTTCGCAGAGGGGGGGGGGGGTGGATGTGCATTTGGTACATCCTAATCCTTTTATAGTATAAGGGATTGTAGATTCGTGTCCAAAACCCACGTCCAACCACGGGTTAAACAGTGCGCTTGACTGACAGCACTGTATTGCATCGGCCTGAATATTACTTGTTTATTCTTCATTTTGATTTATAAAATATTTTAATGCAAAAAAAAAGATAAATTGTGGTAGTAGTAGTAGTAGTATTTGTCTCTTCTCAGGGCCCCTTTCTTGTGCCAGAGTCAACCAATAGATTAACATTGTATTGCTTTGGTTTGTTTTATTATTTTTCATTTGCTTCTTGATTGTATTTTTCATTATCTGTGTTGTAACATGCTTTGGGCATCGATGGTGGTAAGCTACAGAGTATGTTCTCAGGTTGTGCCAAGACAGACCTAAGATATCTGGCTAAGCCTCAGAGCAGGTCTAAAGTTATCTGGCCAGATACATTGCTACTTAACCGAATATCTTCAAAGACATCTGGTGAATAAAAAGGATGTAGACTGGATTTGCAACCCGATTCCCTCCCCCACCATTTCATACATGGTCTTGCCAGGCCAAGCATCCCAAACCGATTCTAAATATTTAAAAAATAAATAAATAAAATTAAAAAAAAATGTTGTGGGGTCCACAAGTCAGGCCCAACCCCTTCCCTGGTTTATTTTTAAGCCCAATTTTGATGTATCTCCCCACCACCACCCCTCCTCATTTTCAATCTAAGCCCTGAGCCATGTCCCCCCCAACACACACACAGTAGCGTAGACAACCCACTGAGTCTCTAGAAATCTCAGCCAGAAGGGAGCTCTTAACTTATTTAATGGTGGCAGAAGCAGTGCTGAAGGTGTAAGATACCCACAGTTTATGCTTCCAGTACTGCAAGCTTAAACCTCAGGTAGCTCACACGTCCAACGCTGCTTCTGCCAGGAGCAAATAAGTGAATACCTCACTCCCGGTTAGGGTTTCTAGAGTCTGGGGAGGGGTGAAGGAGATCCCCAGTTCCTTTTTTAAAATGAAAATCAGGCTAAGGGGAGGCCCGAGTTGTAGATCCTGCAACATTTTTTTTTTTACATTTAGAGTGGGTTTACAGGTATGGGGAGTGCACGGCCCAGCAGGGCCATTTATGTAATTTGGGGAGAAAGGGGAAAATAGCGCTGCAAGCCCGCTCTACTTTTTTTTTTTTTTAATTGTGCTATTTAGCCGGATATCTTTAAAGCATACCATTTCCCTGCATTAGAGTAATGGATTTTAGTAAAAAAAAGGAAGGCAGGCATCACCTTTGAAGATGAGATTAAGCCAACAGAAAAGTTAAAAAAAAGAGTCTCATGTGCCATATGGTATAATATAGTGGAAGGAGATTGAGCTTTCCTTCTAAGAGTTCTTTCCAACAGGCCATGTTATATCACTTCCTAGTAGTGTTATATCAGTGCCTAGTGTTCCTGATTTCCCAGCTGTTCTGAACCAAGTGCCCCTTGAGAGACTGGATAGTACATATTATCATTCCTGGGACCTCTCCAGATTTAGCACGGAGGCTGGTCTCCAGGCAGGACGGTAAAATCTACGGGCCGCCGCTATTTCCGCATGCTTCAATATGAGTGAGAGAGTGAGTGTGAGAGAACACTAATAAAGGCAAACGCAATGACTACATAATTCACCACAATAAGAGCACACTTGCAACTCAGGGTGGGTGGGTTGGACAGGGTTTCATTGGTCTGCCTGATGAATGGATGATTAATATTAAATATTGATACTGATTATATTGATTGAATAATAGTGATGAATGTGATTAAAACAATTATGAATATATAAATGATAATTAATGATGGTGATAATAGGCCACTCCCTCTGCCCCCCTAATCTTGGGAAATCTCAGGGTGAGCAGGATTCAAACTTTCCCAGGTATGCAAATTATTCAAGGCAAGATACCAATGGCAATTCATGTAAACCTTAGTTAGTTTTTAAGATATTGCTGATGATGAACCGAAAAACATGCAAGTTTTCGGGACACATCCATTTAGTTGAATTTTTAAGATACTTGCAATGAATATGCATGAGATGGACCTAGTATATGTAAATCTACCTTATGCATATTAATTTTGCATATCCTGAAAACCTGACTGGTTGGGTGTGTCCTGAGGACTGGGTTGAGAGCCCCTATTTTAAACAATCGGTACATTCCTGACAACCAGTGACTCTGCATACATATATTTATTTATTTTCTTTTTTATGTCTATTACATCACTTTGGACCCATTACATGAATTGAAAGGAAAGATACACTATGCTTATTGCATTTTAGCCTCATGATTCACTTGTGCTCATATGCAATCTAAAAATTGTACAGAGAAAAAGCTATTGATGAACCAGGTATTGAAGTTATCAAGACAACTAAACTATATATTTTGCAACAGTCTAAGATCCTTTGCACATAGTGATGGATTACATTAATGAAAAGAAATTGTGTTTTGTTTTATCAATGAGCTCCCCCGCTTAAATATTTCCTTCCAAAAAAAATATAAAATATGTTCTGGTCAGTTGAAAGATAGAGAAATTACTCATCTTGCAAAAACCTATAAAACAAAAAATGAATTTAAACAAAGATTAATGGTTGTTCTGTTGACTGTCTCTGAATACAAACAAGGTTTTCTAGCTAGGTCCCTGGGTCAAGTCATTCGCAGTGCCACTTTCTAAACAGCCTACATATAGTCTTCAGGATATCAGAGGTGCCCACCTGCACCCTCTGACTATTCTCATCTACTGCAGCTTAGTGCATTTTTTTTAAATCAGAGTTTCAGGTGGAAAGTGAGAGGGATAAGAATAATCAATAGTCAATATTCCTTGACTCAACTTTTTTTTTTTTTTTTTTTTTTTTTTTTTAACATGAACTGCTTCAAACAGCATAAAGTCTGCAATGTTTTATCTCCATATCTACCTATTTAGCTTTAGGACATACATCTTTTATTCCCTGGACTTCTCTCTCTATATAGATGATGGTACTTCTTAATTGCAAAAAGGGCTCCAGGAGGAACCCATGCAATAGCCATGTACAAAAGTTATAATTTCACATTTCTTCTATTTCTTCTTATATTAGCATGCTATATTTTAGGTTGCATTATTCATACAAAAAAGGGGCAGGCATTATCCACTGAAAGATATACAAATAAATACAAAGAAGGATAATAGAACACTGAAACTGGTTATTTATTAAAAATCATCCTTTATATTACTTAGATACCTTGGATTACTTTGGGCTATACAAAGTATAGCCTGATACACTGGCTCTGGGTGCCAAAGTTCCTCCTGCTGCACAATCTTCCCTTCACCAGGAATCCTCCGTGAACCTTTGCCAAACACCTCCTCACTGGTTACATCCTATCCAAGCCCCAGCCTGATTTAACCCTGTCTTGTATTTACCTCGTTGCTGCTTCATTGAGTTGCTTTGGTTCCCTGACCTGGCCACCTTGTTCTCTCATTCCTGTTTTGTGGCTTACCCAGGCCTCCTTACCTTGCTCTTTGGCCCCTGGGCCTGCTACATTCTCATAACCAGCCTTGTGCACTCTTTGGCTTCCCTGTTCATTGTCTGTCCTTGTCTAGTCCAGTCCCATACGGGCCTTGTTCTATCTTGCACCACCCTGTCCGGTTTCTTATCTGTTTTCCAATCCTTGCCCTTGAGCCTGTATCCTGTCCTAGGCCATGCCCAATATCCAGATCTCAGCTTCCAGCCTGCTCCAGTATCCAGATCTCAGCTTCCAGCCTGCCTATGTCTCAACATCCAGCCTGTGCCTGGCCTAAGTTCCTGCCCTGCCTTGTCCAGCTTCTCCAGTCTCTTCCAGCCTGACTCACCATGATGTTCTGCCAAAGAAGCAAAGCCCTTCTGGGTCCCCAAAACACAAGGGCTTAACCAGTCCCCTTCCAGGGGGAGGGGACTGGCTAGGCAAAACAAACTTAAGCCTTGCCTACGGTCCTGCCCTACTCCTGCGGGGGTGCACCTGGAGTCGAGCCTGCACCCGCATGACAGTATAAAGAGGCCAAAAAACCTCCACAGGTGTGGGGGTAGGACTACAAGCTCAGTTGGCGAGTCTGATTTTTGTTTTCCTAGCACAGACATGAATAATCATGTTTCTGCCTCAGTACTATAAGACATTCCAGGTAGCATACTGTATTATGTCTGCTCTGCTTGTCAGCTTCATAACCTCCAACCTTCCCCAAATTTATTCACTTCTACTTCCTTAATCCAGCCAAGTGAAGGTGCAACAAATGCCAATTTGCTAGCCCTCAGGGGTTAAAGAACTGTTGCAACTGTGATGCTCCTAAATTGTTCTCTACTCCACAGAAACCAGGGACTGCTAAGGGGAAAAGATAAAAAAAAAAAAACCTCAGGAAAAATCCAGCCTAGGGGGCAGTAAAATCTTTAGCACCTTTAGGCATGATTAACTTTGCTATGGCAGACCTAAGCTGCCAGAGAAACTTACCAGCAAAGACACAGCCTGCTTTTAATTCCAGGACATCCAGGCACCACTATAAACAACCACAAGGATTTAAAGTCAACTCCTGCAGAGCTCTTTCCCAAGTTCTGTGCGCAGCCTTCCTAAGGAGCTCAACTAAGGTAGCTACAACCAACCAGAAAAGTTTTAATTGTTTACCTGAAGAAACCAAAACTGTTCCAGGATCCAGCCAAGCTATTCCTGGGTTGATGAAGGTACCAGGTAACCCCGCTCAATGCTGTTGCCTCCTTCTGCAGAAAGTTTAGACACGAAGAGATAATTAGGGCTGCCTTCAGAGCCCAGCAATCTCCACCTGCAATTCATAGTGTGCTAATGACTGCAGTTCAGTCTGCTAAGACGAGTAGCATGCTCTTTTTTCTCTCCTGTTTGCAATTCCCTGCAGAGAACATGAGGTTTTGTGACTAGCTTCACTCCTGCTGCTCAGAATCCTCTCCACCTTTTTGCTTCCACCGTAGCTGCAGTCCTGACAGGATTGCAACTTCATCTGAAACTCTACTGGCCTCTTCTCTGCCTCTGTTCCAGGAGAAGCAGTCCAAACCAGCTAGTCCGCCCCAGTTAGCCAAAGTCAAATGAACACTGCTCCAATCATCCAGTGTCGGACTCAGAACTGGTGCTCCAGCTCAAAGAAACTCTGAATTTAGCACTCCAGCTAAGAAGATTTCAGAACCAGTGTTCCAGTCACAGAGAAACTCTAAATAGGTACTCCAGCCACAGCGAGTATCAGAACCAGTACTCTAGTCAGGTAGACACTCTTAGCTCGTAACCCAGCGATAACAGGGAGGCCCTGTTACAAATGCCAAGTGCCCAGAGGTAGATGCTGCTTCAGATGCCTAGTCCTCCAGTAAACTTGAGCTGGTGACCCAGTCACCCAGAGACCCTGAGCCAGTGGCCAAATCTCCATGACATCCAGTGTCATCATTCCAGCCTCGGAGAGATCCCCAAGGTCCAGCCTTATAGGGGTCCTGAGCCCATAGTCCAACCACCGAGTCCAGCCACAAGGAGGCTCTGGTCTGACAATCCAGCAAGAGAGGGGCTCTAAGCCAGCAGCCCGGCCACAGAGAGTCCTTCAGCCAATCATGTAGCCTCCAAGGAACAGTCGCAGAGAAATGACAGCACAATCACTCAGCACCAGAGGGATTCTGTGTTACACCAACTCTCTGTGCCAAGGTTCAGCCTGCTGCTCAAGCTTCCTTCCATCAGGAGTCCTCAGTGAACCTTGTCTATTGTCTTGCCAAGTACCTCCTCACTGATTACTCCATACCCAAGCACCAGCCCCATTTAACCCTGATGTCATTATCTAGTTGCCTCTTCGAGTCATCTTGGCTCCCTGCCCTGGCCACCTTGTTTTCTAATTCCTGCCTTGTATTGTGGCCTGCTCAGGCCTCCTCTCTTGCCTTGTAGTGCACCCAGGCTTTCTTACTTACCCAGTGGGCTCTTTTGGCCTCCTACTTCATTCTGTGGCTTCACAGGCCTCCTTGCTTTGCTCTCTGGCCCCCTGGGCCTCTCTGCCTTATCTATTGGCCTCTGGGCCTGCTAGGTTCTCTTACCCAGCCTTGTGCTCTGTTGGGCTTCACTGTTCATTGTTGTCTGTCCCTGTCTAGTCCAATCCTTGATCCATCATGCTCCACCCTGTCCTTGCCCTTATCCCTGGTTCAGCTTGTGCACTTTATCCAATCATTTGCCTGAGCCTGTATCCAATGCCCAGCTTGAGCCTGTATCCTGTTCTAGCCCATGCACAGTATCCAGTCTTCAAGTTCCAGCCTTGCCAGCTTGTCCAACCTCTTCCAGCCTGACACACCATGAAGTTCTGCCAAAGAAACCAAGCCCTGTGGGCTCCCAGAATCCAAGAGCTCAACCGACAGGGGAGGGGGCTGGCCAGGCAGAAGATAAGCCCAAGCCACCCTGTGCTCCTGCCCTTCTTCTGCAGGGGTGCACCCAGAGTCCAGCCTGCACCAGCAACAGATTTAAGAGTTTGCTACCCCTAGGCACTTTTGATGCTGTCCCCGTCCCCCCCAAGTAAAGTCAGATAACATTGAGCAGGAGGTGCAAGGCACAGTCCTACATTTTGTTTGCTGCTGCAGCAGCTCAGGCATGGATTCTGTGGGAAAAAACTGGAAAAATCTGAAGCACGTTGTCAAACATTTCCATCTTTCCTATTATAAAAATGAAGTAATTTTCCAACCTTGTTTGTGTCTGTATAACTTGTTTTTTTTATTGGGTGAGGCAAAATGATCTTAAGTATTAGTACAGGAAGGAGATCTCAGGGATGGGCAGAAGGGAAGGGGAGAGGATCAGGGATGGGAGAGGAAAGGAGAAGGATTAAGAATGGGGTGAGGAGAAATTGAAAGGACTGGGGATAGGAGGGAGGAGTATGAGAAGAAAGAGGACTGGGGATGGGGAAGATTGAGGAAAGGGGGAAAAAAGAATCTGGGATGGGAGGAAAAGAGGGAAAGGGAGGGAGGTTCTGGAAATGAGAAAAGGGGCAAAGGAGTAGGAAATGTTAGGGTTGGGTTCCAGGATCTGGAGCAAAGAGAGAGGAAAGAAGGGAGGTTCTAGGATCTGGGGGGATAGAATCTGAGATCAAGGGAGAGAGAACCTGAATTGCAGTGGGTGGAAGAATCCCAACTGTGCTCTGGAACTGCTCCCCCTTACAACTCCTCTCTATCTGGCACACACACCAACATCAATCTCTTCTCTCTCTCACACACACACACACACAAACACTTCCCCCTTCCCTCCATCTAATCCACTCTCATCCCTCAGCCTTTCTTCTCACCCCCTGTGATCCCCATTCAGCCCCTTCTGATCTTACCAAAATTGACCCCCTTTGCTCTCTGTGCTCCAGGCTCACCCTCCTTCATTCTGTTCCCTGCAGGCTGCCTGGGAAGGGAGGGGCTGGATCAGGAAGCAGAGGGCTATTCTCTGGCTGAGTAAACTCAGCACAGCTGGAAGGCAGTAAATCATCAGCCAGACTGCTGTCGTCCCCCCCCCCCAAGATTGTTTTTCCTTCCTAGACACAGGCCTAGTGTGCCTATTGTCAAAACCAGACCTGGCTTGCACCCACATCACAATAAATACACCATATGGAGACTTTGGGGGCCGATGCAATACAGTGTGCTAGCCGCTGTGCACGGCCTAACGCGCGATTGAATGCGCGTTTTGGATGTGCATCCATAACCCTTATCCAATATGGGGATTAGCGCGTCCAAAACGCGCATCCAAATCACTGCGTAGTTAATGGGGTTCACCACATGGAAATCCCTTTAGATGAGGCTGTTAGCTAATCCCCACGATCCAACAAACGTTCCGTGCGGCCTATGTGCCCTTGCAACACAGCAACACAGCAAATTTTACAGCAGCCCAGGGCTAGCGTAGTATGCCACACTCAAGGACGCATTGAAAAAAAAGAAAACTCCTGCTTTCTGAGATTCCTCCTACATAGTATCGTAGCGATACTATGTAAGAGGAACCAAATAAAGCAGTGTTTAATAAAAAAAAAAATTGTGGACGTCCAATACAAACACAAGATACACAGTTCAAGCCTTGTATATCTTGTGTGTGTATATGCCGGTAGAGGGAGAAAAACGGACGCTCGTAGATTGAGCATCCATTTTCCCAATCGCCTTGACAGCCACCTCTCCTGTGCGCCCGATTCTGAGGAGGCACTAGGGATGCACATTTGTCGCTAGCCTCTCCTTTTTAGCACAACCCCTCATTTTAATATTGGATCGGGGGCTCAGGAGAGGTGACTGGGCGCGCATTAGGAAAATGGGCGCTCAACACCGAGCACCCGTTTTCTGCGGACATTTATTGCACCGGCACATTTGAGTTTCTCTTTCCTTAGCAATAACGGGAATTAGAAAAAAGAAAAGGATCATTCTGCTGTGATTAAAGACTTTTTAAAATTATTCTTTTGAATTATTTGACACCGCTAATAAATTATTGAATCCCCCCTGGGTATAATCAAATTAGGAGTGATATTGCGCCCCAAGTATTTGCAGATTTTTTAAAACAAAAGATGTATACATTAGCAGTGTTAGATATATCAAAGTGATTGGAGCCTTCTATGCTATTTGGTTATGAAACCAGAACCATGCTGGGACTTATTTGAATGTATCTTGAAAGTGAAAGCAGAGCACTTATTAACACAATTAAAAAGGTCATACTGTTTTCTCGATCCTTGCCCGTGCTCTAACTTGTTGGAGATCACTGTAGGCACAGTGGCTGAAAATTGACCTCTGTATCTACCCCTTTATGTACAATATTAGCATCTTTTCAAGTACAATTTAAATTTTATGCAGATGATATACAGTTATGCATTCCAGTATGTGATAATGTGCCATCTGTATTAAATCAGATATTAATTTGCAGGTCAGCCATTAGTAGTTAAATGGCGAGTAATGCTTTAGTTCTGGAAAACAGAAGTTTTATGGATCTCCAGAAAAACTAGGCCAAGTGACCTATTAGCTATTCCATTTAATGGTGTGAACATAATATTTAAGGATCGGGTTCACAACTTAGAGTTCTAATTTGATTCATGTTTAACTTACAGACAAAAGTTAAAATCTATTCTATCAAGTGGTTATTTTAAATTAAAGTTGCTTCGACAAATGAGATCTTTATTTGAACAATCAGATTTTCAGTCGATTAAGCAAATCTTTAACCATGATAAATCATTGTAAATATATTTAGGACTTTCCAAAACATGCTTATGAGCATTACAATTACTCCAAAATTCAGCTGCTCACTTGGTTTTAAAAACTTCATTACAATATCATGTTACACCAAAGCTTTATCGCCTACATTGTTTACAATAGAGCAATGTATACAATTTAAAGTATTAGGTTAAATACATAAATCTTTACAAATAATGCACCAATCTATTTATCCAATTTATTCAAGCTGTATGTCTTAATGTTGCATTCTGTTAGAAGTCTATATCTTGAGGTTCCAACTGGCAAGGCTAGAAATCAAGAAAGCAGGCCCTGTCCATTGCTCGTCCAGTGCTTTGGAGTGGTTTGCCAGAGGAACTTTGTTTCATAATGGATTTAAGAAAAAAACTAAAGACTTTTTTTTATTTCATGAAGCATTTGAATCAGTTCTTGAATTATTCATTTTTTTTACAGTACAATTATGTAAATGTGAGTTTAAATATATGATTTTATTTTGTTTTATGTTATTGTTTTATGTTCTGCTGTAATTCACTTTGCATGTTATTGTCAATATAGGTGACCTATGAATATTTTTAAATAAATAAGAGGAAGCATGCAGGCAGGTGGGGACAAGAGACAAAGACAATGGGTGACTGGAGGCATGAGGAAATGAGGAGAACAGGAGCTATGATAAAGGAGGAGGAGATTAGACAAATAAGGAAGAAGATTAAAGCAGAAACATGATGATAAAAGGACAGGAAATACAAGACAGATGAAGTGGAAGACAAAGGATATGATGAACAGCGAGGGGAGACTGGAATCAGAGAGGAAAGGAGCAGACAGGATAAGGAAATAGTCATCCCTTGTCCTAGTTTCAGAGGTGGAGGGTGTGTGTGAATTCCTTGTTTGGGGTCATAAAGGTGTTGAACTGGTCTCAGGAGAGAGGAGAACCCTGGGCGAATAGAAGAATCCACAACAATAGTTTGCATTTATTTGAGGTAGACAGAATGAGCTTTATTCTCAGAAGCTTTTACATGCAAAAAATGCAGCTTTTATGAAATTACCCCAGGGTCTATGTGTGTATAACTACAGATAGAAGTGATTATGTGTGTATCTTTACACATACTAGAAAGAGACATTCCCAGGAGCAAAGTGGGGAGCAGGAAAAACATGTATATGCATACTTTCAATTTTCAAACGAATGTGCATATGTGTACATGTATGCATTTACACCTACTCCCAAGTAGGCATAAATGTGTTTGTGTATGCTTCACTGTGCACTACAAATTTTCAGCTTTGAGATTTCAGGCTGAAGTCAATGTATACTTTCTATACACGGGATTCAGGCCAACGTGGTGTGTTATACAATTACCCTCAATTCGTGCTAACAAAAAGTGTATTTAGTTACAGTTTATTCTCCTATTCATGCTGAATAATAGATACCCAGAGCTCACTACTTTCCATAATATGCGAACACAGTGCTGTCATTTAATGAGAGTTGTAAGTTAGTCTCCAAGCTTCACAAAAGGAATTTTTTTCAGTATTTCCAAAAGTCTCAACCTGTTTGTTATCCACACAATTAGTCCATTGTTGTTTTACTGGATAGCCAGTGTGCTTGTACTCTGGGCTATTGCTTTCCTCCCAAAGCAACATAGTAAAAAGTACTTCAGGATGCTTAATCCCATGTCATATCTACTCTGTTCCCATGAAGGGATGATCAAGTAACCTCTTTCTATTTGTCCATACTTATTAACTGAAGGCAGCTTCCAGAAAGAGGGCCCTGGATGGAGGATGCTACAAGGTATTTGATGTGAATCCCATAATTTTCTCCTAATTCTTCTGGTATCCTGTGGTTTCATGATGAACAGTAGGGAAGTACATTCGATTTAAACTAATTTCAAAAATGCGACAAATAAGGGTAATTTGTTTCATTCGGGTGGGGGCCTGAAAAGAATTGCCCCCCCCCCCCAAATGAAACAAAGTTTTGTTGCATTCATTTAAAATCAATGCATTGGGCCTAGGCCTTGCCTAGGACTTAGGCTGAGGCCAAAGCAGGGGCCATGGCCTATGTTCAAACACTATGCTGGTGCCTTGGTCTAGGCTCAAAGCTGGGATCTTGCCTAGGCTTGGGCCAATACCAAGGCATGGCTGAGAACAGAGACCCCTGATCAGTCACTTACCTGATCCATTGGATATCAGAGGGCCAGGCAGGGCCCAGACCCATGCCCGATACAAGGCCCAGCCCAGAGGCAAGATCCTGATGCTGGGGCTTTTGCCCAGACCCAGGCCCATTGCTAGGGCCCATCCCAACAGCAGAGTGCTGACATCTGGACCTCAACCTAGGCTGGGGCCTGGGCCCATGCCTGACACTGTGGCCTGGCCCAGAGGCCGGGTCCTGACACTGCGATCCAGCATGGATGCTGGGTCCTGATACCAAGGCCTGACCAGGGCCGCAGCCTAGGATCAGGCCCAGGTCTGGATCCCAGGCCTCACAGCTCTGTTGATGCTGTCCTCTTATTTCTTCTTGTGACGGGGTCACTATGCTAGACTGGATAGGAAGAATAAAGCTAGGAACCAAAGATTCAAGGGAAGGGGGGGAAGGAAAATACAGCAACACCAGGCAAGAGATGTCCCTTGGTTCCTTCCCCCGGATGTTACAAGGACAGAAGAACCACAGGTGTGGGAGGTTAAGGGTGGGACTTCCCTGGAGCCAATCAGCTGGCAGAGGAGGAGGAGTTTCCACAGTATAAAAAAGGACTCCCTAGTAGAGCAGTCTCAGTCTCCTGCGGGGGACTGAGGAGGAAGGATCGGATTTCCTGTCTGCTCTGGGAAACTTCGAGGCTGGACATTCCCCGACCGTGTGAAGGACTGCCGTAACTATCACAGAGAAGGTGAGCGCGGGAACTTCTGTTGTTGGATGAACGACAAGGATACTTTGCCTGGAGAACTGCCAGTGGGTGTCTGTACCTCTGGGGAAGGGTTGAGGTACGGAGGGAGGTGGCAGTTAGGCCCAGTGGGGCCGGACTTTTGAACTATGGACTTTGAGAGGGACTTCTGAAGCCAGTGGTTAGAAAGTGAGTTGCTGGCTCAGTGGGGAAGGCATCTGCCTTCCATCCAGGTGGTGAGGATTCAAATCCCACCTGGGGACTTTTTAGATAAATACGTTTAAACTGCTATTTGAGTTTCCAAGGGACCAGGGAAGCTTGGTCAAGGTTTGGACCAGGGGACGGATGCAGGCAGACGGACCGGTGAAAGCATCACACTTCTTTAAACTGATGCCTTGTGCTGGGCTTGCACTGGAGTTAATTAAATCTGG
Organism: Rhinatrema bivittatum; assembly: GCF_901001135.1. NCBI lineage: Eukaryota > Metazoa > Chordata > Amphibia > Gymnophiona > Rhinatrematidae > Rhinatrema > Rhinatrema bivittatum. The sequence goes on from NC_042616.1 coordinate 88,273,306, forward strand.
TGCATTCACCCCAGTGGATAGCACCATTTTGATGTACGGCATTGCTGTACATCAAAATGATGCTGTCTGCTGGGGTGATTGCGCGGGTGTAAATTTACTCCAGTACACAGCATCAGTTTAAAGAAGAAAAGCCTGGGCCTAACTCTAGGCCAAGGCCCAGGCATTAGCCTTGCATAGGCCTTGGCCGAGGTCACGGCAACTAACCATGGCCTCAGTCCACAAAATGCCAAGGATTAGGCCTGGGCTTAGCCTCGCCGGCAGATTCTTATCAGACTGGGTAAATCGAGGCCGGGGGGATCCTGGCCTTGGCATTTTTCTGGATGGGAGAGATGGGTGATGGGGATAGGAGGCCTTGGGAGGCGCTGTTTTTCTTTGTTTGGGTTTTCTTTTTTGTTTTTTTACACAAATGAAATAAATCAAAGATTCTATGAACCAAACTTCGTGGGGGAAAAACCTCCTGAAAATGAACAAAAGAATGAAAACACATTTGTTTTTACCCCTGTACACCCAAAACAATTGCACTATTATGTTTTATGAGCAATTGTAATTTTCTGTTTGTCTATTGTTGCAGTACACACAGAATCTGGATTATTTCAGTTTCCTGTGCAATATTTGTTTGCACATTTCTGTTTATACTTTATGGTCTCTTTATTCTGCATTTGATGAGGGTCTGCATGTGTGTTAGCATGTAGATTTTTTTATAGGGATCCATAGCAGCCTGGCTTGTTCTGTTTTCCTAATATGAGGTACATTAGTGTTTTGGGTTTTGCAGTGTTGCCTTTTCATAGGTAGGGTTGTTACTGTTTGAGTGTTGGTGGTTAGTGCTGTTTTGGTTTGGGAGATTTACTATATTGTAGTTTAGTTTACTGATGGTTCTCTGAAGGTCAGACTTACTCCTAAAATATATTACAACAGGCCTAATACCATATGTGTTCCAAGTGTTTTGTTTACTTTTTTTCAGGGTTTTCTGGTTGATACCACAACAGTGTATGTGAATATAATATACATGTCATGATATTTTTAACTCATAAGACTGTACTTTGTCCATTTTGATGTAAAACCTTATTATAAATGCATAATGTTTTAACTGTGTGTGTGTGTAAAGGTGGGGGCTGGGTATGCAAGCTGTAAGGTTTGCCTAGGGTGCCTAATACCTTTCCACCAGTCTGGCTACACTGGCCCCATTTGGGGAAACAGAATTCCATCTTGGGGCTGTGCTGCTTTGAGCCAGGCTCTTCCTCGTTTCAGCTGCAGCTGAGATGTGTAGTCTTGACCAGGGTTTTCTTTTCTTTTTCTTCAGTCCTGAAGGAAACTGACAGTTTTGATCACTTCTGGTCCTCCCTCCCCTGGAATAGATTGGCAAAACGGAGCCCAGTGAACCATAAAAGCAGCAAATTCTGTGTAGCATACAGTCAATGTGAATGTGCTGGTAAGGGACTCTTAGGAGTAGAAGCAAGCTACTGTCATAGAAAGGGAGGGTGAGCCAGCAAGAATTGCCTATGCAATGTTAAAGACTTCTGTCGGAGGTGGTTGGTCTCTGAGTGGGCCAGCTGGCTATGATATCAGCGATTCTCCTGGAGAGAGAGGATGCCAAGAAGGGGTGAAAATGAGAGAGAGAGGGGAGATGCTTCAGGCTGAGGAAAGGTTGGCATCAAACAAAAATGTTTACTTAATGATATCACAGTGCTGAGGCAGGGGGACACTTGCTAAGCGAGCATATGAGCAGCAGCACAACGGCAAAAGCATTTGTGTGTGTGTGTCTGAGCCACTGACTGGCTATGTGTTTGTCTCATTACTTGCCAACTGGTTCAGCATCTCATCGATTGTCCAACAACTTTTAATACCAGACCAGAATATATATGAGAGATGTAACCAAACGTGTGGGGGGCTTGACCAATTGCATGAATGGAAGGGAGGCTGCAGCTCAATTTGCTCACCTCAGGTCTAGGGTGTGTTGTAGTTAGTGTATGAAAAATATGACATTTGTTAGAGATTCTGCCTGTTTTGCCAGGTTCCATGTCACATGATGTACCTCTCATGGGTCGACTTGGTATGCTTTTGGGGGCTGTTGAAGCATGTGCTACACAGAAAGCAGACAGGTGAGTCATAGATATCCCATGGACCAGTTTTGAAAAACATTCCCCAAGCTATTTTTCTGCAGTCCGTCCCAGGCAGTAACTCTGCTGCCAACTCCATCTCAAAGCTATCTTCAGCCTCTAGGGCTACCATGCTAGGTGCTGGAGTCTGTGGAAGTTTCAGGAACCAGGTGTTCTAACTCCCCAAGACAACTGTTTTCAGCATTCTCTATCTGCACAGTTCTGATTGGATCTGGAGCTGTTTGTGTACTCTGGATACCAGTAGCACCTGTCAAAGCTAGAAGCAAGTGTAAATGTTGTATCAGATCCTTTTGAGGTTCTGGCAGCCATGCTCCAGGACCTATACCTGTCTACGGTGAAGGAGCTGGCCCCTGCCACCTTGATACCAAGACTGAACTAGTTGCCACTGATGGAAAACTTTGTGATTATCTCTAGTGATAGAGCTGGACCTTGCTTGGGACCAGACCTCCAGACCTGTCCACTTTAATCTTGAAAACATGGCTACTGAACTGTGCCTCCATGATTGTCCAGCTAGCTCTTGAACCCATGTTTGCTTACTTTGAATCCAAATCTTCCAAGTCTGCTCCTCAAGGCATCACCAAATCAGCACCCACAGGGGGGTTGTTCTTTTGTATGTATCCTGCATTAACAAACTTGTTTCTGTTGCACAAACTTCTAATCCTAATGTACCTCTTTTACTGCAGGACCTTATTTCAATGACTGTAGCAGGACCTGTTCTGGGTTCAGGCCGCACACACACACACAGAGGATATACCGAGGGGCTTGCCTGTACTCCCACAGGCCTACCTCGGGGCTAATTCTCAGGAAAAGGGGAAATACTGAGGGGCTTCTATACTTCGAGGCTTCTCCGATACATAAACAATGTACACATACACCAAGTCAGTACACCAGGATCCAGGTATTAATGGTAAGTTTATCTGAGCACTTGCTAATCAAAAAGATAATAAAATAAAAGATAAATAACAGCAAGTACTATAGAGTTGATTGCAGGCAAATAGTAATAATTACTAGAAAAGTATTAAAAGATACATATAAAGATAAGAACATAAGAAATTGCCATGCTCGGTCAGACCAAGGGTCCATCAAGCCCAGCATCCTGTTTTCAACAGAGGCCAAACCAGGCCACAAGAACCTGGCAATTACCCAAACACTAAGGGGGTCATTTTTCAAAATGCGGTAAGGCGTTTTCGCATGCGTTAAGGGCTTATCGCATGCGAAAAGCTCCGTTTTCGCATGCGATAAGCCCTTAACGCATGTGAAAACGTGTTTACCGCATGCGATCGCACCATATCGTATGGTGCGATGCAAATTCCAAAAATAGGAGGAGTTAGGGGCGGAGAGTGGGCTGGGTTAGCCTGTCTGCAAAGAGCTATTGCACAGCCATAACGCAGATTTTAACTACATCTCTTTCAAATGCGTTAGGCTGTGCGATAGCAGCCGTGACCATGCGGTAAGGCTTATTTCAGACGATTTGAAGGCTCCAGAGCCCAGGGGAGAGAGAGAGAGAGAGAGAGCCTGGCCATAATAGCATGGCCCATAGGTAGGTATTTGTATCCCTATGATAGGCCCACCTAGTAACTCGAGAACTTGAGGTGGGGATTAGGTAAGAGTGTAGGGGGTTAGGGGCCACTTTGACATTCTACGTGATACCTATGAACAGAACAGTGGTCTCTTGTGAAGATTTGCTGGCCTTCGGAGTGAGGAAACTCACTCCAAGATGAGATTAGGGCAATGTTCTCTCAACCTAGCTTGATAGACTCTCTACCTGGGTAACATCAAGCTAGGTTGAGAGAACATTGCCCAAATCTCATACAACAGGTCTGGCACTTATCGCAGAATCTGAAATGGTATCGCAATTTGCACTAACTTAGCTCTTCGCACAGGTAATTAGCGCAAATTGCGATAAATGCTACATTAGCATAAAACACGCCCCTTTTGCTATCGCATGCGGTACTTACCGCATTTTGATAAATCCAGGCCTAAGATAGCAAATCTTCTGTTCCTAATGACATTTGAAATGGGCCCAAGAAATCTATCTGCGCTCTCAGCTCCAGAAGCCTGACAAGTAACAACAATGATGCTATCCTTACAGCTCTGCTAACTTTTATAGGACTTTTTCTAACACTGCTTGGAGCAAGAGTGAGTCCCACACCCTCTTTGTTCTTATCACAGTTCAGCATATCTGCTTGGTACTATTTAGTTTTTGTCTCCCAGAGCCCTGCAACTCCCAATTTCTTATATGACCTTGACTAACAGTTCTCATGGGATAAGCGCATAAGCATTTTTGGAGTATAAACATCTGCATAGCCTTTAGAAGAAATAATCAAATGATTAAAGAGAGAACTCTTTAATCATAACGGCATTTGCAGCAGGTGCCATTGACATCTTCCTTCTCTGTGGCCTTTCTTTTGCCTGACAGTTCTTTTTCTAACTGAGGTTGGCTAATTGTTGCTAGCAATTTATTTATTTATTTATTTAAAGGCTTTTATATACCGGAGTTCATGCACTAGTGCATACCACTTCGGTTTACACAGAACAAGGAACAGAAAATTACATCAAACAGATTGAACAATTAAACAAATATACAATTACATCCAACGATTGGGTATAAATAACATGGCTAACTTAGTAGGAACTTAGAGTTTGAGGTAAAGAAGAGAAATAGTACCAAGTGGTAACAGAACAATGTTAATAGCTAAATAATAAATATAAATAGTAAATACAAATTCTTATAATAAATACAGGTGCTTACAGATTACAATTAGTCAAAGCCCATCATATTCCACCCCCGGGGTGCAGAGAAGGATTACTCCCCTCACCGGAAAAAAGCACAATCAAGAATAAAAAAATGTTTGATCTACTAAAATTTCCCCACTTATGCGCTTTAGTTGCCATTTATGCGCAGATGCGCACATGTACGCACGTATAGCGGATTTTATAATACACGCGCGTATACTCACATATGTTAGAAAATCGTGTTCATGTGCGCACGCCAGTCTTAAAAGTTATCTCTCATCGTGTAATGTGACAGGATGAGCAATCATCCTCTGGAAAAGGGTTGTTTTCCCTTCTCTAGGTCTGTTATTTAATTCCTGCAATGCAACTGTGGGATGGTATGTCCACTTTTTAAGGGAACAGCATTATTTTTTCTCAATTGCTGTTTCGGTAACCCATTCATTTCCTCAATCAATCCAGCTGATTGTGAATAATAAGGTATATGTATAACCCAACGAATGTGATTTTCTTTAGACCATTTTGGACCATAAGTCCTGTAAAATGAGAGCCATTGCATGGCTGTATTACTTTAGGCATCCCGTAATGAGATATGATAACTTATAATACTTTTATAGTGTTTAACTGAATTGCTCATTTACAGGGAAAGGCAGACAAGTAACATGAATATGTATCCACTAAGGTCACCGAATATTGACTCCTCTGTGACAGAGGTCAAGGACCAATGTAATCAATTTGCCAGATTTGTACAGCTTGGTCTCCTCTCTTAATCTGTCCTAACCCTTTCCCTGGAGGTCTGAGCTGCCTGTTTTTAATTTATTTTTTTTTTACATATTTCACATTGAGCAGTGACTGTTTTAGTACTGATCTTTGGTTAATGGTACTCCCCTCTGCACTTCCCATTGGTATGTAGCCTCTGCTCCCAGATGCCCTGCCTACAATGAATCCACTTCTCTAACTCCTTAGGAACGCCTGCTAATTCTGCTGAGGAAATCTGTGCAGCCGCATCAGTGGCTTTGATGGATCAAGATCCTGCATTATCCCTTGTTGTGCAAGCATCCACGTGGTAAACTACACTAAGTTCCAAAGTTCTTCCCATAATCTATGTCCCTACAGGAGTTTACTACCGGTCTTCCAGCCATGTTGCTTCCAATGAAGTATCCATGCAGCCATGCTGCCCAAGAGTCTGTGAAGAGATGACAGCTTGAATGACCCAGTTCACAGCTTTTCCGGTGCCAGGACCACTGCATACAATTCTGCATACTGACTACTCTGTCCCATTCTCTGTAGAGTTAACAGTTGCTGACAATGAGGGCCCAGGTGCTACAGATTTACAACACTGTTTCCCCCCTAGGTGCCGAGCAGAACCATCCATGAACCACACACACAGCAGATCTTCGGTTTGCATTTTTTCATATGGCATGCCCCAGACTACGGATGAAGTGTGCATGTTGGAATGAGAACTGGGAAGTTGATTCTGTGGATCTCTAGCTGAGGGGGAGCTTGGCTACCTGTTCATGGAGTACTGCCACTCCTTGCTGCCCTGGCTTTTCATGCTCGTGTATGTACCACTTCCACTTAATGATACTGCTTTGCTGTGACTCACCTTGTGGGATTCCGGTGAGCTTTTTACCCATTGCATAATGGGGATCTCAAGGCGCATCAGTACAGGGTGTCCAGTGGTCATTTGCTTTGTGTCTATCAGTGCCCAGCAACATGCCAGCAACTGCCTCGGGCAGCTGCAGGCAATTTCTGAGACCAAAACTCCAAAGGCCTCCGTTTCCCATCCTGCAACTGCCATAGGCTCCAATTGGCATACTCAGAGGTAGCTGATACCTGAATCTTTAAGGGCTCATCTCTCACTGGACTCAAGGCTAGCACTGATTGCACTGCATTTATTTATTTATTTAAAGAATTTTTATATACCGGGGCACGTAAATAACATCACCTCGGTTCACAGTGTAACATAACATAGCAACAAGCTTTACAATGAGTATAAAAAATGCATGTTTGGCTTGGTCAAAGGCTTTCTGCTCAGTGAGACCACAGAGAAAGTGTGCCTTTTTACTAATAATGTGGGACAAGGTTTGCAGAATTTGGCTGATTAGGAATGTGGGTATGCCAGTAACCCAATAAACCCACAGATTTTTTGTACTTCCTGCTTGGTGGTGGGTACTCTGCAATTCCCTATCTTTTCTTGAGCTGTTTCAGGGATTTCCCTTTCCCCCTTTCTCCAGATAATGTCCCAAAATTTTCCTCTCTGACTGGGGCCCAAATCTTGGCATGATTAATGGCCTACCCCCTGGTTTTCAAAATGTCTACTACCTGTTCCAAGCACTGTTACCTCCTGCTCTTGGTAGCCATGAGCCAATACATCAATGTAATGCACAATTTGAATTTGCTATTGAATTTGGATTTTTTTTTTTACAAGGTCCTGTGCAATAAGGCCATGACACAAAGTGGGACTGTGTAAATATCCCTGCGGTAACCTATTAAAGGTGTACTGTCTGCCCTTCCATGTGAACACGAACTGCCCCCTGACGTCTTTCTTCAATTTTTATAGAAAAAATGCATTGGCCAGATCTACCACTGTGTGCCTCTCTCCTTCAGCTCTGGAATTTGTTGCCAGAGGATGTGGTTAGTGCAGTTAGTGTAGCTGGGTTCAAAAAAGGTTTGGATAAGTTCTTGGAGGAGAAGTCCATTAATGGCTATTAATCAATTTTAGTTAGGGAATAGCCACTGCTATTAATTGCATCAGTAGCATGGAATCTTCTTAGTGTTTGGGTAATTGCCAGGTTCTTGTGGCCTGGTTTTGGCCTCTGCTGGAAACAGGATGCTGGGCTTGATGGACCCTTGGTCTGACCCAGCATGGCAATTTCTTATGTTCTTATATTGCTAGATCATAGTGATCAATGTGACTACATCAGGGATAGCACTGGCTAAATGAGGTGCATGTTTATTCAATTCCTGCTAATCAGCTGTCATTCTCCAAGAATTATCTGGCTTTTGTACTGGCCAGATTGGATGTTAAATGAGGAGATTGCAGGATGAATTACATCTACAGCAATTAAATCTTGAATAGTCTGGGAGATTTCTGCATGCCCTTCCAGAATGTGATACTGTTTTTCACAGATTCCGGTGGAGGATTGTGGAGTGGTATCCATTTAGCTTCTCCTACTAAAATAGCATACATTGATAATATCCTAATCCCAAACCAAAAGATCCCTTGTTGCATTTGCATTTTCATAACCTGCAATACATCAAGGCATAATATGTATTCCTGGATGTTAGCAATTAAAACCTGATTCTCACAGGGTGCATAACCAGCAAATTGCATTTTCAGTTTTACTGACACTGCTGCACTTGTTTTTCTCCTAAACCAGCGATCTGTACTGTAGCTCCAGGCAATCATTTTGGGGTTCCTATGGATAAGAGTAGCATCTGCCCCTATGTCTACAAAAGCAAGTTTGGTCTGAATATTTTGTCTGCTCCAAACAATTTTAATGGGAACATAGGGTCTTTGATCCACCTTCGATATGTGCACACACAGGGGCTTGGCTTGGCAGACAATTGATGCGGGACACTTTTTTCCAACCATCCTGAGCAGGTAGTGCACTGGCCTGCTGAAATAGACTTAAACCAGGCCAGAGGACTAGGGGTGCTGAAGACTGACGATTAATCTCCTCCACTGATCTGATTTGTTTCTGACCTAGTCCTTGCTTTTTATATATTTCCCAAAGCTCAGAGGTTGGCTTTCGTTCTATATCCCTGGAGGGTATACCAGCTTTTTTCAAAGCATCCCCTATTGCTCTGTGATCTAAGCCCCCATATCTTTGTCCTGATTCACGGGGCCCCTGCCGGCTTCTCTGACTGCGTGACTCATATCAAGGCCTTTGCCTCGCTTCTAAGTCACCCAATTGGCATAAATCTCCCTCACTTTTCCCACTGAATCACCCAGGGATATTGGCAGCAAAGCTATCAATGCCCTCTTGAACACTGAGGGAGCACAGTGAATCAATCTGTTTTTCTGCAATGAACTGAATGGCATTGTACCTACATTTGCATAGTCTCCAGTAGAAATAGCTTCCTTCATGGCTTGTTCCTGTAGGACCTGAACACCTTCATTAAGGGTGTGCTGTGGTCTCACATCTTCAAAATCAGAATCAGAAATGTACTTAGTGCAAACATGCTATACAGTGCAAGCTATTAAATATATAGGATCCCCAGTAAAAGTTTGAAAGCAGTTAAAATGGCTGGGTCCTCCGTAGCCAAGTTATCAACTTTTCATGTGGTTTTTGATGGAATTTATCTGCTAGCTCCATGATCTCCTGCTGTGTGTAATAATCGAATGAATACCTTGTCCTGGATGGGGGTGGGGTTAATTTTTCCTTTATCTCATTTGGGACCAGAGGACAGGAACTAGGATTAGCAGGCACTACTGACAACTTTAGCCCCAGCTCAGAATTCTTAATAAGCTCTTTTACAAAAGTATCCCGTCCACCACCATCTACCTATTACCTCCTCATCAACGGATTGGAAAATGTCACCATCCCATTTATCAGGATCCCCTTCAGCTGGGGCCGTGGCATGCACCGCTCATAACTCACGGGTATCAACAGAATGACGATGCTTTTTTTGTACTTATAGCAGGCCACCCATATGGCTGCTTTCTCAGTTATCCCCTGGTAATGAGTGGCTTTATCTAGTACCAGTTGCAGCTGTCACCTGGTTTACCAGCAGCTGGCATTCTAAGTCAGCCACCTTTTTGCGAAGTATCTCATACTCTGTCTCAGACCCTTGCTTCTCCTCCCATACCTTGCGCAGCACACAGTAAGCAACTCCCATCCACCACGAGCTGCCCCTCCTTTCTTACCTCTGCCTAAGCAAGGCGCAATAGCCTGGGGGGGGGGGGGATCTAAAATCTCTTCTTCCCAATTCTCTGCCTTCTCTTCTGCTTTTGCCCAGGTCTGTGCTACTACATCCCCCTCCCCCCCGGGGACTACAGACCTGCTCTTCTACCCCTTTCTTTTTCCACCACATTCTACACAGTAACAAAATACAACAAAGAAACTAAAAATTACAAAGTGCAATCAACTCCTCCATGCTTTTCACAAGCTCAAATAAATTTCACAAACAACTGACTCCCAAGCTCCTGGTGACAATTTTGTTCCGTGTTTAGGCTGCACGCACACACACACACACACACAAAGAGGGGCCGATGCAAAACTGTGTCTTCAGCCGAGCACACTGTTTAACCCGCGGTTGGATGTATGATTTGGATGCGCGTCCACAGCTCCTTATGCTATAAGGGGATTATTGCATCCAAAACTCACATCCGATACCCTGCAAAACTAATAGCGCTCATCACATGCAAATGCATTTTGATGAGGCTATTAGAGCCTCATTTACTAAGCATTTTTCCCATAGACACAGAATGGGAGAAAACTCTTAGTAAATCGGGCCCTTAGTTATTCTCCCCAAATCTAAAAAAAAAAAAAAAAAAAGTGCACCCTGACCCGCACATATTTATGCTGAGAAATTAATGCCTGCCCAGAGCAAGCATTAATTTCTGAGCAGCCCAAAAAGTGTACAGAAAAGCAGAAAATTCCACTTTTTTGTACATTCTCTGACTTAATATCGTGATGATATTAAATCGAAGGAAACAAAAGGTTAAAAACATTTTTTTTTTTAAAAAGTGCATCCATCAGGTTAGGAAAACAGATGCTCAGATAACGACTGTCCATTTTCCTAACCCGTGGCTGTGCACCGGTTAGGAAAATAGACACTCTTAAAATTGAGCATCCGTTTTCCTAACCCACTGACATCCACCTCTCCTGGGCGCCAGCTGCCACGGAGGCGCTAGGGGTGCACATTTGTCCCTAGCACCTCCTTGGCAGTGCGACCCCTCATTTACATATTGCATTGCGCACCCAGGAGAGGTGCCTGGGCGTGCATTAGGAAAGCGGGCACTCAACAATGAGCACGTGCTTTCCGCGCTCGTTTATTGCATTGTTCCCAGAGACTATACGAAGGGGCTTGCTTGAATCCACACAGGCCTACCTTCAGTCTAATTCTCAGGAAAGGGGAAGATACCGACTGGATTCTATATCTTGGGGCTTTTCCGATACATAAACAAACATGCACACATACACTGAGTCAGTATACCAGAATCCAGGTACTAATGGTAAGTTTATTTGAGCACTTGCTAAGCAAAAGGATAATAATAACAGCAAGTACTAGAGAGCTGATTGGAGGCAAATAATAATAACAATAATAACTACTAGAAAAGTATTAAAAGAAATTTCTTTTAATATCTTTTAATACTTATATCGAACCACATCAACGCAAACAAACCAGCTATCATTCTAGGAGATTTTAATCTACATGTAGATGCCTCCCCACAGTCTAACAACTGCGAAACGCTACTTTCTTCACTCAGCTACCTCGGCTTCTCACAAATAGTTACCGGCCCCACACACTCAGCAGGCCACACCCTTGACTTTATATTCATCAATGAAGGCATCTCAATCTCATCCACGCCTAACAGCACTCCAGTCCCTTGGTCGGACCACCAAATCATCTCTACATCTATGAAGATCAAAGAACACCCTCACCTATCCTTCCCCAAAACTACTATACAATTTAGAAAACCCTGCTCCTCCGACCACCTCAACCACAAATCTTTCAAAGGAATTAATTACCCTCAACCTCTCAGACGCTGACGCAGCCATCACTTCATGGACCAACATCACCATCAAAGTTGCTGATCAAGTTTGCCCTACCTCTACCAAAGTCATTTGCCCCGCCTCCCAGAACAGAAAACCATGGTACACCCCAGACCTAAAGGCCCTCAAACAAGACCTAAGGAGAAAAGAAAACACTTGGTGAAAAAATCCATCCTTCTCTACACTAGCTGCCTACAAATCCCTTCTTAATGCTTACAGAATCACCATCCTCAAAATGAAGAAAGACTTCTTTGCAAAGAAGATCCACCATTTCATCTACGATACTAAAGCTCTCTTCGCATATGTCTCGACACTCTCTAAGCCAGCTCCCCCTACCATCCCTGATGACCTTGCACTCAACAGAGCCACGGAACTTGCACAATTCTTCAAGAAAAAAACCATCAACCTAACCGCCACGTTGCACACCCCCCATGGAATACCTGCTCACGCCCTCCCCTCTTTACCAAAACTGAACTCAATGATCGAAGCGTTCGAACCAACTTCATCACTGGAAGTAGAAAATATCCTCAAACTGAAACCATCCTCACGTCCTTCGGACCCGATACCGCCTAACCTGCTCTTCAACATCCCTAACACCATCTCCAAGCCAATCTCCAACATCATTAACCTCTCTCTATCCCAAGGATCAGTGCCAGACCCTCTTAAGCTCGCTATTCTCAAACCTATTTTAAAAAAAACCAAACTTACCTCCTACAGAACCGTCTAGTTTCCGTCCAATAGCCAACCTTCCCATGATAGCAAAGATCATGGAAAAAGTGGTCAACAAACAGCTGTTGGATTATCTTGAGGAGCATAACATTCTCTCCTCCACGCAGCAGGGATTTCGTAAGACATGCAGTACTGAAACCCTGCTCATTTCACTAGCAGACACTATACTATTAAACTTGGAAAAAGGACAAACATATCTTCTCGCTTTCCTCGATCTGTCCGCCATCTTTGACACCGTGAACCATAACATCCTTCTTGAACAACTAACTAACATAGGTGTCAATGGCCCTGCCCATGATTGGTTCAGATCCTTCCTGTCCAATAGGTACTACAAAGTCAGGATCAACAATAAAGAATCTCCCCCTGTTCGCTCCAACCAAGGTGTCCCTCAATGATCTTCCCTTTCTCCAACACTCTTCAACATATACCTTATACCACTCTGCCACCTACTCACAAGGCTAAAACTATCCCACTACCTCTACGTGGACGATGTCCAAATCCTCATCCCGATCAAAAACTCTCTTCAAAAAACTTTGAACCACTGGACCACCTGCCTCCAAGAAATTAACCAACTACTTGCCACGCTCAACCTAGTCCTAAATAGTGACAAAACCGAGATTCTTATCTCAAAGGAAATCCTCACCAAACCTCCAACGCTACCATCCCCAGCTCATTAGGTCACCTCAACGATCAAATCATCTCCTTTCGTCAGAGATCTAGGCGTGATCCTAGATAATCAGTGTAACCTAAAGAACTTTGTGAACACCACAGCGAAAGATTGTTTCTTCAAATTACAAGTTCTCAGAAATGTAAAACCTCTCCTTCACCTCCAAGATTTTAGACTGGTATTGCAATCCATCATCCTTTCAAAACTGGACTATTGCAACTCCCTCCTGCTCGTACTCCCAGCTAACACCATAAAACCTCTTCAAATGGTTCAAAACTCAGCTGCCAGGATCCTCACCAACACAAAAAAAAGAGATCATATCACCCCCGTTCTTCAGCACCTCCACTGGCTTCCCGTCAAGTTCAGGATCCTCTTCAAAGTCCTTACGATTATCCATAAAGCTAAACACAACCTCACATCCATCGACACCACCATTCAATTCACACCTCATCCAGACCCATTTGAAGTGCCTATAAAGATACCCTGTTTGCCCCACAAGCAAAATCAGCCCTAAGAAAGAGGGCCCTCTCGACAGCAAGACCTCATCAATGGAACACATTACCACCAGACCTCAGGCAAGAACAGTGTCCATCTTCCTTCAAAAAAAGACTTAAAACATGGCTATTCAGCCTAGCCTTCCCGGACTCCTATTGCTATTCTTCCCATACTCCAGATTCTAGCATTTATAGTCTCCTATTTCTTGCAACCTCCGACTGTTTATTCCCCCTCTCTTTCTACCGTAATTGGCTCACACATTGTTTCCCACCACCTCTCCAAAGCCTTCCACCGATACATATTTACGAGAAGTTAATTGATAAGATAGGATATGTACTGCCTACTATATATTAAGTTAAAATTCTTTTCATATTTTTATACCTTCTTTGTTATTTGTTATATGTAACGCTCCTAAGCGAATTTTGTTGTTATTATGTAAACCGGTGTGATCTGTATTCGTACAGGAACTTCGGTATAGAAAAATTAAAAATAAATAAATAAATACATTTCTAAAGATAGCAAATCTTACGTTCCTAATTACAGTTTAAATGGGCCCAAGAAATCCATCTGCACTCTCAGCTCCATAAGTCTGACAAGTAACAACAATGATGCTATCCTTACAGCTTTGCTAACTTTTATAGGACTTTTTCTAACACTGGGGCTGATGCAAAAAAGTTGCCTGCTTTCCTAATGTGCACCCAGGCACTTCTCCTGAGGGCGCGATGTAATATTTAAATTAGGGCTCGTGCTGTCCAGGAGGCACTGGGGTGATTGCGCGCCCCTGAGCCTCCTTGACAGCATGCGCCGGAGAGAGGTCTGCTATCGGTGACTATCCACCAGCTAAGAAAACAGACGCTGAATTTATCAGCATCCCGTTTTTATAACCAGCACACATGCAGGGGTTAGGAAAATGAGCAATGATAAATTCAGCGTCCATTCTCCCAACCTGACTACCGGCACCAGAAGGAGTGTGTAAATCAGTATTACATGTCGGGCACTTAATATTAATTTATTCACTCCTTCACTTATTGTCAATTGGTCCCTTTACTGTCACATGTCAGTGAAAGGATCAAAAACCTTTCAGAAAGCTGTCCTGAATGGTGATTGGTCCTTTCACTGACAAATATTAAGTGCCTGACTCTTTAATATTGATTTTTATTTATTTATTTATTTATTTAACGTTTCTTTTATACCGATGACCGTTTGCACATCGCATCGGTTTACAGTGAACACAAAACCATTGGGCGAGGCCCTTACATAAAACAGATAATATATTGAACTAGGTCACATATAATTAAACTTGGGGAGGAGCCCTTACATCAAAACTATTTACAACAAAACTATGTACAAAAATTAGTGCACAGTACCAAATCGACAGGCATAAAGGCGTTCATATCAGGATATCAGAGTAACATTCGGAGGGGGGATTTATGTAATAGGGGGTGTGGTGGAGTAGGCTTGCTGGAAGAGCCAGGTTTTAAGTTTCTTTTTGAACGCGGGGGTATGGGTCTCAATGCGAATATCATGGGGCAGAGAGTTCCATATCGTGGGGCCGGCAAGAGAAAAGGCTCTGTTAATAGTGGAGGAAAGCTTAAAGGATTTAATAGATTGGGCTTGGAGTGTTCCTTGGAGTGCTGGGCGGGTAGGTCTCTCGGAGGTACGAGGTAAGAGGGGGGGGGGGGGTTGAGCCAGTTGAGGTTGGAGTTTAATAGACTTTTATGTATGATCGAGAGGGTTTTATAAAGAATTCGTGACTGTATAGGGAGCCAGTGTAGTTCCATAAGTGTGGGGGTGATGTGATCTCTTTTCTTTGTGTTTGCCAATATCCGAGCGGCGGCATTTTGTAGGAGTTGGAGTGGTCTAGTGTGTATTGCGGGAATGCCAAGTAAGAGCGCATTGCAATAGTCAATCTTCGAAAAGATAATAGCTTGAAGGACTGTACGGAAATCCTTGAAATGTAGCAGGGGTCTGAGCTTTTTTATTGTTTGCAGTTTAAAGTAGCAATCCTTTATGATGGATTTGATGAATGATTTGAAAGAGAGGTGATTATCAATAATAACTCCTAGGTTGCGAGTGTGTGATGGGAAGTTAGTAGCAGAGTAGGCAGGAGGGATGTCAGGGAGTGGCTGCTTATTCGATATGACTAAAAGCTCAGTTTTGTTAGAGTTGAGAGCTAGGTGCATGTCCTTTAGGAGCTGGTTGATAGAGGAAAGACAGGATTCCCAGCTGTGAAGAGCAGTTTGGATGGTGTCCGAGAAGGGGAAAATGATTTGTACATCATCAGCATAAATAAAATGCTTGATGTGTAGATTAGTAAGAAGCGTAGTAAGGGGAAGCATGTAAATGTTAAACAAGGTAGATGAGAGTGAGGAACCTTGGGGAACACCTTGGGGGAGACTGATGGGGTCAGATTCATTATTGTTCATAGTGACAGTGAAAGAACGATTTTGGAGATATGATTGCATCCAATCAATGGCCTTGCCAGTGACCCCAATATTTTTGAGTATGCTGAGTAGGACATCGTGATTAACTGTATCAAACGCAGCTGAGATGTCAAGTAATGTGATAAGGTAGGAAGATCCTGAGTCGGTTCCTTTGATAAGGGTATCGTGTAGGGAGAGGAGCAATGTTTCAGTACTTAAGTGCTTCCTGAAACCATATTGGGTTGGAGGGAAGATGTTATTTTGTTCAAGGTGATCAGATAGGCGTGTGTTCACTAGCTTTTCAAGAACTTTAGCTAGTAGGGGTAGGTTGGACACAGGTCTGTAATTAGAGAGGGTGGTGGGGTCAAGGTTGGCTTTTTTGAGTAGTGGTTTCACTATGGCTTGTTTCAGAGGATTGGGGACAATGCCATGCTCTAGAGAACAGTTAAGAATCTTCGAAAGGGGTTTAGCGATCACATTGTGTATAGAAAGTAGGAGTTTAGAGGGGATAGTTTCAGAGGGGTGAGAGGAAGGTTTCATTTTCTTAAGTATGTTCTCTACTTCGAGGGAGGATGAGGACTCAAAAGAAGAAAGGGAGCTAGGGGAGTTGATGATGGGAAGAGAGATATTGAGGTTGTTGTGTGAAAATTGTGCTGTGATGGAAGATACTTTGTTTTTAAAAAATTGCGCTAATTCGTTACAGCGGTTTGTGGAGGATATAGCTGATTGTTGCGTGTGTATGGGAGAAGTAAGGTTAGCAACCATAGTGAAAAGAGCCTTGGGGTTGTATTGCAGACCATTTATTTTACTGGTGTAGTATTCCTGTTTGGAGTGTTGGATAGAGTTTCTATAATCATGCATATGTTGATAGTAGAGAGTTTTGGTTGCGGGGGATTGGAGTTTGCGCCATGACCTTTCCGTGGCTCTGAGTTGGATTTTGAAATTTCTAAGGAAAGGAGTGTACCAGGGTTTCCTATTCTTTCTGTATGGGTTGATAGTTTTTGTTATCAGGGGGCAGTGCACATTGGCAATGCTGCGTGTGCAGTTAACCCAGGAGGATAATGCATTGTCAGGTGATGATAGATCAATTTGTTTGTCTAAGTCTGAGCATGCTAATGAAATAGTTTCTATATCGCAGGATTTGCGAAATGTAAGGGAAATGGGCTGCCTGAGCGTGGACAGGGAGCTTTGAGGGCGCGATAGTTTGGTCTCAAAGAGTGATCAGACCAGGGTACTGCTGTACATAGAGGGGGACTGTTCACATTGATGGGAGAGTTTATAAAAATCAAGTCAAGAGTGTGGCCAGCCTTGTGTGTGGGGGAGTTTACTATCTGTTGGAAGCCCATAGCTTCAAGCGAGGCCAAGAAGGCTTCACAGGCAGGTGATTGTGGTGCGGTATCCACGTGTAAGTTGAAATCTCCTAGGAGGATTGTGGGTAGGTCTGGCGAAAGTGAGTTTGTAAAGAATTCAATCAGAGGAGATGAATCTTTCTCTAGTAGACCAGGGGGAGTATATATAAGACAAAGTTGGAGTAATTTAGATTTGAATAATCCAATTTCGTATTGATGGGGAATGTCACATCTATGAGACACTAGTTGGAGGTCCTTTTTTACAGCCAGGAGTAGGCCGCCTCCTCTCTTCTTCTTCCTCGGGATTGAGAAAATATCATAGATATCTATGGGTAACTGGTTGATAAGGGGAGTGTCATGCTGTTTGAACCAGGTTTCAGTGATTGTGCATATTTCGGGATTGGAATCAGAGAGAATGTCATGAAGAAGATGGGTTTTCTTTTGAAGAGATTGTGCATTAAAAAGGATGATAGAAATGAGAGATAGGCTGATAGCTTGAGTGCGAGTGATGGTGCGTATAGGTATGAATCTTCTGTTTTTGTGATGGTTTTTGTGGTTTGTGGTTTGGTGAGTGGATATAGGGGGACTATAAGGGTGGATTACTGTTTGATATGCTACGGCACAATGTCCGATAAAAGGAGGCATTGTGGCCCAATTGTGTAAGGCTAGTAGCAAGGTTAGAGGAATACAGGGTTAGAGGCGTACAGGAATGGAAGCAAAACAGAATAGCATTCAGGGTCCAACAACGGTACATATATAGGTATGAGTATCGTTATGGGTGCAATGGCGGCAGTAAGGCACCAATAATATGCAGATTACACAATCAATCTCATTAGAGAGACTATCAGGATTAGGACAACCAGACTAGTGCAGGGAAATATATGCTGTTATCCTGACTACTGTAGAGGGAGGGGGGAGGTTCAGCGGGAATAGGTGGGACAGAAATTTAGCCAGTAGTTAGGTTCAGAGAATGGACGCTAGTTAGGTAGTTAGGTTCAGAGAATGGACGCTGAATTTATCAGCGTCCATTTTCCTAACCCATGCATGGGCCAAGGGTTTAGAAAACAGACACTTGTGAACTAAGCGTCCACTTCCTGCACCCGACTGCCAGTGCTTTTTTTAAACTTTTATTTATTTTTTATTTTTTTAAAGAGTTATTCTTCCTACTTAATATCCCAACCATATTAAGTAGGAGGCAGTACAGAAAAGCATTTTTTTCTGCTTTTCTGTTCTTGTTGTAGTAGTGCTCAGCAATTAATGTCTGCTCCGGGCAGGCGCTAATTTCTGATCACTAAAATGTGCGTCCAAGATGCACATTTTTTTTTTGCATTGGGAATTGAATAGCTAATAGCTTCATTCATATGCATTTGCATATGATGAGCACTATTAGTTTCACGCCGCGTTGGATGTGCATTGTAGAGGCACAAATCCCCTTATTGCATAAGGGGATTAGTTAGTGCCTATACAACAAGTGTCCAACTGCAGGTTATACAGTGAGCTCAGCTGAGTGCACTGTATTGCATCGGCCCCACTGCTTGTAGCAAAAAGTGAGTCCCCATCCCTTTCATTGTTCTTATCACAGTTCAGCACGTCTGCCTGCTATTACAGGGTGGCCCATAGAAAAGTAGCCCGCCTCCAATACCAGCGCATTGGAAGCAGGCTACTTTTCCAAGGGCCACCCTGCATTTAGTGTTTGTCTCCCAGAGCCCTGCAACTCCAATTTCTTATATGACCTTGACTAACAGCTCTCATGGTATCAGCACATAAGCATTTTCTGAGTAGAAACACATCTGCATAGTCTTTGGAAGAAATAATGACCATAGTTCCCAGAGAGGACTCTTTAGTGGTTTGACCTGAATCCTGGGTCTTGGGGGCATGATATTGGGGTGCCCAGAGGTCAGGACTAATGGGGCTTGAACTGGTGTCCATAGGATATTGGGCTGGGACTCTACCAGAGATAGCCGAAAGAGCAATTCCATTCCTACCCTTTGGGTATTGAGGGACATACCTTGAGAAACCCTCATTTGTCCAAAGAGAAAGTGCCTTACAGTCCACCCTATTTAAATCCTGAGCAAGCAGAGAGTCACAGCTGATACAATGAGATGAGATTAGATGAGATAAAGCATCTTTGGCACATGCTTGAGCCCTGTTCCTTACCTCAGCCTTTACTCACTTGGGCTCTTATATCTCCTCATATGGACTGTGAGTGTTATCTCTAACCTGTCTGAGTTGTGAAACTAAAACATTGTTTTCCTCTCAAGGAAAAAACAAGAACAAGACCGATGCCTTGGAAAGAGAATTTATTGATACAGTAACACCCACCTCCAGCCGAATTTCGCCTTTTCGGCTGCAGCAGGGGCTTATGATTGCATACTATACAAATATGACAACATTCACATTTGTATAAAGTTGTGAGTCTCAGCTTAGATGAAACCTCTCCTTGAATATGGTGAGATTCTCTCAACTCCCTGGGAGAGGTTACATCTAAGCTGAGACTCACAACTTTATACAAATGTGAATGTTGACATATTTGCATAATATGCACACCATATTCAAGGAGAGGTTACATCTAAGCTGTATCAGTCCGTGTGTCCTTGGGAGATTTGAAAGAAAGGAAAAAGCAAGTTTTGATTTCAGATCCCAGAGAAACTCTTGTGCCCTGAAGGTAAAGAAAAGGAAAGACGGGGTAGTTAATAGTAGAAGCAACTGAACAGGAACGTGTTAATATTTTTGCTTGTTTTAATTAGAGTGGATTTTGTGTGTGTGTGTGTGTGTGTGTGTGTGTGTGTGAAAGGTAACTGCTGTCCCCCTGAAATTAAAGACAGGGATTTCCTGATTATCATTTATTTTCTTTAGCTAGATAAAAACAGTTTCACCAAGCTGCTGGACACCTTTTTAGCTTGTGAATGATAACTCAATGCCAGGGAGCAAGTCTTTGTTTTTGAGTTGGTATAGTTATGTAGTAAGTACCCCTCTGCAGGTGGACACTGACAGAGGAAGACACCAGCAACCCATCGCCTAGAGGAGACAGTTGCTGTGGCAGAGATCATCAAATCAAAGATTTCATCACAATGGACTGGGTTTGGATCCCAGATAAATATGTGCATACAGCTACAAAGAAAATTCCACCTTATTACGCCTGGCCAGACTAGCAAGCTAGCAAAATCTAATTGAACTCAATAGGAAAGTAATACAAAGGAATAGACAACCCTGAAAGAGAACAATAAACACAAAAGAAAAAAAAAGAGGACATTTACTATAAGAGGGACTCTTGGTTTTTAGAAGAACCTGGAAAAAAGAAAAAGTACCCACAAAGGCAATTTCTTATGATAGAGATTTGAAGGTTAAATACAGAGTAAACTGAAGATTGAGACACAAAAGAATAAAAGTAATTCTTATCTGACTTGGAGCTGAATCCAGCAGAAAATTCCTGAAAACAAGCAAATAGAATTGTTAATATTGTTTTTGCACTATTGCCATAAAAGAAAATTTGGAAAGTATTTACAATTTCTTATTGTTGTCTAATTGTTTATGGTTAACAAAAGTTTTTTTGAAGTATTATCCCAAAGGTACCTGCTAAAGAACTTGAATACTTGTATTGGGTTTTATTTATTTATTTATTTATTATGTATTGAGTTATAACATTTAAATACAAATGAAATAATCAAAGCGTTCAGGAAATGTCAACAATAATCCAAATTGTCATACACATTTGACCAGTTATCTAGCCCACGTCAAGGGGGAATAGGGGAATCAGACCCACTGTGTGTCAATAACATTCCAATACAACCTTTCTACCCCTACCTATCTTTAAATAACAGGCTACTTTTGAGGCTTATCCTTTAGAAAACGATCCAGTTGCAAAGGATCTAAGAAAACAAATTTGTTATTTTAATATGTTATCAAACACTTACGAGGAAATTTGAGGAAAAAACTAGCACCCGAATCTAGAGCTAATTGTTTGAAAGAAAGAAAATGTTTTCTACGTGCTTGAGTTGCATGTGAAACATCTGGAAAGACTTGTATCTTTTGTCCACAAAATACTAATTCTTTACTTTGAAAATATTTCAAAAAGAACAAATCTTTATCCTGCTTTCCAAAAAAAAAAAAAAAAAAAGAAACTAGCAAAGTAGCTCTAGTTGAGATGTTGTATATGGACTCCTCCAAAAAGGTGGAGACCCCAGAACTTTCCAAAATATCTATACCCCCTTCCTGTGCATGGATCGTTCTCTTTTTTGGTAAGTAATACATCTTAGATATAACCGGGATTTTCTCAGGTTCAAAAGATAATACTTCACTGGCATACTTCTTAAAGAGTTCACTAGGTGAAAGCAATCTAGACATAGGAAAATTCAATAGTCGTAAATTAAACGATCCTATTTCATTTTCCAAAGATTTATCTGATTATGACGAATCAGATTATCCTTAATAAATTATGTACCAGTAGCCTGTAATATATTTACTTGCAAGTTCAACATGGTAACAGAAAGCTCTACATTTTTAATCCTAACATCTTGATCCTTAAACTTAGCTCTAGTTTCTGCTGAGAAGGTATGTATCTGACCTGGTCAGCTTATTATCAATTTTAGCGATCAATCTCCAAACATCTAATAATGTAACATTCTCTGGTTCAACAATACTCCCCTCCACTTCATCACTTAATTCAGGAATTATCGAAGGGCATGTTCCCAGTTCCCCCATAAATGTATGTCTCATCTGAATATTCCCCTCTCCAGCATTCCCATTTCTCAAGGGAGTTGGGATTGCTGAGGCAGAAGAATTTATAAGAACATTTACAACATCAGACTTACTAATAATTTGTTCTATAGCGGATTGTAAGGGGGGTTGTGTGGACCTGGGACTTAAGGATACCCCCAAGGGGGGAGTTTCCTTCCATACAGTCCCTTGAACAGGACTCACCCACATGTATTATGTGAGCATCCATTGGTCCATGTTTTATTGATGAGGAGGGAACCGGGGAAGAGGTTCAAGTCTTTGATTTTCTTTTCCTTCCCATTTTTTACCCAGGGGCACGCCCCTTTGGCACATGGCTGTGCGCCACAGGGCCCTTACTTTTTAAGTGTCCCAGGGCTCCTGTTGATAATGTCACACGGGGGCCATCTCCGGTCCCAGACCTCTCCCTCTCCCTCGACCAGAAACAGGATCTCTCTCTCTCTCAGCGCAAAGAGGTTGCAGCTGGTCTTGAGGTCCTCCAACCACGCAGGCCCCACTCTCCACTCCCCAACCTGCGTGCCGCAGGGCCCCCACCTTCAAGGTGTCCCGGGGTTCCTGCTGATGATGTCACATGGGGGCCGTCTCCGGTGCCAGGCCTCTCCCTCGACCAGAAACAGGATCTCTCTCTCTCTCAGCGCAAAGAGGCAACAGCTGGTCTCGAGGTCCTCCAACCACGCAGGTCCCACTCTCCACTCCCCCGAATACTTGTATTGTTTACTGCAAGGCTATTTCTAATTCTTTTCTTGTTGGTAAAAATAAACTTGTTAAACCTGGTCATCAGCAATTGTTTATTTCCAAGGTAACATCCTCCCTCAGGACGGTTACCCAGAATTTCTCCTTGCTTCCCCTTCCTGCCTCTGGGAGACTTTGTTGGGTGGGTTCTGGATTCCATTCCTATGCAGGAGACCCAGTAGGGAAGAGGGCATTGAAAACCCAGCCTATGAGGTTCCATTTAGAGACCTTGTAGCACAGAAACGAGCCTCAGCCACGACAGCGGGAGAAGGTCTCTGCCACAGGGGGCCACTGTTTAGACCTCAATTCACTAAGCCGCAATGTTTTATCGCAGGAGGGGTCCCACTTTCTCGGGGTGTTTCTAGTGAAACAGCCTGTTCCAATTGTATCCTGTTCTTTTGAAGAGGATTTCAAAACCCAGGAGCCTAATTCAAGGATTGCCTTGTTTTTGCTTTATTCCAGGTTTTAGACATTTTCAGACCTACTTTTCTAATGAAATATGACTGAGAATGTATATTCCAGGAAGTTTCAGGTGTCAGAAAAAGAGCTGCATCCTAAGGCATTTATCTGGACTTAATTCCAGTTTCCTAATATGGAATTTTGTGGCGGAACATGGAATTTTATTAAACAAGATGATGACCTACTCAATTAAGAGAGTTAGAAGGCCTGAAAACTCTTTGTTAATTTATAGACTTTTGATCTAAAATTAAGGGCAGAATATTCACTGCCACTTAGCTGTTTAAGTTCAGATTTAGCCAGATAAGTCATGTCATCTGAATATCTAAGCACAGTCAGTGGCAGCAACTTTGACAGCAAAATTGTATTCACTAAAACATTAGCCAGCTAGCTGCCTGATTCACTAAAGCTTTTCTCCCATTCCATGTCTAAGGGACAATACCTTGATGAATCAGGCCCTAAATGAGATGCGGAATGGGGACATTCCAGGATGGAGCCACTTGTCCACTAATTTATCAGGATAAATGCCAATATTTAGTGTTAACCAGCTTACTGGGAGATACATCAAACTGCGGTAGTGCTCTAACGTGCATTAAAAAATGTATATCGCGTGATAGAGCACTATCGCAGCAATATCATGAGATATATGCAATATTTTTCATGGCTCTGTTCAGGGTGCCTCCCCTATTACAATTAGTTGCTTTGCATGTTATTTGCATACAAGAATATTGCAAGTGCATTCAAATAAACTCATTGTAAGCACATTTATGTTAATATTTTATTGTGGCCGTGCAAGCAAGTGGCCATCCACAATAAAATACCTCCTGGAGATTTGATAAATATAATGTCCTGATGCTCCCTTGTTATATTTAAACAAAACATACTGTGGTAGAAAGAAGTCGAGTAGGAGTCAGAGATGATCCCTGGTTCAATCCAGGGCCACCAGTCAAGGCAGCCTCAATTTCGAAAAGTTTTAAAAATAGATGTGCCATGCACAGTGATGACACCCCCACCCCTGTCTTTAATACCCTGCATGTCCCTCCTATCCCCTCTTCCCATTAAAAAGTATTCTACCAAGGTTCCCCCTCCTCCCACCCTAATAGATCCCCCTAATTGTTTGTGCCCCTCTCCCTTTTCCCAAAAGTAAAAGACAAAGCATTGGTGGTGAAGGTGTGGGATCTTCTCACTCTCCCCATTGTACCCCCAGGCATCCACCCCACTCCCCAACCCCTTTCCTGCACCTCCAAACGTTCAAAAAATAGATGAAGTTCCCACGATGCAGCCCAGCATGCCCCCTAGTCCCAGCCAGTTGGCACTATTTTTCAAAAAGGTGCCAAACTGACCTTGCTCCAGACCAGACCCTGGTGTCAGACCTGGGCCCAGGCTCTGGTCTAGGCTGGCATCCAGGCAACAGGATCTGGTCTCCAGACTGTGTGCTGGTGTCAGGCCTGGGCCCTGACTGTAGTCTAGGCTGAAGCCTAGGCTTCGAGACCCGGTCTCTAGATGGGTCCTGTGCCTGGGCCAGGGCTCTGACCTAGGCCGAGGATCAAGCTTTGTGACCCAGTCTCTGGATTGGGCCCCAGCATCCAGTCAGGGCCCAGGCTGTGGTCTAGGCTGAGGCCCAGACATTGGACCCAATCTTTGAATCGGGCCCCAGTGTCAGGCCTGAGCATGGCCCTGAGGCCAAGGCCTGTTGCCTAGGCCAAGGCCAAGGCCTAGGCAACAGGCCTTGGCCTCAGGGCCAGGCTTTGGGCCTGGGCTTAGGCCCAGGTCCAGGCATCAGGAATCGGTCTTCCATCTGAACCAAGGTGTTGGGCCTGGGCCCAGGCTCTGGCCAGGCATCAGACCCAGTCACTAGGTATCGGGACCAGGTCTCTAAGCCTCAGCCTTTCAGAGTCTAGGCTGAGGTCATGGTCACCTACCTTGGCCTAGGCCTATGCAAGGCCTCGGCCAAGGCCTCACCAGTGAATCCCTACCAGACCAGGTAAGTGGAGGCTTGGGGGATCCTGCCCCAGCATTTTTCTGGGTGGGAGAGAAGGTTGGGAGGCCATGTCTCCTTTTTTTTTTTGGTTTGTTGGTTTTTTAAATGAAAGAAACAAATTAAACATTAAACAAAATGAAATTCGTGTGGGAAAACCCCCTCAGAAACAAAACATTTTTTACCCCTGCATACCCCTAGTATCTAAATGGCAGATGCAATTCAATATGGAAAAGTGCAAAGCAGAGAAAAACAATCCCGAGTACAGGTACACTATACATATTAGGAGTCACCTCCCTGGAAAAGTATCTCAGAGTCCTTGTGGACAACACCTAGAAATCTTTGGCTCAGAGTGTGATCGCGATCAAAAAAACAAATCAAATGTTAGGAAACTTTTGGAAAGAAATAGAGAACAAAACTGAGAATATCATAATGCCTTCATATAGATTCATGAGTATTATATACAATTCTGGTTGCCCCATCTCAAAAAAAAGACATAGCGGGCATAAAAAATGTGGCAAGAATGATAGAGAGGATGAAAGGGCTCCCTTATAGAGACAGTCTAAACATATTAGTTCTCTTTAGCTTACAAAAGAGTTGAATGAAAGGGAATATGATTGAAATCTATAAAAGCATGAGTGTGGCAGAATAGATAAATAGGGAACGTTATTTACCCTTTGAAATAACACTAGGACTAGGGGACACTCAATGATACTAGCAACTGGCAAGTTTATAACAAATCGTAGGATGCACTTTTTCCCTTCAACGTACAATAAAGTTAGGAAATCTGTTGCCAGAGGATGTGGTCAAGGCAACTAACCTAGTGAAGTTCAAAAGAGGGTTGGACAGTTTCCAGAAGGAAAAGTCCAGAAACAGTTATTAGACTGGTAGACTTGGGAAAGCCAGTGCTTATCCCTGGGAACAAGATACAAGAAATAGATCAATTATTGGGGTCTGCCAGATACTTGCGACCCAGACTGGCCATTGTCAGAGACAGGATGCTGGGCTCTATGGACCTTATTTTCATACAGCATGGCACTTCTTATGTTCCACAAATATGAAACTTTAAAGAAAAAAGGTACAAAATTTCAAAACTGCTGAAAACAACTCAAATACAAAAAAATGTGTTCAAACCATTTTTGTTTTATATACATTTTCTCTATGCCAATATATAATTAAATTGACATTTCATTTCAGGAGATCAGTTAATTACTGAAATTGACACATTACGTTAACTGTATTATTCTTTCCACATTCTAGCACATAGTCACATTTTAAGATGTTATGTTTTCACAGAACATGTTAAATGTGTGGGAGTGTTCTATTTCTGATGTTTTTTAAGAATCTGGATTTCTAACTTAGATAATCGATAGACAGAAGAAGAACCAGAAGGATGGTCACCATCATCATTACAGTTCAAGATGTAGAGAGATAGATCCTGGAGCCTGTCCAGAGAAAGAAGTGAAGGGCTGTCACCCAAATGTCTTTTGAGAGAGAGCATCAGTTAGTGCCTTGTCCTATGTCTATAGTTTAATTCTATGAATATGTTCTCAGCATTCATTTTTCACACTTTTTCCATAATATTACAAGACAATGGCACCAAAGCTCTAAGGCAGAGAGTGAAGAATGAGACAGGAAACACAGTGGTATCAGCACCTCAAAACAAAGAATGCAGAGTCGATAGCAGAAACATTTTCAGTTAATTTAAATGTGTTAGTCTCCTTGATTCATTTTGTTCGTTTCAAATGAGAATATTTTATTTGTTCAATCCTATTCACTTTAAAGTCAGTGGGAGAAGCTAAGTATTTTATTCTGGGCTCTAACAGTGAGGTTGTATTTCTAATTTTATTAAAACTTTCAGATAGGCATCAGCAGCAGAGGAGCAGCACTCCATGATACTAATAGTGGGTCAAAATGGCACCAGGAGTGACATCAATAGCCCTCTGAGAAGGGAAAAGGAGCATCACAGTGTCATGAATGGACCAAAACAAAATGAGATGGGCAAACAGCACCAACAGCTTCAAGACCACTCTAAAAATACCAATAGAAGGTCAAAGCAGCACAGACAATAGCATGAAAACCCCAATGGCATTGTAAGAGAGGCAAAGCAGCAGGAGCATCCCAAGGCTTTGAGTGAAGGGTAAAGCAGAGTGTGCAAGGGCATCATAACCCCAAGACATTGAGAGAGGAGCAAAGAGCATCAACAACAGTGGAATGAACCTTCTAAGTACCATGAGAAGGGGAAAACAGCACAAAGAGTGGCATGGAGATCCCAAGGCAATTAAAGAGGGCCAAAATGCACTACCAAAAAGAACATTCCAAGTCACTAAAATTAAAACAAAAAATTTGAACAGAATGGAAAACCTCAGATTGACCATCGAAATCAATGACACAGAAGCTGAATGTTTGCAATGATGGGCCTGTTATGGTTCTATCATCATTAAAAAAAAAAAAAAAGCTCCTAATGGTTTAAGACATGCAAAAAAAATGTTTTCAAGTGCATATAAATGCTAACAATAATAGTCTATCTGTCTGAAATCCAGCAAAGAAATGAGGGAACAAAATGGTGACTCCTCAAAGTTGTATCTTGCATTTAGTCTCAGATTAAATAAAAGAGAAACTCAGTCAATCCATGCAGGTACCAACTAGGATAAGCTGGTAGAAAAGATTTTGGATCTTGGTTGTTCCTTTTCCTTCCTTATCCCTTCCAACCCTATCATCTGTCTGGCTTCAGCGGCTTGCCTTGAGTAGGAAAAAACTTGCAATTTTGCTTGCCCCATAGACTTGAATGGAATCCAAAAATGAATGGAAATTTATTATCTTCAGGGGAACTGTCTATTTGTTTTGTTTTCAGCAAAACAAATAAATAATTTTCTATTTTAAATGCATATCCCCACTAGCGTCTTTGCTGCATCACTGCACTCTGCCTTGGGTTATTTATACCAGAGTGCTTTTTGCATTATCCCTCACTCTATCTTGGTGCGCTGATGCCACTGTTGGTGCTGCCTTGCCCCTCTCATGGTGCCTTGGCGTGTTCTTGCCACTGTTGCTGGTGCCCTTTGCCCATTTTTTTTGGTGCTTTGGGCTATTCATAACACTGTTAATACCACTTTGCCCTCTCACTGTGCCCTGGAGAGTTTTCAGCGCTGTTTATTCTTGTCATGTTGTACTGCCAGTGATTTCCACCCCAGGGATAGGGGCGGGGCTTGACACTGGCAAGGCGGGATTGTGCAGAACGAGAATCAGGTATTCTTCTGCCTCTCTCCTAACCGCCTTCTTCTTGAGTTGAGCCGTACTTAAACTGGAATAGATACACACCAAGGGCTGGCACCACGTGGCACCCACTAAGGCAGGGCTGAGATGTAGAAGCAGGAAACAGAAAGGTGCCCACTAAATCAGGGAGAGCAAGACAAGACTGGGAGCAGACAAACCTGAGCAAGACAAAATAAACTAGGACAAGGAGACCACAAATTAGAGTCAAACACAAGACAGAACAAACAAGACAAGAAGGCCACAGACTAAGGCTAAACACAGAGTGAAACACACAAAGCAAGAAACCCACAGGTTCGGGTTACACGTGAAAGAGAGCCCACACTTAACCTATGCATCCTCACTGAGCTCCGCTATGTGGATGAAGGACATCTCCCGATTGTGCTGCCTCCTCATCCTTCTACTGTGCAGCAAGACCATACTAGCAATGCAGATCTTTGTAAAAACTATGACTGGCAAGGCCCAGTAAGATAGTTGATAATGTAAAGGCCAAGACTGAATACCAACAAGACATGCCACCTGATTAGCGGAGATTGATCTTTGCTGGGAAGCAGCTGAAAGATTTGTTCCTGCTTATGATAGAGGATGGGGTGACGGGGTAATTGAATGGCAATCTCCAGTGCTGGCATTTAAATTAAAAGTTTATTTGCATTGTTTTCAACAAGGCTTTTGCATTTCAAAAAAAAAAAAAAATACCTAGAGGCAAGATGATAGAAATGGAGAAAGGGATGCATGAGAATAACCTGCACGGAATGGCAGTGACCACCCTTATCGGAAGAAATGGAGGTAACCTGCATGGAGTGGCAGTTACTACCATGAGCAAATTGCTGGGCAGACTGGATGGACTATTTGGTCTTTATCTGCCATCATTACTAAAGGCCATAACAAGAACCAGCCAGGACCCAAGCTGAGGCAAATTACATGATATGAAGCAGGCTTTCTACTGTGGCAGTGCCGGAAGAACATGGCCTCCGGCAGGACCTCTAAGCTATAGAAAGCATGTACACATGGCCCACTGAGGCCCCCTGCAGGTAGGAGGCAGGAACTGCCCTCAGACCCTCACAGTGCTACTTTGTCCCTCTCGTGGTTGCCACTGTTTGTGCCACTTGCCACACTCTTGGTGTCCTAGAGTGCTGTTTCCTCTGCTTCTGATGCCTGCTTGCAAGTTTCACGATAAACTTGGGTAAAAACCCCAAAGTTACAGTCCAAAATAGGATGCATTGCTTCCCCCATTGACTTTAATGGAAATAAATTAAATGACATAAATAAATAAATTAACTTGGGAGTTGGAATGAACAAAACTAATTAAAATTGTAAATGAACTAAAAAAAAAAAAAGCAAACCAAACCAACATTTATTTCTGTGTGCATCTCTACCTATAAGACCCACTAAGTGGCAGGCCAGGGATACATTCATTATTTGCTTACGGCAGTTCAGGGAATACCATGTTAATTAACGTGTTTATAAACACTTGTTAATGTGTGGTTTTAATGCAGTTTAGTAAATAGACCTCTTTGTGAATATTGTAAAATAGTTATCAGTGCTACCATTTGGAAGAAAATGGAAAGTACTGTATAGATGAATCTTATTATGAGATGCAGCACAAATAAAGGCATAAACAGTTCTGTGAGGGAGCAAAGTGGCACAGACAGTGGATGAAGACCCCAAGCCACCATGAGAGAAGCAAAGGGTGCCAACAACAGTGACCCCAAGGCACCAAAATAGGAGCAAAGCAGCACAGAGACATAACCCTGTTGAGCATTTTCCATCTTCTGTCATCCAATCCATAGATATTTATATTAGTAATTTGTCCCAGTTTCATTCTCTAAGCAAATATTTCTACAGTGTTGCTATTATTTTCGCTGATTATTATCATAATTTTCATTTTCTTGGTGTTCAGGCTCATTCCATAGGCCTTATAGGTTATGGATAATCAATTACCGGTACCTCTTGCAGGTCTTCTTTCTTAGATGCCAGTAGTGCTGTATCATCAGCATTTCAAATATTCGCCAAGTTTATGCCACGTAAGCATGCTTCTTTTACTCGTATTTCCATGGGTTTTGTATTTCTTATGGATGTTCTGACCGTCATGA
Organism: Rhinatrema bivittatum; assembly: GCF_901001135.1. Classification (NCBI taxonomy): domain Eukaryota; kingdom Metazoa; phylum Chordata; class Amphibia; order Gymnophiona; family Rhinatrematidae; genus Rhinatrema; species Rhinatrema bivittatum. The sequence goes on from NC_042616.1 coordinate 88,303,807, forward strand.
TGCCATGTTTTGGTATACCAGCTCAGCATTTTTGGAGGGTGATTTTCAAAAGGACTTCCATGTGCAAAAAGCATTTTATCTGCATACATCATCGGCTGTCTCAAAACTGCTCATCCTGTATGTGGGTAAGAATATGCCCATAGTTCCACAACTCATGTCCTTTTATCCACTTTGGAGTGGGTGGGAAACCCACATGCATAGTTTGGGATTTTCAAACCTATGGAACAAACTTTCAAAGGAGTTTCACACATAAAAATAGCATAGATGTGTGCAAAAATGCTATTTTATAGATGTCAAAAGTACATGCATATTTTCTATTTCACGTGTACATTTTACCAGGAAAAAAAAGGAGCAGCCTAGGTGCGTTCCATGGGCAGGATTCAGAAGTACGCACAATAGATGCTATTTTGTAAGAGGTGTATGCATTGCTGAACTTATTTGTACACTTTTTGCACCTGCTAATTGACTTGTGCAAGTGAAATTGGACTTGTCTGTTGTTTGCAGTTTTTGAGCGGGAGGACTGGGTGAACTGCTGGGTATTCAGGTTGCAGTGCTAGAGGGTCTAGATGAACTGGAGATAGACTTGGTGAACTGGTGAAGGTATTGGCAAACAAGTACGTGCTAGTAAGCATTTTCAAAACTGTATATATTACAAAATAACTGCCTCCACATTTAATTTTGGGTGTTTATTTGTGCAGTGTCACAATTCATGCATAAAATATATATCTGCTTATTTGTAAAATGGGTAGAGAAATACTGGAACTATTCATGCATGCTGAAACATATGCATATACTTTTGGATCAGAAATATGTGGCATTTTATGCTAATCTTCATATATCTACTTAAGCGTGCAAATGCTGTACTATATAGGGATGTGAATCGGGCTTCGGACGATTGAAGATATCATCGATATTTTCAAAATCGGCGGCTCCCCCGAAACAATAGGAAAACACCACGATATTGATCATGGGGGTTCTCTTATTGTTTTGGGGGAGGGCGGGAAAAACGGCACACAAAAATAACCCCTAAACCCACCCTCCCGACCCCCCCCAAAAACATTTTACAGGTACCTGGTAGTCAAGTGGGGGTCCCGGGAGCGATCTCCTGCTCCAGGGCCGTCGGCTGCCACTAATCAAAATGGCGCCGATGGCCCTTTGCCCTTACCATGTGACAGGGTATCCGTGCCATTGGCCGGCCCCTGTCACATGGTAGGAGCACTGGATGGCCCGTGCCATTTTTAAAGATGGCGCCGGCCATCCAGTGCTCCCTCCATGTGACAGGGTCCGGCCAATGGCACGGATACCCTGTCACATGGCAAGGGCAAAGGCCATCGGCGCCATTTTTATTAGTGGCAGCCGACGGCCCGAGAGCTGGAGATCGCTCCCGGGACCCCCACTGGACCACCAGGTACCTGTAAAATGTTTTTGGGTGGGTCGGGAGGGTGGGGGAAGCAAAGGGATTAGTTTTAAAGGGTCGTGGTGGGTTTTTTGTTTATCGGCTCGGGCGCAGCCGATAAAAAAAACCGCGATCGGGCCCGATGAAAAACCCCCCACATGTGAATCGGAACCAGAATCCGAACCGATTCCGGTTCCGATTCACATCTCTAGTACTATGGATAGATTTGAAAGTTAGGCTTCCTAAATATAGTTTTGTTCATAAAAGTATCTGCTGAAAAAAAGGTGCACTTTTTCCTTGAGCAGTTTTCAAAGTATGAGGATGTGTATGCGTACTTTTACATTGATGATCCAGGTTCCCTTTCAACCGTTAAATTAGTCATCCCAACCTCCTTCTTCCCTTTATCCCAGTGTAAACTCCACCACCCCAATATCCTACCACTTCCTCGACTTCATTTACCCCTCGACCTCCTCTAGACACTGATCCAATATTGTATATTATGTAAATATTCTCTGTAAATGCGTTTTACTATGTAAATTTTCCTGCCCCTGTTTTCTTTTTTCCTCCTCTCCCAGTTGTAAACTTCCTTGTTCATTGTAACTATTACTTTCTGCACCAGTTCAATACCTCTAGTTCTATGTTCAATGCACGTCTTGTTAAATGTAAACCGACTTGATGCAACCTTTGGTCGTGAATGCCGGTATAGAAAACAATAAAATAAATAAATGATTGGTTCAAAGATTCTGGGTAAAAAAAAAAAACAAAAAACAGTTCCCCCAGATTCTGAAGCTATGTAGGAAATATGAAAACTGCTTCTAAATGCTGTCAGTTTGCTATGATTTTTTTTTCCTATCAAACGCCTTGGCATAGTCAATAAAGCAACAATATAGACCTTTCTTCTTTTGAATCATTCTCTTAACTACTATATCATTCTTAGTAAATGCTATCTCTTGCTCCTGTTCCTCTTTGAATCATACCTCTTGATGCTGTTCAACAAATGGTGTGATTATGATTTTAAGAAGTAATTTTCACACCGTTCTTGTAAGGAAAAAATCTACGGGTACATTTTACCTACAGACTTTGCACCTATTTTCAAAAGTAAAAAATGTACCTATGCTCCCGCTTTGAAGCTTGCCAAATGTAAAAAGCACTCACAGTCACTTGCACCTGTTTTATGTGCAGATAACTTGGGGTTATTTTCCTTCCCCAAAATTCAACATTCCACTGAGGTCACTCCAGGAGGAGTGTGTTTTCCAACGTGCATTCCTAGTGGCTCCAGCTCCCTCTAAGAGCATATGTAAGCTCCACAGAGGTAATGTCAATCTTATTCCATCTGGATCTATTTTTGCAGCGAGTACCATGGTTTTGCACCAGTCCAGTGATAATGAACTCAGTTAGCGAGGTAATGCCTGAGTTGGATAGATAAATGCAGCAGAATTAATTCAGCCACCTCCTTGTGTACTTCCAGTTCATGAATGGATTAATGTATAATCAGCCACCTCATGCTGGAGGGCACTGTGTGTTATGGAAAGTGTGTGGGGGAGAATAAACAAGATGATTGGACTCAACTAGATTCTGCCGTGTTTCATTGGAAGCACACAAGAGTGTGGAGGGCAAGGAAGCTGGTGAGAGGAGAACTCCCACTGCTTTCCTCTTTCCCCTCAGAAATGCTGTGAGCTCTAAGGAAGATAGGGCGGGGCATGTTGCACATGCTTTTATGCCAGAGGCATGCTGCAGGCATATTTTCAACTCCACTTGCTTTAGTTTTTAGTAAGTTCTTTTTCATCTATCTTATTATGGGAGTAATTTTGAAATAGCCCACATAGGGGTAGATTTTAAAAGAAGCACACGCGGCCTACATGTGCGCGCGCTACCCGGCACCCGCACATGTACGCCTGATTTTGTAACGTGCACGCGCAGGTGCGCGCATGTTATAAAATCAGGGGTCGGCGCACGCAAGAGGGTGCACAATTATGCACCTTGCGCGCGCCGAGCCGCGCTGCCTTTCCCTCTTCCCTCCCAGGCTGCTCTGAAATCGGAGCGGCCTGGAAGGGAACTTCCCTTCCCCCTAACCTAAGCTTCCCACCCCTTCCCTTAACCTTTCCCCCGCCCCTAGCCCTACTCTAACCCCCCACCCAAAAAAAAAATTATTATCTTACCTTTTGTGCCTGCCTCTGGGCAGGCGCAAGTTGCAGGTGCGGGCATCTTGCTGACAAGCGATCCTATGACACCCCACCCCCGGACTGCCCCCGGGACTTACACACATCCCGGGGCTTTACGCGCGCCGCCGGGCCTTTTTAAAGTAGGCCCGGCACGCGTAACCCTTTTAAATTCCAGCCCATAGATTTTAAGGTCGATTACCCACATACTTTACCCCAGTTTTCAAAGGAGAGATACACATTATATTATCTCTTTGAAAATGATCCCATCAAAACTACTTACTCAAATTTCCACTTTCTGATACATGTACATAGTTTTGTTCATAAAATTCATGTGCATACTTTTGAAAATGCAAAGTACATATGTTAAGTGCAAATCCCTCCCCCACCCTGGGAACAACTCTGCTCACTGTAGGTACGCACATGCAGGCCCTATGCACATACGTTTACCCACTTGTAGGGGGGGGGGAGGCATTTTTGTAAAAGGCCATTTCCATGATACCATTTTACCTTTGAAAATGATTTTGAAAATCACCCTGAACATATTTCACTTATTTTACTGCAAAATGGCATTGAAGACTAATTTCGAGTAAGATTTAGAAGAATTGAGACCTCATTACTGTGCAAACATCATTTCATGACTAGAGTACATGTGCAGAGTATGTGCCTTATCAAAAAGATTTTCTAGTGCATTTTTTTGTCTGTGTTAATGTGCTACTTTGAGTAGTTTATTTGTTTATGCAAATCTTGATATACTTATACCAAGGTTTGTTTTGTGTGAAGTACTGTCTCACACATATCTTACATAACATAGCAGCATTTCCAAATTTGGAAGCTTAGATTTTTCAACAATTTCAATTTAATTGAATACCTTTTAGGGATACTGGTAATAACTTGAATAAAACTCTGGGCTTTGTTTGTCAGTGAAGTATAAAGACGAATAAACTTGTTTTCCTTCCTGAATTCTGTGTTTAGATACTGAAAAGATAAGAGATAGCATTAACTTACTAAAGTGCATTAACGCATTAACTTGCGTTAATAGCGCATTAACTTGCGTTAATAGCACATTAACTGTAATGATTGCAAACAGACATAAAGAAGTTCAAAAGCGATCTCAAGGCATGGCTATTTACGTGTGCCTATGCGGAGTCATGCTAACCAATTCAGCAAGTTCCAAACTCTGAATTATATTATTTTAATTTCATTTTATCTTATTTATTTAATATTTGTATATGTATCTTTATTATTAATGTTTTAGAGCTATTTTAGGCCCATTTAAGATACTTCTATTTTAGTAGATATTAACCTATTACTATTTGTATTTTATTATGTTATTGTATTTCTATTTCTTACCATTTGTACACTGTTGTAATGGTTTTATTACTGATGTGATGGTTTCTAAAAACCAAATAAACCATAAACCATGTGCTTGCATTACCATTAAAGAATAATAATTGCGCTTTACACAGGAAAAATTTGAATTAACTGTGTTGCATGCAAAATCATGCAAAGCGTGTCATTAACATTAGAACAGTTTATTAAAAATCATGCTAGGTCATGTGATTTTTGGTAATCTACCAACCAATGTCAAAATACCTGAAACAGTGTAGTTAACTTTTGGCAAGAGCATCAGCAAGTTAATGTACTTTCAATGTCACAGCCCATTCCCCTTCCAGTCTGATTCTCTTCCCCCTTCCTGATTATTAAAGGCCACACTACAAGCTGAGCAAACCACCCTGCCCTGGCTGATACTGTCCACCCCCATCGAAAGGACTCCAAACCTCAATGTCCTCCCTTCCCCCCCCCCCCCGAATCAGCTAATGAACTCCAAGTCCTGATATTCCCCCCATTCTTCTCTGCTCTTCCCCCTCAACTACCCCATCTGATGCAACAGAAAGGGTATTGGGGCAAGAGAACTCCCTAGTTCCTTTATCCCTGCGCATTCTGATGAGGAAAATGGCACTAGTTGCCCTACACAGAAAATATGTGATTTTAAAATGTTTTTTGTTGGTCTGTTAAAAGGTATTATAACCTAAAATGATTTCCATTTTCTTCAGGATCTATACTACTCTTAGCACTCTGCACTACAAAATATTAAAGCACAGACAACTTGTACTTCAGGATTCCAAGTTTAGAAAGGGAGGTGTATGTGGAAGAGAGAGTGCAGCAGCCAGCAAGCAGTGTGAAATACCTAGGGCAGGGGAGGGAAACAGAAATAGGTGTGGTGACACGATAATCGTGGAGGGGAGAAAGAGAGGTGCAGCAGTGGGGTAGGGAGAAAAAAATGTGCCAGTTCTGTGGAGCAGATGAAAGGATAGAGAAGGGGTAAGTAGGGAAGACAATAAAGAGGCACAAAATGGTTGAGAGAGAGTATCCTGTCCTAGGTGAGAGGACTATTATTAGATTCAGTGGCTGGTTCCAGCAAGGACTCCTTGTTTTCCAGACTTTATCCACACATTACAATATGTCTTGATTTCTCTTTCAGTGATTCATATGGTAAGGAACAGGTAAGCTATTCCTGGTTTCTCTGCTCCTCAATGAAACTTTTTTTTTTTTTTTCATTTTGGGAAAGTCCTAGAATGCATTGAAAAATCAGAACTGATTCAACTGTCTTGCATGGTCCACAGTAAGGTTAGGCATTACTTGAGGAGGAAGGTCAAATTGCTGTGGCTTCTGAGTTGTAATGCAGTGACTAAGTAAACTATAGCCCAAAATGTCTTAATACTCTTACCTATAAACTTCTTTTGACACCCAATTTTATCTTTTTTTTAAGTTCTCAAGTACATACAGAGAGGTAATTTTCAAGTACATTAAATCATACCAAATTTCAAAAGCCATTTACTCACAGTAAGTGCATTTATGTATGTACAACCTATTGACAATTCAATGGAATATATTATAGCAGTTTTCAAAAGACCACTTACACGTATAACATGCATTCATACATGTAAAACCAATGATGAAACATCCTTTTGAAAATTACCCTCCAAACTGGTAACTTTTAAACTAACGCGTGGGTGCATTCGTTGGCCCATACCCAGGAACGTAGCCATTTTATAACATATGCGCATATATGCACACATGTTATAAAACAGCCTGACTGTGCACAAATCCCTCTTCTACCACGTAAGTAGGGGGAATTTTAAAAGACACGTGCACCAACGCCATTACCAGTTTTCTCAGTTCATTCACAATTCACCCAGGTAAGGGGTAGGACTTCCAAATGAACCTAGTTTAATAGCCTCCCTTCTCCCCTGTTTGCCTCAATCTTTGAAACCCCGCTGATCCACCTAGATTTTTTTGTTTTACAACTTACACATCATCCATTTCAGAAGTAAAGTTACGCAGCAGGAGACCCTGGTGAGTGCCTGTGCATGTAAGTATTTATGCGCAAATTTCAAGTTTGAATCTAGAAGCACCCATGTACTATCCAGACCACGCCTCACTCCTTTTTTTGAACTTTTCATTTATGTGCAGCGGCAAGTACACACATATCTGGCCTAGAAGCACCAATGAAAAGGCATGAGCTAAATCAAATAAAATACTTTTTTTTTAATTTAGAGATTTCATACTGAAGTGATATCACATTCACTCTTCAGGTATAGGAAACAAGTTCCTTATCATTGATTCTTTAATATCCATTTGGATTTGACCTACCCTGACAACAGAAGCAGCGTTTCAATAGTTTTCAGCCTGGCTACAGGCCTGAGCAATCTGTTGCTATAAATGGGAATTGCAATGATAACCCATCTTGTCATTGTGGGGAAATGCTGATTCTGAGCCACATCATAAACAATCACCCTTTGATGATGAAAAATGTAAACAAATCACATAGTTCTGAAAATTGTCACTAAAATGTGGTAGACAGTCACTGACAAGGTTATTGGCATACTCTCTATATATGCTTATTTGTTAGGGATGTATATTCCTTTGAAACAAATGGCTAAAAATACAACAAATGAGTCCATTGTTGTTTCATTCATGGAACCCCAAAATGAATGGAGGGTATCCACAAATTTAAATACAAATGTTTGTCTCATTCATTTGATTGAAATAAAGATAGCTTTGCCAGAGTGCCAGTCTTTTAGTTCTGTTTTTAATAATTTTTTAGTATGTGGAAAATGAGTTAGTCAGCAGTGCTCACACATACACTGTATATATATATATAACTGTGTATGAGTGTATGTATGACAGACATTTTTGTACATACTAGATTGGTACTGTGAGTGGTGATACAGTATAAATACATTCATTTGTGATATCAAAATCCCCAGTAGGTCTTCAAATTCCATCATGCCACTGTGAGGAAAGGGCAAAGGTTTTGTTGCAGACCCAGCTCAGCCTAGCAATAGCAACATTAAATAGGCAGTCCCCCTAAACTGAAAAGAGACCTTTTTTAGCCACAGAACAGTTGAAGCCAGCTTCTTCATCTTTTTTTGAAGCAGGCACAAAAGGAGGAAGAACCATTCAAGGCTAGTATTTGCAGGGCATGGGCATGGAATGAGGCAGCAGACGTACAACATCATAAACCAGCAATGCACATCTTTATAGCTACTGCTTCTCAGGCAATGGAGGCAGTATTTTGAACAAATAATTCTGAGGAAGAATATTGTCTGAGATTCCCTGAATCAGAAATTGAAGAGCTAATAACTGAAAAAATAATTGGGAGGTTTCATCAATAACATTACAGCCTCCGTGAGGTGACAGGGAAGATAAATAATTCTGATGGTGCCGAGAACAACCCCAGGAAGAGCAGGCAATGCAGGTAGAGAGCATGAGTGATACCCCTGGCCTTTTTCCTCAGGGTCGGCCTTCAATTTCAGTGCTATTATCAGTCCCCAAGGATGCAGAAATCATGCAAGACATTCCTGGTCTGGAATCATTGAAATGATAGAGGATCCTCATTTTACTCAATGTATTCACAGCAGGAAGGTCATCAAGGGAAGCAAGTGGGGCATCTGACAAAAACTAGTATGCAAAATCACCTACAGAAGCAGCACCACTACTATTGGCACCAGGGGAGGGTGGCAGTACTAGCTTAGGGACCCCTTCTGCCACTCAATGGGGTGCTGTTCCATATCACTGTGCCAGGCAAGAACATCATCTGTGTTACAGTTTTCCTTCCATTGAAAAAGATTTGATTCTTGTTTGATTTTTACAGGTATTTAAACATCTGTTTCATATCCCCGCTGTCACTCCTCTCCTCCAGTGTATATTTATTTAAACCTTCCAATCTCATTTCATATTCTTCTGCTGTAGACACCTTTCTTTGGACCACTTCTATCTTGACTCTATCCTTTAAGAGATATAGTCTCCAGGACTGAACACAGTACTCCAGATGAGGCTTCACCAATGACATGTACAGGAGCATTATTACATCCTTTTTTGTTATGTTATGCCTCTCTCTATGCAGTGCAACATACACCTGGCCTTAGCCACATTGCTTTGCCATCTTCAGATCATCGTAGACTATCAACCTGCAGTCTGTCTCTCAGTCCATGACAGCACTGCAAATGCCAGACTTTACATTTCTTGGCTTTGAATCCCAGCTTCCAAACCTTCATCCATTCCTCAAGTTTTCTTAAATCATTCCATTATCTCTACTCCTTCAAATGTGTCCACTGTGTTGCAGATCTTAGTGTCTTCTGCAAAAAGACAAACTTTACTTTTAACCCTTCCACAATATCACTCACAAAGATAATGACTAGAAGTGGTCCCAAAACCAACCCCTAAGGCACTCCACTTATCACTCTTTCCTTCTCAGAGTAGATTCCATTTATGACTACTCACTATTGTCTGTCAGTCAATCAATTTTTGAATGACCCATTCCCAGGCTTTTCAATTTGTTCATGAGCCTCCTATATGGGACCGTATCAAAAGCTTTGCTGAAATCAAAATGCTCTTCCTTGATCTAATTCTTTATTCACCCAATCAAAAAAATCATATTTGTCCAGTAGGTTCATCCACTGATAAAACCATTGTGCCTCAGATTATGCAACCCATAATATTGCAGATAATTCACAACCCTTTCCTTCATAAGTGTTTCCACTAGTTCTCCCACCACTGAAGTAAGGCTAGCCACTTGTAGTTTCCAGGTTCCTCCCTGTTACCATTTTTGTGAAGTGGGTCCACAATTGCTCTGTAAGGAAGATGGAGCACTATTTATAAAGAGTAATCATATTTTTAGACCCTCCAGTATATAATGCACATAATTTATGCATTTATGAATTACTCCAAATATGGTCGGTCAGAGTTCTTATTAATCAGAACAATGACACTCTCAGTTTGTCTATCGTTAGAGGCTTTATTGAGAGTCTTATTAATTAAAATATAATTGCTTGATAACGATCATTTATGTGATTTAGAGAGTTAGATGCACTTACAGTTTCTAAAATAGCACTACAGCTTATTGCCCAAAAGGTTGCAAAGGTTTAATTCAGAGCAATCAGAACTATCTACCCAAAAACTAAAGGTAACTTCAAATCTCTTAATTAAAAATTCAAGTTTTTTTTCTCTCCACAATGGTAAACATGAAAATGTAATTGTATAAGATTTCTTAGTAGTAGGTAGTACAGCACTGGTTACGTTCATGGAACCTTGTCTTAAAGAGCTCAATCGAAGAAACTTAACAAAGAATTAATTTTAACATATTCATTGTTTATTCACAGTTGCTTGAAGAGAACAGATTTTTGGTCCCTCGACACAGATCGTGTTTCGCCACATGGGCTGCATAGGGAGGGACAGGAACCCAAAGGATGAGCGGTAAGGCCAGTTATGTAGGAGTTATGTAGTTATGTAGGAGTGATGAATATGTAGAGGAGCCCTGCAGAGGAATCAGATGAGCTTATAACAGTTAATCTTCAGGAGATGCTGCTGCACTCCCTATTAACTGTTATAAGCTCATCTGATTCCTCTGCAGGGCTCCTCTTGAGAATAAGCTGGATTAAATAATAAAATAAAAGAACAGCTCAGCACAAGTAAAGAATGCATTTCTGTTTAATATGAGCAAGTAACCTTGAATGAGGAACTGAAACAGTTGGTATAAAAATTTGCCCACGTTTCAAGGCCTGACTACTGAACAGGGAAGGAGGGAGTGTACCAGATACTGCACCTGGCAGCCTTAGCTTTAGCAAGTTTCAGTAACTTTCCACTCCAAAAAAAGGAGCAGTCCCAGAAAGAAAATAAAAGAAAAACGTTGTCAGTAATACATGTATATAAGAAGTAATGTATCTTGTAGAAACTGAGTAGGTTTTTGGAGCACGCCATTGTTAGGCAGCTTCAGCTACTCCCAAGAAACTGTTGTATCCTTTCTTGCTTGCTGTTTTGCTAATAAAGATTATTCTTAGTGATAAAAAGCTGAGAGATGTCTTTGGTAATCAGCCTTCTCTTTGAACTCCCTGAGAGCTACAAGCCTCAGGTAATGATTTGAACTCCCCGAGTGACTTGTCCTCGGGTAATGATTTGAACTCCCTGAGTGACACAGCCCTCAGGAAATGAAAATTTCTTGGTGACCCCACAACATGATTACTGGATGAGATGCGGTGCCATAGTTTTCACATGATGAGATTGAGGTAAGTGAAGAAATTGCACTCGCCATCATTGGGGTAAGTTACAGTTTTTTTTAATCATTTTATATTATTGTTATCAATTTGTGCACACTTCTTATTGTTTTACTGAGCTGCTTTCTCTTGCGAGTTCTATATCTTTATTTCTGTTGCGGGACCGGGCCGTGCCCCGGTCTCTCCACCTACCTTGGGGCCGGTCCGGCCCTCGCGAGTCCATCCCCGGCCTCCGAGGCCTGTTCTGCGGCCAGCCGCGGCGTCCCCACTGCGAGGGAGACGCAGCCAACTCCCCGTTGCTGGCCCCATTCCCTAGGCGCGCGCACGCACAGGGGCTTCAGTCTTAAAGGGGCCAGCGCGGGAAACCAAGGACAGCTCCTAGGATGACATCAGACGCTGCAGGGTATATTACCCTGCAGCTGGGATGGGATCCTCGCCTTGCAATGAGGTTCCTCAGGTTTTCTGACTGCTAGTTGCTGCGACTCTTGGATTGCTTCTGTCTTCGACCCGGCTTGCTTCCTGAACTTGTCTCCTGCTTCCGCCCCTTGGTTTTGGTATCGACGTCTGACTCTTGGCTTCTGACCTGGCTCCGTTCCACGACTTCATCTTCGGCTTCTGTTCCTGGCTTGGTATTGACTTCTGATCTTCTGGTTTCCGACCCAGCTCCGTCCTCTGCTTCGCCCCTGGCTTTGGTGTGGATCTCTGACTCCTGGCTCCCGACCCAGCTTAGCTCCTGGACTCTGACTTCGGCTTCTTCCTCACCTCTTGTATCCGGTACTTGCTGGCCCAGAGGATTCTCCTAAGTCCCAGCGGCTCGGGCTCTCACAGGTTCCTCCCAGGGGAGCCGCGGGCTTCTGAGGGTGAAGACTCTTCATCTACCTGGGTCCAGTCCTCGTCCATCTCTTCAATCGCTGCCTGGGTCCTTGGTCACATAGGACTCCACCTAAGTCCAAGAGGTCGGGGATCCTACGGGCTCCTCCTGGGGGGACCTCGGACTTCCAGTGGTGAAGCCTCCTCTGAGTCTCTTCCAAGCTGCCTCCTGGCTGGGTGGCTTGCTGTGGCCTTCCATAGCATACCATCTACTGTCCTAACTGGCCCAAGGGTCCATGACCATAACAATTTCTTTCTTAAGATGTGACAGTTTTATAAAAAGAAAGTTACCGCACAGGTGGAGGCGCAGGCCCCTACACCGGGTTGCACGTGTAATTAGTTACCATCACCCTAATGAGAAACAGATACAGAAATGTCATGATAAATGGGTGAAATGGTCTGCTGATGATGCCTTCCTTGCCTGGCCAGCTGGAGGTTCGTTTGATGATAGCCTACTTTCCCAGATTTTGACGTATATCCAGCATAAATACTCAAACAACGAAACTAAGCTAAACTACCATAGACAAGTACATAGTTGGTTTATTATGACTAAGACTTATTTGAACTTTGACAGTACATGCCAGCCCTGAGAAGCTCCTTCTATAGTTGAAATCCCAGTCCCTGATGCTCAACCTCTTCCTCCGCCCTATGCTATAGCATACCCCACTGTTCAGACCCAAGCATACCCTGCAGTTCAGACCCAGACCAAGTCTAGTAAACTTAGTGAACCTCCTGTAACAGCATCTGGGTATACTCCTATCTACCCCGACTTCTGAGAGCCAACGCCCTATTTCACACCCCACTCCCTCTATCCCCAAGACTGATTCCGCTTGGGTTGATATCACTGGAAGGGTTCAGTGTACCCCCGTGGAGAGTCCAGGTATAGAGATCAAGCCAACATTGAAACCTGACTTATTTGATCCCCAAGATTGTGAACGAATTGACGAAACATTAGGAGCCTGCGGCTACCGACATGACCACCCGGAAGCCAAGGAAGCATTAGATCAATATCTTATGCGGATTGACCCCAAATTAGAGTTGGAAGTTAGGACAGATGGGTCCTCCCGAACCGCAAGGAATACTAGGACTAAGAAAGAGGGGTGCCATGAACAGGATAGACAGGAATTTGGAGCTTGTGGTTAACTGAAGCTCTCTCTATTGAATACACTAAACATTTACTCCTCAGGTTACATGCATTAGGATACAAGGTAAACAGAAAGAAACTCATAGCCCAACTTACTCACCCAACTACTAGCTGTAGGGGTGAGTTTGGTCCCTTCCTAGGGACCAAACTCACCCCTACAGCTAACTGCTGCTTTAGCTGCTTTAGGAAATCCTACAACAGTCACAGCTGTCCATGCCATCCTAGGTTTGCTTAATTTCTGCCATCTGTGGATCCTCACTTTTAGTGAGTGAGTACTCTTTTTGTATGCCCATTCAAAAGGAATTGGAAAATCCCCGGTATGTTTATCAGAAGAAGAAAAAGGATTATTGAGTCAACTTATTTTAGACGCTTGTGCAATCCGCCCTTTACAGTATTTTGATTCTTCTGTCCCAATAGATTTATGGTTAACCCATGGTCGCCATTCATGGGCAGCAGTGGGAATGCAGAGTGATTTACCCGTTTTGTATCTCTCTGGAAAATTTTCTATGATAGAGTTGGGAATGTCAGCTTGTGAGAGAGGTATTGTGGCTGCAGCTGCAGCTCGAGATAAACTACAACATCAAATTCCATATGCAGATGTTCACTTACACACCACCCATGATGTAGCCTTTTTGTTAAAATCGCCCCAACTCATGTTTACAGCATCTCGCACAGGAAAGTACAAAGTGTTGTTACTTAGTTCACATACTACTTTAAAAGTATGAAATAAGAATCCCTCACCCCCTGTTACTGCCCTAACCGAAGTCCTAGAAGGACTCCCCCAGACACCACATGCATGTTCTACAGTAGAATACCCTGACTCTTTGTGATTACAAACAGAGCCCATGCCCTAGGGCATTCATTATTTTACTGATGGAGAAGGAGGAAAAGGAGAAGGTACGAACTTTGCAGTAATTAATTAATTAATTAATTAATTAATTTAAAAACTTTTCTACTTCTGTCGTTAAGTTATTTCACCATCACAACGGTTTACGTAAATCACCAAAGGATATTCAAGGTTAATTGGTATAGATTACAAGTTGTACATGTGCCAACATGGAACGGTAACATAATTTTAATAATATAGCTATGTGATGAATAAAGCTTAAATGTTGGTTGAAAAACTGGTAAAACGATTCAGGTCTAGTGTTAATATGTATTTTGTGATGTTTAAAAAAGAAACTGATTATTTAGTGCTCTTTCTCTTTGTCTTTGTAAAAAGCTTGTTTGAAAAGCCAGGTTTTTAGATTAGTTTTAAATAGCTTCAGGTTACTTTGCAATCTAAGTTCGAGTGGCATGGAGTTCCATAGAACAGGTCCAGCCAGCGACAGGGCTCTCTCCCTTACTTGAGTAAGGCGCGCTGATTTAACAGGGGACAGTTAGTAATGCTTTATTAGATTATCTTAGGTTTCTGTGTGGTACATGTACTCGAAGTGCTGTATTAAGCCCGTTGGCCTTTTCATCATGGATTAGTTTATGAATTATACACAGTGCTTTGTATTGTATTCTTTGTTCGATAGGTAACCAGTGTAGATCAGCAAGTGTTCCTGTGATGTGGTCTCTTTTTTTCTTGCCTGTCAATATTCTCGCAGCGGAATTTTGTAGTATTTGTAGCGGTCTAATGGTAACTTGATGTAATCCTAATAGCAGGGAATTACAGTAGTCTGTGCTTGCAAATATCATTGCTTGTAGAACTGTGCGGAAATTGTTCAGAGTTAGTAAGGGTTTCAGTTTTCTGAGGACCATTAGTTTGGCGTAACCTTCTTTTAGTTTCTGTGAAATGTGTTGTTTCATGTTTAGTTCTGGCTCAATTATTACCTAGAATTACCTTACCAAAGAAAGACCCCAACACATTCACACGCCTTTGCCTTGCCGCCCCACCTATCGGTGCAGGAAGTGGAATTATGTGCAGTTATTTGGGCTTGTATATAATACTTAGAATAACACACTTCTAAACACACTTCTGAGAACCCTATGTTACAGGTTACAGTTTACACTGATTCACATTACATATATGCATCTTTACACACATACCGCTGAACATGGCAGAGAAGAGGAATGCTTTATAGTTCAGGCACTTCTTTAGCATCTCTACCCTTATGGGATAGATTGTTTACTACCCTACACACACTTTCTGACAAGGGATATACAATAGCCATAGTATGGGTCAAGGCACACCAAAATCCCCTTCCTCTCCTGGGAAGCACATGGAAACAACTTAGCTGACCAAGCGGCCACTGCCACCCTCCCAAAAAGTGCCTATGTGACCACAAGATCACAAGCCTGGAGATAGACTTCCAATATGAAAGACCCAGAGCCCAATCCTGTTTATGACTTGGACAAAATACAATACCCACCATTCTTAGATGATGATGACTCAGTGCAGATGAGGAACCTACATTCCATGATGAATATTCTCTTACACATGCTTTTGCATTTCAACAACTTCACACACAATAGGAACTGCATTCACGGATTGCAGCAAGAGCCAGTATGCATACTTTAGAAGGTCATGATGGAGTATTTTATGTGCATCCTTCGGGAAAGTTGTGTCTCTCTGCCCACGTACCAGCCAAACAATTGACCAGTCATCTCCATGAACTTTGGTAGACTCCAAGACTTACACAAACATGTCATGACTATGTTTCCCATTGTGTGATATGCCAAACTGCTATTCCTAGACGAGGTCCACATGTAGAACCGGGTCATATTCCCAAACCATCAGGTCCAGGCCTGGAATGGCTTTGTGACTTTATCGATATGACTACCCATGTGGGATCACACCGTTATCTCTTAGTCTGTGTCGATGCCTACTCCCAATGGATAGAGGCCTTTCCTTGTAGGAAAGAGACAGGAGCCGAAATGGCAAAAGCCCTCTGTACACATATCATCCCTCGGTTTGGTTTTCCAAATGTGATAATTACTGACAATGGATCTCATTTTCATAATCATTTTCTTGATACCCTTGTTTCGACTTTGAAAGGTCATCACAGGCAAGTTTCTGTATATAGGCTGACCAGCAATGGCCTAGTGGAACGGTGCAATGGACTCTTGAAGAACAGACTTCGAATTCTCGGTATGGAATTGAAAAGTGATTGGATCACTTGCTTGCAATGAGCTTTGTTATATCTGCAACAAGCATCCACTTCAAAGCATAACTTGTCCCCTTTTCAGATCTGTACAGGATGTCCTATGCCATGGAAATCCCTAACTGAGATGGTACAGCTGGACAATTTCCCCATATATTGGGCCAGCCTTGCACACGCTTCACAAATAATTTCTTGTTCTCTTTCAGATAAAGACTCTGAGAAGGGCCCTCTTGAACTTCCTATTGCCATTGGAGATTTGGTCTATCGACAGCACTTCACTCACAAGACTTGTAAAAATCCAGTGTACCTGGGACCCTACAATGTTATTGCTGCCACTGCCACCACTGTTCGTTTGGAAGGAGACACTGACATTAGCCGAAAGACATAATGCTACTTTTGCTACTAATTGTATGTATTTTTATGTGCATGTGCCCCCTGACAATTGAGCTTCCCATTAGACGAGCTCCCTTCCAAGGACAGACTAACCTATGGGTTTGAGGTATCCATGAACTAGTTAAGACTCTACCTTCCCACATTACTGATTGTATTATTTGTACCCCTCACCCTAGAGCTGTTTCCCATATTCCCACTATCACCTTACCAGTTCAACTATGCCACATATTAGGATTTAACACATGTGAACGACAAAATATTTCCCAAGATCCTTTAGCAGGAAAAATATGGACACAATATTTGGGTAATATCGCATATCCCCCACTCACTGCCGATCTACCTAGAAATGGTTATCTTTGCCTTAGCAATGTTACTTCCTTAAACCCAATTTCTTGCAACTACACATATTACACGCACAATAACATGTGGGCTATTCATAAAGGAACCATTCTACCTAGACCTCCCATTTCTGACCTTCTATGGAAATGTAATTGCTCGAACACCACTCCCCTTTCCACGTCTGAAACTTCACTTTGTTTAACATGTGTAATGACTTTTACAGAAGCTATACACCTGGCTACAGAAACCCAGTACACCCACACCTTCAATTACACATACGTTGCCTGCACAGTCCTTAGGTCTGAACTTAACTCCACTCATGTCCCTTGTATCCTACGAGGAGGACAATTCAATTCTCCATTTGTTTATGGTCCTTATGACAGTGCTAATTATTCTGTGATACAAAATTTTACAAATTTTTATGTTGAACACTATTGGTTATGTGATGGAATTGTTTTTCTCAAACTCCCCAAGTCATATGATTTCTGAGTGTTAGTTACATTTAATTACTTCATGAAAATTGTTCTATTATTAAAACCAACTCATGAAGTGTTCCCTCAGATGTCCCTGAAGAACAAGCAATTCCACTTCCATTGGATTATATTAATTCTACTTATCCCTTAACAAAACTCGATTAGATGCACTTAGCTATACCTCGTGGTTACCCTTTGCCCAACCCACAGTAGCTGCTGAGTTAGGAATGGCTATAAGACGTTTGCAAACAGTATTAGATGAAATGACACATGAGCTAGGAATTGCATTGAAAACTTTGCAGCAAACTCTTAATGAACTTACCATTGTTTCTACGTATAACCGACATGGTTTAGATTATATACTTGCAGCACAAGGTGGCTTATGCACTATTTTAAACAGTTCAGAATGTTGTACGATCATAGTAAATCATTTTAATATTGTACTTAATGCTATGCAAAAGATACAAGACTTAGCTAGAATTCAAGTAAGTGATTTTGAAGGAGGTTTGTCATTGCCATGGTGGAACACTTTCTCTTCCTGGTTCTCTGGTTTAGGCAGTCACCTGCGAGACCTTGTTAGCTTTGCCATTGGATTCCTAGCCCTATGCCTACTGTTGTGTTTCTGCCTTCCATGCATTTGCTCATGCCTACAACGACTTCGACCAAAGATGCCTTTCACTTCTAAGATTATGGTTTCTCAGAATAACATTGGGCAAACCCAATATGCTGAGCCATGTGCTCCCGAGATAGAATCCCTTATGTAAACAGGTGGTAAAAACAGTATGCTAGGCAATGAAGGGTAAGATTTGGGTAGCCTACCACTAGGATGGGCCATACTGAACAACCTAAGACAGCCAGATATGGGCCATCCGGAGTGAAAAAGTATTAGCAATAATTCTGCAAGAGGGGAATGAGGGTAACCTGGATTAAATAATAAAATAAAAGAACAGCTCAGCACAAGTAAAGAATGCATTTCTGTTTAATATGAGCAAGTAACCTTGAGTGAGGAACTGAAACAGTTGGAATAAAAATGTGCCCATGTTTCAAGGCCTGACTACTGAACAGGGAAGAAGGGAGTGTACCAGATACTGCACCTGGCAGCCTTAGCTTTAGCAAGTTTCAGTAACTTTCCACTCCAAAAAAAGGAGCAGTCCCAGAAAGAAAACAAAAGAAAAACGTTGTCAGTAATACATGTATATAAGAAGTAATGTATCTTGTAGAAACTGAGTAGGTTTTTGGAGCCCGCCATTGTTAGGCAGCTTCAGCTACTCTCAATAAACTGTTGTATCCTTTCTTGCTTGCTGTTTTGCTAATAAAGATTATTCTTAGTGATAAAAAGCTGAGAGATTTCTTTGGTAATCAGCCTTCTCTTTGAACTCCCTAAAAGCTACAAGCCTCAGGTAATGATTTGAACTCCCCAAGTAATTTGGCATCGGGTAATGATTTGAACTCCCTGAGTGACACAGCCCTCAGGTAATGAACACTCTACATATTCATCACTCCTAACCCCAGCTACTAGGAGAAGGAGCCAGTCCTGCATCAGTGCTTGAACTCCTAGGTGAGCTGCCAAGTGAATTGCCTTTGCTGTGCTGAAGACAGCAATCACTGGGGGCTCCCAGCACTATGCCACAAAGTCCTAAAGAGGGAATCCAAAGGGAAAGCCATTCTTGGTATAGTGTGCTTATTCATTTGTTCTGGCTGTCTTTGAGGTTCTTTCCAAATCTCTATGGTACATGCCATCTCTTGGTCTTGCCCTGGCCATCTGTTGCTTTTGCACACTTGCTGCACCTCAGGCCCTTTATGTCATTCCTGGAACCACTTTGCCCCTCCTGGTGCCTTAGGCTATTAATGTCATTCTTCCTCCTCCTCAGCCCTCAAGGTATACCTTAAGGGGGTTTTCAGCTACTCTTCTTGCTTCACTGTTCTGCTGCTATCAATTTTGTTTTTATTCATCATCATCACAGTTTTAGTACCCTATAGAGGAAAGGCTAAAAGGTTAAGGCTGTTCAGCTTGGAGAAGAGACGTTGAGGTGAGATTTGATAGAGGTCTATAAAATCATGAGTGGAATAGAATAGGTAAATGTGAATTGATTATTTAATCTTTTTTCAAAAACACAAGAGTAGAGGACACTCCATAAAGTTAGTAAGTAGCATATTTAAAACAAATTGGAGAAAATTATTTTTCACCCAATGCACAATAAAGCTCTTTAATTCATGGCCAGAGGAAGTGATAACCCAGTTAGCATAGCTGGGTTTAAAAAAGGTATGGACAAGTTCATGGAGTAGAAGTCCATAAACTACTATTTACCAGGCAGACTTGGGGAAAACCACTATTTATTCCTGGGTGCTAGCAGCATGGGATATATCTACAGTTTGGGATCCAGTGACCTGGATAGGCCACTGTTGGAGATGGGATGCTGGGCTTGATGGGCTCTCAGTCTGACCCATTATGGAAATTCTTATGTTCTTCTCTGGCTGTCATCAAGTTTCTTTTCAAATCCCCCTTTCACTATGGTACTTGTCAATTCTTGCTCTGGCCATCCATTCCTTTGCACACTTGCTGCACCACTCCTTGGGGTTTTGATACTATTCTTCCTCTTCCTGCCATAGCCTTTGAGGTACACCTCGGGGGTTGGGTGGTTTCAACTACACTTCTTGCTGCATTGCTCTGCTCCTACTATTTCTTTTTTAAATTAACAGTGCCACTGCTGCTGTTGCTGCTCCAAGCTAGTCTTGGACCATAAGGTGCTTCCTACGCTGCTCCAGCTGTCTTTTTTGTACTTTCCAAATCCCCTTCCCCATGATACTTGCCAATTCTTGGTCTTGCCCTGGCCATCTGATACTTTACACACAGTTAACTTTCCAGTTTCATGGTCTCTCGAACATTTTCTTCAAACTCTGCTTTCTTACAATTCTTGCAATTATTGGTCTCATCTGGAATTTAGCATTTGATGGATTGTATCACAGAAAAATGCAAGGGCTGCAGAAGTTCAGCATCCAGAACCAGGGCTGTACTCCTCCCTGATTACTGTTCCTGAAGTAATGGAGGCAGTATTTGCAAAAACTAATTCTGAAGAAGATTTGTATTCTGAATTCCCTAAATCACAGAATATTAAACAGCTACTGGTTAAAGACCATTTGGTGCATCTAGTCAGTAACATCTTAGCCTCCAGTTAAGACCAACTCCAAGCCCGGACAGCCAGATCCTTCACCTAATTATCCATAAGGAAATGTCACAAGCCTCCTCCATTGATTTCCTCTGGCGTCTCCCTGCCTAAGACTCTCTATCAATTTGGTTGTTGCCCTTTGCTCCTCATTCCCAAAATGGAATTTAAATCAAATAAATAAAGAATAATAAATACATTTAGAGCCTTGGGGAGTTCTTGCAATTCTGAGTGATTGCTTTGTGACTCTTATAATGCATTGGGTTCTTCATGCCGCTTTTCAGTTGGTTTGACCATCTATCATTCCCTTGTCCAGTTTTCTGCCTATTTTGGTGCTTTGTTCCCTTTTTGAATTCTTAATGCCAGTGCACACCCTTGGAACCATGCTTACATAGACGCATACGTGCACCTTTTAAAATCTACCTCTGGACTCTATGCCATACCACACATAAACACGACCCCTCCACCAAGTTGGTCCCCCCTATCATTGCAATATAATTTGTACCCTGGTATGGCACTATCCCATTAGTTCTCATCCTT
This sequence comes from Rhinatrema bivittatum, assembly GCF_901001135.1. Lineage (NCBI taxonomy): Eukaryota > Metazoa > Chordata > Amphibia > Gymnophiona > Rhinatrematidae > Rhinatrema > Rhinatrema bivittatum. The sequence continues at coordinate 88,324,933 of NC_042616.1, forward strand.
CTACCATGTCTCTGAGATGCCAATGAGGTATATCTCATCATTCACTGCTATACACTCTAACTCTCCCATCTTACTTCTTAGACTTCTGGCATTGGCATACAGACATTTCAAAGTGTGTTTTTTATTTGTATTGATAGCAGTTGACAGGGATAAGTTGGAATCTTTTAGTTCAGATGATAGTTCACTTATAGGCACATGGACCACTTATCCTTTTATTGGAACCTCTTTGTTGGGATGCCCTAACTCTCTGCTTCATTAGTATCCTTCGTGGATACATCCCTCTGAATTTGCACTGCTGAGATGGCTTTCTCCATTGTTCTAGTTTAAAAGCTACTCTATCTTCTTTTTAAAGGTTAATGCCAACAGCCTGATTCCACCCTGGTTAAGATGGAGCCCATCCCTTTGGAAAAGACTCCCCTTTACCTAAAAAATTTCCCAGATCCTTACAAAACCTAATCCCTCTTCCTTGCATCTTTGTCTCAACCATGCATTGAGACTCTGGACCTCTGCCTGCCTCTGGGAATCTGTGTGTAGAACAGGAAGCATTTCAGAGAATACTACCTTGAAGGTTCTGTATTTCCGCGTTCTACCTAAGAGCCTAAATTTGGCTTCCAGAACCTCCTTCCCACATTTTCCTATGTCATTATTGCCCAAATCTATTATGACAGCTGGATAATCCCCAGCACTGTCTAAAATCCTATCTAGGTAATATGTGAGGTCTGCCACCTTTGCACCAGGCAGGCATATTATCAAGCAATCCTCATGCCCACCAGCCACCCAGCTTTCTACATTCCTAATAATCAAATCACCAACTACTGCAGCCAACCTAACCTTTCTCTCCTGGGCAAAAGCCATGGAAATACATCCTTGGTGCAAGAGGACAATGCATCACCTGGAGATCAGGGCCTTGCTACAGGATCTTTTCCTGCTGCATCAGGTTGATGTTCTCCAACTAGGAGTCCTTCCTCCTCCAAGGCAATATCATGGCTGCCAGATTGGAGTTGGGACTTGTCTACTATGTCCCTGAAGGTCTTATCTTTAAACCTGTCTGACTGTCTCAGATCCTCTAAATCTGCCACTCTAACCTTCAGAGATCAGGCTCATTCTCTGAGAGCTAGGAGCTCTTTGCATTGGGTGCACACATACAACCTCACATCAGTGGGTAAAAAATCATGCATGTGTCATTTGATACAGAAGACTGGAAGGCTCCCCCTCTTGCTGCTGGTTTGCTGCCTTCATCTTTATTTTGTTGAGTTCTTAGTTAAGTTTAGGTTGCTAAGGGAGTAGGGATGTGTAAATTAGAGTCTTTTAAATTTATTAGTATATTCACTATTAATCTGGTAGTGACTTGCAACAGGATAATTAAAGTCTTTAGAAGGCCTGGGGCAATCCTGTATTTTAGATAAAAGACTGATTGATTTTTAATATGAAAGTGTCTCCTGCCTATAAATTAAAGGATGAGTTAAGAGTGGGTGGGAGTGAGAGGATGAGTTCGGAGGGGTGGGAGTGAGAGAAAGATAAACACACAGAAACTCTAAGCTATTTCTTACTTTCTGGCTTGCTTTTTATAAGAAACACACAAACTCTACATTTTTTTCTACCTTTTGGCTTGCTTTTTGGTTTGAAATGAACCAAACAAAACAAATGAATGAACTGAAACAATTTTTTTTATTCTGTACTTGCTATTGTTTGTGTGTGTGTGTACATGCGTGTATTTGCTTTGGCCTTGAACTACTCCAAAAAGAACATTATCAATCTCTCCATTAAGGATCATTGCTTAATTATTAATAATAGTATCTATTATTTATGAAGGGAATTGAATGAATAAAATGCAATCCAGATTAATAATATGACTGAAAGGTTCCTCCTTCAAGAACTTGTATTCTATGTCTAAATGTATGGGTGGAGATGAAGTGCATTTGAACTAGGTCTCCAGTTTTCATAGTCTTATTTTCTGATCCCTAGGCTACAGTATCAAGTTATTTGAATGTTGCCCATATCTAGCATGCAGGTTTAGTTTTCATTCTGCCATTTCAATACACATGAAAGGCAAGGAGTTTATAAATCCTAAACTGTTAATTTATCTTTATCATTTTGAACTCTGGTAGTGTTCTCTGTTAAGTATGAATCATCACAGTCTCACACGCAGTCTCTCAGATAACAAGAGAAATATTAATAAAGTCTCTTTGCTGAAGGGCTATCTGTATTTTTGCGTCATCAAAAGCTAAGATAAATCATTGCTAGTGACACAACTAAGTGCCAGCTAATTATAATCCAGTAACTGACTGTCAGAATGAAAAATCCATAGCAACTGATAATAGAAATTGTAACGACAAAATAAACACTTTCATTTTAGATGTGGCTTGCTAATGTGCCATTCTGTGCTAGCTAACATAGACAACAAGCCTTACTATTGCCTTAAATCTGATGGGAAAAATAGATTAAAATAACCCAAAATGACTATAATGACAGAGAAGCTAATTAAAAACTATTGCTTTTATCACCATTAAGCTTAGGTAGAATACATATCTTTTATTTCTCAATTCATCAACAACTCCAAGTGAGCATGAAAACATAAGGGTTAGTATATTTAACAGAGACAGCTTACCCAGTACAAGTGTTTCATTGGTATGGGAAGGGAATACTTCTGCAATATACAAGAATAGTTAAAGAAAAAGAACACACAATTTATATTTGTTTCCTAAAATTAATATTGATCTACTCTATTTAGACTATAATTACTACCATCTGTATTCCCAATCAACTTGTATCTCTTGACACCTCAAGGTCTAGGAAGTTGGGGAGAAAAAAATGTATCCTGGCATTTCTTATCAGCCCCTAAATATGAATGAGAAGAATGAGAAAAGAGCACAAACAAAAACAGAGGTAGCAGGAAAAAATAGGAGGTTGTTACAAGCCAGGAAGTAGAAGTTGACAGAGGAGTTAAATGATGTTGTTGAAAAAACAATGAAGTTAGTTAAAGTACATTATGGAAAAGGAATTCCTGTTACATGAAAAATTAACACAAAAGTCTTTTTCCAATCTGTGAGAAAGTGGAAAGGGAGTCCGTTTGCCAACTGCAGCTGGCAAATTGTGATATTTTCTGTGTTTCAAATAGCTTTATTAGTCCTAAAAGTTTGCAATTTTAAACTTTTGTTAGCAATTTCAAATATCATCTCTTATCACTTTCTTTTATCTATTATGAGGATGATTCACCCATTTTACTACCAGAAAACAGCCTGAGATGAATAGTTATTTGGGCAGACCAGAGAATAAAAAGTTTGTTATTCAAACAGAGACATGGGAGGCCTAATAAAGGTGAATAGGTCAAAAAAAAGGTCATTTAATGAAGCATTTCAGGTCTAGCTAGCTCCCAGATTTGGAATGTATTTACTAGGGATGTGAATCATTTTTTGACGATTTAAAATATCGTCCGATATTTTTTAAATTGTCATTACTTGTTAAAGAGTGCGATACAATAGAAATTCCACCGATTTATCGTGAAAAAATCGTTAATCAGGTTAGGGAGTTAGGACACAACCTAAAAACCCACCCCAACCCTTTAAAACTGCTCCCTTAGCCTCCACCACCCTCCTGACCCCCCCAAAAAACGTTTTAAAATTACTTGGTGGTCCAGCGGGGGTCCCGGGAGCATTCTCTCGTGCTCGGGCTGTCGGCCAATAAACAAAAAACCCACCCCGACCCTTTAAAACTGCTCCCTTAGCCTCCACCACCCTCCGGACCCCCCCCCCCCAAAACAAAAGTTTTAAAATTACCTGGTGGTCCAGTGGGCCCCGGGAGCGATCTCTAATAAAAATGGCGCCGATGGCCCTTTGCCCTTACCATGTGACAGGTTAACTGTGCCATTGGCCGGCCCCTGTCACATGGTAGGAGCACTGGACGGCCGGCGCCATTTTTAAAGATGGCACCGGCCGTCCTCCTTTCCTCCAGGGTGTACATATTTAGATTCTTCAATCTCTCCTCATAAGTCATTCGATGAAGACCATCCACCTTTTTGGTCGCCCTTCTCTAGACCGCCTCCATCTTGTCTCTGTCCCTTTTGGAGATACGGACTCCAGAACTGAACACAACACTCCATGTGAGGCCTCACCAAGGACCTGTAGAAGGGGATAATCACTTCCCTTTTCTTACTTGATATTCCTCTCTCTATGCAGCCCAGCATTCTTCTGGCTTTAGCTATCGCCTTGTCACATTGTTTCGCCGACTTCGGATCATTAGACACTATCACCAAGGTCTCTCTCCTGCTCCGTGCACATCAGCCCTTCTCCCCCCATCGAATACAGTTCATGCGGATTTCCACTCCCCATATGCATGACTCTGTGCTTCTTGGCATTGAATCTCAGCTGCCATATCTTCGACCACTCTTCCAGCTTCCTTAAATCCTGTCTTATTCTCTCCACTCCTTCCGGCGTGTCCACTCTGTTGCAGATCTTAGTGTCATCCGCAAAAAGACAAACCTTACTTTCTATCCCGTCCGCAATGTCGCTCACAAAGGTATTGAAAGGACCGGTCCCAACACTGATCCTTGCTGTACACCACTTAAAACCGCTCTCTCTTCAGAGAGAGTTCCATTTACCATCACACATTGTCTTCTGTCCATCTACCAGTTTGCAATCCAGGCCACCACCTCGGCATTCACTCCTAAGCTTCTCATTTTATTCACCAGTCTCCTGTGCGGGAGTGTATCAAAAGCTTTGCTGAAATCCAAGTAGATGACATCGAGTGCTCTTCCTTGATCCAATTCCTTGGTTACCCAGTCAAAGTCAATCAGATTTGTCTGACAGGATCTTCTTGTTATGGTTCGCTCCTCCAGAGGGAAGGAGTTAGCAATCTGTTATAGACCTGCTCCCCCAGAGGGGAGGAGTTAGCAATCTGTTATAGATCTGTTCCCCCAGAGGGGAGGAGTTAGCAGTCTGTTATGAATATGGCTGCTGGATACTCCCATTGAAGGAGGAGTTAGCAATCTGTTAGCTATCACCCCACCAGGGGGCAGAGTAGCACTCTGTACGAATCTTGCTAAGGAGTAGCAATCCATTAGTGCTTAGTTCCTGTAGAAAGATGAGCCAGCATTTTTCTTTTGCTTTTCTTTACTTTTCTAACATATAGATTAGTTGCCTTGGTAATTGCTCCTTTTAGTTTGGTCCACTGTTGTTCCACTACTCTCTTGTTCTCCCAGCCTACTAGTTCTTCCCCCAGGTACTTCCCCATTTCATCAAAGTCCATGTTTTTGAACTGCAAAACTTTGGTCTTTGTGCTTCTTTTCCATATGCTTTTTGTGATATTAAACCATACTGTTTGATGATCACTGGTGCTGAGGTGGGCACCCACCTGGACATCAGAGACATTATCTCCATTAGTGAGCACTAAATCGAGTATAGCTCCCTCTCTCATGGGTTCCATTACCATTTGTTTGAACAAAGCTCCGTGGAGGGCATCCACTATTTCTCTACTATTGTTAGATTCTGCAGATGGGATTCTCGAGTCTACATCCAGCATATTAAAGTCACCAACGATCACCACTTCTCCCTTCTTTCCCATCTTTTGGATGTCTTCAACCAGATCTCTGTCCAGCTCTTCATTAAGGGAGACGCGCGCTAGGGAACACCTGGAAGCGGGAAGCTCTCGGCGGGGGTGAATCGGCCGTGATGCAGGCCCAGAAGGGGGCCAGTGGCGGCGTCTCTACCGCGCCGTGAAGACAGAGTGGCAGGAAGGAGGTGAGAGGGGCCGGCTAGAGAACCCGTGGCCGGTCGTCGCAACACCAAGCACTGCACTGATGTCTAATGCACCAAAACAGTTCAATAAATAAAGTCCAAAGCATAAAAAAACTTAGTTTCTCACAGTAGGAAAATGCTGTACATCCTTAACAGGTTAACTCCCTGGGACAGGAGCCCTCTTCTCTGGGATCTCTTCTGGTACTGTTTCTGGATGCAGCCGTCCTTCCTCTCAGAGCCAGGGCTGCGGTCGGGGAGGGGAGGAGGGATGCAGCTGCCCCAGGTGTCAAGCCTAAGGGGGCTTCTTCAGCAAGGCTTCTTTTACCTATGGTATTAAGCAACAAGGCTTTGCCCCAATGACTTTATTGTCCAATGCCCAAAATCTCAGGCAGCAGAGATCAGCATTCTGCTTCCTACTCTAGCCCCTCTCTTCCCAGGCAATATGTAAGGAAGGGGGTTGATGGGGGTGGATGTGAGCACAGTACAAAGCAAAAGAAGAACCCTCCCTAATCCAGCCCCTTCGTCCCTGCTCCACCCCCCCCCCCTTTCCCCCCACTCATCTGCAGGGAACAGCTGAGGGGACTGAAGAGGATAGCAGAACAAAGAAAAATTCATTCTTGCTGCGTATTTCTATTTCTAATTTTTGATCCTTTTTTCTGTATTTGGTGTTCTATATGTGTGTTCTATATGTGTCTGTCTGTGTTCTATATGTGTGTCTGTGTTCTATATGTGTGGCAGAGGTGAAGTATTCTGCTAGTGTGTAGGTTCTGTATAGGGATCTGCAGTAGTCCAGATTGTTACTTTATCCCACTAGAAAACGTATTTGTGTTTTAGGCCCTAGTGGAATATTTGCAGAGTTGCTTTTTCATGCAGGAATGTTGCTATTTGAGTTCTGAGTGTTAATGCTGTGTTGGTATGGTAGGCTTGCTATATAGGTTCTGAGTGACTTTTTGCAGGGTTTGTTTGTTACTTCACAAAGTGTCTGGTAATTGAAGGACTTTGTGTCACAGTAACTGAAGAAACAAAATAATTTGAATGTTTTTCTAATGGGGAGTAGTAAAGGGAAAAAAATCCAGTTCAGCCTAGTCCGTCAATTCAGAGATTACCTTCAAGCAGTGTAATATAAATATCTTTTGTATGTCCATATTCACGCATTTAGTGTTATGAACTGCTGCCCGCGGGTTTCCCCGTGAGCAGACTCACTCACCATGCCGGCTTTCTTCACCCGACGCGGCAGGACGCCGCCGTCGGGCCTCCAACGTGGCTGGAGCCGCGGTCTTGCCTGCCCCTTGCGGCCCGGAGGCCACCCTGGATCGTCATCTTCACCGTGGCCGGTGCCGCAGACTTTCTGCCTCTCTCCGCGGGGCTGGAACCACCCCCGACGCTACTGCCATCTTCGCGGCGCTAAGGCCACATCCCCGGGCCAGAGTGGCGGCTGGAGCCGCATCCCCGGGCCAGAGTGGCGGCTGGAGCTGCCCCCGGGGTCTCCTGCAGCGGCTGGAGCCGCTGCCGACGTCAGGGCCTGCGCAGGCCAGCCCTGCCTTCTCAGCGTCTCTACATCAGTGCAGGCCACTGTCTGCGGTCTTGCACAGCTTCCTCCTTGCTTCTTAGGCGCCGGCACGCGCCTCTTCACTGGATTTAAAGGGCCAGGCACAGGAAGTGTGCTGGCCCCACCTAGGGAGTGGACTTCCTGCTTGAGCCCTATAAAAGGGCTGTCTTCTCACTCTGTCATTGCCTTGCATCAGAGTGTCATCCCTCTGGAGGCTCCTGCCTGCCAGAGCCTTGTAAGGTCTTCTGTTCTTCATGGAGCTCCTCATCTCGTCTGCCTTCTACCACGTCTTCGTGTCTTGATGTTTTGCCTGAGGTCCCGGTCCATGATTTGATGTCTCGTCATGATCTTCCACCTCCTGATGTGCCTGCCTTCCAGGATTTTCTTCCCTGCATCTTCGTCTGGTGCTCCTGAGCCTTCTGTTCCTGTAGAGCTGTGGTTCTCGGATGGTGTATGCCCGAGATTGGAGCGGTCTGCAGGTGGGATTGGTCCCTGTGCTCCTGAGCCTCTGTTCCCGCCAGCCATAGAGGGAGCTTCGGGTGACGTCAATTCCATCATTGGAGTTCCTCTTTTCCTGGATCTTCCCCGCGCTTGTCCCGCTCTCCTCGTGGTCCATGACCAGCCTCCAAGGGCTGTGTAGGGCACGCAGTGGTTCAGGGTGGCTTGAGTAGGGCGCCCTGAGAGACAGTGCAAATGTCCTTCCTCCCAGCTGTTGTCAAGTACCAAGTGTCTTCGTCTGTGATGTCATCGCATCAACCAAGTGTCTTCGTCTGTGATGCCGTCGCATCAACCAAGTGTCTTCATCTGTGATGCTGTTTCATCAACCCAAGTGTCTTTGTCTGCGATGCCGTCGCATCGACCATAGTCCTGTCTACGTGTCAAGGCCCGTCTGCCCTCAACCTCAGGCCAGGCCTGCTGCTCCATGCTGTACTTCTCAGCAGGTCTGAAAGGGCTCAGGATGGTCGGAGGACCATTCAACTTCCAACATCTTTGGGTGTTGGCCTTGGGAGCTTGCAGGCCTGGCAGAGGGTCAGTCCGTTAGCCATGCGGAGCCCGCCGTCAACCCTCGGCCCGGCCCTGAAGGTCTGGGCTCGGTTCAAGGCCCAAGGGCACACTAAAACACCCCAGTTCTTGACAGAATGCAAGGCCTCTAGAGGCCGTCCTTCTTGACAGAATGCAAGGCCCTTTAGAGGCCGACTTATACAACATTTAGCAGGATAACTAAGAAGTTATCTGTCAAAATGTTAATTTAGCCACTTATTCAGCTAAATAGCTGGATAACTAGTTATCTGGTTAGAATTTGGCCAGATAAGCAAGGGGCATTCCAGAGGTAGTCTAGAGGCATTCCAGGAAGGAGCTAAATAAGGCAGATAACTTATCTGACTAACTCTGTTTGTCCCGTACAGCTTTCCTAAAGTTAGCCAGTTAAAGTTATCTGGCTAACTTTAAGATAGCCAGGTATATTCAGTGGCACGGCTACGATGCTGAATATATAACACAGTAACTGAATATGGACCTCTTAATTGATAAATTTACGTATTTCTTGGGATCTTATTATTTTGCAGTCTATTTCCAAAAATCACAAAACACATATTCATCAGACACTGTGTCATGATTTTGGAAACATATACTGCAAAGCAAAGTTTAGTATAAAAGTGTCATGTTCAGTTATGTGATTTTACAGGATTGTTCTGGGAAGGCTTGTGCTGGGAACATAATGATAGTTGAATTTAATTATAAAAAAATAGGAGAGTCTATGAGTCTGAAAATTAATTGAGGAGGGTGAGCAAGGCTGAAGGACTTAGGGAAGAAGTTCACTCATGTTTTCAGAATACTGCAATGAATGTGCTTATGCAGGAGAAGGGTAAGGGCTGCCTTATCTACTGTGGATATATGATGATTCCCTGGTCCTGTGTGTTTTTTTTGTTTCGTCAGCCATTGGTGGTGCCACTTCACAAAGATCTACAGCATTACAGCCTGAGGAACAAAGGAGACAGGAGAGACAGAGAGAGAGTGTTGCGAGCACGGGGTATGGTCGCTTGCTTGAGAGGCAGTGAGAACTTGGGTCATGGCGCAACCTCAGGGCAAGGCTTCAAGGTAGACACTGAGAGAAGCAAGCATATCCAGGCATGGGCTGGGCTTGGAACATAGCTTGTCTTGGAACCTAGCTCTCAGATCTCCGCTGAACCAGTACACTCAAAGAGAGACCCAACAATGCAATACTGTTCTCTGGGATAGCCCTCTTGCCACTTAATAGCCCTTTTGGACCTGCTACTTGGAACAGCAAGTATGTCAGGACAGATGAAGGCTGAGGACAGGACATGGCATGACAAGGAACAAGAACGAAGACTAAAGGCTTGGCACTTGAACGAGGACTAGGAACTTGGACGAAGTCTTAAATCCGAGGAACATTGATGAAGGCTCAGGTTCAGGTAAGAGTTCAGCTTCTCGGACCACTGCACCTCAGCACGCCATTCACAGACCCCTGTGGGCTGGTTGCAGACCACTCTGTCCCACTGTGTGCCCTACACAACCTGCCACAAGTTTGTCACTGATCACGCTGGGAGTCAGACAGGTTCAGGAGTGAGACTCGGGTGAGGATGGGAGCCAGGACATCCCTTGGAATGAGGAATCATGATTTGGAACAAGGAATCATAGCTTGGAAGAGGAACAAGGAGATCCGCTGACTGGACAAACTCCACAAGCCCTGGAACTAGGAAATGACTAGGAACTCAAGACTTGACTAGGAACTTGGAACTCTAAAAACACGGATGGACTCCAAGGACTTGATCCAGCGAAGACAGACTTGGAGACAGGCCCTATGCCAGAAAGCGCCCTACACAGCCCCCATTGGGCTGGTCACAGACCACGATACTGGCATGCCTGGAGAAAGGATGAGAGAGGATCTAGAAGACTGACCTTGAAACAAAGACAGAAACATCAGGAACTTGATTGAAGATTTGGAAGAGGGGGAGATTCAGAAGACTTGGACGAGGAATTGACAAGAGACCTGGAACATGGAACGTAGAACATGGAGGAGCTCCAACGAGGAACAAGGATACCAGGAACATGGAACAGGAACAAGAACAAGAAGACCAGGAACATTAACAAAGAACATGAGGACCATCAAGACAAGGCAATGACCATGGAAGACTTTGCAGGAAGAAGAGACGTTGGATGTCCATGAACACTCTTGTGAAGGCCCCGAGGAACTGGCAGAGGCCTTTTCTAGGGCTAAAGGACTAATGAGGTGGTGACATCATCAAATGGGCCATGGGACTTTTCCAGCAGTGGGCCCTTTATATTAAGAAAAGAGATGCAAGAGCCTTGGACATTGGGTGCAAGATGGAGTCAGCAGCATTCCAGCCTTGAAGATGATAGCAGTGGTGGTGGTGGCATTAGGCCTGCAGCAACGAAGGTGACTGCAGAAGTAGCAGGGGTGATGGCAGCCAGTGGCAGCAGTGGTACTCAGCCTCAATGAAGATCTTGCCAGTGGCTTCCAGCCGAACAGATGGCTAGATGCGTCTGCAGCACCTGGGCAGTGAAGAGCAGGAATGCCGGTGGCACTCGGGCTGTAAAGAAGCAGACATCAGCGGCTTTGGGTCAGTGAGTAGAGCTACTCACAGGCCTATCCCATGAGTGAGCACAACATCAACTTACAAGAGTATTACCAGCTATCTCGCAGAAATCAAACAATGCCTTGACACTAGGGTGTGCATTCGTTTTGAACTTAAATGGAAAACGCAACTTATTTTTTTTTTTAACTTAAAAAAAAGATGAGGCTTAAACGATCGGATTTCCAACGTATTCAACATAGCTATGTTGAATACGTGGGAAATCGCGATTGTTGATCTAAATAAAAATTTAAACCCCTCACCCTCCTTAATCCCCCCCCCCCCCAGACTTACCAAAGCTGGCCAAAAGTTCCGTGAGGGTCCGGGAGCGGACGCGTGGGGAAATCATGTGACGTCCGCGTCACGTCGGAGTGACGCGGCGTCACGTGATTCCCCTCGGGTTCGCTCCTGGACCCCTCGTTGGGCTCAAAAGGCACTTTTGGCCAGCTTGGGGGGGTCAGGAGGCCCACGTCAGAGTGACGCGGCATCACGTGATTCCCCTCGGGTTCGCTCCCGGAACCCTCCTGGCCCCCCCAAGCTGGCCAAAAGTTCCTTTTGAGCCCAACGAGGGGTCCGGGAGCGAACCCGAGGGGAATCACGTGACGCCGCGTCACTCTGACGTGGCGCCCCCTCCCCAAGGCTTACCAAAACTCCCTGGTGGTCCAGCGGGGGGTCCAGGAGCCATCCCCTGCACTCACACCCTAGGTGCCGGTTTCAAAATGGCGCCAATAGCCTTTGACCTATTATGTCACAGGGGCTACCGGTGCCATTGGTCAGCCCCTGTCACATGGCCATCAGCGCCAACTTGTGCTCCTACCATGTGACAGGGGCTGACCAATGGCACCGGTAGCCCCTGTGACATAGTATGGGCAAAGGCTATCGGCGCCATTTTGATTACTGGCAGCCAACCATCCGAGTGCAGGAGGTCGCTCCCGGACCCCCGCTAGACTTTTGGCAAGTCTTGTGGGGGTCAGGAGGGTCCCCCAAGACTTGACAAAAGTCCCTGGTGGTCCAGCGGGTCCACAATTTTAAGAAAGGAGTCAATTGTGGTGGTCCACAATTTTAAAGGAGTCAAGACATGGCTCTTTAAGCAGGCCTACCCTGATGCGAACCAAACATTAGAGATGTGAATCATGTCCTCGATCGTCTTAACGATCGATTTCGGCTGGGAGGGGGAGGGAATCGTATCGTCGCCGTTTGGGTGTTTAGAGTATCGTGAAAATCGTTAAAATAGTGAACCGGCACACTAAAACCCCCTAAAACCCACCCCCGACCCTTTAAATTAAATCCTCCACCCTCCCGAACCCCCCCCCCCCCCAAATGCCTTAAATTACCTGGGGGTCCAGCGGCGGTCCGTAGCTAAATCGGGGGAAGGGGGGAGGGCAGGAAAACCGGCACACTAAAACACCCTAAAACCCACCCCCGACCCTTTAAATTAAATCCCCCACCCTCCCGAACCCCCCCCCCAAATGCCTTAAATTACCTGGGGGTCCAGCGGCGGTCCGTAGCTAAATCGGGGGAAGGGGGAGGGCAGGAAAACCGGCACGGGGGTGGGTTTTAGGGTGTTTTAACACCCTAAAAGGGCAGGAAAACCGGCACACTAAAACACCCTAAAACCCACCCCCGACCCTTTAAATTAAATCCCCCACCCTCCCGAACCCCCCCCCCCAAATGCCTTAAATTACCTGGGGGTCCAGCAGCGGTCCGGAACGGTCTCCTGCAATTGAATCGTGTTGTCTTCAGCCGGCGCCATTCTGCGCCGCCATTTTGCAAAATGGCGGCGCAAAATGGCGGCGGCCATAGATCAACATGATTCAACTGCAGGAGGTCGTTCCGGACCCCCGCTGGACTTTTGGCAAGTCTTGTGGGGGTCAGGAGGCCCCCCCAAGCTGGCCAACAGTCCCTGGGGGTCCAGCAGGGGTCCGGGAGCGATCTCTTGCCGCGAATCGTTTTCCGTACGGAAAATGGCGCCGGCAGGAGATCGACTGCAGGAGGTCGTTCAGCGGGGGTTCCGGACCCCGGCTGAACGGTCTCCTGCAATTGAATCGTGTTGACCCCTGCTGAACGATCTCCTGCAGTCGATCTCCTGCCGGCGCCATTTTCCGTACGGAAAACGATTTGCGGCAGGAGATCGCTCCCGGACCCCCGCTGGACCCCCAGGGACTTTTGGCCAGCTTGGGGGGGCCTCCTGACCCCCACAAAACTTGCCAAAAGTCCAGCGGGGGTCCGGAACGACCTCCTGCAGTCGAATCGTGTTGGTCTATGGCCGCCGCCATTTTGCGCCGCCATTTTGCAAAATGGCGGTGCAGAATGGCGCCGGCTGAAGACAACACGATTCAATTGCAGGAGGCCGTTCTTGACCCCCGCTGGACCCCCAGGTAATTTAAGGCATTTGGGGGGGGTTCGGGAGGGTGGGGGATTTAATTTAAAGGGTCGGGGGTGGGTTTTAGGAGGTTTTAGTGTGCCGGTTTTCCTGCCCTCCCCCTTCCCCCGATTTACGATTTTTTGACGATAAATCGGGGGAATTGGTATTGTATCGTGGCCCTAACGATTTTTGACGATTTAAAATATATCGGACGATATTTTAAATCGTCAAAAAAACGATTCACATCCCTACCAAACATAGACCGTCCCCCTTCCATGATCTGCTTTCCTTGAACCATTCTTTCTTGCCCTTCATTCCTTTTCTCTCACCCTAGCTCCTTTCCCAGACCAACAAACCCCTATTATCTCCCGTTTAACTTCCCATATACTTATACTGATGACAGCAGCCGTTACTGATTTCAAGATTTTATAGATGTATATTGTGATATATAATATGTATATAGTTCCTATTGTATACAGTTTCTTGGACACATTTCCTATTGTACTCAGTTTAATATTGCCGTTTCCATCTCCTTTCCTTTATTTCCAACTTATCTCCTTCTCTCATCCCTCCTCTCCCCTTTTCTTGCCTGCCCAATCTCCCCTTCCCCTCGTTCATTGTAATTTTCCTCCTATTCAGTTCATTGTAAACCGGCATGATGTGTTTTTACAAATGTTGGTAAAGAAAAGCTCATAAATAAAATAAATAAATAATAACATATTTAATTTTTCCTGGAAATATAACATGAACTCTTTCAAAAACATAAAACTTTTGCAATACATTCATTAAATAAAGAACACTAATCAATTGTTTCTTTCTCTGTACCAAGTCTATTTTTTGATGTGTGTTACAAACATAAGCTTTATCTAATTAATAATTCTTTAGACAAAACTTTATAATCATATCTGTAATAGCAGCTTAGCTCTCATTTATTAAAAAATATACGAAGTAATCAACTTCATTTTATACATTTTCAGTAAAAACAATAGTTTTCTTGAAGATAACTAGAAATTCTTTCTTTGCCTCTTCTATCTGATGTTCTCACCTCCATTGACTGGGTCTCATTTTCATTAAAATCTACATTCTCTTCTATTAATTCTTCTATGGGTTCTACTGAATTTGACCTGTTACTACAGCTCATCTATTAAAAACTAAATTGTTTCACTGTTTTCTATTGGTATGTCTATAGTCTCTATTGTTTCTGTATTTTCCTCTATTACACTTTTTTCTACACCTGGTGTTGTTTCTATCGGGAACGAGCATAATTTAATTTCCTTTAATATTCCCTTTATTTGATTTTATCCTGAAAGCACTGCCTTCTGGTTTCAAAACTTCTATTACTCTAGATGGGAGTTCTTCCCAAATATCTATTATTTTACTGCAATTTCTGTGTTTCCTATTCCTCAATAATATTGAGTCATCTACTCATAGTAGTGCCCCTCTTGATCTTCTGTCAAAATGTCTTTTTTGATTATCAAATTTGTTTCTTGAATGTGTTTTAGCGTCTTTATCTATCTGTGGCCAATAATAATCTCTTTTTCAATATTTTTATAGTATTTTCTGCCTCCACATGCCCCACCCTATCATGCTTAGCTTTTATTAACTCATCTCTAATGTCTAATATATTTTGGTGTTACAAACTGGTATATTATCATTCCATTTCTGTTATCTTGGCTTAACCTATACTATAATTCTTTTTTTTACTGATCGGTGGCTTTGTTTCCACAACAACTTTTCCTCTTTTGTCCAATTGCTCTTATCTGGTTTATCTTGTTTTTTATAACAATATCTTTTGCAAACCTAGGAACAGAGAAAGTACAGCTAAAATTAGGCAGGTTACCACAGAAAGAAACATCAATAAAGATTGTTTAAAAAAAATAAAAAGAGAGTTAAAAAGAGAGAGCTGCCTTGATCCTGAAGAGGCAGGCTAGAGTTAATTAGTGTTGCTAGGGGAGTTTCTCTACCCCCTAGCTGAGCTGGAGGACTGACAAACTAAAGAGTAGTAAATCACCTGGACCAGATGGTATACATCCCAGGGTTCTGAAGGAACTAAAAAATGAAATTTCTGATCTATTAGTTAAAATTTGTAACCTATCATTAAAATCATCCATTGTACCTGAAGACTGGAGGGTGGCCAATTTAACCCCAATATTTAAAAAGGGCTCCAGGGGTGATCTGGGTAACTTAGACCAGTGAGCCTGACTTCAGTCAATCTGGCCTACTATATCTTCCAGGTTCACAGTAATTTTGTTCAGTTCCTCTGACTCATCACCCCTGAAAACCATCTCTGGAACTGGTATCTCCCCAACATCCTCATTAGTAAAAACGGAAACAAAGAATTTATTTAGTGTTTCTGCAATGACCTTATCTTCCCTAAGAGCCCCTTTAACCCCTCTGTCATCTAATGGTCCAACCGACTCCCTCACAGGTTTCTTGCTTCGGATATATTTAAAAAAGTTTTTATTATGAGTTTTTGCCTCTTTTGCCAACTTCATTTCAAATTCTCTCTTTGTCTGTCTTATCAATGTTTTACACTTAACATGACAATGCTTATGTTTTATCCTATTTTCTTCAGGTGAATCCTTCTTCCAATTTTTGAGGGATTTTTTTTGGCTAAAGTAGCCTCTTTTACCTCACCTTTAGGCACGACGGTACTTGTTTTGCCTTCCTTCCACCTTTCTCAATGAATGGAATACATACATAGATGTTGACCAAACATAGCTTAGACCACTAATCTTTTAGCCCACTTACTTCTCCTCCTCCCCTCAGCTACCCTGCCTCCTTTCCATTCTCGCTCCGAGCAGAGTTTTTAAAAGCAAGAATTATAAGTTCTTTCCTCCTCCTGCTCGTTGTCCTTTTCCCTTTGCCCCCCCCCCCCCCCTTACCTCTCCTAGTCGCTTCCATCAATGGTCATGTACTCCCCCAGGTAATTTGTATATATATCGCTTCTAGTTTTTAACATGTATGCCTTACTGTTCCTATTAGTTTCTCCCTTTCCCTATCCTTCCTACTGCTGTCCTCTCTCCTCTTTTCTCCGCTGCTTCCCTTCCACCCTTCCTGTTTATTGTATTTTCATTCTTTTGTTTAAACAGTTACAATGTAAACCGGCATGATGTTCCGACGAATGTTGGTATATAAAATCAACAAATAAATAAAATAAATAAATATGGACTGCGCCTCTAGGATTGTATTTTTAAACAATGTCCATGCCTGTTGAACACTTAACCTTTGCAGCTGCACCTTTCAGTTTTTTTTCTAACTGTTTTCCTCATTTTATCAAAGTTTCCCTTTTGAAAGTTTAGTGTTAGAGCTGTAGATTTACTTAGTCCCCCTTCCAGTTATTAGTTTAAATTTGATCATGTTATGATCACTGTTGCCAAGTGGCCCCACCACCGTTACCTCTCTCACCAAATCCTGTGTTCCACTAAGAATTAAATCTAAAATAGCTCCCTCTCTTGTTGGTTCCTGAACCAATTGCTGCATGAAGCAGTCATTTATTACATCCAGGAACTTTATGTCTCTAGCAAGTCCTGATGTTACATTTACCCAGTCAATATTGGGGTAATTGAATTCTCCCATTATTATTGCACTGCCAGATTGGTTAGCTTCCCTGATTTCTCTTAGCATTTCATAATCTGTCTGACCATTTTGTCCAGGTGGACGGTAGTATACTCCTATCACTATACTCTTACCCAACACACATGGGATTTCTACCCATATAGATTCTACTGAGTATTTAGTCTCTTGTATGATCTTTATCCTGTTGGTAGGGGTGTGCATTCATTTTGAACAAATGCGTTATCCGCAACTTATAGGTCCCTATTCGTTGCATTTGTGGGTCCATGAAACATATGGCGAACCCCCACGAATGCAACATATCATTAACGAATAAAACCTCACCCTCCTGACCCTCCAAGACTTGCGAAAAGTCCTTGGTGGTCCAGCGGTGGTCCTGATGTGATCTCCTGCATTTGAGCCATCAGCTGCTGGTATTCAAAATGGCACCGATAGCCTTTGCCCTTACTATGTTACAGAGGCTACCGGTGCCATTGGTCGGCCCCTGTCACATGGTAGGAGCACAAGATGGCGCCGGCCATCCATTGCTCCTACCATGTGACAGGAGCTGACCAATGGCACCAGTAGCCCCTTTGACAAATTGGCCAAATTGGCCAATTAAAAGATAGAGAATGATCTAGTGGCCACTGATATTCAGCAGACCACTAGATAGCTGGAGAAGTCCTACTATCTGACTATCCAGTGCTAAACGCACTTTCAATACCAGGCCTCGCATATCTATCTATCTATATATATGTATATATATATATATATGTATATATAAGGTGATACCTTTTTATTGGATTAACTTAATACATTTCTTGACTAGCTTTCAAAACCTAATACTCTCTTCTTCAGGTCAGAATTCAAATGGGCATCTTTTGCTCATTTGAATTCCGACCTGACTAGCTCTCAAAGGCTAGTCAAGAAATGTATCAAGTTAATCCAAGAAAAAGATATTGCCCTATATATTTGTTTTTGCTTTTCTTTGTTAACCTTTATTGCTGTCCATTCAAGTGGACAAAAATTGCAACCAAACTACTTTATCCCTTTAGACAGATGAGGAATAAGGTCTTACACCTCTCTTCCTTAAGACTATTTCTTATCTTCACTCAGCCTCTCAGGAATTCACTCCTTGGAACCCCAAGATCACTTCTATCCTTGAGGACCTGGGAAACCTGACCTTGGAGCCCAGCCAAATTTCAAGGATAAGATCACTTCTTCAGGCACTCCTCTTCATTACTTATCACATTTATAGCGCTTCTCGGGGTAGGCAGTGCTGTACAAAATCATGTAAGAGACAATCCCTGCTTAGCAGAGCTTAAGCAAGACAAATATACAGGGCAAAAGAAACTTTTGGATTTTAATTGATTAAGAAAATGGTTAAAATCAATAAGGCTATAAGCAGGATAATCAGGGATTAAGATTCGAAAGCAGCCTCAAAAAGGTGGATTTTTAGATTGAATTTGAATAAAGCAAGAGAAGCAGCATGAGGCACCAACTCAGAAAGTCAACTAGAAGTATATGCTGGTGCAGCCAGGTGGAAAGCATGGAGACAGGAGCTGGCAATAGAGAAGGGCATAGTTAAGATTGATTAGCCTGATGTACAGAGTTCACAAAGAGGAAAGAGATAAGAAAGGAGAGGTTGTGAGGAGCTACAGACTGAAGTCTCTTGAGGGAGAGTAAGAGGAGCTTGAATTGTGTGCAGAAAAAGATAGGGAGCCAATGTAGTGACTTGAGAAGCGGGATGATATGGGTGTAGCAACTTTGGTGAAGACCTAATGCTGAATTTTGGATAGATTGTAGTGGAGAGTGATGGTTCACTGGGAGATCTGCGAGGAGCAGATTTCAATAGTCTGAGCAGGAGATAATGAGAGAGTGGATAAGTGTTCTGGTAGTGTGTTCAGAAAGGAAGGGATGGATTTTGATGATGTCATAAAGAAAGAAAGTACGCATTTCAGCAATGTTTTGGATATTTGAAGAGGAGAGAGAAGAATTGAAGATAACCCCAAGATTATGGGCTGAGGGGATTAGAAGGATGAGTTGTTAATCCATAGAAATAGAGAAAGGAGGAAATGGGAAGGTTGGGGAGGGGGGGGGGGTAGAGAGAGAGAGAGATAAGGAGCTCTGTCTTGGCTATGATGAGTTTAAGGTGGTGAAACATCCAGGCAGTAATGTCAGACAAGCAGGCTGAGATTTTGGACTGGATTCCTTATGATATTTCTGGTGTAGAGAGGTGAATCTGGGAATCATCAGTATAAAGATGGTATTGAAAGCCAAGAGAGGAAGTTAGAACAGCAAGGAAATTAGCATACAGAGAGAAGAGGGCCCAGTCACACCTCCCATTGGGAAGTGTCAAATCTCTTTAAACACACTTACTCTGTTGAAAGAGTCTCACATCCTGAGCAGGGAAACCTTTGAGATATTTGAATGTCTCTATCATATCTCCCCTTTCTCGCTTTTCCTCTAGGGTAGTTATGTTTAAATCTTTAAGTCTATTTCCATATGCTTTAGATGAAGACCATTCACCATTTTAGTAGCCACCCTCTATACCGACTCCATCCTATTTATATCCTTTTGAAGGTGCGGTTTCAAGAATTGTACACAGTATTCCAAGTGAGGTCTCACCAAGGACCTATACAGGGGCAATACCACTTCTGTTTTTTGCTGACCATTCCTCTCCCTATACAGCCAAGCATCCTTCTGGCTTTTACTATCAATTTATCCACCTGTTTGGCCACCTTATATTACCCCCAGATCCCACTCTTCCTTTTTGCGTGTGTGTGTGTGTATGTGTGTGTGTGTGTGTGTGTGTGTGTCTGCATGCAATTTTCTTTTTATGTTATGTCTGTATCTTTCTGGCATGATGGTGTAGGCCTGATCTATTTTGTCAGTTCCCCCCCCCCCACCCCACCCCCCAGTTTTATCTAATATGCTTGTCTGTGTTAAAATGTTGTCTTCTAATCCAGAATGCTGAAGCTAGAAGTACAGTTCTGGGATTTACACCCGCAATTATAGGCATAGCTTGCTTTTAGATTCATTCAGGAGGACCCTGGGTATTGTTTCCAATTTTGGAATGTGATTGTGCTGGCAAGCAACCAAGAGCTGGATAATTAGCAGAACCAATCTGGAGGAAAGACAGGCAAGTGCACCCTTGGGTTTTTCATAGAGATATAGTTAGAGGGAACAAAAGCAATGGGGAGAGCCAGGTCAGCTACTGAATTTGTTTGGCAGGTTAGTGAGTACTGCCTGTCCAGGAAACAAACTTTGATTTCCTTCTCAAAGAACTGGAGACCCAATGGTACTAATCACTCCAAGTCTGTTTGTGGCAGCAGGTTTTGTAGATAAAAATCCAGAGTCAGGAGGTTAAAGTGAAAGCAACTACTGCCTTCAGTTTTTTATTCAGAAGCAAGCAGACTGAGCTGCAGACTGCAAGGTCTCTTGCATTGGGCAGGAGTCTTTCACTTCAAAATTTCATCTCCCGCTCTCCTGCACAAGAGCAGGAAATTTCTGCCCAATGCAACAGATTTTGGAAGTCAGTGGTAGCAGGTCCAAGGGTGTAGCATCATGAGACTGATCTGGCTGGTGAATGCATGATGCACCTCAGACCATGGAGGAGGAGAGACAAAAGCCTATAATGCAGTAGCCCAGTTTCTGCAAGGTCAGCACCATGACGAGCAACTTCACATTTCACCAGGTTAGCAGCAGAAGGTATTGATTGTGATATTTGCCCAGGCCCAGCATCACCGGGTGTGCAAACCGTGCAATTGCACAGGGCGGCACATCCAGTGGGGTGGCGTCAGGAGAAGGGAGAAGCCCGTGCTGCTGCCGGTGGGCCCAATCCCACCGGCGGTGTAAGAAGAGGAGGCCCATGCTGCTGCCGGTGGACCCAATCTCATCAGCAGAGGAAGAAGGAGGTCCGTGGTGCCGTTGGTAGACCCAATCCCACCGGCAGCAGAAGAGGAGGCCCGTGGTACCGCCGGTGAACCCGATACCATCGGTGGCGGAAGGAGATCTGTGGTGCTGCCAGTGGACCTGATCCCAGCGGCGGCAGAAGTAGAGGAGGCTACAGCAGAGGAAGTCCTTCTGCAGCTCCTCCTCTGGTGCTGGCCTCGCAATATTGGACACTCGTTGTGCCTCAACTTCCTGTATTCTCATGAGATGAGAATACAGGAAGTGCTAGCACCGCGAAAATTGAATTACCGTGATGACAGCACATGAAGAGGAGCTGCAGAAGGGCTGCTTTCCATAAAGTAGAAGGTAGAGGCAGGTAGCAGCAGCAGCAGAGGAGGAATGAATTCATGTGTGTGTGAGTGAATGGGAGGCTGCCTGTGTCTGTGATGAGTGCATGTGTGTGTGAATTGGAGGCCAACAGGAATAAGTGGGAGATTGCCTGTGTCTGGGCTGCATATGCATATGTGTGTGTGTGAATGGGAGGCTGCCTGTGATGGGTGTGTGTGTGAATGTGTGTGTGAATGGGATGCTGCTTGGCAAGGGTGTGTGTGTGTGTGAGTGTGTGTGTCTCTGCATGTGTGTGTGTGTGTGTGTGTGTATATGAACTGGAAGCTGCCTGGGATGGGTGTGTGTGTATGTGTGTGTGTGTGTGTGTGTGTGTGTGTGTGTGTGTGAGGGAGAGAGAAAATGGGGGGTGCAGATGGATTCCAACCTGCCAGCAACTGAACTGAAGATGAGGGCCTGGGGCTGCTGGTAAATCCCAACCGAAGAAGAGCTGGAGACATCTGTGGGTTTGTCTAAGAGGGAGCGTATATGTGTATGATCTTGTGTGTGTGTGTATAAGAGAGGAGAAAGTTTGTGCATCCCACTTCCACTACTCCACGACAATCCCAGGTGACTGGAAATCAAAAGTTCCCAGGTATGGAGAGTGTGAATTTTTTAAATCTTTTTTAGTTTTATTTTTCAGGTATTATTTGCTGTGTCTGTTGTTTTGATATATTTTATTGGTGTTTGGGACATTTAAAAAAACTTGTATATGAGTTTTCATTTATTTGATCTTTTAGTCATCAGCTTTTTTTGAAATAATATTATTAGTATGTTTTTAATAATATGTATTTATTTCATTGTTACACTGCATAGAGTGTCTGGCTTCTCGCGGTTTCCAGTTTAGTTTTTGTCTGTGGATTTGTATTTCAACTTTTTGGTTTGTTGAGTTTAGATTTCATGGACCCTTGAGCCAGCTCGGACAGATGACGGTGCACTGTGTGAGGACCCACAGTGGAGGTCGAAGCCGGGAGGCAGTACGGGGCAGGAGACCAGTTGAATCTTCACCACTGGAAGTCGAGGGCCCCCGGGAGGAGCCCTTGAGGACCCAGGCCGCTTGGACTTAGGTGAGGCCTCCTGGATGTAGCGGAACAGGACACCGAGAACAAGATGAAGTCACGGACCAGGAACAGAAGCTGAAGTCAGAAGCCAGGGACGAAGCCGAAGTCAGAAGCCAGGGACGAAGCCGAAGTCAGAAGATGCCAGAGGACGAGCCAAAGTCAGAAGCCAGTGGACGAGCCGAAGTCAGAAGCCGAAGTCAGGAACCAGGAACAGCAACTAGCAACCTCTGGAACAGAGAGAACCTCGTTGCAAGGCGAGGAACAGGACTGGCTGCAGGGCTTAAATCCCTACCAGCGTCTGACGTCCTTCGGGGGTGGAGCAGCAGGTTCCTGCGCTGGTCCCTTTAAAACCTGTGCCCCAGTGCACACGCACGCGCCTAGAGGGGCGGAGCCAGAGGACGTCGACGACATCTCCCTCGCAAAGGGAGCGCCGCGAAGAGAAGCCAGCTAGGCCCGAGCAGGCCTCACGGATGCCGCTGCTGCCACAAGGCAACCTGCGGTAAGTAGGGGGCCGGCCCACAGGGGTCCATGGGTCGGAGGTGCAAAATGGTTGCTCTATTCTATAGTTGGTGAGGGTCTGTTTATTTTCTGCATGTGTGACTGAGGTGAGGCATTTTCCTAATAGGAAGCGTATTAATGTATTCGGGCTTTCAGAGGATCAAGCCCACACCCAACACACATCACAACAGGCCTAATACCATATGGGTTCCAAGTGTCTTTTTTGCCAGGATTTCTGGTTGGCTTCACAGCTGTGCATGTAAATATAATGTAAGTGATAATTTTACCTCAGCATACTTTACTTTGATATTTTTCATGTAAAATATTAATGCATAACTCTTAACTGTGTGTATGGAATGGGGTGGGGGGCATTGTGTAAGGCTATAAGGTTCACCTAGGGCATCTAATACCCTTGCACCAGCCATGGGTTCAGTGGGGGGGGGGGGGGGGGGAGGGATGGTGTCAAAGTTTGTATCACTGAAGGGAGCTGGGCATTTTTTTGGTGGGCCCAGGACAGAGAATGAATGAACGGGAGGGACAGCACAGGAATTGTTCGCATGGGGCAGCAAAAAACCTAGCACCGGCCCTGTGGTCACTGCAGAGCCAATATTGAAGAAACTGAGTGGTGGCCTCTTGTCCAATGAGCTCAGCTGCTGCAGGGGATAAGGGAAGCTGGGAGGAGAAAGAATGGGGGAAGAAGAGACGTTGGGTGTGGCAAACCGAGGTGGGAGCAGACGCTTCGGCAGGGGAAAATCCACAGATGGAGCACAAAGCAGGGAAGAGGGGCGAGCAACAGGAGGGAGCTGATGCTGAGGGAAAGTGC
Source organism: Rhinatrema bivittatum (assembly GCF_901001135.1). Lineage (NCBI taxonomy): Eukaryota > Metazoa > Chordata > Amphibia > Gymnophiona > Rhinatrematidae > Rhinatrema > Rhinatrema bivittatum. The sequence continues at coordinate 88,348,408 of NC_042616.1, forward strand.
CAGGGGAGAGTGAATGCTGGGTAAGGGGGCAAGTAGCCAGGAGAAGGAAAATGTTTAGGGATGAGGTGGAGAGATGAGAGAATGAGATGGAGGGGATGTGAGACAAAGGAAAGGTAGCGTAGGAACGAAGAAAATAGAGAAGCATGGTGGGTAAGAGAACTAAAAGATGTAGGAAAAGCCTTGATATGAGAAGAAAAGAGTTGTCAATGAAAGGAAAAGAGATGAAATATGGAAGCCGAGAGCACTGGGTATCAAACCAAGAACAGAGAGAGAGAGGTAGTAAATACCCAAGATGGAGGAGTGAGAGGACCAGGAAAGAGGGCAGAGGGAGAGGACCGGGGAATGGCAGGTGGGAGAGAGAGGACCCTAGATTTGGTTGTGGAGTGGGTGGGGAGGAACCCAGGGAGAAAACTGAGGAAGAGAATGAAAATCGAAGGGAATGAGGAAGAGAGTATGCCAGAAGAGAGAAGAAAGCAGAAAGAGAAGGAAGAGACTGTGTGTAATATTCACTCCAAAAAAAAAAACAACAAAAAGGAAGAGCGAGAACTGAAACAGAAATGATGAAGGGTGAAGGATACCAGAAAGAATGAGGAGGCAGAAGTGAAACTAAGAGAAGATGGAGCAGAGGTAAAAGGATAGAAATCAAACTGGGCACATACAGGTTGGAAAATTGTTTTAATTTTGGCAAAGGTTTTCTACTTTTCCCCTATATTAGATAGGTAGTCTAAGGCAAAGGACTGGCAGAGGTAGGGCTGTTATCTATCCATCTCATTTATCCCTGTTGTCACTGTTACAAAAGTACCAGTACCCATGTCTTGTTATCTGGATCATTCTTGTTTTAAGTAAAAATGTGGTTATTATACATGTGCATGCTGGTATATTGTGTACGGCCGTGAAAAAAGGAGAGCGGCGGGTGACTGGGTGAATATTCATGGGAGTTCGGCATTCATTATTGCACCTGTGTAATTTGTATTGATTGGAAAGTGGGACCTGGAAAAACATCTTCCCACCCCTCCTTTCCAGCTATACCATCTGGAGGGGTAGCAACTTCTATATTCATTCACTGGTCCAATTTTTGCAAAGTGCATTATCCCTCCTTCTGTCCTTCTTTGTTGTGCCTGTGTGTGTGTGTGTGAGAGAGAGAGAGAGAGAGAGAAAACGCTGTGGCATTGTTTCCTTATGAATATTGTCCCGTATTGCATTCAGTGAAAAGTCACATGCTGTTTTTGTGTTTCCAGAGTAACATTTGTCATGTTGCTTATCTTTGTCTTTCTGGTTCCTATTTTATGTCTTTTCTGTTCTGTGTACATCAGCCCCTCCATAGTGACATGTGAGACCCCTGTGCTCGAGGCTTCTGCAGTATAGTCCATGAGACCCTGTGTGATATGAAAACATCTAGTGATTAAAACCCAGAGTAGAGCCAATTCAGGGACAAGTTGTTCCAGGGAGCAAAGAGAAAGGAGAGAAACCTGCAGAGTTAAGTAGCCAGCAGGGAGCAGGTGAAACACTATTCAATGCCCTTGCTGGATCATAGAATGCTCCTGGGAAGATTCATGAAGATTAGAATACTCTTGCATGATTCACCACCTTTAGAGGAGTCCTCTGAATGGATTACAGAAAAATAAGCAAAGGGGAGGGGGGGGGGTCTAGATATACCCCTGTAGGTCAAAAAGAACCCAAGATAGAAAACTGTGCATGATAAAAAAAAACCAAACAAACGAAAGGAGGGAAAAAGCACAGACTTTTCCAAGGGATAAAAACTCAGCCATAAGCTGAAATTCTTCTAACCATAGAGGAACTAAGAAAGTGAAAGCTAGTGCCACTAATGCCAGGGGTGATTGTACTCAATTCAGAAACTGAAAACTGTTTAAACTCACTATTTCCTATGGAACAACAAATTATTCAAACAGTTTAATTTTGCAAATAAAATCAGACCAGTTTGGGAACCACACCAGCAAAGTACATCTGCATTTATTGGAAATCGATGATGGGATTTTCTTGTGTGACACAGAGAGGATTTCTACTTTCACAGTAAGTTCCACCTGCATTCCAATGCAATATCTGATAGACTACTAAGTAAAAGAAGCCAAGAATTAATCAGGACATTCCCTCCACATAAACGGGTAGATGTGCTTCCTGCTTTTGCATTCTTTGTTTGTGGTACTTAGCGTAACTGTTTCTCCCCACCTCTCTTTTTCCCTGACTGCCTAGAGCATACAGTAGCCTATTGAGTTGGTGTCCTAGTAAACTAGGCACCTAAATGCAGGCACTCAACCCTAGTCAATTTTCAAAGAGGCCAATTTAGGTGCCTAACTCCCAAAGTGGCTGCACACTCATCTTCAGGTAATTGATATGCTAAGAGTTGATTTGCATAGTTTGTGATTTATTTTCACTGTCACAGATAGTAGAACCACTGGTAACTCCAATTTTGCTTATTGCCTCCCATGGCTGGAAAACTTCACTACAAAGTCAGTTGAGGAGGTACAAATAAATATGTCAAGGCTAGTCTGCACCAAGGAGAAGATGCTTGGTCAGTGCATGCAGACAAAGCAAACTTTTTTTTCATCTATATATATATATATATATATATTTATCTATCTATCTATCAAGTTTTATATACCGTTGTTCGGTTTCGCCATCACAACAGTTTACAAAGTTTTGATGTTTAACAGAGTGTTCAAAAATTCAAGCGCTTGTTAACATAGTTATTGAAGGCATTATAAACATAGTTCGGTTGTCAAACTGTACTGGTTATATTACGTGCTTGCGTTGGTTCAACATGTATCTATGGGCCGGTAGGGAGGGAAATTATAACATAGAGTCATTGGGGGTTTTGGTAGGCTTTGGTGAACATCCAAGTTTTTAGTTCTTTTTTGAAGGTTTTTAAATTTTACTGTGTTCTCAGTTCGGTTGGGAGGATGTTCCAGAGTTCGGGACTTCCTAGGGATTATGGCTCTCTTCCGAGTTGAGGTGAGTTGTTTGGGACGAGCAGATGGAATTTTTAATAGACCTTTGTTAGCTGAACGGAGGTTTCGGTTTGGTGAGTGGAGTTTTATGGATGCACTTAGCCAGTTTGTTTGTCTTTCATATATTATTTTGTGTATTATGGATAGTATTTTGTAGTCTATCCGGTATTTTATTGGGAGCCAGTGTAGCGATATGAGTGTTGGAGTAATGTGATCGTATGTTTTAATTCTTGTGAGTATTCTGGTGGCTGTATTCTGAAGGATTTGGAGTGGTCGAATGGTGGTGAGAGGTAAGTTGAATAGCAGGGAGTTGCAGTAGTCCAGGTTGGAGAAGATGAGTTGAAGGACTGTTCTGAAGTCGTTGGGGGAAAGGAAAGGTTTTAGATGTCGTAGGGTTAGGAGTTTGTGATATCCGTCTTTGATTTTTGCAGTGATATGGTTCTTGAAGGATAGTTCCTTGTCAATTATGACTCCTAGGTTGCGGGCATGAGTGACAGGGGAGATTGCCGCCTTTTGGTTCATTATGTTGAGTGGTGGTAGGTGCAGAGGGATGTTCTTTCTATCCAGCATGATTATTTCTGTCTTATCAATGTTTAGGATGAGTCTCATGTTGGTTAATAGTTGATATGAAGTGGGTCAGTTTAAGGTATGAGAGGAGGTGGCATATCGGGAGGATATAAATGTTGAAGAGTGTTGCAAATAGAGTGGAGCCTTGGGGAACTCTGGTGTCACGGTTTATTTTCTTTGAGAGGGTGTCGTTGATTGATACCTGGCAGGTTCTTTGTGATAGATAGGATGAGAACCACTGTAGGGGTTTTTCATTTGCACCAATTTCAGAGAGACAGTCAGTCAAGATTGAGTGGTTTACTGTGTTGAAGGCTGCTGATTGGTCTAGTAGGACTAGAATGTAACTGTGGCTATTGTCAAAGTCTTTGAGCATGGTGTCATTTAATGATAGGAGTAGTGGCTCAGTGTTCAGGTGTTTCCTGAAGTCAAATTGCATGGGGAGTAGGATTTTGTTCCTTTCCAGGTGGTGGCTGAGTTGGGAGTGGACGATTTTTTCAATAATTTTGGCAATGAATGGTAGGTTTGATATGGGTCGGTAGTTTAATGGGTTTCCTGGATCAAGGTTGGTCTTTTTCAGTATGGGTTTGATAATTGCTGATTTTAGGCAGTTGGGGTAGTTTCCTTCTGTGAGGGATAGGTTCACGATGTCGGTTAACGTTTTGGTTATTGATGGTTCGATGGCTTTGATCGTCTGTATGGGTATGCTATCGATAGGGTGCTTAGCTGGGTTCATTTTTTTGATGATAGCTTGTATTTCCAGTGATGATGCTGAATCAAAGTTGGGTCAGCTTGGTGTTTGATTGATTTGCATTTTCGGGTCTTGTGTGTTGTTGAGGTTGTTGTTTATGAGGTTTTTTATTTTTTTCGTTAAAGAAATCTGCAAAGTTGTTGCTTGAAAGCCTCCGATTTACTGTGGTGCATTTTCCAAAATTCTGCAGCAATTATGTTGCAAATTTTCTTAACTCTACATATATTTGCAATTTAAATAATGTAATTTTTTTTTACTTTATATAAATAAAGTCATTATATGACATTTCTGTGTCCAGTTAATTTATTTGTTTCTTTATTAGAGGACTGGGGAGGAAGAAAGGGAAAGTATCTGGGAATGGTAAGAGAGGAGATTGCAGAGGAGGGAAATGAAGAAGGAATCTTAGGCAGGAGAGAAAGAGAGATAAGGGATTGAGGAGGACAGAAGGGAAGTGAGGAATAGACGGGAGATTCAGGGAGGATAAGGAAAGGGAATGTGAAGAGAGGAAGGAAGAGAGGTCAGGAGTGGAGAGGAGGAGGGAGGATCAAGGGTGGAGAGGTGGGAAGAAAGGACTTCTGGGATGGGAGTGGAAGAGAAGGAGGGAAGAAGAAGATATAGAGGTGGAGGTGGAAAAGAAAGGAATACAGTACCCTCAGCAATCACACACCCATCCTCCCTTTTCTCTATCCCTCCTTCCAAGCCCCCTTTGACTCCCTCATGCTCCCTTTTTCACTTCCTCCACCATGAATCCTTCACTCTCCTGGTTCCCCCTACTCACCACAGTTAACTCCCTCTTTCCCACAAATCCCTCAATTGCCCCAGTTCACTCACTCCATCCACAAAACCCTCACTCACCCCAGTTCATTCCCTCCACCTACCCCAAGAATCCCTCACTTACCCTGGTCCTCCCCCATGAGCCCCTCACTCACCTTGGTTCCCCTGACAAACATCTCACTCACCTCACTTCCCCCACACACTGCTCACCACTGTTCTTCCCTCCATATGAATTCCTCATTTACCCTGGTTCCTCTCACTCACCCTATTATACTCCCTCCCCCACACCATAAACCTCTCTCTTGCCCCAGTGCACTCACTCCTCCCCATGGTTCCCTTCCCCTCTCTCCATGATTCCTATTCTGTTCATTCAAGCCTTCCTCCCCTCCCCAATCTTCAGTTCACCCTCTCCCTGCCTCACCCATGTCCTTTTGCTTACCAGCTCTTATGACTGCAAAAGAGGAGGAGGAGGAGGAGGAGGAGGAGGGCAGCCTTGCAGCTCCTCCAGCACAGCCTTCCCCTTCTCACTCCTGCTGGGGCCCGAGCATTGTGCTTTGAATCATGTGGTTCAAAGCATGCCATGCAGGCCCCAGCAGGGGAGGAGGGAGGAGAGAGGCTGCCTTCATCCATCTCCTGTTTCACAATCAGAGGAGCCGGTGAGTGAGAGGTTAGGGATGAGGCAGGGATAGAGTGAACTGGAAATTGTAGGGGTGGGGAGGGTAGATTATGCCATCCACTGCCACCAATGTTCTTCTTCTGGAGTCGGCAGGAAAAGCGAAATTGCGCCATCCACTGCCACCAATGATTTTGTTTTGAAAGAGTCCCAAGCAATTTATTTATTTATTTATTTATTTAATACATGTCTATACCGTTTCACCATTACATGAATGACCGAAGCGGTTCACAAAATTTTTCCAAAAAAAATTAACACTTAAAAAAATCTGTTTTAAATAAAAGGCTGGAATATAGGCCCAATATTGCAGCCCTTACCATGGCAGCACAATCACAGGAGACCACAGGCCCTGATCTCGATATGAAAGAGAAAGCAGGGTAAGTTAATGGTGGGCGTACACTTTAGTGAAAGGGAGCTAAGGAAAAAAGATAAATTGTACCAATGGTGTCAATATTCAAAGATTTATGCAGTTAAAATTAGCTTTATTCCTCATAATTCTAACAAATTGTTTTGTTGAATCTGACTGCACAACTTTTGTGCAATTAGATTTAACCAGATATCCAGCCACAACCTTTGAAAATTAGCTTTAACTGAATACCTGGACAAAGTTAACCAGCTAAAATTAACCCGTTAAAATTTGCCATTTAGCGGCTCCTTGAATATCTACCCCAATGCAAATAAGGCTCTGTACAGAAGGAAAAAATGTGTTTTGATTTGTTTTTCATTTCACCAAGACCCAAATTCATTGCATTAGTTTCATAGGGGGGAAAAAACAATTTGTTGATTAGTTTTATTCATTTTCCGCTTGCCATTAAAGTCAATGGGGGAAGTATTTGCAGCCTATTTTTGGCTGCAGAATTGGGGTTTTCTTATCAATTCTGATGAAACTTCTGGGGAGCAATCATCAGAATTAGAAAAGAGCTCCAAGGTACTTAGACTGTGGCAAAGTGGCACCAAAGTGGCATGAATAGCCTAAGGCACTGGAAAGGTGCAAAGGGGTACCAGGAGTGGCAAGAGTGCTTTAATAGAGGTGGAAAGCAGCAGCGAGAGTGTCAAAAACACACCACAGCTTCAAAAGAGAGCACCGATAACAGCTGCATGAACACTCGAAGGCAGCACGACAGGCAAAGAGGCTAGACAAGTGGCATCAACATCCTACAGCACAATGAAGGGGGAACATAGCAAGCAGAGTGTCAGAAAAAAACAAGGCGCCGATAAAGGGACAAAGCAGCAAAAAGACTAGCACCTACACACTGAGGAACCATGATAGTGGTAAGAACACCACAAGGAGTAGAGTGATTCATCTGGTGTATGGCAGCAAGGCAGAGTGGCAGAAAGTTGATAGGGGCAAGACAGGCTGGCAGAACGGAGGTAGTCAGGTCCCTGTGGTTTTGATAGGGGCAAGACAGGCTGGTCCTGGGGAGAATTCCCTTTCCTTTGTGTAGGAAAGGGCTGCCTAGAATGGGTTTGCCTCTAGAGTGGGGTGGTTCCTTTGGCATCTAGTGAGCTCTCGCTGGTCTTTTAAAATCTGGTGGACATAGCAGATATACAAATGAGAATTTTGAAGGCCGAGGCGGAGGAGGTTTCTGTGTGAACAGAGGTTCAACATGGGTCAGCGGGTGTTAAGAGATAGGCTGGCTACACCCGGGGAGAGTTCCCTTTCCTTTGCGCAGGAAAGGGCTCCCTAGGATGGGTTGTTGGCCCCGAGAGTGGGACACGAGCCTGGGCAAGTGTGGCAAGTTGACGTGGAGGGGGCCAAAATTTGTTTTAATTAAGGTAAAGTAAGAAAATCCATTCATATGTGCATTGATGTGAATTGTATTATAGTTAGCTATGATTATTTAGGAGCCTTGTAATGGAGTTTCACTATTATTTTGCCTGTATAATGGTACAAATTGTTAGGATTTAAGCATGTGCAAACAGATCATGACTTCCTGAGCAAGACGGAGGAAGTTCTCTGCTCTGCCCTGAAACTAAAAGAAAATTGTTTGTTTTAATTAAGGGTCCATGCTGTGAAGAATTAGTAGTTTGAATTGCCAGAGACTGAGGGTTCCCTTTGCAACGAGGGTTCAGCCGTTAGAACTAAAAGGAGCGCTGACGTCATCTCCCACCCAAATCTACAATATCAACCTATGTTGACTTTGTACCCTACACAGTGCCTCTGTAAACTATGGGAACACAGAGGTTGAAGTAGAGTGCAACTACCACCAGTTTTCTATAGTACTAGAAACATTAATGAATGTTTGAGATCAGGCCGTGTAGTGTCATAAGGGCTGGACAGTGGACAGACAGGCACAGTGTTTGAGATCAGGCCCTTGTAGTGACGTAAGGGCTGGACAGGCAGGCACAGTGTTTGAGGTCAGGCCCTTGTAGTGTCGTAAGGGCTGGACAGTGGACACTGCAGACAGGCACAGCGTTTGAGGTCAGGCCCATGTAGTGACGTAAGGGCTGGACAGACAGCCACAGCATTTGAGGTAAAACCCTTGTAGTGTCGTAAGGGCTAGACAGTGGACAGACAGGCACAGCGTTTGAGGTCAGGCCCTTTTAGTGTCGTAAGGGCTGGACAGTGGACACTGCAGATAGGCACAGCATTTGAGGTCTGGCTCTTGTAGTGCGTAAGAGCTGGACAGACAGCCACAGCATTTGAGGTCAAACCCTTGTAGTGTCGTAAGGGCTGGAAAGTGGATAGGCAGGCACAGCGTTTGAGGTCAGGCCCTTCTAGTGACATAAGGGCTGGACAGACAGGCACAGCATTTGAGGTCAGGCCCTTGTAGTGACGTAAGGGCTGGACAGACAGGCACAGCTTTTGAGGTCAGGCCCTTGTAGCGACGTAAGGGCTGGACGGGCAGGCACAGTGTTTCAGGTCAGGCCCTTTATAGTGATGTAAGGGCTGGACAGACAGGCACAGCGTTTGAGGTAAGGCCCTTGTAGTGACGTAAGGGCTGGACAGACAGGCACAGCGTTTGAGGTAAGGCCCTTGTAGTGACGTAAGGGCTGGACAGACAGGCACAGCATTTGAGGTCAGGCCCTTGTAGTGACGTAAGGGCTGGACAGACAGGCACAGCATTTGAGGTCAAGCCCTTGTAGTGACGTAAGGGCTGGACAGACAGGCACAGCTTTTGAGGTCAGGCCCTTGTAGTGACGTAAGGGCTGGACGGGCTGGCACAGCGTTTGAGGTCAGGCCCTTTTAGTGATGTATGGGCTGGACAGACAGGCACAGCATTTGAGGTCAGGCCCTTTTAGTGACATAAGGGCTGGACAGACAGGCACAGCATTTGAGGTCAGGGCCTTGTAGTGTCGTAAGGGCTGGACAGTGGACAGACAGGCACAGCGTTTGAGGTCAGGCTCTTGTAGTGACATAAGGGCTGGACAGACAGGCACAGAGTTTGAGGTCAGGCCATTGTAGTGATGTAAGGGCTGGACGGGTAGTCACAGTGTTTCAGGTCAGGCCCTTTTAGTGATGTATGGGCTGGATGGGCAGACACAGCGTTTGAGGTCAGGGCCTTGTAGTGTCATAAGGGCTGGACAGTGGACAGACAGGCACAGAGTTTGAGGTCAGGTGCATGTGCTGATATTATCTGGAGCATATGAGGCAGTTGGAGCTGCTGCAAGGTTTTAATTTGCTTTTATTCATCTTGCCATTCACAGCGAAAATTTCGAAACCCAAGCAAAGGCATGTTTATTTTCAAAAACACTAGCATTTCCATCAACTTCGCTTGTGTAGCTGCTAGCCCGCCAGCATCTGTCTGATGCATGCTAGAATATTGGCTGCGGTATGGGCCTCGTCAGTCAGGTGGGTGTGCAGTAAAGCCCACCTCCGCCCTGATACTTGTTCACTAATAGAGCTGCTGCCTGCCCATGCCTCAGCCACTTTCCACCAGTGTGCTGTCTCCGTTTTATAAAATCAAATATATGCATGTACACTGCACATGCACACGTACATGCCATTTTTACATGCCTAACTCCTTTGAACATGTACTCATTGGCTCATAAGTCATAAGCATTGGGAAGATTTATCAAACTGGAGCAAATATTGCTCCAGATTATATCAATGAAATTATTCCAGTACTTTCAAAGGAAAAAAATATGCTACAGACAAAACTGGAGCAAACCTGCACAGCTAGAAATGTTAGAGAAATCTTCCCCATGTGTGTTAGTGCTCACTATGCATGCTCTTAAAATATTTCACACTGCACAGAGAGTGCAAATGCATTGTCAATGAATTCAAATTAGTAGAATCTATAGGTTAATTATTTATTTCTATCATAACAAAGTAACTGGAAAAAAATATAAAGACGGTAACTTTCAAACTGGCATGAAGGTGCACATATGCGCATGTGTGTCAACCAGCACCCAGAGACACAGTGATTTTATAACTTGCACGCGTTTATGTGTACACATTATAAAATAGCCTGGCCATGTTCACATGGGCGCCAAATTTTAAGTGGGTGTGCACAAGTGCACACAAATACCGCTTCTACCGCATAAATCGGGGGATTTTAAAAGGGTCACGCGCTGACACTATTCCCAGTTTTACCACCTCGTCCCCAGTTCACCCAGTTAAGAGATAGGTCCTCCAGACCACCCGAGTTTAATATCCTTCAATTCCCCCAGTTATCCCTAACTCTAAAAACCCCATAGATCTGGCTAGTTTCTCGATTTTATAACTTACACGCCATCCACAGTAGAAGTAAATTATGTGGCAGGGGACCTCGGTGTGCACCGGATTGCATAAATATTTACGCACGCATATCTAGTTCATGCCCCACTCAGTCCACGCGCACACCCTGCCCGGTTTTGAAAACGTTTTAGATGTGCACGCCACGGGAGATGCGCGCGTATCTTGCCGTCTTTTTAAATCTGCTCGGCGCACGCGCAAGCCTGACTTATTCACGCGGTCCCTAATTAATGCACCTGCCGAGCTTATTGAAATTCACCTTGAAGCATTTACCTTGGCAAAATACGAGTTGACCGAAGTTCTGTCTAAGAAATGATGGCAAAAAAAATTAAATCACAAGGAGTCTTTATAGTAGTAACAACACAAAATAAAAAAATAGATACTAAATGCAGGGGTTTCCCAGCGAACTTTTCTACTAGTCCATTACTGCATTTTTATTATATTACTTTAAGCTAGCACAAAAGGTCTGCATGTGATTCTTCAGCTCTTAAAGCATGTGGGACAAGGTCCGACCCAGACCAGAACTGTGATCAATTGTGAATGCTTCCCACCCAGAGGTTTGAGATCTCTTTGAAATCGGGCATGCGATTTCAAGAGCCTTTGCCTTCAGCACTGACCCCCATCATTTCAGATTAGCTTCCCTTTCCTCCCCTCATTTCAGACAAATCAGTCCTTCTCTCAAGGGTGTCATTGCATCTCTGCACAGTGCCTGAGGACAAATGGGGAATCATGCTGGGAAACAGCTGCTCCTTTGCACCACATCTGATAACTGAAAGGAGAGACCCAAAAAAAGGGGGCATCTGCCACACATTGACAGCTGAAATCGACCTTTGCACTCTAAAACAAAAGATAAAAAGCACTTCAAATTGCATGGCCCAAGAAACGTATCTCCTATCCTCTCCCCGTTTGTTTAGCACAAGCTGAATCTTATTTCCAATTAAGGGTTTCCAAATAGCCTTTTTTATTGCTTTGCCACTTTAAATCTGTCTTCCAGAGACAGTGGACTGTTCTAATTCTTTAATCTAATTTAAAATTGCAGAACAAACAATTCCTCCTGTAATGTGTTTCTATGGATTTTTCAAATGTATTTTATTTTTTGATTGGTCTCTAGGCCTTGTGTTGACATTTTTGTATTGATATTTTTGTGTTTGTTTGTTTTAAGAAGACTTCTTGTTTGTTCTTCAGCAATCTGTGTAAATGTTATACAGTGGACAGAATAAATACAACTCAGTACAATCATGTGTCAAAGAATTTTCACTTATAGTCAGTGAATTGCCATGCCATGCTGGAATTAGAGTAGGGCTGCTTATAAATAAATATCATCTAGCAGAGGGAACTGCATATAAAATGTACATGCCACTGCATTAACCCAGCTATTGCTCCTTTAATGCTGAATAAGGGATGTTCTGGGACAACTAGGGTTTAAGGAAATAAGGATCACTAATGTTCTTCAGTGCTGGATAAAAAACAGCAAAAATTTAAGGACCTTTTCTAAATACTTTCTATAAGTGATGTGTTCATTTATGTACAGTGATGTTCTTTAAAAAACAATATTACTTCTTTTAAGACAACATTTTAATAAAAATGATTCCAAAACAGGAAATTCTGTATGTACAGGACACAAATAAAGGAAAATAATCAATACAATGCTTACACTTTTTTGAATCTTGGCCTTTAAGATTTATGTGCCACATGACTTTATCCAATGATCTATATTCCAGCCCCAGAGACTAGTGCCCCCAAGTGGTTTCAGCCATTCAATACATCTAAGAACTCCCCTGCTTATTATCCCTGAAAATACATTAAAAAATAAACATTTTAACAAGAGGATTCAGAATTTACTTTTTCATCTAAGAAATTTCAGTCAATTTTAATTACAGAAGAAATTGAGGAAGTACCTGACCTATTGATATTTAAACAGAATGTTATTTGCACTTCCTCATCAAAATTTGATTCACCCATATTTGGGACTTAAACATTAGCAAAAAAAAAATATTCATTGGTTTTAAAAAATGAAAATTTAAAATTTAAAACAGAGACCCAGCATAAATTGGAAACATCATGTAAACCCCTTTTGGGGAGCAATTTTCAAACTCTAAGTGGTGCTTTCAGCTCTGTGAATACAATCTGCAAGCCAATTTTCAAAGGGAAACTCTCCATAAAGTTTCACTTTAAAAATGTGAGGCCTGCAGGAACTAGGGTAGGAAAGAACCCATAGACTTTGCAACTGCATGACAGGTTAAGTATGCACAGGTATTTAAAATGAGATTGCTGCATATATTTTAAACCTCTCAGCTCCCATCCTAACCCCACCCCTAGCCCTGAAAAGAATGACCACTGAGGGGAAGACAGTTTACAGCCTGGTTACTGCTTAGTTAACAGGCAATTTCCTTTCAAAATTGTCATCCCCAAGCGGCACAATAGAGTATTTATTTACTATTTATGTGTTTGTTTATTTCCATTTGTTGGCCTTCCTTGTATTTTTTATTTTACATTAAAATGTTATTAGCATTTCATATTCCACCTTTTCCTAGGAGAAGTACAAGGTAGATTAGAAAAGAAAGTTGTGAATTGTAGTACATATGACAAGGGCTGCATAAAGAACTTATTAACTGAGAGCTGAGCAATGTAAAACAGGTTGCAATATATGGTGTACACAGTTTTCATCGGTAAGGGAGGATACCTCACAGTGAAATGGGTGGGGAAACAGAGTTCAGGGGAAGACTTGGCTGAATATCAGGATTTTAATTCTTTTTTAAAAGGAAAAATATCAGGTTTCCCTATGTAAGTCCTAAGGGATATTGCTCCACAAGTTGGATGTGAAACAGCTGAATGCACTAACAGGTGAATTTTAAAAGCAGGATGTGTGCTGAAATTAGGGGATGTGTAACTTTCAGGCTCTCACGGCGCGCGCACAGGCCAGTGTTCTGTGCGCGTGATTCAGTAAACTAAAATATTTAAATGAGGGCCGGCGGTAAAAAGAGGCGCTAGGGACACTAGCGCGTCCCTAGTGCCTCTTTTTGGACAGGAACGGCGGCTGTCAGTGGGTTTGACAGCCGACGCTCAATTTTGCCGGCATCGGTTCTCAAGCCCGCTGACAGCCACGGGTTTGGAAACCGGACGCCGGCAAAATTGAGCGTCCGGTTTTCAACCCGCGAGCCGAGGGCCGATTTCAAATTTTTAACTTTTTTTTAACTTTCAGGACCTCCGACTTAATTTCACCATGATATTAAGTCGCAGGGTGCACAGAAAAGCAGTTTCTACTGCTTTTCTGTGCACTTTCCCGGTGCTGGCAGAAATTAGCGCCTACCTTTGGGTAGGAGGTAATTTCTGAAAGTAAAATGTGCGGCTTGGCTGCATATTTTACTTTCTGTATCGCACAGGAATGACTTATAGGGCCAATAACATGTGTTTGCATGTTGAGGGCGCTATTAGTCTCGGGGGGGAGGGGGGGGTTGGATGCGCATTTTCGACGTGCTATTACCCCTTACTGAATAAGAGAACATTGCACAAATCTCATCTTTGGGTGAGTTTCCTCACTCCAAAGGTCATCAAATCTTCACAAGAGAGCACTGTTCTGTTCGTACGTCTCACATTGAATGTTAAAGTGGCCCCTAACCCCCTCCACTAATATCTAAACTTCACCTTGAGTTACTAGGTGGGCCTCCCATAGAGATATAAATACCTATCTAGGTTGAGGGCATTAAGGCTAGTCTCTCTCTCTCTCTCTCTCTCTCTCTCTCTCTCTCTCTCTCTCCCTCCCTCCCTCAACATAGTTCCCCCCATGGTTGTATGTAGGATGTACATATTCTGGCACTTATCTGAAAGTGCAAAAAAGTTATCACAATTTGCAGTACCTTAGGTATTACCATAAAGCACACCCTTTTTATATCACATGCAGCATTTAGTGCAATTTGATAAATCCAGGCCTATGTTCTAACAGTTTCCATCCAGAGGCTTGATTTGTTTTTGTTGCACTGTTCTGTTTTGTTTTGATTGTTTTTATGACTTGCTCAGTTCTAGCTTATTTTATAATTATGTTTTTATTGTGAATGTACATTTTGTAAACCATTTCGATCTACCTCCATTGTATAATAAAAGTTTTTAAATAAATAAATAAATAAATTGAAGTTTTTATTTGATTGGAAATTCTCAAACCCAAGCAAAGGCAGATTGATATTCCAGAAAACAGGTATTCCATTTACTCTGGTGACAGCCTTGAGTAATAAGGGTTCATGATATTCCTTGCTATTGAGAAGCAACATTCACTGGACTAGCTGGTTGGTGGGCATAAGAACTTGCCATACTGGGTCAAATCAAGTAACCAATCCAGGTCGTAAGTACCTGGCAGGATCCCAAGGGGTAGATAGATTCCAAGTTGCTTATCCAGAGAATAAGCAGTGGATATCTGCAACTCCACCTTAATAATGGTTTAAGGATTTTTCCTCTAGGAACTTGTCCAAGCCATTTTTAAATGCAGTTGCACTAATAGCTTTCAACACATCCTCTGGCAATGAATTCCAGAGTTTAATTTAATTGTTTAGTAAAAACAATTTGCGCATTACTATTAGTTTTAAATGTATCTCCTAGTATCTTGATAATTTTTGAAAGAGTATACAACTGATTAATATTTATTCATTCCATTCCACTCATTATGTTATAAACCTCTAGTATATCACTCTCCAAGCTAAAGAATCCTAACCTCTTTAGCCTTTCCTCATGCGGGAATCATTCCACCACCTTTATCATTTTGGTCACCCTTCTCTGCACACAATACTCAAGTTGAGGTTGCACTATGAAGCAATACAGAGGCATTATGATATTCTCTGTTTTATTCTCCATTCCTTTCCTAATAATCCCTAGCATTGTATATGCTTTCTTGGCTATTGCTGCACACTGAGCAGAAGATTTCAATGTATTATCAACAATGACACCTAGATCTTTTTCCTGAATGGTGACTCCAAATGTGGAACCTTGCATTGTATAGCTATAATTTGGGTTACTCTTCCCTAAGTTCATCACTTTATATTTGTCCAGATTACATTTCATTTTCCATTTGCATGCCCAGTCTCCCAGTTTTGCAAATTTCTCTTGCAATTTCTCTCAATCCTCTTGCTGAGTCACCTTATCTAGGTCTGGACAGACTGCGGACTTGTGTACCCAATATGCCACTGCATCTGTGGATAGGGTCTATAAGCGAGTCTGTCACAAACATTTGTTCTGCAGTCTCATTTGCAGGGTTGGGCTGAGGGTCTCTCTTGCCAGTTGCTTTAACTATGGCCTGTGCCAGGAGAGATGGTTCTTTGTGGGCAACGTAGCTTTGGTGTATTAGGATGGGGGAGGCAGTGCTACTGAAAGGGTGCTGCTCCTGCTTGCACTACTCTCTGAGTTGGCCATTATTTACTGTGCTACATCCCCACTGTGTCTCTGCCTCTGGAGCTCCTCTTGACACACCCTAGCTACCAACATTTCCTTCATGAATTTGAGATGCTGGAACTGGAGGAAGAGACTCCTTTTTATCTGTGGATCACAAAGTGTAGAAGCATGTGTCATTTTCCATGCAAGGGTTCAGTCTCTCTTATACCTACTGCTTCGAGAAGTCCACAAACTGAAACACCTCAGCTTCCATTCCCTCTTCCTCATGGGAGCCCTCTAACTTTTCCTACAGAATATTAATTATAGGAATGATCTCACCCACAGTGGCACTTCTGGAACTCAGGTTCTCCGTATCATCCTTGAAGGACTTCAGGGTTTGTACCAAATGCCTAATCAGTGCCTAATCATGATGCTCCAGGAGACATTGCATCTATCTGTTTCCAGAGACAGATCATGAAGGGATGCCTGCTGCTCCACTAACCTTTGCAGCATCATAGAGATGGAATTCCAGTGGGTGCCAACATTTTGAATCAGATGCTTCTCGCTTTTCATGGTAAAACTGCCCCACCTTCACGCTTTGAATGAAATTGCTATTTTCCTGCACTTCTCTATCAACTCCTGCAGGAATACATTCCTATAGTCCTTGGACCACAGCCCCTGGGCATTCCTTACTGCCAGGTACAGAGAGTGAACAAAACATCGGATATTCTGAAAAACTCTACCATATTTGAACCATTGTGTTTTACAAAGAAACCTGTGTTTAAACTCCTGGCTCTCCGGTCTAGTTGCCAACCCTCCAGCATCTCTCTTATGGTTAATAGATTACTGGCCATGATATAAAGGCTATACATCAATTGAGTGTGCAGTAAACCCACACCCATGCCCGATGCTCTGTTCCGGCTAGAGCTGTTCCCTACCCCTGCCTCAGCTGGGTCCAACCAGTGTGCCATCAAAGAGAGGAAAACATGTAGTGTGATCATGCTGGTCCAGATATCATTGGCCAAATGCATATTACTCCCCTTTGTGCTACACCTGGCTGTGACTGTAGCACTGGTTGTATAGACTGGGAATGATGTCCCTGCTAAATGTAGTCCTGGAAGGGATTTTGTAATTGAGGCTAATGTGAAGCTGATGCTTAAAACCCACATGCTCCCCTTCCTACAAGGGCTGGTCATCAAGGAAAATCATTTCCCCGATGCTTCTCATTACAACTTTTAATGCTGCCTGCCTCTTGCCCCAGGTCAGTGCTATGAAACACAGCCCCATTTCCTCCCTGGTGTTTTGCCACTTCTGACACATGAGAGGGGTTGCTGACCTGCTACCTGACTCCTGGAAGGAACAGTGGGTTTAAATTGGGACAATGTCTTCCCTTTTTTAACCCCTTTCCTCTGGCTTTTACCTGGAGTGGCAGAATTTAGTACTGTCACCCTCCCTTGATGCCAGTGCTAGCAGGTTCTGCTTCTCCATGTGATGCTGCACCATTTGTGAGATGCATCATTTGCTTCTCTTGACTGCTTTCCTTCACACAATGAATACACACAGAAAAATATGGGTCTTCCCTCACTTTGAAGTACCTCCAGATCATGGATTTCTTCCACAATCCCTTCTCTACATCCTTGGGGTCTGATGCTGGCACTGAAGTTGAGGTAGAGGATAGACCTTGAGGAACAATGCAAGGGGCGTTACTCACACTCTCTATCTGTACTGCCTGCTCTTCCTCACCATACTCAGTTTCCTCTATCTCTCCCATCATTGAAATGGAGGCTATGCTAATAAATAATCCTCCAAAATGTTCTTCAGTTAGTAGCTCTTCAATATCTGATTCAGGGAATCCCATACAAGATTCTTCCTAAGAATCAGTTGATGCAAATACTGCTTATACTGCTTTAGCAGCAGTAACTAAAGAAGAGCATGCTGATGGTTTGGGGCCTTGCTCTTCTGTTACCCTGCTACTCTGGGAAATGGTGCTCCCACCATTTCCCTTTGCTCCAAATCAACAGGCTAAAGGAACAGGTGGAAGTGATACATTGTCTCCAAATTTAATTTTCTTCTGCCTGAAGCTGCTTTCCTCTCCTACCATTCTGGACTTTAAAAAATCTCTCCTCAATTTATGTAGGTGAGTCCCTTTTCTACTGCAGCCCCTGCCAACCCTACCAATATTCAATTTTCTGCTTTTCCCTGACATAATTGTTGCAGTCTGGGAGCTGCGGTTCGAGAGTGGACCCTTGAGCTGAACCACCCTGGGTAGAGTAGCTCGGGAGGCGGAGCCACAAGCACAGGTCTTCGCCCGGGAACCAGGAACCCCCCAGGAGGAGCCCGTAGGGTCCTGGAGCCTTGGGACTTAGGAGACACACGTAGGGGTCTTCACCCGGGAGCTGGGAACCCTCCAGGAGGAGCCCGTAGGGTCCCAGAACCTTGGGACTTGGGAGTGCAACTAAGCACCCGGGAACCAGGACACCCCAGGAGGAGCCCATAGGGTCCCAGTCCCCTGGGACTTCTGCACAGTGATAGTCTATCTAGGAAGGCCCGGGCAAGGGTAAGCACAGAGTCCAGTAGCAAGAGCCAATAGGCCAGGGAGCACAGAGCAAGCGGAAGCAGGATCAGAGTCAGTAATGTCTTGACTGGAACTTGCAGGGTGCAAGATGGGAGCCAGCAGTGAGTAGGCCAGAGCCTGGCAGGAAGTAGAAGGTAACAGGACCCAAGACAGTCTGGCAGCAGTTCCAGTCCAGGCCTGCAGGAGGCACTGTCCGGAGGACAGGAGCATAGCAGCTGCGGCAGAGAAGCCGAGGGCTGAGGCAGGCGGCAGGCAGTAGTCGAGTCAGGAACGAGCAGAGGTCGGTGGCTGGCGGCAGGCAGAAGCAGAGTCAGGAACAAGCAGAGGTCGGTAGCTGAAGCAGAACAATGAAAGTGCAACTAAGAACTACACACTGTAGCGACCCTCGTTGCAAGGCCCTGAAGAGACGTCCGGACGCCGGTTATGAAGTCCTGGAGGCATGACGTCATCAGGGTAGGCGGGGCCTGCCTTCCGGGTCCTAGACGCTCAAGGAGAGCGTTCCTGCGCGCGCGCGAAGCCAGAAGGAGAGAGGGCAGCCATGCCAGTCGCCGCGTGGAGCGGCCCGCGCCACTGGGACCCCGACCACGTGGGACGCGGCCTCCCCAGCCACGGAGGTAGGTCCGGCACGGCCCCAGGGAGGGGGAAGCGGCGGAGACCGCAACAATAATGGAATGTGTTCATGTTAGTTCACTGCCTACCAGGGTTTTGCATATTACAAAGAAGTTTTATGTATTGGAATTATACCTGTACCCCTACTCACAGTACCACTTTACTGTATATGTGGAGAATTGTCTGTCATACACACAGACACATACATACATACATACACACAATGGGTGCTGTGCTGCATTCAGTGCCATGCAGTAGTGCTGACAGACTCCACACACAAAAAAATCATTAACTGAAAAAACTGGCAACCTGGTAAAAACCCTTCACTTCAGTGTCTGTGCATTGCTCAGTGCTCACCTCACTGGTTCCAAGACAGACAGAGACAAAAAAAAAATTGAACTATTATAACTCTCCACACTACCTCCCACCATAGTTCCCTGAGTGATCGCTCATACATTTTGGAGTGTTGCTCACATGGTCACTTACATGCTTATTTTCTTTGTGCTATATACAGAAATGCCACACTCATACTGGCACTCCAAAAAATGTGTTGCTCACACAAAAAATATTTTGTTCACATCTAGTTACTCCTTAGAGGGAGCACTGCCTCCCACCCAGAAACTCTCCCAGTGAAGAGAAAAATCAGCAGCAAATGCCACTGCCTGTCTTTCTCTGGTGACTGGCATAGTGAATGAGACCAGTGTAGCACAGAGAAGATTAGAAGTAGCCTACCAATGCCAAAAATCCAGAAAGCTTAAGCTGTTTTCTAAAAGCTCTGTGAAAATTTTATTCTAGCTTATACTTTTTTGAGCAAAGCTAGAGAGAAAATATAATGTCTCTCACACACGGGCCGATATAGTAAAAACTGCGGGAGAGCCGGCGATCCGAGGTGAGTACCCGCTCTTCCGATGCGCGCCCAGGCCATGCTCCTCGGCATGCAAACGAGTATTTAAATGAGGGCCCGCAGTAATAAGGAGGCGCTAGGGACACTAGCGTGTCCCTAGCGCCTCCTTATTGACAGAAGCGGCGGCTGTCGGCGGGTTTGACAGCAGATGCTCAATTTTACCGGCATCGGTTCTCGAACCACGTCTGTCTTCCACCCCACGGGCCGCAGGCAGATTTAAATTTTTTTTTAAAAATTTTTAATTTTTTTTTATTTTTGGGGCCTCCGACTTAATATCGCTATGATATTAAGTCGGAGGGTGTACAGAAAAGCAATTTTTTCTGCTTTTCTGTACACTTTCCCGGTGCTGGCCGAAATTTACTCCTGCCTTTGGACAGGCGTTAATTTCTGAAAGTAAAATGTGCGGCTACCCATAGACAGCATGTAGTGGAGATCCTTTCTTATCTTCACCAGCACTAAATTTTTGCCGTGTTTGATCAGTGTGTGAACAGAATCAAGTCCTCTTCTTGGGATATGCAACCTCAGTTTGAGGTTTTGAGATAAGGTAACTGCAGTACTTAATTGGCCAATACTTTTCGGTCTCAAGGTGCTCAAAAGTTTTCTGGCCTTTGTTAAGCATTATCAGTGCTTCATTCAAAACTTCTCCAAGGTAGTGGCTCCACTTTTTCTTTTTAATAATTTTTATAGCCTGCAATGTCTGACTAATGTCCAGCACAGGTAACTTCAAAAAACTCATAAAATCACAAACATACATAAAATAATATACTTACAGTAAAATAAAAAAAAAATAAAACAATCATAACAACTATAAATATACTTCCTTAAAATATAACACCTTTAATTTTCTCCTAAAGATCTTAATATCTAATGTCTCTAGTAGCTTTCCTGATAGGGCATTCCACAGTGTGAGTGCCACTTATGAAAATGCCCTAGAATGCACTATTTCCAATTTATAATTCCTAGTAGAAGGCATTGCTAACAGACCAGAATCAGAGGATCTTAATATCCGAGTAGGCACAGGCATTTAATAACCTTGCCACTGCATGTGGGATCAACTGCAAAACCATTATATAAATTTGTGATGGCCCAACATACACATAAGGGGACACCACAGAATGTGCAAATTCAGTGGTCCTTTGAAGAAATAAAGCAACTCTTTGCATCAGCTCCAATCCTGCATCACTCTGATCCAGCCAGGCCTTTCATCTTAAAAGTGGATACCTCCAAGGTTGGAACAGGTGCAGTTTTGTCACAAAGAACCAATCTGGATTCTTGGCTCAGCCCATATGATTACCTTTCCCAAAAATTCTTGCCTGCAGAATGCAATTATGATGTGGGAAACCAAGAACTCCTTGCCATTAAATGGGCTTTGGAAGTGTGGAAACACCTGCTGGAAAGAGTCACATTTCCAATTACAATATTTACAGATCATAAAAATTTACTTTGTGTTGAGGCTATGAAATGTCTGAACTCCCGGCAAGCCTGGTCGACCATGTTTCTCACTCGGTTTCAGTTCATTAATTCATATCATCCCGGCTCAAAGAATGTTAAGGTTGATGCATTTTCATCACACTTTTCCTCTGAAGAAACTCCTGTTCCTTACAATAAAGGCCTCATAATATCAGCCTCAAGAATCATTGCAAATACAGTCAGGAGTGATCAAATGAAAAAATCCTCATGGAGTCTTCATTCAAGGAAGCTCCTGTAGAGGTTCTCTTTAGGCATACTTTTGTTCCAGACACTTGTCATCCAGATATTCTCAAATGGGGGCATTATTCAAACTCTCTGTATACCCAAGGATTAAGAAAACTTTTGAATTGATTTCCAGCATCTTCTGTTGGTCTTCCTTGTGCAAGGATTGTATGACTTATATCTTGGCCTGACTAGAAAGTGCTAGAATCAAGGTCTCTTGTGCCAAACCTTCAGGTAAATTGCACCCATTAATGATTCTTTCTATATTATGGACTCAACTCTCCACAGACTTTATCACGGAGCTTCCAATTTCTACTGACTGTACTGCCTTCTTAGTGGTAGTGGAACTTTTTCCCAAATGATGCACTTTATTCCCATTATATTTGGCCATCATCTTTGTGGAATCCCGACCACTATTGATTCAGAATGAGGTCCCAATTTGTCACCAGATTCTAGAGGGCCTTGGTATCAATTTACAATTTTTTTCAGGACACCATTCCCAGACTGATGTTCTTATGAAGAGGATCAACAAAGATCTTAAGCAGTTCTTTAGATGCTTTGTCTCTGCTCAACAGAATGATTGGCCCTGATTGCTTCCTTGGGATGAGTTAGCAATTCTACGAGAGTTTCTCCATGCTTCACAGTCTACAGCTGACATCCTTTGTCTATCTTCTTCCACTCCATCTACTAAAATTCCTGTGGCCAATGACTTGATGCAACACTTCCAGAAAACCTGGGTACAGGTGAACAATAATTTGGAGAGAAGAGATTTGCTGATCGTCATCATAGTTGTTAACCACAATTTTACATCAGTGATGAGGTCTGGCTGTCTACAAAGAATTTATGTCTGAGGCTCCCCTATGCTAATTTTATTTATTTATTTATTTATTTAGAAACTTTTATATACCGGCATTAGTAGGTACATCATACCGGTTCACATAATAACTTAAAGCTTGGAAAATACATTTCAACAAGGAGAATGTAACTGGGCGGGGGGTAAAATAAATAAGCAGTAGGAAGGATAGATAAAACAAGAAAGTCATAACCAGAGAATACAATTTATAATTTACAATGGTAGTCTCCTTAATATAAGGAGAGGGCAATCCCCTGGAGGGGGGGGACTACGAGGGGAGATGGAAAAGTTATTCTGGGTAAGCATGGTTGAAAAGAAGTGTTTTTAGTATCTTTTTGAATTTAATTGCACACGGTTCAATGCGCATGTGGTCAGGTAGAGAGTTCCAGAGAGCCGGACCGGCAATAGAGATAGCACAGTCGCGGGTAGAGGAGAGATGAGCCATTTTCAGGGATTGGACATGTAGGGTGCCTTTGTTTGTAGATCTGGTGGCTCGGGTGGACTGGGGGGCAGTGAACGGGAGGTCGAGCCAGTTGGAATTGTGGGAGTGGATGGACTTGTGTATTATGGTCAAAGTTTTGTAATGTATACGGGACAGGATGGGGAGCCAATGTAAGTCCTTGAGGATGGGGGTAATATGGTCGTGTTTACGTGCGTTGGTAATGAGTCTTGCCGTAGCATTTTGCAGTAGTTGAAGGGGTATAATATCAGCCCCAAGTACATTGAGCTAGATCTCATTATTGAGTAATTCATTCTAGAAGCCATGAGCCTTCAGCTTCCCAGCTCTCTTAAGATACCATCATCACTTCATGTCTACTTGTTGAAACCAGGTACTCAGGCCCAGCATGACCCACTGTGCAGCAGCTGTGAGTGGGCAGTGACCAGGAGGCCATTGGTCAAACCTATTCCACCTGAGGCTGAAAAAAGCAGCCGAAGAGATGAGACTCTATGGCCACTGGGGGATCCCATCCCACCTAGCAGCCCAACAGAAGAAGAGGTCTCATCCTGGCGTCCCATCCTACCCTGGTGGCCCAATGAAAAAGGAGGCCTCACAGCCACCAGAGGACCCCATCCCTACTGGTAAGCCAATCAAAGAGCAGACCCAGCGGCTACGTGGGATCCCATTTTACTCAGTGATCCAGAGGAACAGCAGGCCTTGTGGCCATCCTGCCCATGCCCTTTGGCCACCAGAGAATCCCATCTCACCTGGTGGCCCAAACAAAGAATGCTTTTTTGTTTTTTTAGTTTCATAATTTTTTTTTGTTTAGGTTTTTGTTTCGAAAATAGTGCACACTATTTTCAAATAATGTACACTATATGCAAATAGCACACACTATTTTCTGAAACCAAAAACAAGAAAAAACCTGAGTGTCAGACCCCAGGAGTCTCAGAAGACCATGTCCCAATCCCAGCCACTCCTGGAAGTGGCCATTTGCCCAGAAAAAGTAATATTTTTAAAAATAAAACCCTGGTCACAGGTCCTGCACCCACCCTCCCAGCCCCTCTACTTTTTAAACCCTCCCCCTGGGAGCTGCCCCCTCCCACCCCCAATCCCCTCCAATTCACCAAATCATGCCTTGTGGTCTAATGGGGACCCAGGAGTAACCCCTCAGCTCCCAAACCTGACAGGCACCATTTTGAAAAATGGTGCCAGCTGATCTTTGCTCCTGTCATGTCATGAGGCTAACAGTGCCATTGGGTAGCCCCAGTCACATGAAAGGGGTAAAGGGTGGCCAGTGTCATTTTTCAAAATGGCAGCTGCCAAGTTCAGGAGCAGAGTAGTCAATCCCATGCCCCCAAAAGACCATCAGGCATGATTTGGTTTGTCAGGGAGGGGTTCAGAAGGATAGGCCTGGGTGGGACATGAAAGAGGCAGCTCCCGGGGGCAAAAGACTGCAGATTGCACATTGCATTGACAAAATGATATAATGCCCACATTACTAATAGTTTTGTATGTATAATATCTGGGAGCACTGAAGTGTAAACTGAGCATAGATTAGGCTTCCAGTGCTGCCTATCCAAGGCTGGAGCCACAGGGAGCAGGTAAGTGAGACCCTTGCTCCCGGCAGAGATAATGTTTGCCAACGAGAGGGGGAGATGGGATGAAGGGGCAAGCTTTGTTTTATACTGCGGGAGGGGGGTTTTCAAAGTACAGGGGGATCACAAATATAAAAATGAAACTGGGGAAGGGAGGGGGGAAGTCAGCCCCGAAATGTTTGTGATTTCAAGAGTGCTGGACAAGACAGGGCAATTTTATGGAAACAGTTAAAAGTCACAGTCTTTTGGATTTTTTTTTTTTTTTTTTACACTGACTGCACTACTCACCAGGATATCTTGAAAAGATATTCGGTTAAGTAGCAACTTATCCAGCCACACAGGGCTGGCTAACTTTAGATTTGCTCTGAAGAAGAAGAAGCGGGTGCCTGTGGTGCCGCTGGTGAACCCGATCCCACCGGCGGCAGGAGAAGGAGGCCCATGGTGCTGCCAGTGGACCTAATCCTACTGGCGGCAGAAGAGGAGGCCACAAGAGAGGAAGCCCGTCCTACAGGTCCTCCTCCAGTGCTGGCCCCGCAGTATTGAACTCTTGTGGTACTAGTGTGTGTGTATTGGGGGGGGGGGGGGGGGGGGGGGGGAGACTGCCTGGGAAGGATGTGTGTCTGTGTGAACGGGAGGCTGCCTGGAATGAGTGGGTGTGTGAATGGGAGGCTGTCTGTGATGGGTTTGTGTGTGTGTCTTTGTGTGTGTTTGTATGGGAGGCTGCCTGAGAATGGTGTGTATGTGAGTGAGTGAGTGTGTATGTGTGTGTGTGTGTGTGTGTGTGTGTGTGTATGTGTATGTATGAGAAGCTGCCTAGGATGGGTTGATTGTGTGTATGGGAGTCTGCATTGGATGGGTGTGTGTCTGTAAATGGGACATTGCCTGGGATGGGTGTGTGTGTGAATGGGAGTTTGACTTGGATGGGTGTGTGTGTTTGTGTGTGTGAATGAGAGGTTGTGAGTGTGTGTGTGTGTGTGTATGTGTGTGAGTGAGAATGAGAGCTTGCCTTGCATGGATGTGTATGTGAATGGGAGCCTGCCTGGGATGGGTGGGTGTGTATGCACATGCATGCATGGAATCTTCCTGGGATGAGCAGGATGTGTGTGTGTGTGTGTGTGTGTGTGTGTGTGAGAGAGAGAGAGAGAGAGAGAGAGAGAATGGGAGCCTGCCTGGGATTTGGGTGGATATGAATGAGAGCCTGCCTGGGGTGTGTGCATGTAAATGGGATCTTGTCTGGGGGGGGGGGTGGTGTGTGTGAGAGAGAGAAGACAGAGAAAGAAAATGGGAGCTGCTGGTTGATCCCAACCAGAGAAGAGCTGGAGACGCCTGTGGGTTTGTCTGTGTGTATGAGTTTGTGTGTGGATGTGTATCTACTGTATAAGAAAAAGAGGAGAAAGTTTGTGCATCCCATCCCACTACTCCACGACAATCCCTGGGTGATTGTAAATCAAAAATTCCCAGGAATGGAAAGAGTGAATTTTTTAAATCCTTTTTAGTTTTATTTTTCAGGTGTTATTTGCTGTGTCTGCTGTTTTGAAATATTTCATTGGTGTTTGGGACGTTTAAAAAAACTTGCATATGAGTTATTAATAATTTGATCTTTTATTCATCAGCTTTTTTTGAAATATTTTTAGTATGTTTTTAGTATTATGATTATGTATTTATTTTATTTCTTGATTATATTGTTTGATTTCCAGTTTGGTTTCCAGTTCAGTTTTTATTTACACGTTTGTATTTCTACTTTATGGTTGCTGTATTCTGTATTTGGTGTGAGCGCCTGTTTATGTTCTGCATGTGTGACTGAGGTGAGGCATTGTCCTAATAGGAGGTGTATTCGAGCTTTCAGAGGGTCAAGCCCACACCCAACGCACATCGCAGTAGGCCTAATACCATATGGGTTCCAAGTGTCTTTTTTGCAGGGATTTCTGGTTGGCATCACAGGAGTGCATGTAAATATAATTTGATATTTTTACCTCAGAATACTGTACATTGATATTGTTTCATGTAAAATATAAATGCATAACTCTTAACTGTATGTGTGGAATGGGGTGGGGGGCATTCTGCAAGGCTATAAGGTTTGACTGGGGCACCTAATACCCTTGCACCAGCCATTGGTACGGGGGGGGTAAACTTTTAAAGTTTTTATCACTGAAGGGAGCTGGGCATTTTTTGGTGGGCCCAGGACAGAGAATGAATGAACGGAGGATGGGGGGGGGGGGGGGAGCACAATAATTGTTTGCACGGGGCAGCAAAATTAATTGCACCGGCCCTGGTGATAACCTTTACATTTGACAAAGCTATTGTAGAGAAAATCTAAATTCCACCATGTATCTTGGGGGTCTTTGTGCCACTCGGCCTTGCTTCCATGCCCAAACCTTATACCTTGGAGTTCTCTTTGCCTCTATGCCTTGCTGTCGTACCCTAGAGCTAACACCTTGCCAGTTGTGTGTGTGTGTGTGTGTGTGTGTGTGTGTGTGTGTGCGTGGGGGGGGAGGGGGAGGGGCGGCTTTGCACCTCTCATGGTGGTTTGGGGCCACATGGAGGTTTTCCTGCCACATTTTCTGCTTTGTTCCCCCTTCATGCTGCCCTAGGTTGCTAATCCATTTTTGGTACCAGTTTGCCACATGGGATGCCGCCAAGGGTTCATGGTTCTATTGCTGGTGCCCTCTTTTGGAGCTTTGGGGTGTTCTTCCCACTTCTTTGCTCCTCATACAGTGACTTGGTGAAATCCTGCCAGTGCTGGTGCCCCTTTGCCCCTTTACGGAGTCGTGAGCTATTCATGTCACTTTTCATGCCACTTTCCAGTCTCCTCAGTCGTGTTAGGTATCTTGGAGGTTTTCTCCCCTTCTGTTGATTTCTTCCCACAAGTTTTAAGAAGACTGATTAGAAAACTCCTATTCTGGAGCCCAATATAAACTGAAATTTACCTGTAATGCTTCCCCCATTGATTTTAACCACAAACTAAAAAAGATTTTTTTTCTTATACAGCACCAGCCATCAACGCCTGAGGGCTCAACCTAAGGGGAAGTTGGTGAGTATAGGCAGCAGACACTCAGTTTTCTTTGCTCTTACTGTCACCAGTCTGGATTTTCCACTTCAGATGTTAGGCCACTTTATTTATTTATTTATTTATTGAATTTGAAAGATTTATATCCTGCTTACCCCATTGTTCACAGCAAGTTACAATTAAAACATACATAATAAAATACCCTACAAAAATATTTGAGGTACCATAAAGTAATTGCTTACATAGAGAGATAAAGCACAGTTGAAGAAATAGGAAAATGCAGAACTACTGATAGAGTAGAAGTAAAAATTTGCACTCTGTCAACAAACTGGAAATAACTGTTTTCAGCTGTACTTTGAGTGATTGAGTGCAAGAGACCTGATATACGCACTGCGGTAAAGGGTTCCACAGATGGGGACCTGCAATAGAGAAGGCACAATCACGTACTTCCCCTAGCCCAGCCTTTTGAATAGAAGGTACCTCAAGCAGGCCGGAGTCTGCAGAACATAAACATCTTTCTGGATTTGTGGTGCTTGAAGACTGAAGTTGACCACCCCTACTCTAAAGCAAGAGTAGGGAATTCCAGTCCTCAAGGGCAGCAAACCAGTCATGTTTTCAGGATATCCTTAATGAATATGCATGAGAGACATTCGCATGCACTCTGCCTTGGTTGTATGCATATTCCCTTCCTAATAATTCCTAACATTCTGTTTGCTTTTTTGACTGCCACAACACACTGAACAGACAATTTCAGTGTATTATCCACTATGATGCTGTTACGCTCTGCTGTTCGGAGGCCCCAACTGCAAGCAGCCTCACTCACTTGTCTACTCTGCTCCAGACTGCTGCTGCTTGCTGCCACTCCCACGTGGCCTGGGATGCTCCTCTTCATGGCCCTGGTTCCGTTGCTTCTGTGCTTCACTTCATTGCGGCAGAAACGCCGCTGATGCCGCTGCTCTGCTCCTGCCTGTCCCTGGGCGATGCTTAGATGTGGGAGCACGTGCACCTCATCTGGATATTTAAAGGACCAATGGCGGGAAAAGCCCCATGGCCCCAACAGATGATGTCATCAGTCTGTGCCATCTTCAGTCCTATAAAAGGGCCACTTCCTCAGGGCCTTCGCATGGATCCTCACAGTCATCTGTAGTTTCATCTCCTTGCCAGGTTCTCCTTGGTCTTCTTGTTCCATGTTAGATGTTCCTTGTCTTCTGTGAATGTTCCTGGTCTTGTTCCTCATCGTAGCTCTTTCATTACCTGTTCTATGTCCCTGATGTTCCATGTTCCTGATGTTCCAGTCCTGGTCCTGATGTTCCAGCCTCTGGCTTTTCTTCCTGCTTCCATGTTCTTCCTGCTTCCATGTTTTCTTCCTGCTTCCATGTTTCCTTCTTGTGCTTCATGGCACAAGTCCTGACTTCATGTCTACAGCGCAAGTCTCCAAGAGGCCCTTGTTTTTAACGCCAAGGTCTGCTCCTAAATCTGAGTTTTGAATCCTGAGTCTTGAATCCTTGAATCCTAAGTCTTGAATCCTGTTTCCGGTCTTCAGAGTTCCTTGTTCTTGCTTCCGTCCATGCCCAAGACTCAAGCCAGAGCCTGCTCCACTTCAGCATGGTCCACAACCAGCCACGGGCGGCTGTGTAGGGTACGCTGCAGTGCAGTCCTCACTCCGTACCAGTGCCTGAATCCTGAATCCGAACCTGAGTCTTCCAAGTTCCTCGAGTCTTTGAGTCTTCCAAGTTCCTTGAGTCTTTGTTCAGTTCCACGCCTTGTCATGTTCCTGCCCTCAGACTTCATCTGGCCTCACCACTCATCGTTCCCAAGCAGCAGGTCCAGAAGGGCTACCGAGTGGCCAGAGGGCTACTCTTGAGCCTAGAATTGCATTGCTGGGTCTCACTTGGGCATGTAGGTCCAGTAGAGGTCTGATCCTGCCTTGTACCAGTTCCTGTGATGTTCCACGCCCAATCTTGTTCCAGCACCAGCCTGTGTTTGGACAGTCTCACCTCCCATGGTGTGTGCCTTGGGGCTCCGCCCCGAGCCACGTCATGGTCCAAGAGCTCACATCTCTCCAGAGTAAGTGACCGCATCCCCGCATTTGCAACAGACGCCTCTTTCCTGGATGGTAATTCCTAATGTGGAACCTAACACTGTGTAACCACAGTAAGGATTATATTTCCCTATATTCATCATCTTGCACTTGTCCACATTAAATTTCATTTTCCATTTGGATGCCCAATCTTCCAGTCTCACAACGTCCTCCTGCAATTTATCACAAACTGCTTGAGATTTAACTACTCTGCATAATTTTGTGTTATCCACAAATTTAAGCATCTCACTCATTGTGCCCCTTTCCAGATCATTTAAATATATTGAAAAGCACCAGTCCTAGTACAGATCCCTGAGGCACTTCACTGCTTACCTTTTTCCACTGAGAAAACAGACCATATACTCTTATTCTCTGTTTCCTGTCTTTTATCCAGTTTGCAATCCACAAAAGGATATCACCTTCTATCCCATGATATTTTAGTTTTCTTAGATGCCTATCATGAGGGACTTTGTCAAACGTGCTTTGAAAATCCAAATATACCACATCTACCAGTTCACCTTTGTCCATATGTTTATTCACCCCTTCATAAAAATGTAGATTTGTGAGGTAAGACTTCCCTTGGGTAAATCCATGCTGGCTATTTCCCATTAAACCATGTCTATCTAAATGTTCTGTGATTTTATTCTTTATAACAGTTTCTATGATTTTTCCTGGCACTGAAGTCAGGCTCACCAATCTATAGTTTCCCAGGTCTCCCTTGGAGCCCTTTTTAAATATCGGGGATACATTGGCCACCCTCCAGTCCTCAGGTACAATAGACGATTTTAATAGTAGGTTACAAATTTTTGCTAATAAGTCTGAAATTTCATTTTTTAGTAGAGATGTGAATCGTGTGATCGATCGTCTTAATGATCGATTTTGGCTGGGTGGGGGAAGGAATCGGATCATTGCGGTTTTGTTTTTTAAATATCGTGTAAATCGTAAATCGGGGGAGGGTGGGAAAACCGGCACATTTTGCAATACTCGTTGCAAAATGGCGCCGGCCATATGGCCATATTGCCGTAT
Organism: Rhinatrema bivittatum; assembly: GCF_901001135.1. Lineage (NCBI taxonomy): Eukaryota > Metazoa > Chordata > Amphibia > Gymnophiona > Rhinatrematidae > Rhinatrema > Rhinatrema bivittatum. The sequence continues at coordinate 88,378,952 of NC_042616.1, forward strand.
TGCAAAATGGCGCCGGCCGTATGACCGTATGGCCGGCGCCATTTTGCATTACGGCAACACGATTTGAGTGCAGGAGGTCATTCCCGGACCCTCACTGGACTTTTGGCAAGTCTTGTGGGGGTCAGGAGGCCCCCCCAAGCTGGCCAAAAGTCCCTGGGGGTCCAGCAGGGGTCCGGGAGCGATCTCCTACGCTCGTGACGTTGGGGGACAGGAACCAAAATGGCGCCGGCGCTACCTTTGCCCTGTCATATGACAGGGCAAAGGTAGCGCCGGCGCCATTTCTATCAACGCACCCGTGGCCCGAGAGTGGAACATCACACCGGGACCCCCCCACTGGACCCCAGGTAATTTAAGATATTTTGGGGGGGTTCGGGAGGGTGGGGGATTTATTTTAAAGGGTCGGGGTGGGTTTTAGGGTTGTTTTAGTGTGCCGGTTTTCCTGCCCTCCCCCTTTCCCTCCCCCTTCCCCCGATTTACGATTTTTGACGATAAATCGGGGGAATTCCTATTATATATCGCCTCTAACGATTTTTGACAATTTAAAATATATCGGACAATATTTTAAATCGTCAAAAAACGATTCACATCCCTATTTTTTAGTTCTTTCAGAACCCTGGGGTATATACCATCTGATCCAAGTGATTTACTACTCTTCAATTTGTCAATCTGGCCTACTACATCTTCCAGGTTCACCATAGTTTGGTTCAGTTCATATGAATCATCATCCTTGAAAACTTTTTCCAGAATGGATATCTCCCCAACATCGTCTTCAGTAAACACTGAAGCAAAAAATTCACGTAGTCTTTCCATAATGACCTTATCTTCTCTAAGTGCCCCTTTACCTCCTCGGTCACCTAACAATCCAACTGACTCCCTCGTAGACTTTCTGCTTCAGATATATTTTTTTAAGTTTTTATTATGAGTTTTTGCCTCTATGGCCAAATTCTTTTCAAGTTCTCTCTTAGCCATTCTTATCAATATCTTACATTTAACATGATAATGCTTTATCCTATTTTCCTCTGATGGATCCTTCTTCCAATTTTTGAATGAAGATCTTTAGCTAAAATAGCCTCTTTCACCTCACTTTTTAACCATGCTGGTAATCGTTTGGCTTTCCTTCCACTTTTCTTGACCATTGGAATGTATCTGGACTGCACATCTAAGATGGTATTTTTAAACAATGTCCACGTCTGTTGCACACTCTTTACCTTTGTAGCTGCATCTTTCAGTTTGTTTTTAACTATTTTCCTCTTTTTGTCAAAGTTTCCCTTTTGAAAGTTTAGTGCTAGAGCCATGGATTTACTTACAGTCCCTCTTCCTGTCATTAATTCAAATTTGATCATATTATGATCACTATTGCCAAGTGGCCCCACCACTGCTATCTCACCAGATCCTGGTCTCCACTGATAATTAGATCTAAAATTGCTCCCTCTCTTGTCAGTTCCTGAACCAATTGCTCCATAAAACTGTCATTTTTCCATCCAGGAACTTTATTTCTCTAGCTTGTCCTGATGTTACATTAACCAAGTCAATACTGGAGTAATTGAAATCTCCTATTATAACTGCATTATCAATTTGGTTTGCTTCACTAATTTCTCTCAACATTTCACTTTCCATCTCATCATTTTGGCCAGTTGGCCAGTAGTATACTCCTATCACTATACTCTTCCCCAACACACAAGGGATTTCTACCCATAAAGATTCGATTATGCATTTGGACTCTATGCCATCCTGGACATAAAGCGCCACCCCACCACCAAGTTGTTCCTCTCTATCATTGCAATATAATTTGTGTGCTGGTATAGCACTATCCCATTTGTTATCCTCCTTTCATGTATCTGAGACACCAAATTAAGTCTATGTCATCATTCACTGCTATACATTCTAATTCTCCTAACTTACTTCTTAGACTTCTGGCATTAGCTTACAAACATTTCAAACTGTGGTTTTTGTTTGTATTTACATTCTGCTTTTCAGTTGTCAGGGATAATTTGGAATCTTTTAGCTCAGGCTGTTCTTTACTTATAGGCATTTGGACTACTTTTCTTATTATTAGAACCTCACTGTCGGGATGCCCTAACTCTAATGCTTCATTAGTATTCTTTGAAAATACCTCCTTCTAAACCATGCGCTGCTGAATGCCTGTCGGCTTTCCCCTTTGTTCTAGTTTAAAAGCTGCATTGTTTCCTTTTTAAAGATTAGTATCTAAAGGATCATTGCCCTCTACATCCCTCTTAGGATACTGCCCACTGCATAAATAGACAGAAGAATAGAGAGGAAATGGGGGGAGGGTGGGATGGAGATAGAGTGTTTGAGAATGAAGAATAGTGAGTATCTAACAAGGAGAATACAGTCATATCTGTAATCACATTAGTGTCTTTGTCTCTTCTGCACTGTACAACATAATTATTAATTGGGATAAAAGCATCTTAAAAGGAGTTGCATATCTACAGAGAGAAGACTAATTTATGCCAGTCAAGTCTTCTGTCACCCTTAGGATGAGCCAATAGCCATGTATATGAAACCCTATCACCACTTCCACAAACAAAATACAAGGCTGGTTTATATGGGAACCCGGGCATCCATGTGATGGATCATAAATGAATGCTGTGGCCAGGCAAAGCCTAGTTAGCACTCTCGATGTTAGTTCTTCAAGATCCAGCCTGGCATGAAAGGTTATACTACTTGAGGCTTAAGATCTCCTGAAAGGGTCAAAAATAGGCGGGTTACTCACATATCTACAGCTGTGCACATCAAAGACAGATCCATATGAGCTAGGCCAAGTCAGAAAAAGTTAGATCATATCCCCATCTCTTATATTTGCTGTCTTCACTTCGATCTATTAAACAATCATCTATATAAGCTGCATAAAATGATGTGACATGGATGAAGACCTTTTAAACTTGTCTGCTCTGCCACCCTTCTAATAACATAAGGGGCTTTCATGCAGCACTCATCATGTGATTTCCTCATTGTCTCACTGATCTTAAGAGATGACAGCTGCAATGCCGGGACTCCTTATTGTCTGAAAGAAATTGTTCTGATGATGCTGTATTGAGAAACAGGAGAGGTATCCTGGAGGGTCCTCTTACCTAACCTTGGAAGTACTTTTATCTATACTTTAATCCCTGATTTTAGATAATACTCAATTTAGGAGTTATTTGTATAATCGATTGTTCTATCTGTATAGTATTGACAGGCCATAATTCCAGGTTAAAAATGCAATGATATACTTAAGCTAGATATGTTATGTGCTGATTTGTAATGTTTTTCATGCTTTTGCTTTTTAGATCAATGATAGACAGGCTAGCATCTTATTTTTTGAGAGGAGGCGAGATCCTGAAATCTTGCTTAGTGGCTAGCAGGCCAGGGATAATAGAAATGGTAAACTATCTTGCTAACTGTTAGAGGGCCAAGGCTGGTACCTCACACAAAGAGGGAAGATGTAATGTGTTATATACTGCCATAGTGTACGTACAGTTTATCTGCAACTGAATGTTTAAATGACTGTAGATATGTATATGGCCGCAAGTGAGAATTCAGAGTGACTGACTGTTATGCCAAACTTCTATGAAAGCATGGCTGCTGTGTCTGATTCATGCATTTTTATATTTCTTATTTCTGGTGTCAGTTTGCATATGAAATGTTTGGTGTTATGACTGATGAATGGTAAGCAGAGTTAGTGTATTTATGGTGTGAGTGAAATATATATGGAAAGTAGGTTGTATACAGAGGTATCATTGTATGTAGTAGTGCAATGAAGAGTATGTATAAGTGAACCATGCAAGTTAGGATAATTGTAATGTATGATAGTACAGTAAGCAAAATTTGGAATCCATACAGTATAAGTAGATAGGGAGTTAGAATTAAACTGCCCATTTCAATAGATATGTGACTACAGAGTTACATCCATGCATTATGAATTATGTGTGTTTACCACTATTTGATGTAATGCACTATTGTTAGCATATTATTGTATATTTTAAATGTTTGACTGCTTGTCGTTCTACTTTGTATGTATTTATTTTGTTGTACATTGCCCAGAGTTTTTATTAAAGTGACAAAAAAAAATGTCAACAAATAAATAAATAAATGTATTGACTGCAAGTATTAATATAGGAGGTGAGATTGAACGAGTGTGACACACAGTGAAGAAGTAAGGATATGAATGAAAGGAAAATTAGGTTTAGAATGTGACTGCCACAAAAAGTGTCCTTTACTGTTTGCATCAGCATCTTCACGGGCACTGGAGCATGAGGCCAGAGAGTACAGGTGTACTGGTTTTCAGCTGTCTTGTGAGGAGCACATTTTTATAAAACTCATGAATACACTTTAGCTCATGTTCTTTTTGTCAGTCCTCCATCCTAGGAAGGTGGCTGCGATTCTAGGGTAGAATTCCCAGGCCATTCGGACCAAGGAGAATTCTTGGAGTCTAAGGAAAAATGACAGGAGTTGCATGGCACCTTATAGATAAACCAATTTATTAAAGCAGGAGCTTTCGAGGTCTCTGTCATTTTTGCCACACCAGACTAACACGGCTATCCCTGTGGAGTCTAAGGAGAATCCTGAGATAGAGAGGACCAGAAGGAGCATTAATGAAAGGGGGGATAGCTCCGTGCTCCTTGGTTTCACCGAAGAATTCCCTTGATCTAAAGAAGTGGAGATGCAGCCAGATGAAGGACAGCCAGGCTTCTGAAACTGCTTCCAAACTGCTGCTTACAGGAAGTCAGCAGGAGCTCATATGTACTTACTCAGGCAAATTGGCCAGTTTCAGCCATAAGTACCAGCTTTTTGGGTGCAGTGGATGCTCGATCACCGTCAATATTTACTTATTTGCAGTCATTTATTGAGTAAACACCTTCACTGTGATTAGGGAGGAGTCATTTGTGTTTTTAGCACCCTTAATCATTTTGAAAAGTTGGCTCCTATAGTTTTCATCTACTGGGCTGCAAAGATCCTCATATTATCAAGCAGATATCGTTAAAGGGAAAATCCTAAAGTAGAGGAACCTCTAAAGAGTACACTGTGAGGGGGTGTGGAAGGAAATGGTTCCCTAGAGCAAAGATTTTCTGTGACTGTGACTGGGGGGGTTTCTGATTTCTGTGTGGATTGCACCAGGCGCAAGTGCACAATTTGCCAAATAGTCCCATCTGCATCAAATACACCAGTAAAAGAATGTAATCTTTGAACAGCGCCAGACTGTGTGGTGGTGTGTTTAGTCCTACTAAAAGGTGTCAGAGGACGTTTCACGTGCCCGAGGGCTTTCCTCTGTCAGGAAGAAGCCTTGGGAGCCTGCATCCTAACTGGGCCTCTCAACTTCCAGAAGAATCCCTGCGTCCAGCTGGAAGGTGGAGCCGGGTCTGCCAGGATGAACCGGGGAACATAAAGTTCTGTTCAGAAGCTGCCTGCCCTTAAACCTGGAAAGCCCTTTCTTTTCCATGGGAACATTTAGGAAGTCTTTAAAAGCAGGAAAAGGTGTTCAAAAAATGTTTTCTTAGAACCTTTGGCTAGAATTAAAGATGAGAGTTTGATGGAGCAAGATTTTCTATTTTTCCCCAAACTGGAAGTTTTGCAGGGTCAAAATAGTGCCTGCTGACATGAAGAGCTGTTACAAAGCAGTGGCAGAGTTACTTCTGTTTGAGGGAGGAGTATATACATTCCAAGGAGGGAATAATTGTTGTGTACTGTATATATTTGGGCAAATTGGTATGGGAGGCAGGTCTTAGTCTATTCTGAAAGATGAGGGAATTAGTTAGTAAGTTATCTGCGGTGGCCTCATGCATGCCCTGAATATCTTTTTTTCCCCCCTTACCATTCAGAATATTATTTTTGCTGTTTATATGACAGATGCAATTCAATGTTTGTTTGTTTTTTCCACTATTCACCCTCTAAAGGGCAAAAATAATTTGGGTGACTTGAAAACGAAATGTTCAATGAGGCCACGCATCACCTACCATTTAAATCTATGAATTTCTTCCCGTAGAGCCCATGCTGCTAAAATTCAGGAGGTCAGTGGATCACAGCAAAATCTTTTGTTTCTTCTCTAAACAATGGAAGCACTAGCAGCATTGCAACCAGCTGTCTCATCTCTTGTGCAAGCAGACCAAGAATAGCCAAGAGAGAAAAAGAAAAAAAAAAGCAGTGTGGCAAATGAGCTCTTTATTGATTGCTTTCTTTGCTGGACAATTGAATTCTTGTTCAGCGAGAGTCACTGAAAGAATGCTTGACTGCTATCTGATCCTTCTTTGGCATCAACAGTAGTGTGACTCTGTGCATTTTCTGTAATGTTAGCGATGCTATATCATACCAGGAGTTGAGCAGTTCAGGTTCTATTTTCTGAACACAGACCTCTGTATGAGCAGATGACTCACAGTGTTACGTAACACTGCGTGCAAACCAGCATGGGAAAAAAAAGTCTAAGGTGAATACTGAAAATCCCTCTGTTGAAGGGTAAGGAATGGGCTTCTGAATGGTATCAAAGGATTACATAACATAAAATGGGCCATTCAATCAAGCTGACAAACAAAAGAGGCAAGAATAGGAACGGCCGAAATGTTGACATGCATGTCCAGATGGACACAGACCCTCTCAACAGAAACCGTTTTTTTTGTTTTTTTTTAATCTTTGGTCCCATTTCACTTCAAATGAACAAGCAGAGACTTGGGGAGAACAGATCAGGAATTTTCAGTTGTACCTTTAAGTTTAACACGCCTAACTTTTGTTGGAGATTTGTTTACAAACCGCCAGCAGGGTACTGACTCCTGGCAATCTGGACCGCGGTAAGCTTCCAAATTCTTACCAAGGAGCTCTTCCTAGCTTTGTTCAACTCATCGGATGATACAAAACAGCTGTGTTTGGGCTCTAATGCACATTATATCGTGTATATCGCACGATATATGCAATATTTTCATCTCCCCCACCCAGATAACCTCCCCTATTACAATCACCTTCTTTGCATGTGGTTTCCATGCATGAATAATGAAATGGTGCAAAGGAGATCATTACTAGTCAATTTTATGTAAATATTCTATCACGACCAACTGAGAAAGTGGTCAGCCGCGATAAAATATCCACACCTGTTTGAAATGTGTTAGGTGTGTGATGGGAGGCCTGGGACACTAATAAAGGGTACTGAGGATGCCACCACATATTTAAAGCAGCAGAAAAATATTTTTAAAATACTTCTGGTGAAACAGGGAGGTTGAGCAGGGGTCAGTACTGACCCCCGACTCAATCCGGAGCCGCCGGTCAAGATGGACCCAACTCCCCCAAAATGTGAAACATTTTAATAAAGAACCACGTGGTGATGGCCCTAATCCCCCCTTCCCCAAATCACACAATAAAATGTGCCCCCATACTCCAATACCACTACCCCTCACCCCCCAAAATACCAACATTCAACTCCCCACCCCAGCCACCCGAAGTACAACAATCAAACCCCCCCAACCCCCAGAAAAAAAAAGGTGCAGGGCCCCCACCCACTACCCTCAATCCCCCTCCAGGATCCCACGTCAGGCTCGGGTGCCATGTGGCCTGGATCCAGTCCCCAGACCTTATCCCAGAAGCTATGGAGCAAGATCATGGAGGCACTATTTTGGAAAATGGCACCAACTGGGCCGGGTATGAGGGTGCACCAGGCCCCAGTGCAGGATCCAGTTTAAGGTATGGGGAGTTCTGGTGGTGGGTGGGGGTCCTGCACCTTTTTTAGGGGGTAGGAGTTTGAATGTTATGACTTTGGGGAGAACAGGGGGTGGGGAGTTTAATGTTCGTACTTTCAAGGTGGGGTAGTGGTATCAGGGCACAAGCCTACATTATATTGTGTGCTTTGGGGAAGAGGTGCCTGGGCCTTTGCCACGTGGTTCTTTTTTTTTTTTAACTTTGTCACATTTGGGGGAGTCGTGGCCACCTCAACCAGTGGTCCCGAGTTGAGACGGGGGTCAGTGCTGACTCCGGCTAAACCTTCCCATTTGCCACATCTGTTTTTTTTTTTCAGGCCAGCGGCCCTTTAAGGCGATGGCAGTCCCATGAGATTTGGGGCCGCCATGGCATTAAAGGGCCACTCGCCGCATTCTTTGGTGCCGCGGAATTTCGCCAACGACACTAAAGAATGCGCCATACAGCCACAATGCGTTTTCGGGGGAGGAGCCTCACCATTGCGGCAACACCCCCCTGCGATAGTGCGAGAAAACATTGCAGCTTAGCACATCTAAGGGTCAGTAAGATATTCTTTGTTACCTTGGAATAATTCAACAGAAGCATCGTAGGATTCCCCTCCTTACATCTCTGGGCTACTTTTCTCTTTTAGCTCCGGACCTTCTGTAAAGTAAACTGACCCAGAATGCCATGGGGCTGATTGACCTATATGTAACTTTTCTTGTCACATTTTATAAGCCAACTGCCAAAAAAAAAAGAAAACCAAAACAAAACAGAGAGCCACAGAAAAAAATACAATAAACTTTCTGGGCTCCCTTTTCTGGAAGACCAGCCGGACTCCGTGTCCGGCTGGACGGCGTAATGTGGGCGCAGGCCCACTTCGGAGGCGCGTGTGGTTGGGGGAAGGGGGGGGGCGGGATAGGCGGGGGGAAGCGGCGTGGGGACACGAGTAGGTCGGCGACGTGGAGTACGCGACGGTGGGGGGGAGGGGGGGGATAGCAGGTGTGTGTCATCGGGTCGTGGGATCCAGGGATTGGCTCAGGGAGCGGGGGGGGGGGGGGGGGGGGGGCAGGAGGGGGAAGCGTGGAAGGCTGGGATAGGTGGGGAGGGAAATTCAAACTGCTGGTTAAGCAGTTGTGGTAACGCGGGCTTCAGTTGGCAGCTGGTGAGCGAGAGGTGGTCAGCAGGTTCGCGCGACCCTCCCACCCACCCTTAGTTCTATATGATTGTTTTTGGGGAATTGCGGTTTTGTTTGGGGGATTTGTCGCAGCGGGGGGTCCGAGCCATAACTGTTCAATTATATTGGTTAAGTTATTTGGATTTTGGTAAAGCCGACGGTGGTTGACAACTGAGGGCTGTTGTCAGGGTTTGGCTCCTTGCCGGATGAGGCGGGGGGCTGCTTGGCCAGACTCCTTGCAAGTTGGTGGCGGGAGTCCACCCGGGTTGGCTCCTTGCAGGAGAGTGGCGGGAGTCGGAACCTGGCGTGTGGGGGCCAAAGAGCGAACCGAGTGGCTGGTTAAGCTATCCTGCCGGAAGGTGGCGGATAGACTGGTGGGGGGTGGGCAATACCAAAGTCCTAGTTGTTTGTGTTAATGATATGATATAAGCTCGGACCACTGGATGATTAAAGCTGCGGCCTTGTTTTACCCACAATGAAATGTCTTTGTGATTATTTGATTATAAGGGGGTGGTTGCGAGCGAGTGAGGTCCTGCATGCCCACATTATTTACAGGGCAGGGGAACTCAGACTTTTTTAAGTGAAGGCCCACATAGGAAATTTCAATTTTCAAGAGGGCTGGGCAACCACGGAGTTTGGTAAGCAATGGTTGAAGGGGGGGGGGGGGGGGGCATATGTGGTGCTTTGGGCAATTTCAAATGCTGAGAAAGGGAGGAAACAGGGCTCCCAGGGTTGTGGCAGGTAACAGGCCAGTAATAATATTTCTAGATTTCTCAGAAGGTGGCAACCCTGTCACATTCCCGAGAACCCTGCTCCCTGGCATTCCCTTCTTCTACATGTGCCCCCCCCCTTCATTTTCCATTCCCCCACCCCTTTCATTCATTCCCTTTTCTCTTATCCTACTCCCCTTACTCCCCTCCTTTCCCTTCTCTATCACCTCAACCCCCTTTACTCATCTTCTCATTCATTTCCTCTTTCTCTCCTCTCCTTTCGCTCTTCATTTACACCTCCCCTCACTTCACTCATGCTTCTCATTCACTTCCTTCCATTTTACTCACCCCACTCTCCTCTAAACCTCCCTCCCTCACCCCTTCATTCACTCCCTTTTTTCTCACTTATGTTACACTCTTCTCACTTTTCTCCTCTTTCACTCTCTTCCCTCTCATCCCACTCTCCTCTCATCCACCCCACTCTTCTCTCAACCTTCTTCCCTCCTTTTCTTCAGCACTCATTCACTCACTCATTTCACTCTCCTCTCACCCTACTCCCATCTCCTCTCTTTTATTCCTCTTATTCACTCCCAGTCTTCTCACTACCCCCCTCTTCTCACCCTACTCTCCTCCTTTCCCTTCCCTCTCTAATCCCATAATTTACTCTCTTCTCTCTCATCCCATTCTTCTCTTACCCCTTCCCTCTGACCTAGACCACTCCTCTCAACCTACTCCCTCATTCTTCTCCCCCTCTCTCACTCCCTCTCCTCACCCCTCTCACTTATTCCCTTCTCTCCTAATCATCCCTCTCTCCTCTAACCTTACTTCCCTCCTTTCTCTCCCTTCTTTTACCCCTGCCCTGACTTCATTCCCTGCTTTTGTTTATCCTTTCCTGGCCAAAAATGGAGCTCTATGTCCTTAAGTTAGAAGCAATTTATGTAAACAGAATGTATGACTGTTCCCAGTAAGACAAAATATTGTTCCAAATCTTCATGCAATTTACTATATTTATTTTACAATTCCAAGCTTCCAATTGTTTGGATATACACAGGGAAGACAATGGAAAATAGAATATTTGGAAGATTATGAGCACAACTGTTCACAGTTTTGATAACAGCTTTTCTATTAGTAGTAACTTCATTAATTTATCAATTGAAGTCATAATGAATGACCTAGATATCAGTCTTCCCCCCTAGTTCCACATTGTTGAAAAGGAAGCGATCAAGAGCTTAGAGAGTAAGAATCAATGCAAAGGAAAAAAGTTATAGCATCCAAAGCATCATATATTTGGAATGTAAAAATACAAGGGAGCAGTGCAATATGAAAAATGAGATTTTTTTTTTAATTTCTATACCACTTTAGCCTTGGTTCAAAGCGGTTTACAACAAAGCAAATATAGCAACATACATTAAAACAAAGTAAAAGCTAAACATAATCATCATGCAGACAGGAATCTTCAAGAGCCAAAATGCACCACATAGTTAAATGATCAAAAGCCAGCTGGAACAACAACAATTTTTTAAATATATTTTTTACATTATATATTTTCCGCTTTTTGCACTTTTTCAGCGCTTCAAAGTGGATTACATTCAGGTACTGTAGGTATTTCCCTATCCCCAGCGGGCTTACAATCTAAGTTTTTGTACCTGAGGCAATGGAGGTAAAGTGACTTGCCCAAGATCAAAAGGAGCGACAGCAGGACTCGAATCCTGGTCTCCTAGTGTGTAGCCCAAATGATTTAAGACATGATGTTAATCTCACTAGTTCAGAAAGACTGTCCAGCAAACCAGACCTGCAATGGAAAAGGTCTTTTCTCGTGTTTTATCGAGGCATGCAAGTTTAACCGAGGTGACAATAAACAAGATTGTGAAGTAAGAAGTATAAGTTCTAGATTTTAGATTTTGAGAAAAGCACAAATCCATGCATAATTAGTATTGTTAGGAAACTTAAAAATGATAGTATCAACTTTATATTTAATTTTGCCATCAACAGGGAGCTAGTGTGGTTTGTGAACAACTCGAGTTGTACCTGTGAGAATACATGTGGCTGAAATTTGTGCAATCTGTAGCACCCAAATTGTAGACATACAGTAGATGTGACAGGGGCTTTGCCTGTCACTAATACAATTCCCAGTATTTTTCCATCATTAGGCATTGGGAGAGAGGTTTTGCATTTTTAAACTTCCCCTTGCCAAAACCCCACCTTTTAGGGGATAGGCTTCTTGGGATATATATAATTGCTGTGAGCATGCTCAGCTCTTTAGAGGGTTAGGTGTGGTAGGAAGAGCCAGATGGAAGGAGATACCCACAGAGGGTTGGGGATAGAGAATCCCCCTGAACCTCAAGCATAACCCACAGAATCCATAATCCACAGAATCCAATACAAAGCCTTTACCCTCAATCACAAATCCATCAACAACGAAAAGACTGACTGGCTAAAGGACACCCTTCATCCATACACCTCTCAAAGAAACCTGCGTTCTAAAAACACTGGACTACTTACCATCCCCTCCATCAAACAGGCACACCTCTCCTCAACGCGTGAACACGTATTCTCAATAGCAGGCCCACTCTATGGAACAAACTACCAACAAAACTCCGAACGGAACCCTCATCACAAAATTTCAAGAAAGCCCTAAAAACCTGGCTTTTCCGAAAAGCCTATCCTGATAACATCTAACCCACTCCTCTGAGCTCCAACCCCAAACCACCAGCTCTACAACCCCACCAAGAGATCTCATAACACCTCCAACAAAGGTCCATACTATCTCAATAATGTTAGCTATTATAACAGCAATGTTAAGAAACTAAACAGCGTATGTTATTCAATGTTATAATGTTATAATTGTTAAAGCACTACACAGATATAGTTTTTACAATGTTACCACGTTTGTTACAATGTTACAATGTAAAGATAATATGACCACCGTCACATTATCAAAAAAGTTATCTTGTAAACCGACATGATACCCACAGGTGAATATCAGTATATAAAAACAAATAAATAAATAAAAAGGAAGTTGGAGATTCCTTCAGGATTTTTTGAGTCTTTGGACATTGAGAGGATTTTGTTTTTGGAGCCTTGGGACCAGGACTCAGAGATTTGAAGAAGATTTTTGCTAAGATTGATCAGTCCAAAGGGAAGGGCATCCCCAGTATCCCAACAGACTGAATCAAGTTCCTTTTGTCCAAGTGACCAGGAAAGCAAGGGTGAAGAGATTTGAATTTTGGACTCTTGTACTGGAGACAACTAAGAAGTGAGGTTGGACTCTTGTATTGAAGACATTTGAATAGAGTTAGATTTGGATTACAAGTTGAAAGTTTTGACCCATGCTTTGGGATTTTTGCTATGGATAATGGTGCAAGGGACATGGACTATGAAACTGATTTTGATTTTTGTGTGATATTGGACTGGATGCTGTTTTTATAAGTTGCAGGAAAGACTTTATTTTGAACACCACTTTGGCATCATTGATTTATTTCTTGTGACTGCACCATAGGCCCTGGACTTTATCTTCTCTTCCCCATCCAGACTCAGACCTGGACCTATGGCATCCCTGAATATTGTTCCCAGCACAAGACAGGGTCCACCTACATAAAAATGGTACCCAACGTGGGGCCTGCTGGCATGGAGGACACATGGAATGTGTTGGAGGTAATTTTTGTACTATTTCTGACTTTTGCACCCGTTTTTTTTTTTATATTTAATAGTTTATTAAGATTTTAAACATTTATTACAATGTATCAAATCAAAGAACAAAATTTTTTGTCATAGGAAATTAATAATTACACAATTATTAAAAAATAATAATCCAGACCAAAACCTTTTAGTCCACATCAAGGGAGGATAAATTCAAATAATAAACCAAGGAAAATTGTAAATTTACACTTTACATACTGGAAAAATTTTTGATTTGCAGCTCATTATCTAGTCTCAACCACTTTCTTTATCTGAAAGAAATGTTTCTAAATGGGAGGGATCCTGAAACACAAATTTATTCTTTTGATAAACCACAATACACTTACAGGGAAATTTTAGGAAATATGTTGCTCCTAGAGCTATTACTCTGGACTTTAAATTTAGGAACTGTTTCCTCCTTGTTTGTGTAGTGCGGGATACGTCTGGGAAGAGTTGGACCTTTTGTCCACAAAACAGTAACTCCTTGTTCTTAAAATATTTCTGCATTATTAATATCTTGTCACTTTCTCTAGAAAGTGTAACAATCAATGTAGATCTAGTAGGTATATCATCCATTGAGGACTCTAAAAAAGCAGTCAAATTAGGAGACTGCTGCTGGACAATGTCCATCTCTTCCTCTCCCTCCTGCTTACTTAATTTTGTATTAACCACATAATATATTTTTGAAATGCATTTATCATCTATTGATGTGATCGCTAAATTTTCCACTAAATATTTTTTTAGTAATTCACTGGGAGATAGAAGTCTAGTCATTGGAAAATTCAAGAACCTTATGTTCCTTGCTCTGTTCTCATTCTCTAGATTTTCAATCTGCCGGTGAATACTAATGCTATCTTTTATAAAAGCATTATTTGCTGACTGAAGAGATGTTATCTGTAGAGTGGCCGCACCCGTTTTTAAATGTTTTGGGGACTTTGAATATTTTTCCCCATTAAAGATAATGGAGCAAAGATGGCCACCATCCTTGGCCAAGGAGGTTGGGCTATGGCAGGAAGCCCTCATGCTGTTCTACCCCAAGGAGGTGGTGCCCTTGGTACTCAGAGGGGAGCAGTTGAAGCTTCTCATGAAAATCCTAAGGATGTCAGCTTGGAAGAAAGAGCACAAGAGACTAAGATGGAACTGTCCCCTCATGGGGCAGACCCAAAGAACACATCCCACCAGCTTAGTAGCTCTCCCTGCCTCAGAGAGACTGAGGAAGACTGAGATCAAGTTCCATTGGATGGAAGGAGGAGCAATAGAGTAGGCCAGGAGGCCTGAAGAAAAAGGGCCTCTGAAATGGCAGGTGAAGGCCCAGCCAGGACAATGCAAGGGCTTGACCCAAAGGTGGCCCAGAGACAACTAAATGCCTGGTGTGTAAAAGGAGGTGGAGCAGCACTGCTGTGAAGAAAGGAGCCCTGGAACTGTGGGACTTAAAAGGCTGAGAATCAAAGAGGCCTCCCATGCTGAGAGAGAGCTCTGTGGAGAGATAAATGGCAGGAGTGGCATGGAAGCAAGAGCATGCCGGAGAGTAATCATTCCCCACCCCTACACACAAGGTGCAAATATTCTGGAAAGGGAGTCTGAAGGAGCTGCTGCGTGTCCCTTCACCGGCAGTGAAGACAGGATCAGCGTCAAAGAGAGAGGAGCAGTGAGATCCCCACCAGCAGGCGCAGTGGTGTGAGGCCTCCGCTGAAGATGGGAGCCACTTTGGGGAATCCACTGCAGAGTGGAACCAGTAGCAAATATAAGAAAGTGGCACTCAAACTTACCCCTGAGAAGCTGCAGCAGTTTGGAGCCATCATGATGAAGAAGCCTATATCAGGAGAGGTCTGCAGCAGGTAGAATCAGAGTTGTTAGTAAAATGGGGACCCTTCTTAAAGGAGCCATGCTGTCCTTTCTTTCTAAAAAGGCTAGAAATCACTTTGGCTACTGTGAAGGTGTGACAAACAGTACCCAGGTGTTGTGGAAGGTGCCTTGCTATTTTAAGCAGATTACCAGGACTGCCTATGGTAGCATGAGTTATAAAAGAAAAATAATTGTGCTTCCATGTACATAATCTTAGGATTCTACTTAAATGTTTGGGAGGGTATGTGTGTTGTGTTCTTTTTCCCAGATTCCTTATCTTCCATAAGAAACTGACACCTGGGCTTACAAGTGCCACTGAAGACCGGGTCAGAGAGTCCAGGGCTATGAAGCTGAAAAATATGGGAGAGTGGTTCTGGAAGCCAAATTTAGGTCCTTAAGTAGAAAGTGGAGTGCCTCAGGGATCTGTACTTGGACCAGTGCTTTTTAATATATTTATAAATGATCTGGAAAGGGATACAATGAGTGAGATGATCAAATTTGCTGATGACACAAAATTATGCAGAATAGTTAAATCTCAAACAGATTGTGATAAATTACAGGAGAACTTTGTGAGACTGGAAGACTGGGCTTCCAAATGGCAGATGAAAATTAACATGGACAAGTGCAAAGTAATGCCTATAGGGAAAAATAACTTTTGCTGTAGTTACACAATGTTAGGTTCTATCTTAGGAGTTACCACCCAGGAAAGAGATCTAGGCATCATAGTGGATAATACTTTGAAATTGTCAACTCAGTGCACTGTGGCAATCAAAAAAGCAAACAGAATTTTTGGAATTTTTAAGGAGGGAATGGCAAATAAAATGATGAATATCATAATGCCTCTGTATCGCTCCATGGTGAGACCGCATCTTGAATACTGTGTGCAATTCTGGCTGCTGGGTCTCAAAAGAGATATAGTTGCACTGGAAAAAATGCAGAGAAGGGTGACCAAAATGATAAGAGGTATGGAACGCCTGCCCTATGAGAAAAGGCTAAAGAAGTTAGGACTGTTCAGTTTGGAGAAGAGACAACTGAGGGGGGGATATGATAGAGGTCTACAAAATTGTGAAAGGACTTGAAAATGTTAATGTTAATCAGTTATTTACTCTCTCAGATAATAGAAGGACTAAGGAGCACTCCATAAGTTAACAAGTAGCTCATTTAAAACAAATCAAAGAAAATTATTTTTCACTCAGCACATAGTTAAGCTCTGGAATTCATTTCTAGAGAATGTGGTTATGGCAGTTAGTGTAACTGGGTTTAAAAAAGGTTTGGAAAAGTTCCTAGAGGAAAAATCCATAAACTGCTATTAATTAATAAGCAATAGTAGCTTGAGATTTATTTAATGTTTGGGTTCTTGCCAGGTACTTGTGACTTACAAATTGAAAGATTTGACCTACAGTTTGGGATTTTTGCTATGAATAATGGTGCAAGGGACATGGACAATGAAATTATTTTTTCAATGCCATATTGATTGATGCTTATTTTGATTTTTTTTGTAATATTGGACTAGATGCTGTTTTTTAAAGTTGCAGTAAAGACTTTATTTTGAACACCACTTTGGAGTCCTCAATTTATTTTTGGTGATTGCACCAGGGGCCTGAGAGATTAACTTCTTCCCCCATCCAAACTCGGACCCAGACCTGAAGCATCTCTGAATGATATTTGCAACACAAGAGGGGGCCAGATAGATAGGTAACCCAAGATAGACCGAGTTACAATAATCTAGCTCAGTAAACACCAATGCCTGAAGGACAGTCTGGAAATCAGATGGTGTGAGCAACAGTTTAAAGTTTTGAAGCAGTCTAAGCTTAAAAAAGATGATCTTTCAAATTGCATTGATTTGGTGGTGTATACTTAACCTGGAATCTATTACGACCCATAACTCTTCCCCTGTGATAGGATTGGAATTTCACAGTCTTCAAATACAAATTTAAGGGGCCTACCAACAGAATCAAATCTCTCCAATATCATGATCTCAGTCTTGGCAACATTAAGAAGAAATCTGTTGTGTCAATCATACAATGGTAGAAAGGCATAACGACACAAAATCTAAAGTAGTAGTCCAATAGGACCTCATTGGAAAAAAAAAACTGGATGTCATCAGCATAGAGTTGGCAATGTACCCCAAGATATGCTAACATGTGACATAGTAGAGCAAAATACTTACAAAAAAGGGTGGCAGAATGGGCCGACCCCTGTGGAACCCCAGTCTCAATCATATGCCAAGAAGATGCATACGATTGATATGTACCACAGTGAAGAGAGATTTCAGAATGATCATATCTGATGATTTCAAGGTTGTAAAATGAGTGTGATAAAGTGATAGCTAGAGCCAGAGGAATGCTAAGGTGCATAGAGAGGTACACCTAATAGAAAAAAAAAGTCAATAATGCCTCTTTGGTGAGACCTCATCTGGAATATTATGCCTAATTGCCCCTTGAATCCATACCCTAAATCAGGGGTGGTAATGATTTAGTCTAGTATACACCCAAGCCTTTGTGTATTTTGAGGCATGCCAGTCAGGGGTTATGAGAATCTCCAGAGGGATATCGAGTTTGTCACTAGATTGGAGAGGAGCAGGATCCCTATGTAGGAGCTGTTTCGAGTGTTGAGATAGTGAAGAGCTGCAAAGGCTTGTCTCAGTGGAGAGTTTAATTCAATCTAAACTCCTTTTGCTATAACTTTAACAACTGTGGTATCTTGCCTGCACGTTAGCAGTCTGAGCCCATTTTCCTATTCAAATATTTCCAAAATATTGGAATCTTTGAGATATTTCTGACCAGGCTCCAGAGAACTAGATCATCTGGGATCAAGTTATTCATCATAAAGTACTTTATGAGTGGGTAGCTAATCTGCTTCTTGAATTAAAATCTTGGCATGGAAGAAAGTAGATAGGGCTCACTTCCATCAGGAGTCTCTTGTACAACTATTTGGGATCAGACTTACTCCAAAAAGTTGAATCTGGAAGCAACAGTGATTTTATTTTATCTCTGGAGACCAGAACTGGCATGGATAGCACAACTGTATTTCTTGCAATTTAGTTATTCTCTGTTTTAATTTGTACTGAAAGTAAAACAAGACCTTGGAGCTGCAAGTGGTATGACTTTTCTTAATTTCATGTGTGGAAGTTGCAGTTGATGTGTTCCTATCAAACTAGCCTTGAAGAGTATGCTTCCCCACTATGGGAAAAAAAAACTTTGCAAAGCCTATCTCATGCCCCAAAGAGCTACCAGCCTGTATTTAAAATTATACATTGGTGACTACTGAAAATTTACTACATACTGACTAAAATATATGAGTACAGGAAAGACTGGCAAAAAAATCATACCTGTCTCAATGCTTAACTTTTAGTTTATATCAGCTACCACCTAGGGCAAAATAAGCAGAAAACCTGTGAGGGAGTCAGTTGGACAGTTAGATGACAGAGGGGTTAAAGGGGCACTTAGAGAAGATAAGGCCATCACGGAAAAATTAAATGATTTCTTTGCTTCAGTGTTTACTGAAGA
Organism: Rhinatrema bivittatum; assembly: GCF_901001135.1. NCBI lineage: Eukaryota > Metazoa > Chordata > Amphibia > Gymnophiona > Rhinatrematidae > Rhinatrema > Rhinatrema bivittatum. The sequence goes on from NC_042616.1 coordinate 88,397,524, forward strand.
GGATGATGGGGAGGTACCCGTACCGGAGAAGGTTTTCATGGGTAATGATTCAGATGGACTGAACAAAATTACAGTGAACCTAGAAGCTGTGGTAGGCCTGATTCACAAATTGAAGAGTAGTAAATCACCTGGACAGGATGGGATACACCCCAGAGTTCTTAAGGAACTCAAAAATGAAATTTCAGACCTATTAGTAAAAATTTGTAACCTATCATTAAAATCATCCATTGTACCTGAAGACTGGACGATAGCTAATGTAACCCCAATATTTAAAAATGTCTCCAGGGGCGATCCGGGAAGCTACAGACCAGTTAGCCTGATTTCGGTGCCAGGAAAAATAGTGGAAAGTGTTCTAAACATCAAAATCACAGAACATATAGAAAGACATGGTTTAATGGAACAAAGTCAACATGGCTTTACCCAAGGCAAGTCTTGCCTCACAAATCTGCTTCACTTTTTTGAAGGAGTTAATAAACATGTGGATAAAGGTGAACCGGTACATGTAGTGTACTTGGATTTTCAGAAGGCGTTTGATAAAGATCCTCATGAGAGGCTTCTAGGAAAAGTAAAAAGTCATGGGATAGGTGGCAATGTCCTTTCGAGGATTACAAACTGGCTAAAAGACAGAAAACAGAGTAGGATTAAATGGACAATTTTCTCAGTTGAAGGGAGTGGGCAGTGGAGTGCCTCATGGATCTGTATAGGGACCCTTACTTTTCAATATATTTATAAATGTTCTGGAAAGAAATACGACGAGTGAGGTAATCAAATTTGCAGATGATACAAAATTTTTCAGAGTAGTTAAATCACAAGCAGATTGTGATAAATTGCAGGAAAAACTTGTGAGACTGGAAAATTGGGCATTGAAATGGCAGATGAAATTTAATATGGATAAGTGCAAGGTGATGCATATAGGGAAAATAACCCATGCTATAGTTACACAATGTTAGGTTCCATATTAGGTGCTACCACCCAAGAAAGAGATCTAGGCATCATAGTGGATAACACATTGAAATCGTCGGTTCAGTGTGCTGTGGCAGTCAAAAAAAGCAAACAGAATGTTGGGAATTATTAGAAAGGGAATGGTGAATAAAACAGAAAATGTCATAATGCCTCTGTATCGCTCCATGGTGAGACCGCACCTTGAATACTGTGTACAATTCTGGTCGCCGCATCTCAAAAAAGATATAATTGCGATAGAGAAGGTACAGAGAAGGGCAACCAAAATGATAAAGGGAATGGAACAGCTCCCTTATGAGGAAAGACTAAAGAGGTTAGGACTTTTCAGCTTGGAGAAGAGACGGCTGAGGGGGGATATGATAGAGGTGTTTAAAATCATGAGAGGTCTAGAACAGGTAGATGTGAATTGGTTATTTACTCTTTCGGATAATAGAAAGACTAGGGGACACTCCATGAAGTTAGCATGTGGCACATTTAGAACTAATCGGAGAAAGTTCTTTTTCACTCAACGCACAATTAAATTCTGGAATTTGTTGCCAGAGGATGTAGTTAGTGCAATTAGTATAGCTGTGTTTAAAAAAGAATTGGATAAGTTCTTGGAGGAGAAGTCCATTACCTGCTATTAATTAAGTTGACTTAGAAAATAGCCACTGCTCTTACTAGCAACGGTAACATGGAATAGACTTAGTTTTTGGGTACTTGCCAGGTTCTTATGACCTGGATTGGCCACTGTTGAAAACAGGATGCTGGGCTTGATGGAACCTTGGTCTGACCCAGCATGGCATGTTCTTATGTTCTTATATAACTGAGTACCCCACTGACTCTGCTCCTTGATTTCAAAAATAAATAAAGCATGGTAGCACAAAACACCTTTATATGGTACACTATGGGGGCAATTATCTTTGCGTTCGTAGCTTGAGTGGGGGATGAGACAGGGTCCCAATCACCCTGATACCACAATTTTGTACCCTTCCCTAACAACCTCTCACTTGTTCCCCCAAAGACCAGATAAAATCATCACACCAGAATAAAACAATTAACCCTTTTACTAGTATTGTGTAAGTAGACAGTAATTCCAACCAGAACATTAAATGGGAAAAGTACAGTAGTGAAGTATAATATAAACTTGCAGTTTTCTTATTTTAAATCAAGCGATGAAAAAATAACATTGAGTATGGCCTGTTAGCCAGGGCAACCAACATACTAATATGGATAGTAAAAACAAAATAATAAGGAACGCTAATCGAGAAAGGTTGGAGGAGAAAGCAGTGAAGTACCCAACTTTCAAAAATTGTCTTTGCCCCTGAGTAATCAATAAAAGGAGTGGGGACGGATCCACCCCCAATGTCACCAGTTTGTAAATGGTGCCCGCTGTCCAAGCACAAAATTGTGTGGAAAAAAAAACCAATCAAGAAAATGAAGAAGTCTCTCTTGATGGTGGAGCTGGTTAGATGAAAACCAAACAGATGAGCACTGCAGTGTGTGGAAGGTATCTCTCTCTCCTGGGGAACTTCCACAAATGGTTTAATTGGTACTAAACAGAAAGATTGCCTCATTTCAGTCTCTTACAGAAAGACCATGGCCCACCAGTTTCTCTTTCCCTGCAAGGTTTTATGCTTGACTTAGGCTGAAAGGCTGAAACAATTAAGATGAGAAACTGAATTTGTGACAAAAGGCAGGGAAATAAACCTTCTCCTTCCTCTGCTAAAATACTCACTGTGCAAAGTTTAGATTACTTCACTTAGGGGGTCATTTTTCAAAGTGATCGCACGCGAAAAGTCCCTTTTCACGTGCGATCACTAAAAAGGGGCGACGTCAAGACCGAAACAGGAGGAGTCAGGGCAGCACCGAGGTGGACACCGCGAACAGCGTGGACGGCGAAAAGGTAAGGAGCCTTTTCGCTGCCTATTCCGCGTCCAATAGCACCACCTTTTATGATGGCAGTATTGGGTGCGAAAGCCGGCAGCGATCACACCACAGAGGTGTAATTGCTGCCAGCTATCGCAGGCCGCTCCCCCCTCCCCCGCCCCCTGCACCGTGCGATTCATGATGCCGCGGTAGGTTATAAAATCCAGGCCTCGGAGTCTTAGGATGTTGATCCAGCCATGTGCTCTTGGGATGGATATCTCTGGAAAGGAAGTCCCTCACTCTCTCAGCTCCTGGCTCCCATGTCCCTTGTCAGGATTTTCATACAGCTCAGCTATGAAGCAAGAACAGCTGTCTCTCTTTCTATTTCCTCGGAGCACAGACTTCTGTCTTTCCCTCTTGATAATTAGCTCTTCAGGAGAAGAACTGATTGCAAGGCTGCCAGAAGCACTCCTATCTTCCTGGCTCCTAGCTCCAGCTCCTGGCTCCAGCTCCTGGCCATCCCTGCCCCCCACACACAGACAGAGCCAGCTAAATTGCGCTTTTTCTATCTTAAATGGTCTTCCAGCATTCCTTTGACTTCCTCTTCTGCTGGCTTTTCCCAACTTGTTAACAATGTGAGTGCTGGATGCTGGTTCTTGCAGAACATTTGTCATACACAGAAGAACACACAGGGGTTTTTGTTGTATTTTTATATTTCTTCATGTTGGCTGCACGGCTTGCAGTCTCTACTGGGCTACAAACCTCTTTTTGACAGGCCCTAAACATGTCACTCAGATCCAGATGCAGCTCGGTCCACATTATAAGGCTCCAACACATGATAAGCTTGTGGGGGCAGGAACCTGGTTTATAGCAGCTTGCTACAGTATTTTTGAAATTCCCAGAATCTTCCCCAGTTGTGTACTAAGAGATTACAACTGTTGCAGAAAATGACCACAAAGCTGTTGATGGGTACTGAAAACAATGATCATATAACCACCATCTTGAGAGCTCCACTGGCTGTCAGTGGCATTCCGTTTAAAGCTTATGAAATTATTCCTTATTTTCAGATGCATCCATTCACCTACACTAACTTATTTGGCTGAGTTTTTTGTCATGCTATGTCCTAGGGAGTGCCCTTAGCTCATTTTAGCAGGTCTTAATAGTTGTATCTTTGACATACCCTCAAGATGGTCAGTCAAAAGGCATCAAGCATTTAATTGCTTTGCACCATTAGTTTGGAAAAGTGTATATCTCTAGGTCCACTTTGAAACAAACTAGTTATTTAGAAAGAAAATAAAGGTGTGGTTGTACGTATTGTAGCATTTGGAGTGTAGGGCAGTGGTTTGGACAACATGGATATAATGTTCTCGGTTGGGAGATTGGGAATTGAAGCTCTGCTGCTGTATATAGGTTTTAGAGCTGTTAAACTGCTATGTTATGTTTTTTATTATTTATTTTAACTATGATTGAATTTTGTTGTGTATTTATTTTGCTTGTTTCTTGCTTTGATGCTTTCTGAGAAAGGTAAGTCATCAAGTCCAATGAAATAAAATGCATGTTATTCCACAATGCACGCATTTTTAGCCATATTTAGGTGAAGTATGCCTTGGGGTATGTTTTGGGAAGAATTGAAAAATAATGCTCAAAGATTGTATTTTCATGTCTATGTACCTTATTTTCTTTATAAAATCTATTCAGACATAAAGCAGGTGCAAAAGTCCACAATTATACATTTTCAAGGGGAAAGGAAAAGTTTCACTTTGAAGCTTCAGACAAAGTCTGTGGGTAAAAAGGGCCAGCAGAAACTTTCTGAAAATAGCCTCCATAAACTAAACATCAGCAAAGGTAATGAGAGATGGATTTATCAGCAAATGGCGAAGATGTGGGCTTTCTTGAAAGACTGCCAGAGCAAGTCAATTTCCAAATGCAAGATATTTGCATACATTGTTTCAAAACTGGGCTAGTACAGGGTAAATATATGCGCATACGTTTAAGCAAAGTAAAATGGGGGGGGGGTATAAAATTAAGAACATTAATGGAATGCTATCTACACACATGCCTTTTGAAAATGTAAAATATGCCCCTCGGAATGCCATTTGTTTTTTATGTGGACAGGTTTGTGCGTGTTCTGAAAGTGCATGCGTAGTTTTAGGCAGCTGAAAATCCACTTACCCATATGCAGCTGGCTTATGCAGCTTATCTCTATTTTTACCCCCTTAACAGGTGACTGATTTTTTTCAAATTTATGGCTGTATGTAGTTTAATTGCTACTCAATTTGCTAAGAAAACACAGATATGTAATACAGAGTATCTTTACCATTCATTTGATTATTTGGGGTGAAGTACATCATGTTTATGAGCAGGGTTTAGGACGCTCTGACTAGAGGCAGAGAATGATAATTATCGAACATAAAAAAAAAAACCCAAAACTTGAGAGCTGTGCTTCCATAGGTAAGGGGTGATTTTAACACTAATATCTGTGATAGATTGGGGTTAGAAACACGGAGGATATCCTTTCATTGTTCAGGGCAAAGACTGCTTAGGTTAGCACTCCTTGGCAACAAATCCAGACTCTGCTTCCAAGATCTTGGATTGTGTTCTGAAATAGTATCACTTTAGGACCCTGCTGCTGAGTGGTAGTTAAGCCAGAGAGAGAAGGTAAGAGGAGTTGCACAATGTGATTATGGTCACTGTGACTGGACAGAACCTGGGCGAAAATGTATTAATGTATTAAAAGTGTATCACCATGGCTTGCAGCCTAGATTTGATTTTTGGGCTTTTTTCTATTTGTCACTTTTACAAATTATTATTCCAGCAAATAACTTGAAAAGGAAACACATGCAGTAGGTACACATTAATAAAGAAATAGTACACGCATTAGATATTACAAACTTATATCGCATGTCTATCAAGCCCACTATATAGCCCAAGATTTACACAATCCAAAGACATTTTGTAATCCAATAGAAATAAATTATTTCTAGAAACGTTAATGCAATCTGATATTAAAGACAAGAAAACATTGAGGAAATAAGCAAGCTGTGGATCCCTTATAATTTTTAGAGGTCACAAACCTAATCTAAGCTCCTAGCCAGAGGCCGGTGAGGAGTTAAACTGGTGACCTATTTTATTAAATATTAGAAAACTATTTTATTAAATATTAGAAAACTAGTCAACTGTGATGGGTGATAAAACAAATATGATATTCCTTGATGTTTAATTAAACATTTGCACGGAAATTTTAAGGCAAATAATATACCTAACTCAAGAACTCTATGCTTCAACAATAAAAATTGTTGCCTCCTCTTTTGCGGCTGTCTAGATATATCTGGAAATATTTTAATTCAAAAAGAACTCAGATCTATGAGAAAAATATTTCTTAAAAATCCATTCTTTATCAGATTCTAATAGGAAAGTTACTATTAATTGAGCAGGTGTTACCATACTTTCTTCTGTTTGCTCCAATACTGCTGAAATTTCCAAATTGGGAGGATCCTTTGGAGTTAAAACTTGTATATTATCCTCATCCAATTCTCTCCTCCTTAATGGGGGCATGTAGTGTACCTTCGCCATAATGGGAAAAGCTCCTTCAGGGATTTTCAGAATCTCCATTAAGTATCTTCTCCAGATATCTTTCGGTGAAGTATATGCCACTTTAGGAAAGTTTATACACTTCAAATTTCTCCCTCTCAACTGATTTTCCATGTTTTCCAGCTTCATCTGCAGTTGTTGATTCTCTTTAATAAGCATTTGTTGCATATTTGCATTACTTTCCAAATTCACTTTAACTGAATCTACCTTCTCCTTAGAGGTCAGCACTTCATTTTCCACATCATTCATCCGTTGTTCAAGCTTTTTCACATTATCTGTAACAGTGTGCAATTGTAGAATCATATTCTTGTTGACTGTGTTTACTGTTTGCAAAGCGTTTCTGAGGAATAAAGTTGAGGCCTTACCAAACTGGCTGCCTGAAACACCGAGTCCTCGGTTGATACCTCTTGGGCATCCGGTTCAGCAGCTTCAACAGGCCTTTCCCCGCCAACCCTAGTGATCTCACGTCAGGCGGAGTCTTCCTGCTCCGATCGCATGGGCTCCGGCAGAGACACACTGGGGGATAACCATTCAGGTCTCCCCTGGTCTCCCCATGAAGAGAGGTTCCTTATCGCAGCAGGGTTAGCGGGCGGCGTCCTCTCTGTCGGGAAAAAAGATGTCAGAAGCTTAACTTCGGGCTTTTCTTCCCCCCGATCAATGGTCTGAGAGCTTCCCTCACCGGCTATGGTTCCACGCCGGACATGGGTGTCCATAAGTCCTACCAACAATAACTCTGGGAGTGCTTCCGAAGCTAAGCACTCCCTGGGTCTGCGCTTCCGCACTGAATACTGCATGAAATCCAAAAGGTAAGCAACCAAGGTAGGAGTGATGCATCTGTCCGTCTTGCTAAACCGCCATCTTGGGCTCAGAATCTGCAGCCTAGATTTGAAGATGGATAGTTTTTCTACCTCCCCATCATCCTCGTGGGCCTTATTTTCAGTTTAGATTCAAACACTGAGCAGCAATGCTTCCTGCTGGTCAATCTCAAAACACTGGAACATTTTCACTAGGTTTAGAGGCCATGTGAAGAAAGATAAGACTGTGGTTGCTTACAATACTGGCGATGTCCCCAAGATTTCATCTGCTAAATCCATTGAGAGGATAAAGGTGGAATATACTGAGGAGGGGAAGAAGAGTAATTTCAATGAAATCAGTGACCTTTGTCAATTGGATGATGTCTTCCCACTTAACTCAAAGAATTTCCTCACCAGTTTAATTATCTGCAGTTAGTGTTAGCTAACTCATAAATTCCAGTTTGCAAATTTCAAAGGCTGGAGCTGAACAGGAGATGGAGTTGATTTAAGGCTTGGAAAATCAGTGTGGTTGATGATTTTTAATTTCCCAGTTTATATTCAGTTTCCCACTCATACACATAAGGAAAGATACCACAGCAAATAATGAATGGGGTTCCTTCTTTGCCTGCTGGTATTATTTCTCTTGAATTTTCACAAAGTGGCTAGGTAATGTGGGTAAATTATAAGCTCTGGGAAATCTTAAATCTTTAACCTCTTGAACTCAAACTGAACTAGAATTTTATCAGCTGTTGTTTTCAGAACAACAGCTTTCTAATAAAATGAATGGAAGTCGAAAAAACATTCTTGTTCACAATTTTTCAATAATTAGATCTGCCTAATTGACCATCAAATGTTTTTCTCATCTTAAGCATCAAGGAAAGCATTACTACCATTAACATTCTTTCCCTTCTGTCTGGTGAACGGCATGGAGGCATTTAATCTATTGATGCATGCAGGGAATTCTTTCAAGTCACTGAGGCCCAAATAACTCATTTTGAATGAAGCTCTTGAAAATGAATGCAAGACTTAAAACGCAGCTTTCCTTATTAGATACCAGAGCAGACATGTCAAATATTTTCAATCATTCCTTTAGTGAAATTAAGCAACTACAGGAAACAAAGAACCAAAGTGATTCCAACCCCCCCCAAACAAAAAAAAATCCAAACATAATAAAACTGTAGTTTTATGTTTTTCATTAGCCAGTTTTATGTTGCTGTGTGTTCTTCAGTTGCAGGGATAACAGGTTGAGGCTTGTCCCCTTTTAACAAGCAAAGCTGAGAAGCATTAGATTCAGTTTCTTTCTACATGGGGAGTCACACGACTCTGCTTCTGCAATAAAAGTTACACGGTGAATGGCAGGCATTGTTGAATCCTTCCATGACTATTTATGAATGCACATCATGCTGCTATAGTTGCTGTGTAATGTGTTTGTCATGCCTGGTGCTAAATTTATTTTAGCTTTACACAAATGTGCATTTTTATTCAAAGCGACTGTTTTTGTATAGGGACATTTTAAACATAAAAGATTCCATAAAAATAGTCATTGCCTGGATTCACAAATAGTTTTAGTGTTGTTCCATGCTTGCAGTACTTCTTAATGCCTAAAAGCTAACAAGGAACTACTGCTGTTAGAGAGTTGTGCACATTCATCTTTTTTTTTTCCACAACTCTCGATGTGTAAGTTCCTGAGCAATCCAAACTATATTTTACTGATGGTTTCAGTGGTTGTACCAGTGACGTTTGTACCCTTGGTGGCCACTATGAGCATGTGTGAAGTGGATATTGTCGTACCTGGAAACCATGGCTCAACCAGCACCATTTTGAATTTGGCACCCATCAAATCAGGAGCAATTGGGACTCACTCCTGATCCTGAAGATATCAGCTCGCTCTGGAGTAAAGGTAGGAGGACGGAAAATGGAGGGAGGAGGGGGAAGGCTGAGGAATATGGGAGACAAAGAGTTTGAGAAAGTTGGGAGGGGGACTGGATTCCCAACTCTGCTCAGCGAAGGGAGCAGGATCTTTTTATCACATTTTTCAAGCAAAATAATTACTGGACTCAAATCTAGAATTTAAAAGACAGTATTTCTTAAAAGTTACAAGGGGTAATTAGGAAAGGAAAGTTTTGAAAAGCATTAAATTCATTTTTATCGAAACGATAAAGAACTAGAAATGATGGGAGTGGTAAAATGCAGACATAGGTATCAGCATATGCAATACAGGCAAATGCTTAAGGCAACAAATATTGAAGGTTTTCCCCTCACCATATAAATCCCATGTTTTTTTATGTGCTAAATAAAACTAAACAGCCAGGGTAAATGGAATGCCTATCCCAGATTCTCCTGCCTTTAGATAAATTAAGATCAAACTTCCATGTTTATCCAAACTAACAACTTTTATATTTTGGGTTTACAAAAGGATTTAATAGATACTGATTGAATCAGTTCATAGGTTTCCACAACTAAGGCCATAGCAGCAGCAACTTCAATAACAACTAAGGCCTCAATATTCAAAGCTGGCCATCTAACTAACAGGATCATATATCAAATCGCGTTATGGCATTTTTGCATATGTTAAGGCATTTTCACATGCAAAAAACGCCTTAACGCATGTGATAAGCACCATAACACACGGTGCGATGCAAATTTTTAAAAGTGGATGGATTGGGGAGGAGTCAGGGGTGAGATTTTGGAAAAAGTAGGCTGGCTTCGCGAAGCCATAATGTATGATATTGCCAAAAATAACTACCCCTTTTTCAATTATGTTAAGCTGTGTGATATCATGTTTTATGCATATAACGCAATTTGTGATTTTTTTTGCAAATTGCGATTAGGGCTTTTTTAGGCCAGGGAAAGGCCTGAGATGTGGAAGGAGAGTGGGGCAAGGGCCTGAGGAGAGGAGGAGGAGGAGGAGAGAAGAGGAGAGGAGGAGGGAGAGAGAGAGAGAGAGCATATGGGGGTGAGACCATAGTAAGCAACTATTTATGCTACTATAGTAGGCTACCTAGTAACTCGATGTGAGGTTTAGGTAGTAGTGTAGGGGTTAGAGGCCACTTTTACATGCAGAATGAGACGTACAAACAGAACAGTACACTCTTGTAAAGATTTGATGTCCTTTGGAGTGAGGAAACTCACACCATGATGAGATTTGTACAATGTTCTCTCAACCTAGCTTGATGTTACCCAGGTAAAGAATCCATAAGATTTATCCAGCTAACTTACTTGGGATATTCAGCAGCATGGCTATGCTGCTGAATATTCTGTGAAACATTGCTAATTAACTGGATAAGTTAAATCCAGCTAAGATAGACTTGTTCTATTCAGGTCTAACCTAACTGGTTAATTTAGCTGGATAAGTCTGAATATCAGCACTTATCTGGTTAAGATAAATGGATAAGTAGCCCCACCCTGATCCACCCATTGCCTGCCCCCAAGATATCTGGTTATCAATTTAGCTGGATAAATACAGCTGAGGGTGGCCATTAGACAAAAGACATAGCTGAATATTCAGTGTTGCCACTTAGCTGGAAAAGTCGCTACTTATCTCCTTCTGTAAAATTTCCTTTGGACAGCACTCCCCAATGTACTCCCTCCCTCGGTGAATTATCGTGATTGACACCTTCTAAAGGTCGTTATTATCAGTTAACCTTTCTCTTGTTACTTAATTCTTAATGTTATCTCTCAATCTAGTGTTAAACTAATTTTTTGATTGTATTGCGATTCTTTATTTTTAGTTTTATGTAATCTCAACTCAAGTTAATGTTTGTTGCGATTCGTGAATGTTAAAGTTTCAGATGTTTGCACCCCCAGTTATTAACTCAGTTGCAAATCCCTTGTTCCATGTAATGCTATTATCCAACAACTGTTTCAATGTAAACCGACGTGAAATGTCTTTGCCACATGAATGCCGGTGTAGAAAAATTCAAAATAAATAAATAAATAGTATTATATTTAATTCTTTCAATTCACCAGAACATACATTTTTCACCATCCACTTTCCCATTTATTGTTTCAGGAACTCTTTCCACAATGCATTACTCTCACTTTGACTTCCAACAGTACCCAAAATGCCAATGTCAAGTTGAGATCATAAATTCTTTTTACCACCTTTGAGTTTTCATCCTATCTTCCCAGACCAACACAGGAACACACCTAAAGATCTGAGCTGCGATTCTCCAGTTTTCCCCAGCTCATGCCTATCTCACCTACTGTATAAATAATGAGACCCCCATATCACTCCTATTTCCTTCAGGAGTAGGGGGGTTTCAGGGGGTTCACCTAAGGATGAGGCACCCAGATTCCCTCTCCCCAAGGAGAGGGCTTTCCATAGGTTTTCCCTTCTAGATGAGTCCTCTAGTTATCTCTCACTCCTACTTCCTTCAGGAATCTAGATAAGTCCCCTGATTATCTCTCTATTTCGCCAGTTTCGGGCCTTTCCATTTGAGGAGAAAAACCAACGAGAACCCTCTCCTTAGAGAGAGGGACTCCAGGCACCTCACTTATAGGTGAACCCCTGAAATCTCCCAACTCCTACTCATCCCACAGTTGCAACTGTCGCTGCCCAATGGCTTCACTCTGCCTACCTTTCTTTTTCTGTGACTCTTCCTGCTCCCTGAGGACGTCTGACTGCCACGGCGTCTGCCCTCCATCCTTTCCAGCATCCCCGGACCGGCTTGGGCGCTGCCTCCTGCCATACTCCTCAGGTACCTTAGAGCACGCTCACCACATGGCCCTCGTTCTTATTTCCTCTATGGCGCGAAGCTCAGGGGCGTCCCCCTGTGATGACGTCATGCTGCCTGGATATTTAAGCCTGTTGTTTATTGCTAGCCTTTGAGTTAGCAAGGGATGGGATTCGCTCTCCGTACCCAGCTACTCTGCCTCCAACTTCAATTTGGACTCTTTGCTGTTAACGAGGTACCTGCTCCTCAGGGGCCTCTCTGCTTCTTTCAGGTCGCTATCAGGAACCGGTACTTGCTTCTCGAGGGCCCATATTCCCTGACTCGCTGCCTGTGTCCATCTCCTCTTCTATTTGGAAGAATTTGCTACAGACACCATCTGTGAGCACTACTACCATCTACTCCTCAGAGCTGTTTCCCTGGAACCAGGTGCTCGCTCCTCGAGGGCCTGCCTCCATTCCAGCACCAGTGCCATCAAGTCTCTCTGCCCAGGGATCTGGTACTCGCTTCTTGAGGGCCAGCTCTCCCTATCTCGGGGCTTCTCCATACTGGGGACTCTGTGAATATCTCAGTGTACTTATTTTCTCAGTTCTTCTTCCTACAGCACTGCTACCGGAGAAGCTGCTGTTCCAGCACCCTGAGGAATACTAGCCCAGCCGGGCTCCATCTTCTACTCTCTACTGCCACCTCTGGTGGCTTCACAAACTGTCTAATAAAAGATATAATCTGTTTTTGTGTGTCCAGAGCTGAGCCTGACCTGTGGCCCCTCATGGGACTTCCCCCCCGTGGATGTGGTCAGCTGCAACAGTGTCCAAGGGTTAACCCAAACCCTACAAAACATAACAGAGTGCTAACTCCATGGATCCGGCACAGCTCAATGCGCTGCAGGCCATTCCAGGCCTGGCCTTGCGCATTGCTGAACAACAAGACGCAGTGGAGAAATTCACTTCTGCATACCATCAGCTACATGTACAGAAGAATCAAGGCGCTACTTCCAGTAATGAAGGTCCGTTACTGAAATAACTTTAAAGACAACTGTACCTCTGGCTGCTCCACTTCGTTTCTCTGGAGAGATTCAAAGGCTAGAGGTTTTCTAAATCAGTGCTGCATGCATTTTGCATTACATCCTTCTCACTTCCCCATGGCCTACGCCATGGGGAAATGAGAAGGGAGGGCCTTGTCTTGGGCCTCAACGCTGTGGGAATGTAAGGATCCAATTTTGCAGGATATTGATGGATTTTTGGATTTGTTTAAGCCCATCTTTGCTGGTTCTACACTGGTGGACCTGAAGCAAGGCAACTGACCACTGGCTGATTTTGCAATAGAGTTTAAAACTCTTGCTACGGAACTATGCTGGGATTCCCAATGCCTGAAAACCCTCTTCTTCAGAGGTCTGGATACTCATGAGACACCTGATTCGCTGGAGGAACTAGTGGCTTTGGCTACTAGAATTGACCACCAGCTCCGTGATAAGGTGAAAGAGCTCAAGCCTTCCACTAGACCGGTTCAGCAGGAGGTTCGTGCTAAACCTGCACTCCAGACAGTCCCAGCAATACTTGATGCCAGTGGATAAGAACCGATGCAACTTGGTCGAAGTCACCTGACTTCAAAAGAGAGGCATGGCCTGTGTATGTATTGTGGACAGACTGGTCACAATGTCCCAACGTGCCCAATTCATCCGGGAAACGGACAGGCCTAAATCCTACGGGAGGACTGTTCTTAGTCCTTACCACGACCTCTCCTCTGCTCTCTCTCCCAGTCTCCCTGATCTGCGTACCATCTGAAGTTCAACCTCTTTCCCTGGTAGATTCAGGGGCAGGAGGCAACTTTACGCTTCGATGCCTAGTGGAATACTTGAGGATTCCCCTCGTCACTTTGGAAATTCCACTGCTCCTATCCTCCATCCATGGAGAGCCTTTGCCGGGTGACATAACCTGGCGTACCGGACTGGTAACCCTTCGTACCGGAGCCCTCCATAGAGAATCAATTTCCTTCTTTGTGCTGGAGAAGGCTATGCACCCTATCGTTCTGGGGTTACCCTAGTTACAGTTGCACCAGCCTCAATTCGACTGGGCCACCTTCGAACTCTCCCGCTGGGGCCCAGGTTGTCATGACAAGTGCCTTAAAGAGGTGTCTCCTGTCCTCTGCATGCCTACAACTCCAGTGGTGCCAGGACTGCCACCTCAATACACATTATTCAGTGATGTGTTCTCCAAAGAAGCTGCTGACATCCTTCCTCCACACAGATCGTACGACTGTGCCATAAGGCTGAAACCTAACACTGAACCTCCTAAAGGACGTGTCTATCCCCTCTGCCATATAGAACAAGGCTATGTCCAAGTACATCAAGGAGAATTTACAGAAGGGATTCATTAGACCATCAAAGTCTCTAGCTGGCACAGGTTTCTTCTTCGTGGGGAAGAAGGACGGTACCTTGCGTCCTTGTATTGACTATTAAGGTCTGAATGAGATCACACTCAAAGACCGATACCCACTGCCTTTAATCTCAGAGCTATTTGACCAGCTTCAAGGTGCCAAAATATTCTCGAAACTTGACCTGAAGGGGGCCTACAACTTAGTTCGCATTCGCAGTGGTGATGAATGGAAAATAGCCTTCAACACTTGACATGGTCATTTTGAGTATTTAGTGATGCCTTTCAGCCGTGTTCCAGAACATGATGAACGACATCTTGCGGGACCTGTTGTACAAGAGTGTTGTGGTATACCTAGATGATATCCTGATATTGTCTCAGGATGTCTACCCATCTAGAGGACATCAAACAAGTACTATGAAGACTACGAGAACATCGGCTCTACACCAAGCTATACAAGTGCAAATTCCATAAGGACTCTGTGCCTTTTCTTGACTACATTGTGTCTAAAGATGGCTTCCAGATGGATCCCCAAAAACATGAGAGTATTAAAAATTGATCCCAACCTACCAGCCTGAAGGCCCTGAGATGATTTTTGGGGTTCACCAATTATAATAGAAGCTTTATAAAGAATTACTCTTCTTTAACTGTGCCCTTAACTGCCATGACCCGGAAGGGGGCCAACGCTTCTAAATGGTTTGCGGAGGCCATTTCCACATTTGAGAACTTAAAGATTGCCTTTTCCACCAAACCATGACTGCGTCATCCAGACCCCAACAAGCCATTCATCATAGAGGTCGACGCCTCTGACGTCAGTGTGGGGGCTGTATTGAGCCAAACCGGAGACTCCAAAGCAACATTTCTCTCTGGCAGAGAAGAACTATAGGATCGGAGATAAAGAGCTCCTGGCTATTAAGTTGGCATTCGAGGAATGGCGCCCTTGGTTCAAAGGTGATCAACATCAAATTATTGTGTTTACGGAACATAAGAATCTAGAGTATCTCCGCCATGCACAGTGTCTTAACCATAGACAAGCCAGATGGTCCTTATTTTTTAACCGTTTTGACTTTGTGCTCAAATATCGCCCCAGAGACAAGAATACCAGAGCTGATGCCCTGTCACGCTCCTTTCTCTCGGAGGATGTTCCAGAAGAGCCTCAGCACATAATCAACCCAAAGAAAGTCATCTTGGGTGCTACCCATTCTGTGCCCGCTGGTAAAACCATTGTGCCTAAACATCTCAGGAAGAAGGTGCTCTATTGGGCTGGCCGGCCATCCTGGTCAACGCCGAACCCTGCTGAAGATCCAGAAGTATTATTGGTGGCCAACTATCAAGGAAAATACATTCTTCTACGTAGCATCTTGTTCCAACTGTGCCAAGCACAAACCTACTTCTGGCCAACCGTGGGGATTGCTGCAACCGATTCCAGCTCCTGAGGAGCCCTGAACGCATATCGCTACTGACTTTGTAGTTGATCTTCCCTTCTCTGGGGGTATGAATACCATCTGGGTCACAGTCGACCATTTCAGCAAGATGGCCCATTTCGTGGTGCTGCCTGGCTTACCTTCAGCCTTGGAGCTTGCGAAGCTCTTCATAACCCACATATTTCGCCTTCACGGCCTACCGAAGCACATAGTATCTGATCAAGGATCACAATTCACGGCAAAGTTCTGGAAGGCCTTGTGCAAACTCTTCGACATCTCTCTAGACTATACATCAGCCTATCATCCTCAATCAAATGGCCAAACAGAATGGATGAATAGGACCCTGAAACAGTTCATTCAGGCCTATGTGAGTTGCCGTCAGAATAACTGGGCCGAACTGTTACCATGGGCTGAATTCGCCATTAATTCTCATCCAGCAACATCCACTGAATCAACACCTTTTGAAGTGGTATATGGACGTTTACCACCACCGCCACTTCCACTGAAGCTCTCAGTGACGTCCCCAGCAGCTCAATCCACTACTGATGATATCCATCATTTATGGACTCAGACGAAAGAAATGCTACTTAAAGCGAGTGATCAAGCCAAAAGGTGTTATGATGCTCACCATTCCAAAGCGCCTATCTTTGAACCTGGAGACAAAGTCTGGCTTTCCACTAAGCACCTTAGATTGAAGTTATCCTCCACTCGATTTTCTCCTCACTACGTTGGACCATTTTCAATCCTCCGACATTTTGGCAACATCACTTACATTCTGAAGCTACCACCTGGATTGAACATCCACAACGCATTTCATGTTTCACTTCTGAAACCACTCATTCTCAGTGAGTTCTCTAACAAATCTCAGGAACCATCTCCCATCAATGCAGAAGATGACCTAGAATACAAGGTCGAAGCCATTCTTGATGTCCGAAGATGAGGCAAGACTTGGGAATACCGAAGAAAATTCTTGGCAGCCTCTGGCAAATATCCTTGACAAAGAGATGCTCCATCAGTTCCATCTCTCGTATCCTTGAAACCAAAACCTGGTACCCAGAGAGGAGACCGCCCTTTGAAGGAAGGTACTGTTGCAACCGTCGCTGCCCGACGGCTTCACTCTGCCTACCTTTCTTTTCTGCGACTCCTCCTGCTCCCTGTGGACGTCTGGCTGCCGCGGCGTCTGCCTGCCATCCTTTCCGGCATCCCCGGACCAGCTTGGGCACTGCCTCCTGCCATGCTCCTCGGGTACCTTAGGGCGTGCACGCCGCGTGGCCCTCATTCTTATTTCTTCTATGGCGCGAACCTCAGGTGCGTCCCTCTGTGATGACGTCACGCTGCCCGGATATTTAAGCCTTTTGTTTATTGCTAGCCTTTGAGTTAGCAAGGGATTTCCTACGGATGGGATTCGCTCTCCATACCCACCTACTCTGCCTCCAACTTCTATTTGGACTCTTTGCTGTTAACGAGGTACCCGCTCCTCGGGGTCTCTCTGCTTCTTTCAGGTCACTATCAGGAATCGGTACTCACTCCTCGAGGGCCCATGTTCCCTGAATCGCTGCCTGTGTCCATCTCCTCTTCTACTTGGAAGAATTCGCTACAGACACCATCTTTGAGTACTACTACCATCTACTCCTCAGAACTGTTTCCCTGGAACCAGGTACTCGCTCCTTGAGGGCCTGCCTCCGTTCCAGCACCATCTTCTATGGAGAACTGCTGCGTGAGTACTTACTAACGAGTCTCTATGCCCAGGGATCTGGTACTCACTCCAGGAGGGCCAGCTCTCCCTATCTCGGGGCTTCTCCATACTGGAGACTCTGTGATTATCTCAGTGTACTCATTTTCTCAGTTCTTCTTCCTACAGCACTGCTACCAGAGAAGGCGCTGTTCCAGTGCCCTGAGGAATACTAGCCCAGCCAGGCTCCATCTTCTACCCACTACTGCCACCTCTGGTGGCTTCACAAACTGTATAATAAAAGATATAATTTGTGTTTGTGTGTCCAGAGCTGAGTCTGACCTGTGATCCCTCACGGGACTTCATCCCGTGGGCGTGGTCAGCTGCCACAGTGTCCAAGGGTCCACCCAAACCCTACAAAACATAACACAAACCAAACGTCAACCTCAGGATTATAAACCTTGAAACCTCATGCTTTCTTCCTCCACAATCCGTTTAAAGGAGGTACATCACCTAAATTCAACCTCCATTCCTCAGTCCCATGCATTGTGTAATTGTACCAGACACAATGCCATCACCCCTTGAATCATTTTTCACAATACCCAAACATTGTCAAATCATTTACAGTTACCCGAAAAGGGTTCAGGAAAACTATTCCACCCAAACTCTTTCAATACTAAAAGTTCAGTGTCACAAGCCCAATTTAGGGCTTGTGACACTGTCTTCACTTGTCTTCACTCTGTATAAATCCCAATACCTAATGTAGACAGTGGCTTTTTCAGCCAAGGTTTTTTTAATAATCACAGTTAGCAGGTGCACTTCCCCTTCAAAATCATGAAAATAGATGGCAACTGAAGAAAGTCCACATTTGGGAAAGGTTCACAGGACTGCAAATCAATATCAGCCTGCACCAGGGTTCGACTGCTGAAGTGATCTGGTGTAGTGAGGGTGAATTTGGAGCCTTAAGTGTTGGCTTAGGCTTTATTAATAGCAGTGATGTGGTTGAAGTGTGGCAACACTGGGAGGCTTGCTGAAGTGCTACAGTGGTGGCAGAGGCTTTTCAAGTTCCACATCAGTGGCAGGAGATCAGGCTGCATACAGAGGTTGGCAGTGGTAAGTAAGTTCAGTTGTGAGATCATGGTAGAGACAGTGCTCAGGATGTGGGCTGATGAGAGTCGGGCCACTGGAGGCAGACAGTGAGTGAAGGTGAGATGTGTCATGCTGGACCATGAAGGACTAGTGTTGCCAACTGGCTCGAGATTTTCAGGATAAGCTGATCCAATCTTGATTTTACCCATTGTATACAGGGACTTGTGTACTTGCTTTTCTTAGGGAATGCAATAGGAAAATTAGAACTTCAAGTCTCTGCAGGCAATGAGATAAAACCAGTCCTGAAAAATAGAATCAGTTGGTCATCCATGTCAGAGCAGAAAACCTATGAGAGCAGGTATGTATGCCAGGAAATGTAGGAGATATGCTCAAAACTAAGACCCAAAAATATAGCAAGAAAAAAATCAATATAAATATATATAAGACTTGTTAGATAAAATTTCTCTATTAGTCAGCTAGTCAACCTTCATACAATACCAAAAAAATGGTTATTGTCCTGATAAGCTCTTATGATTCAAGGCCTTTGTAAATCATTAGGTGACTATATGTTGTGCTGTTTCAGTCCAGAAACATCAATCCTTGGATATAGTACTCTTGGCACTTATCTGTAAATCCACTTGAAATGATGGTTATTGCCGTCCGACATCGCGAGGTTTTGGGGTGGATAACCCCTTCTTCAAGGACCCAGGTGAGATGGTCAGTGGATATAAAGTTTACATGAGGCGATGCAAAATGCTATTGCTGAGATTTCCAAGTACCTGCACAATATAAGATATAGAGACATTTTAACTGTTGTATAAAACAACTGCAATGGTGTGGCGACCACAATTATAAGGAGACACATACTCATAGACATCATGGCGTCCGCGGTTGTCTGCCGACAGCCGCAGCGATGGTGATACGGGAAAATATCTCCTTAACTAAAATACACAACGATAAATAACAAATTGTATTTCCTTGTGGAGTCAAAACATGAAACTTGCATGGTGTGGCGTTTTAGCAGTACTCATGATTTGAAGTGACGAGCAGGCTAACAGCGTTGTGCGAAGTGAACTTCTGTGCTAGCGCTGAGACGCTGAGAAAGGTGCCACTTATGAGGGAATCCCTCCGGCTGTCAAACTGACAACCGGAAATGATGTAGAGCCACATCATGGGAAATGTAGTGCATATGTGTTACTGTTTTCAGAAGCCAGGTAACGATCTTGTCAGATAGGAGCCTTTACAGAAATACTATGTAGCCATCCATATTTGTCATTTCACAGAAATATGAAATCTTAATTTAATAGCAACTGGGCACTCGAAAGGGTTAAAAGTACAAGTTAAGGCTTATTTAAAAGCACTTCCAAAGGGCTATTTATCAGTGCTACTTATGGATTGATAGATGATTTGTATTTTTAATCAGAGCTTCCAATATTTGGCTTCATAGAGTTCAATCTCTCTCTCTCTCTAACTCAGCAGATTCCATAATCAACCCCCTCTCTCTTCTCCTACTCTCTACTTAGCATCCCCTTCTCTCTCCCCTGCCCAGCAGCATCCACTCGCTCTGTAGTAGTCAAATTTCAGTAGTCTCTGAATGTCCGTATGTAAAACGTTTTCAATTTCTTTCTGAACATTTTAATACACTAGTTTCAGGTCTCAGCTCCTCAGGTAATTTGTTCCATAGTGTAAGACCAGCAACTGTGAACATTTCTCTCTCTAGTTTCACACAACCTCAGCTATCAAAATGATGCTATCTCCAATAGATTTCTCCCTTGTGATCTGAGCTGGCACATTGAAACATAAATTTTTAAGGCTGAGCTTATACAAAATGGTACCTCATCATGTAATACTTTAAAGACTAATAGGATTTTAAATTTGATGCACCTAATTATTGGAAGCCAATGTAAAGAATATAGGACAGGGATAATGTTTCCCAACGTGGGACTCCAACAATTAAATGGGCATCCACAATCTGAGTTAGCTGTAGAATCTTTAATGTAGTACCAAGAAGGCCAACGTATACTGAATTGCAGTAGTCAAGACCATTAATTATCAATGCCTGAACCATCAATCGAATATATTCTGGCTGTAATAGAGGTCTTAATCTTGGTAAAATTAGAGGTTTACAAAATGCATTCTGAACAACATTCCTGATGTGTAGATACAGGATAATGTTTTCTCAAATGTAACCCCCAGATATTTCACACAGGTGAAAATAGAGAGCTGCAGGTCTTGTGTCTGAAGAACAAATGGAACATCATCACATGGAAATCTTGCAAGATGCATTATCTCTATCTCAGTCTTTTTAACATTCAGTGTCAATATGTGTCTCAATAACCACTGCTTCAAAGTATGAGTTACATGTATGACTTGTTTTCAAATATTTAAAAAAGTGTTTCTAATGTCCAAGTTTCAATTTGCAGCTGTTTTGAAGCGATTCCTGAATGCAGCTGGTCGCTGGGCAGATCAATTCAGAACACACTCCTTCCGAATTGGTGCCATTTCCAGCGCAGCAACAGCAGGCATCACCATTTAGCGTATCAGTCGGTGGCACTCCACTGCTTATTTTTCTTATATCAGATAGGTAAATTGTACCCTGGGTAGGGGTGTTCCTAATGATTCTGCCTCCCTTATGGCCTACTCGGTGGCAGCAGATGGTCTGGATTGCAACACACTCCTTCATGTTATGGGTGGAGCACCAGGCAAGAACTGGCACTATTGGCACTCACTTGGGCCTTGTGCCCCAGGATATGGTCGTGTGATGGCTCGGAAAGAGAGGAATGCATTGGGATCAGCTTATCCCCCTTCTGCAACAGCTACTGGTCAAATCCCAACCCCCACCCCTCCCCTGATGAGATTTTGGTCATTCATTTGAGAAGTAATGGTCTTGGAAATACTCCTGGTTGGCAGTTGATGGACAACATTCAGAATATTGCAGTCATCATGTCCATAATGCCCTAGGTGTGTGTCTTGTGGTCCAAGATTATCCTTCATCACCGGTTCCAATGCTTTCGCTTGTGGGCGCGGCGGGTTGTGAAGCTGAACAAGCAGGTTGGCAATTTTATTGTATGATGTGGGGGCTATCACATCAGACATAAGTGGTTATGCATGGAGTGTGCAGAACTTTTTCGCAGTGATAATGTCCATCTGTCAGCTATGGCCCAAGACATATTTTTTAATGCCCTGAGAAGAGCTATCCAGGATGATTTGATTTGCTGACATGGTACATGACTACAGCTGTTATTATTGGGGTTGGGGGGGGGGGGGCCTGGGCAAACCGTCTTGGACTTCTTGGGTCCTGTGGTGAGAATATCCAAGCCATATACAGGGTTTTGCTCTGGGATAGGGAATGATGCAAAGAAAGTATGACTTCATGGATTACAAAGGGGTCTGTCTATCATCAGGGCTGGGGTTAGAGCCAGTGAGGTGTCAGATCAAATGTCCTTGTCTATAAGAGCAGATGGCAGCTTGACTGGTAAAGCCCTGATGAGGTGACTCTCAGAAGGACTGTGACTTTGCTTTTACATGCAGGGCTCAGGTCTAAGGTTGATTTGGTACCTTCTGTTCCCCTTGACTTTCAGGTTTTCCTTTGTTACGCTTGGGTACTTGTCATATATGTATTGTTTTCCTATTAAAATAAAACTGCAGCCATCTTTATTCCACTATTATGTGTTAATATCTGATTATTGGGTAGTTTGGTGCAATCTGGATGTGGGCACTGCCCCCCCCCCCCCTGTACCACCAACTTCTGCGAAGGATAGATGTGACTGCCCAGGTTATAGAAAACAGCATGCCAGACATTTATAGATCCCTTCACAGAAAGTACATGCCAGTAGAACACCTTACCTTGTTCACACATGCAGAACACAGACAAACCCTCATCAAAAACTGAATAGAAAGACCATAAAGTGCAAATATAAACATTCAGACAAAAAAATGAAATGGAAACCACAAAAATCCAGACTCAGTATACAGTACAATAATGGAACAATAGAAACTTCACCATTCCTCATAAAACATCAAACAATAAAATAAAAAAAATCATAATAGTAAAACCATACTAATAAAAATTATACATATTTTTTTATAATGCTGACAGATAAAACATCCAATAATTAAAACTCTTATAAAACTTTACCAGATGCCAATAAAATATTTCAAATGGCTGATATACCCAAATAACAGCCAACAATTAAAACTAATAAGGATTTTTTTCCCCTGCTCCCCTACCTAGGAACATTTTATTTCCAAATGCAGTGAGATTCTCGTGGATTAGCAGAAGGGGTGGGGAGGTGGGTTGTTGTACATAAACTTTCTCTCACGTGCTCAATGATGCACTCTCACACAAGCTCATACACTTATTTATTTATTTATTTATTTATTTATTTAAAAAGTATTTATATACCGTTTTTTAAAAAAGAAATTTTATCAAAAACGGTTCACAGATTTAAAACCAAAAATAAAATAATCAAAATAAAATGGAATTTTTAAACTTTACATAAAAATTGGTAATAACTAGACAGAATGCTAGTATATAAGGTTATTAAAAATATAACTTTCTCAAATGGTCGGTCATACACACACACACACACACACACACACATTTGCTTGTTTGCTCTCTCACATGTCCAATCATATCTTTATCTTTATAAAAATGTATAAATTGCTTATACACCATGGACAAAGCAATGTACAATTTTAACAATCATAAAATATACACACACACACGTGATCATTTGTATTCTCACATGCTCATTTATACACACACACATGCTCATATGCTCAATCATATACACACACAAATGCCCATGCATTCTCTCACATGTTCAGTCATATATACAAATACGGTATATTTATACCCAGGGTAATCAATGTACAACTCTCTATAGTCTTGTCATGAATTCACACAAATGTAAGAGAGCCAAACTGTATATATAAAACATACAAAATTTATTCAAAAATATCACACATATAAACCTACATAGACAATAAAACTAAGCTAGCACACTCACACATTCATACCCACAAATTAAAAAATATGTTTTTTTGAGATACAAATTTCAAACATTAGCATAAATTCTTATTGTAAATTAATTTCACAAATGCTCATAGATTAATCAATTAATAATTGCATATGTCACATATTTTCGTGACCAGGGCATGGTCTCTTACATTTGTGTGAATTCAGTCATATATACACACACTTGCTCATTCGCTCTCTCACATGCTTAACCACACACCCACACACTGTTTGTTAGGGGACTTGGAAAGGCAAAGCTGGCTGGATTCTTCACTGACCGTCTCACAGTAGGACACAACAGGATCAGATTTATAGAAATAGTTCCAGTGCTCAAAAGTAGTGATGGTACCAGTCTTCACCAGGAACTGATCCACAAGTTTTCATGCTCAGCTGTATATATAGATGCTCATCTGCTCTTTCTCTCTCTCACATACTCAATCATACACACACACACATGATTATATCCTCTTACTCATATGCTCAATCATGCATACTCACAAGCTCATATTTTCTCTCAAATGCTCACTCATATACACACACATATGCTCATTCACTCTGTTTCTCAGGTACATACACACACACATACACACACACACACTCATTCGCGCTCTCTCTCATGCGCAAGCATATACATCTACAAACGCTCATACACTCTCTCACATACTCAATCACACACTCACACATTCATATGCTCTCTTACGTGCTATCTCACACACACACACACTCATATGTTCTTTCTCTTCCATGCTCAGTCACACATAAACACCTCATACATTCTCAATCACACTCACATATGCTCAAACACTGTCTCTCTCACATGCTCAGTCATACACAGACATATACACACACACACACACATACATGCTCTTTGTTTTCCCTCATAAGGAGCAACAGCAGCAGCAGCAGCAATCTCTTCCTTCATCCTCCAAGGCCCACCGGATCTTCCTCTTTCTTTTCGCTTCCATTTATGCTGCTCCTGCTTGTGACTGTGGAGAGAGGGACTGGAGTGTGCGAGAAGGGTCAATGTTTCTGGCGCCCCAAGGGGCATGCTGCTCCTCACTGTTGGGGCAGGGGATGGGGAGGGGGGAGGAGGGAGGAGGAGGCTGATGCATTTTGCTGACTGGCTGGTGAGTGAGTTGACAGATGTGGGAAGGGTCGTATGGAAGAAATTCTAACTCCAACATTTTTCTCTTCTCAGATCAGGGTGAACCCCCAAGGAAGACGAATGCCACAGGAAATACACACTATGGCCAACTACCTGTTTTTAATATGTTTATAATATGTTCTGAACATAAATGTGTTTTTAATAAAATATTTTTAATAACGGACTGGTCCCTTCATTGGTGAGACAATATTTTTTTCACAAGACTGACATCTTTAGGCCAAAGTTTCCCACACCAGCGTGGAAATCTCTGACCCAAAGGGCCAGTGCCTGTGATATTTGTCTCATCAGAAATTAGCCATTAAATAAATATTTGAGCACATATTCAGCTAAATTCTAGCCGGCTAATAAGTTAGGTAGATAGAATTTAGCCGGATAAGTTAGGTGCATTCTGGGGGTGTAACTGGAAGGATTTAAGTTTGCCAGATAACTCCAATATTCACAGTCATCCAGATGACTTAGCTGGCTAACTCTGGTTGGGCCAAAGAGCTATACTAAAGTTAGCATCTATAGTTATTTAGCCAGCTAACTATAAGATAGCCAGCTATATTCAATAGCGCAGCTATTGAATATGCCTCCAAAGTCAGCTGGGTACGTTTATCCAGCCAACTTTGCTATCCGGCTAACTTTGCTTTCGTACTGTGTCTGAATGTGGTTGTCGACAATTCTAATTTAAATTTAAATTTCATCCAGTTTTATTTGTGTTTTCTTCTGTCCTAGAGTCAAATGCTTCTCAAGGCTCTCTCATGAATAACAGCCAAGCCAAAATGCTTCTAGCTGCCAACATCCAACTGTCTTTTTCGCTAATTTACCAGTTTCTCTTAGCTCATTCCACCGAATGGCATCAACAAAATAATTCCATCTTTCACACTCTGAACCCTTCCCCATATATGACAAGAGACGGGTGGCATCTTATAGACTAATCAATTTATTGAGGCATAAATTATCAAGGACAGAGTTCACTTCGTCAGAAGCCTTCTTCCCCATATAGTTTCCTTTAAATTTTCAAAGTATCCCTGTCAATCTAAGAATAGTCTGTACATTCCATTTACCACAGTGAGAAAGACTAATTTCCCATAGGCGCTAGACTCGTTGCTCCCCTGATGTTCCCCCACTTTGTTTTTTTTACAACTCCTCAGCCAGGACCCCAAGCCAGGCTCCATGCAGCCTACACTGCATATCACATCTTTTATGTGTCTCCCAATTGGAAGCATAGTTGTAACTGCCCATTTTACAGGCTGGCTTCTTTATTATGTTGCACCTTCCACCTCCAAATGCCCCTCAGGACTTAATTTACTTTCTCCCAAATCTTTACTATTGTATCTGGAGCCTTTCCAGGGCTCCTCACTGTTTATGGTGGCCTCTTGAACTCTTCCATAGTGGTGACCCCAGTGCTACCACTGCCACTAATCTCTGGGTTCATGCTGATATAACCCCATTCCAGGTTACTGACTGCACTCTGATGAGGCCATAAAAAATGTGATAGTCTCATCGGGGCAGGATAATTCTGGCTAGCTCTTACACAGTCATTGAAAATACACGTTCACTGGGTACACTAGTTGGTGGACATGACAGATATTGCTGAGCCACTTTGGCTAGGTATGGCCAGACAGTGGACTTGTGTGCCCAATATGCCAGTGGATCTGTCTGCATGTCCACTGTGGACTCTGAGAGATACCATGTCACTGACAGTTGTGCTGGTGTCTCCTTTGCTTGGGTGGCCTCAGAGTCACTCATGCCAGCTGCTTTCTCTCTAGCCCATAGCACAAAAGATGAATCTTTATGGGCAACATGCCTTTGGCTTACTGAAGTGGAGGAGGAGGAGGAGGTACTAGCTGTTGCTGACAGAGTGCTGCTCCCACTTGGGCTAGCACAACTCTCTGAAGTGCCTGCTGTTTCCTCCTCTGGTTCATGCCTAATCTGTCTCTGCCTATGGGGCTCCTGTTCATGGACTTTTGCTAACAGCAGGTCCTTCACCAATAGGAGACAATCATACTGTAGGGCGAGTTTCCCTTTCACATGGGGATCACAGACTGTGGCGAGCATGTATGTGTGCTCTTCTGTTATCCTTAATCTCTCTTCCACCTATTGCTGAAAAATGTCCAGACAATGCAGCACTTCAGCTGTCATTCCCTCTTCCTGTTTAAAGGCCTCCAAATTTTCATCCAGGAAATTAACAATAGGGATGATGTCAGCCAAGGTGGCACTTCTGGAAATCAGCTCCTCCGTGGCATCCTTGAAGGGCTGCAGGATTTTTACCAGCTGACTCATGACTAACCAATCATAATGCCCTAGGGGATTCTGCACAACTATGTCCATTGAACCAGAAAGTTCATGAAGGGGTATCTGCAGCTCCACTAACCTCTGCAGCATCATATAGGTAGAATTCCACCAGGTGGCAATGTCTTGAATGAGACGCTTGTGAGGCATCTCCAAATCAGTCTGCTTTTGTCAGAGAATCTGCCCCACCTTCACACTTCTGTGGAAGTGCTCTGCTATGTCCCTGCACTTGTGTATTAAGCCCTGCAGGTAGGTAGGCAGTCTAAGAAGCCGTCAGGAAGAAAACCAAGATTAGACGCCACTCATAATAAAAACTTTTAAAATATATCCAAAGCAAGAAACCTGTGAGGGAGTCGGTTGGACTGTTGGACTGGTGGATGACTGAGGTGTTAAAGAGGCTCTTAAGGAAGATAAGGCCATTACAGAAAGTCTAAATTGATTCTTTGCTTCCGTGTTTACTAATGAGGATGTTGGAAAGATACCAGTTTTATAGATGATTTTCAAGAGTGATGAGTCAGATGAACTGAACCAAATCACTGTGAACTTGGAAGATTTAGTAGGCCAGACTGACAAACTAAAGAGTAGCAAATCACCTGGACCAGATGGTATGCATCCTAGGGTTCTGAAGGAACTAAAAAATGAAATTTCAGATCTATTAGTTAAAATTTATAACCTATCATTAAAATTATCCATTGTACCTGAAGATTGGAGGGTGTCCAATGTACCCCCAATATTTAAAAAGGGCTCCAGGGGTGATCTGGGAAACTATAAACCAGTGAGCCTAACTTCAGTGCCAGGAAAAATAGTGGAAACTATTCGAAAGATCAAAATCACAGAGCATATAGAAAGACATGGTTTTATTGGAATACAGTCAACATGGATTTACCCAAGGGAAGTCTTGCCTCACAAATCTGCTCCATTTTTTTGGAAGGGTTAATAAACATGTGGATATAGGTGAACTGGTAGATGTAGTATGTATGGATTTTCAGAAGGTGTTTCACAAAGTCCCTAATGAGAAGCTTCTAAGAAAACTAAAAATTCATGGGATAGGAGGCAATGTCATTTCGTGGATTACAAATTCATTAAAAGACAGGAAACAGAGAGTAGGATTAAATGGTCAATTTTCTCAGTGGAAAAGGGTAAACAGTGGAGTGCCTCATGGATCTGTACTTGGACCACTGCTTTTCAATATATTTATAAATGATCTGGAAAGGAATACGACATGTGATGTTATCAAATTTGCGGATGATACAAAATTATTCAGAGTAGTTAAATCACAAGTGAATTGTGATACATTACAGGAGGACCCTGCAAAACTGGAAGATTGAGCATCCAAATGGCAGATGAAATTTAATGTGGACAAGTGCAAGTTGTTGCATATAGGGAAAAATAACCCTTGCTGTAGTTACACGATGTTAGTTCCATATTAGGAGCTACCACCCAGGAAAAAGATCTAGGCATCATAGTAGATAATACTTTGAAATTGTCAGCTCAGTGTGCTGCAGCAGTCAAAAAAGCAAACAGAATGTTAGGAATTTTAAAGAAGGGAATGTTTAACAAAACGGAAAATGTCATAATGCCTCTGTATCGCTCCATGGTGAGATCGCACCTTGAATACTGTATACAATTCTGGTCACCGCATCTCAAAACAGATATAGCTGCGATGGAGAACATACAGAGAAAGGCAACCAAAATGATAACGGGGATGGAACAGTTCCCCTATGAGAAAAGGCTGAAGAGATTAGGGATGTTCAGCTTGAAGAAGAGATGGCTGAGGGGGGATATGATAGAGGTCTTTAAAATCATGAGAAGTCTTGAATGAGTAGATGTGAATCAGTTATTTACACTTTCGGATAATAGAAGGACAAGGGGGCACTCCATGAAGTTAGCAGGTAGCACATTTAAGACTAATCGGAGAAATTTCTTTTTCACTCAACACACAATTAAGCTCTGGAATTTGTTGCCAGAGGATGTGGTTAGTGTAGCTGGGTTTAAAAAAGGTTTGGATAAGTTCTTGGAGGAGAAGTCCATTAACTGCTATTAATCAAGTTGACTTAGGGAATGGCCTCTGCTATTACTGGCATCAATTATCATGGGATCTGTTGTGTTCCGCGGCCGTGGAAGGCCACGACCGAGGGCCCCTACCATGCCCGCAATGGCGACCTGCTGCGGGAGCTCCGGGGGAGGCCTCTGATCCTTGCCCATTGCTTTGGCACTGGCCCCAGCGATGTTCGCCGGAGAGGGAGCCATTCCTGCTCCTCCCTCGTGGCATCCAGCAGTGTTTCTCTCTGTGGAGAGAATCCAAGATGGCCACCGCCATTTTTAGGCGCGAGGCCGCACCTCCTCCTCAGATTTAAAGGGACCTGGTCCCTTTAACTACACTCACCTGTTCCCTATGAGCCAGGTCTGCTTGCTTCGGTGAGTTCTGCTACTTCAGATCCTTGTTCCTGTCTTGTCTTGGTGTTCCTGGTTCCTGACTTCGGATTGGCTAGCTGTGATTCCTGGTGGGTGACTTCGGACTGGCAAGCGGTGATTCCTGGTGTGTGACTTTGGACTGGCAAGCGGCGATCCCTTGGCATGTGACCTCGGACTGGTGAGCGACGACCCTCTGGCACTTGACCTTGGACTTCTTCTTGACCATCGTCTCCAAGGGCCCACCTAAGACCCAGTGGCCCGGGTCCCTATGGGCTCCTCCCGGGGGGACCACGGGCTTCCAGGGGTGAAGCTCCAGTCAGCCCTTGCACCACTCCTTGACCTCTCAAAGGTCCACCTAAGTCCCAGTGGTCCGGGTCCCTATTTTTCCTTGTTACTTGCTCAATTTCCTAGTGACCTGGTCAAAACCAGCTACATTATGTCCCTGCTCGACG
Source organism: Rhinatrema bivittatum (assembly GCF_901001135.1). NCBI lineage: Eukaryota > Metazoa > Chordata > Amphibia > Gymnophiona > Rhinatrematidae > Rhinatrema > Rhinatrema bivittatum. The sequence continues at coordinate 88,427,276 of NC_042616.1, forward strand.
GGAAGCCTTTGATCTGGGCCTCTCACCTATGGGAGAGAAGAGACCCAGTGTTTGGAAACTTGAAACAGTTTCTGTCCGCTTTCAGACAGATATTTGATGAGTCTGTCCGTAAACCCACTGCTGTCTCGGAATTGCTTCGGTTGCGACAGGGTACTTGGACAGTGGCCGAATACGCAACAGAATTTCACACCTTAGCCGCAGAGCTAAATTGGAGAGAGGATTGCCTCCACGGGATCTTCTTGGAAGGGCTAGCCTCGTGCCTCCAGAATGTACTAGCAGCGAAGGAACTTCCGGACGACCTCAATGGCATGATAGAATTAGCCAATTGAGTGGATCGTCGTATGCGGTTTCACCTTCCAGAAGTAAAGGCAGCGAGAAGGCTTTCGCCTTCCCCCAAAGGTGCATCAGGAGCCCTTCGAACACCCGCCGAGGAGCCCATTGAGTTGGGTCGTGGGAGAGTCTCTCCACAAGAGCGCCGGCGGCAAATGAAGGAGGCGTGCTGGAAGGTTCTCGTAACACCCTTCTCACTGACCTATACTGAATTAATTGAATACAGGAATCACTCAGGGCTTAATGGTAATGAGAACAGAGGGTCTGTTACACTGTCATGACCTCCATGAACCCAAGCCTCAATGTTCAACAGCAGTAGTTGCAGGAGCTGGCAAATGCTTAATCTGCTATCCCTTCACTACTTGCCCTTACTGCAATGGTAGGAGTTTTTTATTCTGCTCTCCACCATTCTTCTCCACCAGCCCATTACACCATCAGTGAAAGGTAGTGAGCGGCCTCCTCACTGCACTTTTTTTTCGGCTGTCTGATTACTGCTATGGCTGTGGCCATCTCTCCCCTGCAGCTCTGGCTGCCTGCCTTGCCCTATGCTGCTCTCTGTGCCACTGCTGACCTCGCATAAATAAACATTGAGGCTTTCTTTCCTAGAACTCCTTCTCTCTGGTAATACCACCTTCAGGACATCACCGGGCCTGCTCCCTCAGACTCAGAAATGAGCATTGTCACCAATGGCAGAGCATCATCCATGCATCACCTACTCAGGTATTCTAGTTAAATCTATAACTCTGTTACATAATGATATGCGGAGCACACAGGTTTTATGAAACGTGTTCCACTAAAAAGAAAGTCTACCAAGGATAGTGCTGGTGCTTAAAGCATTGGGACTCTGCCACCTCCCTATCCTTACCCTTAATGTGCAAAAAAAACCCACACACCCCAACTCCCAATCCTCCCTCTCACTCTGATCAGCAAAAAGCTAACCTCCTAATCCCCAGGACCTCCCCTCAAAGGTTTCTAATCTCAAGCTGACAGAAGGAAACAGTCTTCCATCCTATCGGCCTAGCATCAAGCCTTGCTCTGGCCCTGCCTGCTGGGGGCCTCAAGTTCTAGGCCCATAATAGGCAGAACCACAGCATCACTGGAGTGGACAGTGGGCCAACTGGAAAAGTATGACTGATCAGCATATGAAACCTCTGGGGGGAACTTCAAGTAGATGGGAGGAGGGCAGTGCGGGGCCCACAGTTTTACTACCTCAGGAGTGGGAAGGGGGCCTCGGGGATGGAAGGCTTTATTCTTTGATCAGGGCCTTGGGAGGGGAATAGGAGGTGAGGAGCATTTTCTGATCATCATGTGGGTAGCATGAGAGATCAGGGGAGGACTGAACCATTTTTCTTAATACTCAAGGGATGGGAGGTAGATCAGAGGGCTGTAGTGGGGACAATATTTGGTCATTGGGTAGATGGAAGGGAAAATTAGAGGTGGGGGTATTTTATTTATTTCTAGATGGGGGCAAGATCAAAGACATGCCCTTCCCCTTGACATAAACTGCTGGAGTGCTGGATCAGTGTACTAACAGTTTACTTCATCCCCAGACAGAAGCTTTCAATTTAAGTTCTGCTTCGGTGGGGGGTCATGTTAGTGCTTAAAGAGTTTGGAGTGCAAATGTAGTGCATAGTTTTCAACGTCGGGGGGTCTTTGTATATAAGGCATTAAATGAATGCATGCATTAATCAGGATTAGTATGTAAATTAAGTTTGAGTCACCTTTAACACTTCAGCCCCTTGAAACAGGAATTTCAACGGCGTATAAGGAGGTGACGTAGTGTAGGAATCTACAATACCTCTCTCTATGGGACAAAGAGAGAGAGCCTCCAAAAAGTTACTGAAAAGCTCCAGTGGTATGATAGGCACAAAAGAAGTTAGCAGAGGGAAAGCTGCTCGGTTTTCTCCCCCAAAAGACCAGAAAGTAGGTGAGAATATTCACTTTGTATGTTACTGAGTCAAGAAACCAGAGAAGACATTTATGAGTTTGATACAGGACAAGATTGATGGTTTGCTGAGAAAGAAAACAAGATCCTGACTACTGAGAACACCAGATTTAATTCTTACAAAAGCTATCAGTATCAGCAGAGCAGCAAGAGCAAGTGATCTGCAGCTGAGAGCAGAAATTAGAAATGTCAGGTAACTGATACTGGAAGTAAATATGAATACAGCAAAAGTAATGTTAGACAGGACACAGCTGCAAACACCTTGGTTGTATGTAACAGATACCCTAAGAAATCCCCTAAAAAATGATTCACGTGGAGGAATATAAACAAATGAAACCACTTTAGGGAAGTTTGTACCATACACAAGAATATACAGGGATAAACTGTTAGTAGTATTGCACAAGGACAGGAAGTATAGTGCATTTCTTCTGTGTGTCTATCCCTACAAGGAGGATCAGTAATAAAACTAGTACGTGTTCTAAAAAATTAAAATTGACACTTTCTTATCTGTTATTTAATTTTTACTACATTTTATGCAATTAAAATCTAGATGACTTCAATTCTATTTTTTTGGGCGAAGCTGTAGAAATCATTATCTATCAAGGTTTTATTTGCTATCTATGATAAGTAAATCTTTTGCAGCCTGATTGCCCGGCCACTTCTGATCCATGCACGAGGTAAGTAAATGTAAGATATACTCGTCTTCACATGAGACAGACTTTTTTTCTTAAGATTGAATTATGAATGTATACGAAAGATGTGAGAGTGGACTGTCACCAGAGCTGAAGCCTTCATAATTGAAGCTACTGCAAATAAGTATTAAATGTGTGCTAATTCAACCCCTTTTTTCATGTGTCCAATAAATGTGCATGTATTTTTCTGTGTAAGTAAAAAAATATCATTAGTAAATTTGCCCCTGTGGCTCTAAAGGCGAAATGTCAAATTTTAATCACACGCCAGATACTATTAGCAAAAGGAATTTTTTTTCTTTCCTTATCTATGACAAATCTCTCATGAAAAACATGCACATCCAAATACAAATGTTCTCTCACTCTAGACTATAATAGATATAGTTAAATTATCATTGCAAAAAAATTGTATAACTCTATTAAATAATTCACTTGAGACATTTTGAAATGTTATTTAATATTTTGGTAAGGGAGTTCTGGTTTACATGGAAGGTTCAGATAAATGCCCATTGATTTGGCTTTACAGAGCATTTAACACATTCCCTTCTTTGTTGTAATGATAAGCAACACACTGCCCCTGCTCCTACACTGGTATCAATATTTAGCTCTTCTTAAATCAATATGCTCCTCAGTCTGTGCAACAGATTGATGTCACTCCTGGGGTTTTCATTTTAGTTCTCTTCAAAAATACTCCGTCTCTTTCAAAATAGCATAGTCCCAAAGAAAGCTGCCAGGATACAAATATCAATAGATTAAATTATGTCATTTGTCCCCCACTTACCTGAGGAAGAAAAAATATATCTTTAAAAGGGTACAGTGCACTCTCCAATCTCTGTATGCCACAGCAGAGCTGATTTCTAATATATATTATATATCGCTGTGCAGCGGATGCTTTAATGAATTCATCTGATATGTTTTCAAGGATGATGGACCATGATGTATTGAAGACTATTAAACAGTATCATGAGTTACTTCATACAGCAGAGTTAATCAACGCAGCTGCTACTGTTGTCATTTGTCCTGGAATATGTAAGTATCCCTCCAGGTCTCTCTGCTTTATTTCCTCACACAAGCTGTAGATGTTCTGCCTTATAGAACTGTTCCCTTTTTGTATGAAGATGGAGCTGCAGGTCAAGATAACTTTGCTGTAGAGTTTATTGGTTGGCACAACATTTTCCCTGAATATTGAGGCATTCTTCTTCAAATTCTGGCAGAGATGTAAAGCCCTGCTTCAGAGAGTTTTATTATTAGGTAAGCAATATTGGATTTCTGTGAGCAGAGATGAAGTTATGTGGCTACTACAGATAGCAAACATCTTATGCCTTCTAGAAGATGGCTACCTGAATTGATCCAGTGGCTCAGAAACAGTGTTGTGTACTGTCATACAGAAGACCCAGGCTTAGTCCCCAGGCCAGGCCTAAGAAGGCTATGGAGGCCAAATTCACAACCCCCAGTGAGGAGGGAGACCCAGAGGGAATCATGATCTAGGACTACAGGCCAACAACTGTCACTTCAGTGGCTTGGAAGGTTATAAAATAGGAAAAAAAAATAGTGGTTGCGAATGAAGGCTCATATTACTATTGCCCAATAGAAATCAGTTCCAAATGAGCTGGCATCCCAAAGGAACAAAATAAAAATGCTGTATCAAAAACCCAAAATATTAAAAAAGATAGCTACTTAAAAAATTTAGGGTCCAATATGTACTAATGTGATCTCCCTCTGAGGTATTTAGATTACCAGTTGCCAAGGGAGAGGGACAATATATTAAAAGAACATCCTGACCTCAGTGACTGAAAGGGGACTATACAGTTTAAAAGTTTCTGGAACAATTTTACTTATATAGCATAAGAACAAATAATGGCAAGAAAACACTGTTGGTAAAATGAAATATACACAGACAATGACTGAAAGTTTCAACAGTTTGGTGTTTTAGCAATAATCAAATCCCATTAAACAGTAAACTCTAGCACACAGAAAAATAATAAGGTGCAAAGGAAGAGCAAAGGGAAGGGAGAGGGAAAATTTGCACTGCTTCCAAAGTTCGCTCATGATATTGAATTAGAGTCCCTTTTATAAAAGTCCTTGACTGAGCAAATATTTTCCCAGAATGGAGTGTACACACCATGTTGAGTACAGTTGCAGATCTCAGTGGTTTCTCTTCTGGTTAACAGACAAGCGGTTCCAAATGCAAAATTCCCTTTCCCAAAGATCCAAAGCTTTTTTTCAAAATACTCACCCGGTATGTGTCTTCTGCTTGAGAAGTGCCTCTCCATACCACTCAGTCTATAGTACACCGCTCACCAGCAGAAAAAAAAAAATTCATGGGGACCAATCTTCAAAGCTATTTAGCTGGATAATTCACAAATTATCTAACTAATTGGAAACTTTTTGAATACTGAAGTCTTTATCCAGCTAGGTTTTAGTAATTATCCAGCTAAAATCTAGCCTGATAAAAAGAGGCATTTTGAGGTGGGCCTAAGTTATCTGGCAGCCAATTTTCAGTTGTATGCGGCTTACAGGGAAATGCATCAAGCCGCGGTAGTGTTCTAACACATGTCATACTGCATATAAAGTGCAATATATGCTATATTTTGCATCTTCCCACCCAGGTTCCCTCCCCTATTACAATAACCCTCTTTGCATGTGATTTGCAAGCATGAAGAATGCAAATACATGCAAATAAAGGTAATGAATAGGCAATCCTATGCAAATATTTTATTGAGGCTGACCAAGGTGTCAGCCAAGAACTCCTCTTGCAAAAGTAGTAAATGTGTAGCGGGAGGCCCAGGACCATAATGCAGGTCCTGAGGTTCCCACATCACATTTAAAGCATCCGCACCCCCCCCCCCAAAAAAAAATAAAATTGCGGCAGAGGAAGTTTGAATGGGACTCAGTGCTGACCCAGCTCAAGCCTGGGCTGCCACTTGTGGTGGCTCTGACTCACCCCAAAATTTAAAAATTGAAAAAATGTGCCCACATGGTGATGGCCCCATCACCTTCCCCCTGAATCCATCAATAAAAATGAGGTTCCACTCCTGACCCCTCTACTTCCCAGTCCTTCAATAATAATGAGGTTCAGGCCTTGAGCCCCCTTCCCATACCCTCCAAGTCTAAATCCAAGACTTGGCCCCCTTTCCCATATCCACCACCCTCCCCAAATGGCAAAATTCCAAAAACAGGTCCTGGGTCCCGGAACCCCCTTCAGCCACTCTCCTGCAAACCCCCGACCACGCTCTCGCAACCTGCCACCTTCAAATGAAGTCTTGGATCCTGCATTGCCAAGGTCCAATCCTTGAATCTTATGCCATCTTATGGCTGGAGCAAGGTCAGTTCAGTATCATTTTGGAACATGGTGCCGACGGAGCCAGGTGTGAGGGTGCACCCGGCCCCAACGTGGAATCTGAGACTTCATTTGAAGGTTTGGTTTGGTGCAGGAGGAGAGTCGGGGGTTTGGCAGGAGGTAGGCTGAATGGGGGGACTGGGACGCAGGAGCCTATTTTTGGAACTTTACCTTTTCGAGGAGGGGGTTGTGTATGGGAAGGGGGTTTGGGATTCAGAATTAGGCTTGGGGGGTGAGGGGTATGGGAAGGAGGGACCAGGACTCAGATTTGGACTTGTGGGGGTATGGAAAGTAGGGCCAGGTCCTGCACCTCATTATTATTGAAGAACTGGGAGAAGGGGGTGATAAAGGAACCGGGACCCTAAAATTTTATTTTGCACTTTGGGGGGTGGGGGGGGGGGGGCTGGAAGCAGGATATAATATTTATTGATGGATTCAGAGTGGGGAACTGGGGCCATCACTGTACTGGTTCATTTTTTCTATTTTTAAACTTTGGGGGAAGTCAGACTCAAGCGGTGGCACTGGGTTGAACTGGGTGTCAGCACTGACCCCCACTCAACATCCTTTATTTGCTGCAATTTTTGGGGGGGAAGGGCCAGTGGACCTGTAAGGTGATGGCGGTACCTTGAGGTTGGAGCCGCCATTGCATTAAGGGACGCTAGGCACCTTATTTTGTCCCACAGTGTTTGGCCACAAGACAAAAGAATGCACCATACAGCCGCAATATTTTTTGGAGGGAAGGCCCTACTATCGTGGCTACAACCCCTCCCCCCCCCCCCCTCCACAATAGTGGAACCCCTCCTATGATAAAATATCGTGGCTTAATGCATCTAGGAGTAAATTAGCAGGATAAATTTAGACCTTCTTCAGAGCAGGTCTAAAGTTATCCAGCCTTGTGTAGCCAGATTAGGGATGTGAATCGTTTTCCATATCATCTTAACGATAGAAATCGTGTGGCAGGGCAAGAAAATCGTCTTAGGCACGATTTTTTAGTTAAAAAATCGTTAAAAATCGTTTTTTCCGATTAGTGCGCACTAACTGAAAATGATACAATTTGACACTTTTCAGGTCAGTTAAGGTCAGTTTAGGAATGAATATGTATTCCTATTGGCTGCCCTCTTATTTATTCATGTTACCAAGTTTCCTACTGACAGTATATGGGGGATGGGAAATGGAAACAGTTGGTAGCTTGACAAAACAAGTAATGTGATCAGTCAATGTGACTAGAACTTGTGCCCTAACCCTGATACCAGGGGTATTGTGATCTTCCTGCACACAGTGCCCTATCCCTATTAATACCAGGAGTGTTGTGATCTTCCTGCACACAGTGCCCTATCCCTAATACCAGGGGTGTTGTGATCTTCCTGCACACAGTGCCCTATTCCTGATACTGGGGGTGTTGTGATCTTCCTGCACACAGTGCCCTATTCCTGATACCGGGGGTGTTGTGATCTTCTTGCACACATCCCGATATCAGGGATAGGGCACTGCGTGCAGGAAGATCACAACACTCCTGGTATTAATAGGGATAGGGCACTGCATGCAGGAAGATCACAACACTCCTGGTATTAATAGGGATAGGGCACTGCATGCAGGAAGATCACAACACCCCTGGTATCAGGGATAGGGCACTGTGTGCAGGAAGATCACAATACCCCGGAGGAGTGAGGGTCAGGCAGCTCCCCCCTGTCTGTGAAGCCAGCCTCTCACTAGTAATGCAGGGAGGGAGCTGTCTCAGACTTCACCATCCCCCCCCCCCCCTACCCACACACCATTCACTAGCTGGGACATGGGGGAAGTCAGGAGTGAGGGTCAGGCAGCTCCCCCCTGTCTGTGAAGCCAGCCTCTCACTAGTAATGCAGGGAGGGAGCTGTCTCAGACTTCACCATCCACCCCCCCCCCCCCTCACCCATACACCATTCACTAGCTGGGACATGGGGGAAGTCAGGAGTGAGGGACAGGCAGCTCCCCCCTGTCTGTGAAGCCAGCCTCTCACTAGTAATGCAGGGAGGGAGCTGTCTCAGACTTCACCATCCTCCCCCCCCCCCTCACCCACACACCATTCACTAGCTGGGACATGGGGGAAGTCAGGAGTGAGGGTCAGGCAGCTCCCCCCTGTCTGTGAAGCCAGCCTCTCACTAGTAATGCAGGGAGGGAGCTGTCTCAGACTTCACCATCCTCCCCCCCCCCTCACCCACACACCATTCACTAGCTGGGACATGGGGGAAGTCAGGAGTGAGGGTCAGGCAGCTCCCCCCTGTCTGTGAAGCCAGCCTCTCACTAGTAATGCAGGGAGGGAGCTGTCTCAGACTTCACCATCCTCCCCCCCCCCCCCTCACCCACACACCATTCACTAGCTGGGACATGGGGGAAGTCAGGAGTGAGGGTCAGGCAGCTCCCCCCTGTCTGTGAAGCCAGCCTCTCACTAGTAATGCAGGGAGGGAACTGTCTCAGACTGGTATCAGGGTTAGGGCACTGTGTGCAGGAAGATCACAACACTCCTGGTATTAATAGGGATAGGGCACTGTAAGAGATGACTGTAGTAGATTGAATAAAGATCTGATGTTTCTGCTCTCCTCACACCAAACAAAAACAACACACAAGCAGAGAAGCCCTTCTTACAAAGCTGAGCTAGTGAGTTAAGTAGGAGGAAAAGTAAACATACTGGTGCCAGTGTGGCTACTTAAAAAATACACTTACCAACAATCAATTACATATATTTGAACTGTGTACAGTTCCAGCCAGGACCACCTTTCTAAAATGCACAGTGATTGGCAAATTCAACATGCACTAGCATTTCAGGTGCCTGCTAACAAAAATAATAAACAAACAAGTTCTAGTCACGTGAGTGCTGATCATTACATTACTTTTTTTGTTAAGCTTCCAACTGTTTCCATTTCACATCCCCCCAACCATATTGGTAACATCAATAGATAAGAGCACAGCCAGCCAATAGGAATACATACATACATATTCATTCCTAAGTGACCTTTACTGACCTGGGAAGTGTGAACACTTTGTTTCATTTTCTGTTGGTGTTCGTTAGTTTCCAGTTCCATTTCCCATCCCCCCAACCATCACCTCAGTGGGTAACCTTGGTAACATCAATAGATAAGAGGGCAGCCAGCCAATAGGAACACATATTCATTCCTAACTGACCTTCAGTGACCTGGAAAGTGTTTATTTGTATCATTTTCAGTTAGTGCGCACTAAATCGAGTTAGTGCGCACTAACGGGGAGTTAGTGCGCACTAACTCGAGTTAGTGCGCACTAACACGATTTAACGATTTTTTAACGATAAATCGTTAGAATTTCTATTGTATCGTGTTCTATAACGATTTAAGACGATATAAACATTATCGGACGATAATTTTAATCGTTGAAAAACGATTCACATCCCTAAGCCAGATAACTTTTGTGGGTAGACTCTTGTCCGATATCTCTATGGGTAACATCCAAAGGGAAGTACCTTGATATTAATATGTACCATTTTTACTTTTAAATTTTATGAGTGAGCTTAGTGCTAGTGCTTCTACTTCATTGTGTATACAATCATAATGTACTCAGTCTTTTAAAACCCACTTATATAGGCTCTCCTTCATAACCACAGGCCTTAACAATGTCTTTGATCGGCTAAATAAATCATTTATCCAGAATATTTATAAAGCTGCCCACTGCTGGGATGACTAGTGTCACTCACTTAACTTACTGTAAACAGTCCACTGTCTGGTTGCTGAATTTGTTAAGGCGCTGTGAATCTGCCCAACACTGGCATTGTTTTGGCAATCAATGCCTACTTCAGGGGCCGGAGAGACAACTGTCAATATAAGAATTCATGTTAATATCAGCACCAGAGTCTATGACATAAATGAGCTGGGATATGGACACTACTGCTCCATATCAGATGGCAGCCATATTATCCTCCTAAACATTTAAAGGGATCCGGGACTAATCATGGCTTACTTGGGGACTAAGTCCCACCTCTCGGTGGCAGAGAATGGCTACACCCTTTCGATAATCATTAGAGTAGCTTTCATAGTTCTCGATCCCGTACAATTTACAAAGAGAAGTTGGTATTTTAGTTCTCACTTATGTCGGCTTTTATATTATGAGTTCTCTTTCAGATCCATTTTGTTGCGGTGATGAAAAACAAACTGCGGATTTTGGACAAAGTATGGCCATATAAATGCTTTGATTCTATTTTTTTAGGGCTATTCTCCTCACAATGTATACCTATACTCAATACTCAAACACACATGAGGACTAGCACACTTATCATTTTGTTTTAACCAAACATATTTCAAAACCCAGGGAATTAGTATCAGAATATTTGTGCTCAGTCGTTTAGGCTCTTGCCCTTACAGGGCTACAACCATTTTCATGGCAACAGCAGCACTTGATTTTTCACCTCATTTACCAATTCCCACTAAAACACAATTTTTATTTTTCAACTTTTTTAAAAATTGCACATTGATTTAATGTCACTTATCTTTTTCTTCTTTTTTTCTTTTCCAAAAATACTCCGTTGTTTGGGTTTCCCTCCTTTTTTTTTGAGTATATTATATGGGTAAACTTGGTGGCTTATTTTTTATATGACTCTACATTTGCTAGACATGATGGAATTTTTATTTGTCAGGTACAGTGCCTACCTATTGGGATTTTAAAGAGAGTGATGTTTTAATCTTTATTAGTTGAAATGAAATGTGACATAATGCAGTAGTAAGTATTTTCCCTTGCACAAAGTTGACACTAGTGCACACTGCACAGTAGAGCACAAACACAGTACAGAATCAGATGACAGATATGCTCTGTTCTGTGGGCACTACTGACTCAGTCTGACACAGCAACAGGGATCCACAGAAAAATCTACCTACCTGCCTGCTTCAGAAAGAGTGAAACTAAAAGCAAAAAAAAATTCCATTGCACTACTCACCCAAATTGAAAAAAAAGACTCTGTCTTGGGCAGCATGGCATAGTCCGTTGGTTCAACAACTAGTTCCCTACCACTATCAGTCCCAAAAGACTCCCCCTAAGGGAAGAAAAAATGTGAGAGTGATAGTAAGATCTTACCAAAACTAGTGAAGAAGAGCACAGCAGACAACAGATTTAGAGTATCTCTGTGTTTAAACAAGATCACTATTTTAAATCTCTACCAGAGACAGAGAGCTCGGCAAAGAAGCACACAACTCTCAGTAGAGGAGGACCGGAAGGCTCATCTGCATACTGCTCCCAGCATCCCCCGGGAGAGGAGTCCAGAGGTCACCGCGAGCGATCCAGGGATTGACTTCCACAGCCCAGCTTCCAGAGGCCCCGCAAGGTTTGCAGTAGAGGAGGACCGGAAGGCTCATCTGCATACTGCTCCCAGCATCCCCTGGGAGAGGAGTCCAGAGGTCACCGCGAGCGATCCAGGGATTGACTTCCACAGCCCAGCTTCCAGAGGCCCCGCAAGGTTTGCAGTAGAGGAGGACCAGAAGGCTCATCTGCATACTGCTCCCAGCATCCCCCGGGAGAGGAGTCCAGAGGTCACTGCGAGCGATCCAGGGATTGACTTCCAGAGGCCCCGCAAGGTTTGCAGTAGAAGAGGACCGGAAGGCTCATCTGCATACTGCTCCCAGCATCCCCCGGGAGAGGAGTCCAGAGATCACCGCGAGAGATCCAGGGATTGACTTCCACAGCCCAGCTTCCAGAGGCCCCGCAAGGTTTGCAGTAGAGGAGGACCGGAAGGCTCATCTGCATATTGCTCCCAGCATCCCCTGGGAGAGGAGTCCAGAGGTTACCGCGAGCGATCCAGGGATTGACTTCCACAGCCCAGCTTCCAGAGGCCCCGCAAGGTTTGCAGTAGAGGAGGACTGGAAGGCTCATCTGCATACTGCTCCCAGCATCCCCCGGGAGAGGAGTCCAGAGGTCACCGCGAGCGATCCAGGGATTGACTTCCACAGCCCAGCTTCCAGAGGCCCCGCAAGGTTTGCAGTAGAGGAGGACTGGAAGCGCGCGCCTAACGGCGCGTGAATCACAAATCTCTCTTTTGAATGAGTGAAGATTAATTCAACCGTGGTTTAAGAGGATTGGTAAGTATAGTTTTCAGAAATCTTTGGGTTTATAAAAGTTTGGTGAACGGTGAAATTAAGGGATATATTCTTTAGAGTTTTTGTGTGTCTGAAGTAATAAGCAAGCCAGAGATAGTTAATTCTAGTGTCCGTCTTTCCCACCCACTCAACCCCTGATTTTTAGGCACAAGACACTTTCTCATTAAAAATCAATCAGGGTCTTATCTAAAACATAATATTGTACCAGCCCTTATTGAAAGTTTAATTATCCCCTTGTAGGACACTAGCTGATTAATTACTAAATTCACCTGTAAATTTAAAGTACTCTCATTCTAACTTCCTTATTATCCTAAACTTAACTAGGAACTCAATAATACTAAGATGAAGGCAGCAGTCCAGCAGCAAGAGGGGGGCTTTCCAGTCTTTTGCATTGTGTCACATGTATGATTTTTTACCCGCCGGTGAGAGATTGTATGTGTGCACTCAGTGCAAAGAGCTCCTGGCTCTCAGGGAACGAGTCCGATCTCTGGAGGCTAGAATAGCAGACTTGGAAGAGCTGAGGGAGACAGAGAGGTACATTGACGAGACCTTCAGGGACATAGTAGCCAAGTCCCAAATCCATTCTGGCAGCCCCAGTGCTGCCTTGGATCAGAAAGGTCTCCCAGTAGGAGAACATCACCCTGGTGTAGCAGGAAGTGATCCTGTAGCAAGGACCTGCTCTCCAGGTGATGTATTGTCCTCTCGCACTGAGGATAAATCTCCCAGGGCTACTGCCCAGGAGGGAAGGGTTAGGCCGGCCATTATAGTTGGTGATTCAATTATTAGAAATGTAGATAGCAGGGTGGCTGGTGGACGTGAGGACCGCCTGGTAACTTGCCTGCTTGGTGCGAAGGTGGCAGACCTCACGCGTCACCTAGATTGGATTATAGGCAGTGCTGGGGAGGAGCCGGCTGTCGTGGTACATGTGGGCACCAACGACATAGGAAAATGTGGGAGAGAGGTTCTGGAACCAAATTTAGGATTTTAGGTAGGAAGCTGAAATCCAGAACCTCCAGGGTGGCATTCTCTGAAATGCTTCCTGTTCCACGTGCAGGTCCCCAAAGGCAGGCAGAGCTCCAGAGTTTCAATGCGTGGATGAGACGATGGTGCAGGGAAGAGGGATTCAGCTTTGTAAAGAACTGGGGAAACTTTTGGGGAAAGGGGAGACTTTTCCGAAAGGACGGGCTCCACCTTAACCAGAGTGGAACCAAGCTGCTGGCACTAACTTTCAAAAAGGAGATAGAGCAGCTTTTAAACTAGAACAAGGGGGAAAGCCGACAGTCACTCAGCAGTGCATGGTTTGGAGAAATGTATCCTTGAAGGATACTAATGAAACAGGAGAGTTAGGGCATCCCAACAGAGAGGTTCCATCAAAAGCAAACATAGTTCATATGCCTATATGTAAAAAATCCCCAAAGCTAATGATTACCGAATCATCCCAAACAACTGAAAAGCAGGTTGTTAAAACAAGCAAAAACCATACTTTGAAATGTCTGTATGCCAATGCCAGAAGTCTAAGAAGTAAGATGGGAGAGTTAGAGTGTTTAGCAGCAAATGATGAGATTGACATAATTGGCATCACAGAGACTTGGTGGAAGGAGGATAACCAATGGGACAGTGCTATATCAGGGTACAAATTATATCGCAATGATAGGGAAGATCAACTTGGTGGGGGTGTGGCACTTTATGTCCGGGAGGGTATAGAGTCCAACAGGATAAAGATCATACAAGAGAGTAAATGCTCAGTAGAATCTATATGGGTAGAAATCCCATGTGTGTTGGGTAAGAGTATAGTGATAGGAGTATACTACCGTCGACCTGGACAAAATGGTCAGACAGATGATGAAATGCTAAAAGAAATCAGGGAAGCAAACCAATTTGGCAGTGCAATAATAATGGGAGATTCAATTACCCCAATATTGACTGGGTAAATGTAACATCAGGACTTGCTAGAGACATAAAGTTCCTGGATGTAATAAATGACTGCTTCATGGAGCAATTGGTTCAGGAACCTACAAGAGAGGGAGCTATTTTAGATTTAATTCTTAGTGGAACGCAAGATTTGGTGAAAGAAGTAACGGTGGTGGGGCCACTTGGCAACAGTGATCATAACATGATCAAATTTAAACTAATAACTGGAAGGGGGACAATAAGTAAATCTGCAGCTCTAACACTAAATTTTAAAAAGGGAAACTTTGATAAAATGAGGAAAATAGTTAGAAAAAAATTGAAAGGTGCAGCTGCAAAGGTTAAAAGTGTTCAACAGGCTTGGACATTGTTTAAAAATACAATCCTAGAGGAGCAGTCCATATGTATTCCGCGCATTAAGAAAGGTGGAAGGAAGGCAAAATGATTACCGTCATGGTTAAAAGGTGAGGTGAAAGAGGCTATTTTAGCCAAAAAAACATCCTTCAAAAATTGGAAGAAGGATCCATCTGAAGAAAATAGGATAAAACATAAGCATTGTCAAGGTAAGTGTAAAACATTGATAAGACAGGCGAAGAGAGAATTTGAAATGAAGTTGGCCATAGAGGCAAAAACTCATAATAAAAACTTTTTTAAATATATCCAAAGCAAGAAACCTGTGAGGGAGTCGGTTGGACCATTAGATGACAGAGGGGTTAAAGGGGCTCTTAGGGAAGATAAGGCCATTGCAGAAAGACTAAATGAATTCTTTGCCTCCGTGTTTACTAATGAGGATGTTGGGGAGATACCAGTTCCGGAGATGGTTTTCAGGGGTGATGACTCAGACGAACTGAACGTAATCACTGTGAACCTGGAAGATGCAGTAGGCCAGATTGACAAACTAAAGAGTAGCAAATCACCTGGACCGGATGGTATGCATCCTAGGGTTCTGAAGGAACTCAAAAATGAAATTTCTGATCTATTAGTTAAAATTTGTAACCTATCATTAAAATTATCCATTGTACCTGAAGACTGGAGGGTGGCCAATGTAACCCCAATATTTAAAAAAGGCTCCAGGGGCGATCCGGGTAATTATAGACCAGTGAGCCTGACTTCAGTGCCGGGAAAAATAGTGGAAACTATTCTCAAGATCAAAATTGTAGAACATATAGAAAGACATGATTTAATGGGTCATAGTCAACATGGATTTACCCAAGGGAAGTCTTGCCTAACAAATCTGCTTCATTTTTTTGAAGGGGTTAATAAACATGTGGATAAATGTGAGCCGGTAGATGTAGTGTATTTGGATTTTCAGAAGGCGTTTGACAAAGTCCCTCATGAGAGGCTTCTACGAAAGCTAAAAAGTCATGGGATAGGAGGTGATGTCCTTTCGTGGATTACAAACTGGTTAAAAGACAGGAAACAGAGAGTAGGATTAAATGGTCAATATTCTCAGTGGAAAAGGGTAAACAGTGGAGTACCTCAGGGATCTGTATTGGGACCGGTGCTTTTCAATATATATATAAATGATCTGGAAAGGAATACGATGAGTGAGGTTATCAAATTTGCGGATGGTACAAAATTATTCAGAGTAGTTAAATCACAGCAGACTGTGATACATTACAGGAGGACCTTGCAAGACTGGAAGATTGGGCATCCAAATGGCAGATGAAATTTAATGTGGACAAGTGCAAGGTGATGCACATAGGGAAAAATAACCCTTGCTGTAGTTACACGATGTTAGGTTCCATGTTAGGAGCTACCACCCAGGAAAAAGATCTAGGCATAATAGTGGATAATACTTTAAAATTGTCGGCTCAGTGTGCTGCAGCAGTCAAAAAAGCAAATAGAATGTTAGGAATTATTAGGAAGGGAATGGTTAATAGAACGGAAAATGTCATAATGCCTCTGTTTCGCTCCATGGTGAGACCGCACCTTGAATACTGTGTACAATTCTGGTCGCCACATCTCAAAAAAGATATAGTTGCGATGGAGAAGGTACAGAGAAGGGCAACCAAAATGATAAAGAGGATGGAACAGCTCTCCTATGAGGAAAGGCTGAAGAGTTTAGGGCTGTTCAGCTTGGAGAAGAGACAGCTGAGGGGGGATATGATAGAGGTCTTTAAGATCATGAGAGGTCTTGAACGAGTAGATGTGACTCGGTTATTTACACTTTCAAATAATAGAAGGACTAGGGGGCATTCCATGAAGATAGCAAGTAACACATTTAAGACTAATCGGAGAAAATTCTTTTTCACTCAACGCACAATAAAGCTCTGGAATTTGTTGCCAGAGAAGGTAGTTAGTGCAGTTAGTGTAGCTGGGTTCAAAAAAGGTTTGGATAAGTTCTTGGAGGAGAAGTCCATTAATGGCTATTAATCAATTATACTTAGGGAATAGCCACTGCTATTAATTGCATCAGTAGCATGGGTTCTTCTTAGTGTTTGGGTAATTGCCAGGTTCTTGTGGCCTGGTTTTTGGCCTCTGTTGGAAACAGGATGCTGGGCTTGATGGACCCTTGGTCTGTCCCAGCATGGCAATTTCTTATGTTCTTATGTTCTTATGTTCTCCAATTAAGCACCAAAGAGCAAAGGAAGTTAGCCCTTGCTCAGAACAAGATCAGCATCAGTGGCTCCACAGAACAGTGATTGGCTAAATTAGAAAAATGCTTCACTCTGATACCTTGGCATTTTGGTTTCCTTACCGACACATGCTGACAAGGTTCTGAGGACACACATGAGTCACTGACATGGGCTGGTTGCTATAAAAACTCCCACATGACCATAGAGAGCTCCATAGTAAAACAAAGGTTCCATCCAAATACAAATGAATGAAATGAATACCATACGTTTCATTCATGGGAAGTGTCCATTCTTATTCAGTGGCCCACAAATTAAATGAAAGAGGCTTATTCATTAAGGATTTGGTATTCATTTTAAATTAATGCACATGCCTGTGTAATAACAGTCTTGGATCCAGCTTATCATTTTTCAAATGGGGAGAAAATGCCAGTCTTACAAACTAGCAGGCCGATACAGTAAAGCGCGGCCACGGTTATCCTGTTTCTAACCCGCTTTCTACCCATAATTTGGCCGCGTAAGTCTAACCCGCTATTCACTATCCGTTTTTACCAATCTTTACCGCTTCTTTAAAATGACGTGTATCCCTTTCCGCCCGCGGCATGTATATGATATGTAAACAATCGGATTAGCTATTCCCTCCCATACAGTAACATGCGGCCCATTTATCGCCTTTTTAACCAACTGTTTTGCCGCGTCTTTAACCTGCTAATTTACCGCCTACCCTGACCCTGGCATTAGAGGGATGTGACAGCAATAGGCAGGCTCCAGTCAAATAAGTGTTATGCTCAGGCTTGTGGACTCTTGGCCGATGAGAGGATGGTATACCTATCGGAGGGTCCGTAGGCTCTCTCGTCGGGTGGCGAGGCAGAACAGGAGGCAGGACCAGCTGACCCTTGGCACTGGAGACTGAGGCGAACACGGAGGCGATGAAGAGACGAGATAAGGTGCTGTGTCTTCACCACTGGTGGTCTGTGGTCCCCCCGGGAGGAGCCTGTAGGGACCCGACCACTGGGACTTAGGTGGACCTAGGGAGGTCAGGGTAACGGTGCAAAGGCCAACTGGAGCTTCACCCTGGAAGCCTGCTGTCCCCCCAGGAGGAACCCGTAGGGACCCAGGCCGCTGGGACTTAGGTGGGCCCTTGGAGGGGGTGGTCTTGAAGGAGTTCTAGGTCAAGTGCCAGAGGGTTGACGCTCACCAGTCCGAAGTCGTGTACCAGAGAATCACCGCTTGCCAATCCAGAGTCAGGAACCAGAGAATCACCGTATGCCAATCCGAAGTCAGGAACCAGGAACGTCAAGACGGAACAGGAATGAGATCCAAAGCTTGAAGACTCAACGAAGCAAGCAGACTAGACAGCGCTAGGGGACATTGCCAAGTCGCTGGATGAGCAGAGGAAGCTGCCTTATATACTTCCTCTGCTCTGCCTGATGGAAGACAGGTGAAGCCATTTAAAGGGATTAGGTCCCTTTAAATCACTGGAAGGGGCGCGGCCTCGCACCTAAGGATGGCGGCGGCCATCTTTAATCTCCCCCGCGGAGGGGAGACACCATCAGACGCTGCGAAGGGGGAAGCAGGACGGCTTCCCCTGCAGCGAGCAGGTCCAGAGGCCGCGTGGGCATGGTGACCCGAATCGGAGCTCTCCCCCGGGGCTCCCGCAGCGAGAGAATGCCGTGACTCGGGTAGGGGGCCCGCGGTCGTGAGACGCCACGGCCGCGGGAAACAACAATAAGTGGGTGGGTTGGAGCAAGCGAGTAACATGGTGTGGCCTGGTTCTCCTACGCTTTGGCCTGGTTCTCCTATGCTTGGGCATCGGGGATTGCCAGTCCTCTCTCCCCCCTCCCGAAGCAAGGCGCAGGGTGAAAATCAACTCGACATGTTATTAAAGCAAATAGAAATTGTAACAAAAGTAAACTTACTGCATGCTTCCAGCAGCTCCAGTCCTCTCTCCCCTCCTCCCGAGGCGCCCACCACGGCTCCCCTGCCTCCCGGGGGCAGCTGGAGGCGAAAGCGGCTTCCGGCAGCCCCGCCGGCGAAGGTGCATGAACGCACGTCCAATTTGGGCGCTCAAGCAGCGAAGGCGCATGAGCGCACGCCGTGACCTCGGACGTCCATCCGGGCTCTCAGGTCACGGCGTGCGCTCATGCACCTTTGCTGCTTGAGCGCCCAAATTGGACGTGCGTTCATGCACCTTCGCCGGCGGGGCTGCCGGAAGCCGCATTCGCCGCCGGCTGCCCCCGGGAGGCAGGGGAGCCGCGGTGGGCGTCTCGGGAGGAGGGGAGAGAGGACTGGGGCTGCTGGAAGCATGCAGTAAGTTTACTTTTGTTACAATTTCTATTTGCTTTAAAAACATGTCGAGTCGATTTTCGCCCTGCGCCTTGCTTCAGGAGGGGGGGAGAGAGGACTGGCAATCCCCGATGCCCGAGCATAGGAGAACCATCCACTTCCTGGTACCTGTCATTTCAAATGTCATTTGAAATGACAGGTACCAGCGCACCCAGGATACTGTATAGGCGCTGTATAGCGCTCTATACAGTAAAATGGATTGCGCTTCATGGACGCGCTTTGGACGCGGCTTGCATTTGCATGCCAATTAAATACTGTATCAAGCAGTATGTGATCCGAACTGTGCGTGCGACAAACGAGTGGGCGCCCGGCACTGCCTCACTTTTTCTTGTCCGCCCTTACCTTATCGGCCTGTGGTAGAGATATACTTTGGGTAAAAATTTTGTGTCGGGCTTCATTTCGTGTCCTTCGCCCCCCCCTCCCCCCGTCGGAATTTCATTTTTCCCGTGGTTCGGGGTTGTTTTTTTCGGGGGCAATTCCAGGAGGGAGTTGCTGTACAAAACAGGCAGGACCAGGCACTGGGTGTTATATAATAACTTACTGATTGATTAAAGTCAATTTAAAGTCCATCATTAAATAAGTGTGCAGTTATAGCTGAATTTATTACAGTTAGGGTGTCTCATCTTAGGTAGGTGTCCTTTTCTTCAGCAAACTGAGCTTCCCATGGTGGACTGAAAAGTGCACTAAATGCTCTCCCAGCAGCTTAACCGGGATACCTAGGTCAGGAAAAACCATCCTACCTCAATCCCCAGTTCAAAACTGAACACCCGGCCCTGGATCCTGGTCCCATGTGGAAGGAGATCCAGATGGGGGTCTCCAAATTATTACTTGATTCCTTTAGTTGATCTGAAAAGGTGACTCCTTAGATTGAAAAGTTGGTGGCTCAGGAACCTGCTGTCCAAGCCTGGCTCCCAGTGAGGAAGGGTGATTTATAACCTCCTCATAACAAAAAGAGATAATACTTTCTTTAGACAAAAATCTTCCCAGGCTGGTGTTCTGCTGTCGCAGGTTCCAGCCAAATTCAGGGTGTGAATGGGCTCACTGATCTTCAGCCTGAGCACTCTGATTCTAGCCAGTGAGGATGGCCTTCCAAAAATAGGATTCTTCTTGCGTTCCCGGGCCTCACACAGCCAACTCGCTCACAGGGGCTTGGCCTCATTCCGGAAGTGAAAGGGCTCACTGGTCTTCAGTCCTGGAGTGGGAATCCTGAAGTAATTCCAGCACAAAGTGGTCCTTACTGTAACTAAACTCCAGAGACCCTCTGGCAGGGTGTGCACAGAGGAAACTCCCTTCAAAAACTAAAAAACTGATGAGGCAGGGAGGCCTCACCGGGGAGGGAAAAATAGACACCCTTACTGTTCTGTGACTGTCTTGAAATGATTCTAGCCATGCCTTAAATCACAAAATGGCTGGTTATAAAGCAACAGAGCAACCAATCCCAGCTCTCCTAGGTGAGAGGAGAGTGAAGGGGATGGAAAGCTCAAGAGTGCTTTCTAACTACTGGAATGGAACTAAGGGCATTTAGTGGAAGACCGGGGGGGGGGGGGGGCAGCTACATTCAGTATTAGTGATTAGCCAAATCAGTTTTTTTGGCTAACTCTAGCCATCTCCTGGAGCAAGTTCTAAAAAGACTCAAACCACTCCTCCATTTCCACGATTTCAGGACAGTCCTCCAAGCAACACTCTTCGCCAACGCACTCCTACTGGGTCTCCCTGCCTCCACCACCAAACCTCTTTAGATGCTTCAGAATGCGGCAGCCAGAATCCTGACAAACACCAACCGCAGAGAACACATCACTCCCATCCTCAGGAATCTGCACTGGCTCCCAATAAGTTACAGAATCTTGCACAAGGTCCTTACCATCATCCACAAATCCATTCACAATCAGCTCCCTCTCGACCTTCAGTTCCCATTTAGACTCCACACAGCTACAAGACCCATCAGAGAAGCCTACAAAGGAACCCTGCACACCCCCACAACCAAATCCACCCTTCGCACAGCCACCAGAAAACGGGCCTTCTCGACAGCAGGACCAGCCATCTGGAATGCCATTCCCCTGGATCTCAGAATGGAACCCTGCAGCTTGACATTAAGGAAAAATCTTAAGACCTGGCTGTTTCAACAAGCATTCCCTTAACTCAACTATCCCCCCCCCCTGCTAGATTCCCCCTCCCTCCCTCCTTTCCCCTCTATTCCCTCCCTTCCCCTCTATTCCCTCCCTCCTTTCCCCCTTCCCATGCCTTGCCTCTGTTTGTGTCAGTCCAGTTTATTTTATTTATAAATGCCATTATGTCAGACCTCGCCTTTCATGGCTCAAAATCTCTCCAATTTACCTTTGTTAATTTTTCTAGTTCCCTCCTCTAGCCGTAGCCTCTAGCTACGTCGCATCCCAAGTTCACTTGACCCTGTTTTATTGTAACTTTGTCTATCCTTCTGCTATTTGGTTAACTGTTCTCGTTAATGTTCCTAGCAATGTTACTTCCCCTTGTTCCTTGTAAACCAATCTGATATGATCGAGATCATGAATGTCGGTATAGAAAAGAGTTAAATAAAGCCGGAAATCCGGCAAATTCAACCCCCCACATTCTCGCGGGTATTCCATAGCCACATAGGCCAAGCGTGCCCGTCGTCCCCGCCACAAAAACGTTTGTATGGCAGAGCGGAGGCGGCGCACCTCAGCTACCGTCAACAGTGCTGGAGGTGGTGGGGAAATGCATAGGTGGGTCCCTGCGACTTCATGCCCGGATGCTAATTTCCAGTATGTCTCCTCGACACTTACCTGGCAGCTGTGCTAAAGCCTGTTTTGAGAGGTTTGCTGTTTTGATGGCCTGTCGCACGATCCTGGCTGGCTGGACAGAGCCGTTGCTTGCGCCTACCCTGGCCGCCTGGTTTGGAAGAATGGCCTCTTTGGCGCAATTGGAACGCCTGGACTACTTGGCAGGCAAGAGGCGACCTGACTCCATGTATTGTGCTTGTTGGGATAATTGTTTTGCTACTTTCCCCAAATCGTTGCAGGAGGAACTCTGTCGCAATGGGTATACTCTAAAGTGGTCCTCTAAGGTGCAGGGGAGGGGGGGCAGTAAGGTGTGAATGTTGGATGAATGAGTGGGGTTTGGGGCAGGGGGGTTCGGGTTCTGGGAGGGGAACCTAGGGGGAGGGGGAAAACGAAAAATTGGGCTGGGCAGTGCCTTGAGTTTTGCTGGTTCTACCATGTTTGTATTGTTGTACTCATGCACTTACGTATTATGTTTTACAAGTTGTATGGAGTTTTTGCTGGTTGTCTCTGCCACCCTGGCTAATAAAAACTATTTTGACAAAAAAAAAAAGAAAAGAGTTAAATAAATAAATGTCTAAAGTTATCTGGGAACATTTTCAAAAGAATAGAGATGGTAAAGTAGCCAGATAAGATTACCAGTGAACGTTTTGTGGACAATACATTAAAAATTTTAAAGTTTACCTCATTCCCTCTGCGGAGTGGTGGGGCAGCCTGGAATGAGTGCTGCTGTTACAGCTTGTCCCAGCCACGGCAGTGAACGAGGCAGCGTCCTGGAACCATGGAGAGGCTTTCCCTGCCTCCCGAGGTCCCTTGGGGAGGGAGAGGATGCGCTGAGAGTGAGTGCAGCTGCAGCTCTGTTCAGCCTCGGTAGTGAACATCAGGTCCAGTAGAGGAAAGAGGACCCTGCCACTGTAGCGGTAGCAGAGTGGGGCCAGCGAGAGAGGCAGCAGAAGTGGTGGGGAGCCCTGGGAATGCTCCTGCCATGTTGAGAAGGCTTCTGCTGGGCCTGGACACACAATGATGATGTCATAACCCTGTGACTCCCTTAAAGGGACTTGGTTGTGCTGAAGCTGCAGGGGCAGCATTAAATAGAAATAAATGAAAGTTAAATTTTAAAAAAGGAAAAATAAAAATGAAAGCAAAATAAAATAAATAAAAACATGGGGAGGCAGAAGTAGCAGGAGGTACATGGCTCGCCCCAGCAGCATCAAGCAGGATCCCCACCACTCCAGAAGTGCACCAGGGCACAGGAAGAGGATGGGAAAGCAGAATGTTAGGAATTATTGAGAAGGGAGTGGTGAATAAAATGGAAAATATCATAATACCTCTGTATTGATCCATGGTAAGACCACACTTTGAATACTGTCTGTGTACAATACTGGTCGCCGCATCTCAGAAAAGATATAGTTGCAGTGCAGAAGGTACAGAGAAGGGCAACCAAAATGATAAAGGGGATGGAACAGCTCCCCTTATGAGGAAAGGCTAAAAAGGTTAGGGTTGTTCAGCTTGGAGAAGAGAAGGCTGAGGGGGGATATGATAGAGGTCTTGAAAATCATGAGAGGTCTAGAACGGATTTAAAAAAGGTTTTGGTAAGTTCTTGGAGGAGAAGTCCATTAACTGCTATTAATCAAGTTGACTTAGGAAATAGCCACTGCTATTACTGGCATCAGTAGCTCAGGATCTGCTTAGTGGTTAGGTACTTGCCAGGTACTTGAATCTTGGATTGGCCACTGTTGGAAACAGGATGCTGGGCTTGATGGACCCTTGATCTGACCCAGTATTGAAACTTCTTATGTTCTTATGTTTAAAAGGAACTATGGGATAGCCTCTGCTGCTTTATACTGTGCTGGTGAGAAAAGAAAAGCCCAGGAGGTAATCCTGGTGGCAGGGATTCCAGCTCATGAAGGAATCTGGTTCAGGTTTTTCCTGCAGTTCACTGAATACCCTGAGGCAAGCCCAAAAGCATGATGGCTAGTATCATGGCTTCTGATAATGAGTTGCCCAGCATAGGAACATTAAAAAGTAAGATAACCAGTACCTGGGGACCTTGTCTGGGAAAGTGCAACTACTTTAAAAAGTGATAAAAATTAAGTGGAGGTGACAGGCACCTGTACCCTATCACTTAGAAGACTAAGAATGGCAGTGCCAGGGAAATTAAGAGTTTTAAAAGTAGCACTACTTTGAGTGACAGCAGTGGAGCAAGGATCTGCCCTGGAAAGAAATAAATTTTCCACTTGGAGACTTAGGAAGAAGGCTGGAGGCAGACATGCTGATCACTAGAGCTGCCAGACTCCAAAGAATTTGTGGTAGAGCCAGCCTGCACCAAGGGGAACAGCCACAGGAGCCAGTAACACTTCTATTACTATGTTCTGAGGAGACTGGAAGAGAGAATGAAGAAGGAAATCATAATTTTAACCTTGTGCCCTGGAAGGTATAAAAAAAAGCAACAGAGTAGTTAATAGTAATATTATAGTATGGAGAGACCCCCCTAGTGACCAATCGGGAATTACAGCTCTACACCAATGCAGCAGGCAGCATAGGATTTGGGGCCTACTTGGCTGGGAGATGGTGTGCGGAACAGTGGCCTTCACATTGGGAAGCCTTGGGTGTTCTCAGAGATATCACCTTTCTCGAGTTATTCCCCATTGTGGCGGCCATACACATGTGGATGCCCCATTTCCGGAATATGAGAGTTGTGTTCTGGTCTGACAATATAGCGGTGGTGCAGGTAATAAAACCTCAAATAGACCGGTTAGAGCTGCCTGCAAAGAAACCCTCCATGCTCCCCCCACCAAATCCACTTTTCACACCTCCACTAGGAAATGTGCCTTCTCCGCAGCTGGACCATCTCTGTGGAACGCCTTGCCTCCAGACCTACACCAGGAACACTGCCCACTGACCTTTAAGAAAAAACTTAAGACCTGGCTGTTCAAACAAGCTTATCCTTAACCTCATAAAATGTTATGTTACATTCAGTAATTCACAATTGTAACCATTATCATTTATATGTTCCTTCCTTCACTCCCTACCGTTCTTCTATCTTCCTAGCTCTATTAACCCTCTTTCACTGTAACTTACCTCTTAAACGATTAAGTTAATGTTAATTTAACCCTTGTTCGATGTAAACCGATGTGATATGACGTGTCATGAATGTCGGTATAGAAAATAAATAAATAAATAAAACTGAACAGGAACTCTGCAATTTTATCTGTTTTAGTTAGAGGGGAGTGTGAAGTTTGGAAGATTGTTCAAAAGTGAATGCTGTTCCCCTGGAAAAATTAAAGACAGGGAATTTTTTATTATCTGTTGTTTACATTAGCTAGATTTAACCAGCTTTACCAAGCCACCAGACACAGTCCCTTAGCTGTTGGAAGATACTCGGTGCCAGGGAGGAAGTCTTTGTTATTTAGTCACGTAGTAGTTACCCCTAGAGGTAGAAACTGATGAAGGAAGGTCCAATGTGAATGAACACAGAACCCATCAACAAAGGAGACCATTGCATCAGAGCTTCCATCATAACAGACTGAAATTAGGCCAAGACCCAGGGAGCCCAGATAAGTGTGTGCATACATCTACAAAACTCATACCCTAGGTCTTGCCAGACTAGCAGTCAATTACAAATTTTGAGCTCAATAGCAAACAACACAAAAGACAGACAGCACTGAAAAAGTAAACACAATAGTGAAGAAGAGAAAAAAAGGATACTTATTATAAAAGGGACTCTCTGTTTTAGAAGAGCCTGAAAAAAGAGGAAATATTACAAATACTCAATGTCTTGAGGTATAGATTTAAAGGTTGGACACAAGGTAAAATAAAGAAACACACAGAAAAGATATATTTATCTGACTTATAATTGATTCAAGTTCAAAGCTTTGGGAAAAAAGAGAAAAAAATAATTGTTTCCAAAGTATTTCTATGCTGAGAAAAAAAAGTTTGAAAGCATTTAAATTTCAAATTATTGTTTAATAATATATATTATATAATATATATAGAATACTTGTTATATTGTTAATTGCAGTTCCTAATCCTTTTCTTTATAGTAAAAATAAATAGCTTAACCTGTTACTATAGAATTGGTTATTCCAGACGTTCTCCAGATGACATCTTCACTCTTAACTTTATCCCTTCTTTCCCTCCCTACCTCCCACAAGACTTAATTGGGTAGGTTCTGGTTACCATTTCTTCACAGTAGACCTAGTTTGGAAGAGGGCACCAAACAGTACACCCTGTGAGATTCCTTTTAGAGACCTTGCAAGACAGAAACATCTAACACCTAGTACCCCATGGCAGTCGGAGAAAGTCTTTGCCACAGGGAGATGCTGTTTAGATTTTACACTCATAAGCTTACTGAATAATCACAAAAAAAAATATGATAGGGGTGAGCAACAGAGAATCTCTCCTATCCACAAATATATAAAAAACTTGTAGTGTGGCCAAGTGGTCTGACTGCTAGCCTCATATCATTCAAATTTGTAGAGCAGCATATAATGCTGATCCCCCACAATCCCTATCTTTTAAAAATTATGGACAAAGATCCTTAACCTCTCCACCCTACCCGAAACCTCCACAACTGTCCCAAAAGGAGAATGGGAGAAGACGAAGCCCTTGCCTCTTCCTGCTCTGCTGAACACAAAGTGCCAGTAGCTCTGACAGCTACCAGCACTTAGTATTAATTTATTCACTGCACACAGGCAATGATTGATCCCTTCAGTAACAGTTATTTATTTTATTTATCTTGTTTATTTGTCCACCTTTTTATTAATCTTCAAAGTGGATTAGAAATCTATAACAATAAAATATACATCCCCAAGAATGAGAGACTAGATGGACTAAGGACAAGATAGCTCACAGCCAGTATAGAAAAAAATTAGCAAAACAGTCAATGCAGATTCTTTAAAACAGAAGTGGAAACAGTTGTACATCTCTTTGCAGGCTGCAATGTGCTAATGTCATAAAACTTGTATATAGAAAAACACAATAAAGTGGCATGGCTTATCCATATGTAAAAGTTATGACATTGTTGTACCAGAAAAACACTGGTTTAACAACTCTAACAAAATTGCAGAAAATGAAGAAGTTGTGATCACCTCAGACATTCCATTTTAACTGATAAAAAGCTTAATTCAAGAAAACTGGACTTTGTGGTGCTCTGAGTGAGGACCCTTGTACTGAAGGGAAGTTGTTTCTACCTGTGAGGAGAAACCCCACAAGAAACCCCACAGGCCAGACTAGAGAGGAGCAGAGACCCCATTGGAGTTTCACCACTACCAGACCATGTTCCCCTCAGGTACCGGGGCTGGCTGGACTTACGTGGGATCTCTGTGGTCGATTACCAGGCAAGGGTTGAGGCAGGCAGCAATACTCTTGGTCAGTGTCCAAGCAAAGGTCAAGGCAGGTGGCGATACTCTTGGTCAGTGTCCAGGCAAAGGTCGAGCCAGGAATTAGTCTGAAGAATAGGATGGGATAGGAACACAGGAAATTCAGGAGACACATAGGAAGCTCAGGAAACTCAGGAACTCAGGAAGCTCAGGAAGTCTGGCTAGGAGACTTGTTGCCAAGGCAAAGGAAGAGTGCAGGGACTATCCTGATATAGTCCCTGTACTATGATCTCATCTGAGAAGGCCGCGAGATTAACTGCCACTGGCCCTTTAAATTGAAAACAACAGTGCGAATGTGGGCCTAGTAGGTCCTCCCACTCATCCAGCGTGGGAGGACCTACAGGCCAGACAAAGACAGCCTAGAGCTTCCTGCTGCACCACAGACCAAAGGAGGGGCAGGCCAGCTGTGGAAAACAGCAGTGGGCTCTGGTGACAGCGGCTGGCCCCAGGCCAGCTGCAGGACAAGAGCGGCGAGCTCCAGAAAAACTCTATTAGCTGCAACAGCAGCGGGCTCCGGAGAAACTCCATGCGGCAAAGGTAAACGGGATCAGTCGCCGGGCAGGGCAGCCAACCCTTGCAACATGTGGTAAAGAAGAAAACTACAAAAATTGCATTGCTAATAGAAGCCTCAATGCCAAGCAATTACTTTGTACAATATATGGAGAAAAAGAAGATTCTTGATTACTTAGAAATATAACCAGAGACCAAGAAAATGGGGTGGAAAGACTCAGAAATAGTTCCAGTTGTATTGAGAGCCAAAAGTCTAATTAAAAAGAACATCTAAATGTAGCTTGATATGCTGTCTGTATATATTACATCCTGTAAGTTCCAGATGGAAGCTTTATTTGGGATAATGTACATTTTAATAAGACACTAGCAGTAAATTAGAGTGACTGAGATCTTCTCCAATATATCTCACTTTACGAGAAAGGGTTATTTCTGTCAAAGTATGAGCAAAATAGATACTACACCATTAAAGAACCTTAAACTTATCATGGACTACTTCCCTGATTTAATGGTTTTATTTTTCATTTTCTTTAGCCAATGGCCTATATCATGGATGCCCAAGGATATATTGTACATTGCATCTCTTCCATTTTGTCCATGAAATATTCATCATAAAAACTGAGCCATTTATTTTATTTATTTTATTTTAATGATTTTATATACCAACATCCGTTTGCACATCGCATCAGTTTACATATAGGGGCGGATTTTAAGAGCCCTGCTCGCGTAAATCCGCCCGGATTTACGCGAGCAGGGCCCTGCGCGCCGGTGCACCTATGTTCAATAGGCCTACCGGCGCGCGCAGAGCCCTGGGACTCGTGTAAGTCCCGGGTATTTCTGAGGGGGCGTGTCGGGGGCGTGTTGGGGGCAGGGCCGAGCGGCGCATCATTTTCGGGGCAGGACGCAGCATTTCGGGGGCGGGCCCGGGGGCGTGGTTTCGGCCCGGGGCGGTCCGGGGGCATGGCCACGCCCTCTGGAACCGCCCCCGGGTCACGTCTAGGCGCACCAGCGGCCCGCTGGCGCGCAGGGATTTACTTCTCCTTCTGGGAGGCGTAAATCCCCCAACAAAGTTAGGGGGGGTTTAGACAGGGCTGGGGGGGTGGGTTAGGTAGAGGAAGGGAGGGGAAGGGGAGGGGAGGGCGTTAGCGAATTCCCTCCGAGGCCGCTCCGATTTCGGAGCGGCCTTGGAGGGAACGGCGGCAGGCTGCGCGGCTCGGCGCGCGCCGGCTACACGGAATAGGCAGCCTTGCGCGCGCCGATCCAGGATTTTAGCAGATACGTGCGGCTACGCGCGTATCTACTAAAATCCCACGTACTTTTGTTTGCGCCTGGAGCGCCAACAAAAGTACACAAACGCGCTGTTTTTGAAAATCTACCCCATAACTTATAACAAAAGTATAAAATAAGCATAGCTTTTACAATGAACAATGGAACAGTCAACAAGAATATAGTAATAAACCAAATAATTTAGCTGATAACTTCAACTAGGGGTATCCTAAGTTAGGAGAGGGGGATAAGTAAAATCACTATAGGAGAGGCTATGTACAGGGTTCAAAATCATACGTATGTTAAAATTGCTGGTTTTGATTATGGGGGAAAAATAGAGGAAGATTGGGAGGCCTGACGAAAGTGAGGAGGTTTTTAACAGTAAGTCACAGAATGGGAAGAGTTAGCATGAGAGGAAAGCAATGGGTAGGCTTGTAGGAAGAGCCAAGTTTTGAGTTTTTTTTTAATTTGGGTGTGGAGGTTTAAGTGCGTAAGTCTGGAGGCAAGGAGTTCCAGAGGGTGGGGCCGGCAAGTGAAAGGGCTCAAATGACCTTCCTGATCATTTGAGATTTCCAATATGATATCTCCATTAGTCAACATAGCTCCTAACTGGAATGAGTCTACCTGTCATATGATTCTTAACATATGCAGATAGGCTCTGTCTTTCTCTGGTAGCTCCTCTCTATTCCTTCTTGTTCTGTGTCTTCCTTCCAGTAGCTTCACTAATTTTGATCTTAGGAACCTAGGTATACTCTCCCACAATTGACTGAGATTGATAAGGGTAGGGGAAAAGTAGGAAAAAGCATAGGTATGGGGAGGTATAGGTCAGGATAAAGAACGGGGATGAAGTCTGGAGGGTTTTAATTTTGAAAAATGTTTTAACTATTAAGATTTTATCTTGTTTTTATGGGTTTTTTTCTAAATTTAATGAGATATTATTTTGTATTTGATTTTACTATGTAAACTATTAGCGAGATATATGTGTTTTGGGTAATGGATTTTTGTGAATTTTGCTACTGCGAATTCAAATATTGTTAACCGCCTTGATATTAACTTGAAAGTCGGTATACAAAGTTAAATAAATAAATAAATAAATAAATAAATGTGTTTCTTATAAAAAGAAAGCCAAAATGTAGGTAGTAGCTTAGAGTTGAAAAAGGTCAATTACTTACCTTGAAAAGTTGTTATAGTAGTGTGATTGATTTGATTAGGTGTCATCATTTGTGAAACAGAATAGTACTGAATTACTCAGGCTAACTAACTGAAGTGTAAATCACCAAAAAGATTTTTTGTACTAACTTGCCTTAGAAGCACAAGATATATTGCATGGGAAGAGTTCAAGAACCCACATTCCAGTGGGAGCACTAAGCAGAAAGAATCATCTTGCTGGTGGTTTAAGAGAATCGGTAAGTATTGTTTTGGTATATTTTAGAACTTTAAAAGTTTCGGGAAAGGTAAACTATTGGGGAATATTCTTTAGTGTGTGTGTGCGTTTCTTATATAAAGAAAGCCTAAAGGTAGGAAAAAGCTTAGTTTGTGTGTTTCTTATAAAAAGAAAGCCAAAAGATAGGAAAACATTTAGAGTTTGTGTATGCTTGTATTTCCCTCCTTCCAACCTCTCTCCCACCCACCCCTAGCTCATCCTTTGATTTCTAGGCTAGAAACACTTTGACATTAAAATTAATCAGCCTTCTATCTAAAAACAGGATTTTCCAAGGCCTTATCAAGAGTTTAATTATCCTATTGCAGGTCACTACCAGATTAATTGGTGAATATACCAATAAATGTAATGGACTCTTATTTACTCTTTCCTACTCCATTAGCAACCTAAACTTAACTAAGAATTCCCAAAATTTAAGATAAAGGCAGCAATCTAGCAGCAAGAGGGGGGGTGTTCTAGTCTTCTATAGAATGTCACTTGTATGACCTTTAACCCACTGGTGAAAATTGGTGGGAGAGCATCAACCTGGTGCAACAGGAAATGTTCCTATAGCAAGGACCTGCTATCCAGGTGTTGCATTGTCCTCTTGCACTGAAGATGTGTCTCCAAGGGCTACTGTCCAGGAAAAAAGGGTTAGGAAGGTCGTGATTTGAGTATTAGGAATGTAGATAGCTGGGTGGTTAATGGGTATGAGGATCGCCTGGTAACATGCCTATCTTGTGCAATGATGGTGGACCTCATACATCACCTAGATAGGATTTTAGAAAGTGCTGGGGAGAAGCTGCCTGTTGTGATATATGTGTGGGAGGGAAGTTCTGGAAGCCAAATTTAGGATTTTAGGTAGAAAGCTGAAATCCAGAACCTCCAAGGTAGTATTCTCTGAAATACTCCCTGTTCTACATGTAGGTCCCCAGAGGCTAGCAGAGTTTCGGAGCCGCAATCCATGGATGAGACGATTGTTTAAGAAAGAGGGATTCAGTTTTGTAAGGAACCGCAGAACATTTTGGGGAAGAGGGAGTCTTTTCTGAAGGGATGGTCTTTATCTTAACTAGAGTGGAACCAGGCTGCTGGTTCCTTTAAAAAGGATCTAGAGCAGCTTTTAAAGTAGAACAAAGGGGAAAGCAGACAGTCACTCAGCAGCACATGGTTCGAAGTAAAGTATCTTCAAAGGATACTAATGAAGCAATAGAGTAAGGACATCTCAACAGAGAGGTTCCAATAAAAGGAAAAGTAGTCCATGTGGTTATAAGTATAGAATCATCTGAGCTAAAATTGTTAGGTTTTGTAGGTTTCATGGACCCTTGGCCTGAGTGGGAGTTGTCTGTCCCTGAGGGGTTGAGCCCCACAGGGCCACACCATCGGAGGCTAGGTGGAATGGAAACACAGGCAACTGGACCACGGCTGTGGCCCAGGAGACACCTGCACTGTGCCCTGAGGAGTGGGGTCTGAGAGAAACAGTTCCAAGGTATTGCAGTACAAGGTAGGACAGGAGATAGAGTAAACCAGAGGAAGGATCTCCAAGGCAGAGATGCACCAAGGAGGCCCGAGGAGCGGGAAGCATGGAGACAGAATCTCTGGTGTAGTAACGTTGAGACTACCCCGAGGAGCGGGGAAGCGTAGAGACTGAATATCCAATGTGGTAATGCTGAGGCTACCCCGAGGAGCGGGGAAGCATAGAGACAAGAACTCCGGTGTGGTAACACTGAGGCTACCCCGAGGAATGGGGAAGCGTAGAGACAGGATCTCTGGCGAGGAAGCGCTGAGGCTACCCTGAGGAGCAGGGCAGCTTAAGGCAAAATCCCGGAAAGGGAAGCGCAGAGCAGACCCCCGAGGAGTGGGTACCCAGAGTCCAAGGTGTAGAGCAGAGATTCAAAGAAGGAACGCAGGTCCGGAGAACAGGAACAAGCACCAGAGGAGCTCAGGGAAATCGTTGTCAAGTTGGTTAGCGTAGGCCAAAGGAGGTGCTTAAATATCTCAGGCTTGTGATGTCATCAGCCAGGGATGCCCCTGGAGTTCCCGCCATTGGGCCTTTAAAGGGAGGCCTAGTGGGGGCGCACTCGTGCCTAGGGAGAACCAGAGTCAGAGCATGGGTTGGCGGCATCCCAGCCACCACGTGGAGTCTTGAGAGCCAGGAGGAACACGGCGATAGCGGTTAGCCACAGCCACGAGTTCACCAGGAGTGGAGAGCAGAGCATGACATGACATGAGTTGGGTCGGCCGCGGCCGCCCATGGCCAATGATCATAACAAAAATATTCCAAATTATTACTGTCAAATGAAAATAGAATGTTAATACAAACAAAAAGCACACTTTGTTATATTTGTATGACAATCCCAGAAGTCTAAGAAGTAAGATAGGAGAGTTAGAATGTATAGCAGTGAATGATGAGATAGATTTAACTGGCATCTTAGAGACATGGTGGAAAGAAGATAATCAATGGGATACTGCTATACTAGGGTACAAATTATATCGCAATGATAGAGAGGAGCAAATTGGTGGGGTGGGTGCTCTTTATATCCGGGATGGCACTGAGTCCAACAGGACTGAAAAGAGGCTAAATCCACAATTGAATCTTTATGGGTAGAAATTCCTTGTGTACTGGAGAAGAATATAGCAACAAGAGTATACTACTGTCTACCTGGCTAAAATGATGAGGTGTATGATGAAATACTAAGAGAAATTAGGGAAACAAACCAAACTGGTAAGCAGTAATAATGGGAGATTTCAATTACACCAGTATTGACTGGGAAAATGTAACATCAGGACATGCTAGAGAGATAAAGTTCCTGGATGGAATAAATGACAGTTTTGTGTAGCAATTGGTTCACGAACTGATGAGAAAGGGAGCTATTTTAGATCTATTTGTAGTGGAGCACAGGATTTGGTGAGAGAGATAATGGTGGTGGGACTGATTGTCATTAGTGATCATACCATAATCAAATTTGAATTAATGACTGGGACAATAAGTAAATCCATGGCTCTAGACTAAACTTTCAAAAGGAAGATGTTGATAAAATGAGAAAAATAGTTTAAAAAAATCTGAAAGTTGCAGCTATAAAGGTTAAGAGTGTTGAACAGGCACGGACATTATTAAAAAATACCATCATAGAAGTTCAGTCCAGATGTATTCCATGCATTTAGCAAGGTGGAAGGAAGGCCAAATAATTGCTGATAAGGTTAAAATATGAGGTGAAAGAAGCTATTTTACCTAAAATATCTTCCTTCAAAAATTAGAAGAGAGATACATCTGAAGAATATAGGAAAAACATTATCATTGGCAAGTTAAATGTAAAATGATGATAAGACAGGCTAAAAGAGAATTTGAAAAGAATTTGGCCATAGAGGCAAAAACTGATAATAATAACTTTTTAAATTATATCTGAAGCAGAAATCCTGCAAGTCAGTCGGTTGGACCATTTAACAACTGAAGGATTAAAGGGGTTCTTAGGAAAGATAAGACCATTGCAAAAAGACTAAATTAATTGTTTGCTTCGGAGTTTAAGGATGAGGATGTTGGAGAGATACCATTCCGGATACAGTTGTATTTATTTATTTATTTACTTTTTTATTTATTTATAACTTTTTTTATACGGAAGTTCAGGTAACAGAATTACTTATCACTCCGGTTTACATTATAACAAGTAGAAAACAATGACAACATATGTCTTACAATGAACAAGGGAGTGAACAACTTGGATAATATAACATAACATAACTAGGAACAGTAGCAGTATGCACTATTAGCGCGAGACTAGCACATGGGGAGGGAGGTTTGCTAATGGGGAGGGAGGGGGAAGGAAGGTTGTTCGTGGAGGGGGGGAGGAGGGAGAAATTTCTTACTGATGAGTAAATCGGCAGTTTTCTTATTTCTTATTGATGAGAAATCGGCAGTTTTCAAGGCTGCCGATTTCAGATGAACTGAACCAAATCACGGTGAACCTGGAAGATGTAGTAGGCCAAATTGACAAACTGAAGAGTAGTAAATCATCTGAACCAGATGGTATACACCCCAGGGTTCTGAAAGAACTCAAAAATGAAATTTCTGACCAATTACAAGTAATTAGTAATGTATCATTAAAATCACCCTTTATACTTGAAGATTGGAAGGTGGCCAATGTAACTCCAATATTTGAAAAGGGCTGCAGAGGAGATCCGGGAAATTATAGACCAGTGAGTCTGACTTTAGTGCTGGGAAAAATCATGGAAACTGTTATAAAGAATAAAATCACAGAACATTAAGATAGATATGATTTAATGGGACACAGCCAGCATGTGATGACTCTAGTTAAATATCGGTATATAAAAAACAAACAAATAAATACATAAATAAATAGATGTATTTACCCAAGGAAAATCTTGCCTTACAAATCTGCTATTTTTTTTGAAGAGGTGAATAATAATGTGGATAAAACTGAATAGATAGATGTGGTGTATTTGTATTTTCAGAAGGTGTTTGACAAAGTCCCTCATGAGAGGCTTCTAAGAAAACTAAAAAGTAATGGGATAGAAGGTGATATCCTTTTGTGGATTGCAAACTGGTTAAAAGACAGGAAACAGAGAGTAGGATTAAATGGTCTGTTTTCTCAGTGGAAAAAGGTAAACAGTGGCATGCCTCAAGTATATGTACTTGGACCGGTGCTTTTTAATATATTTATAAATGATGTGGAAAGGAATACGATGAGTGAGGTTATCAAATTTGTAGATGACATAAAATTATTCACAGTAGTTAAATCACAAGCAAATTGTGATAAATTGCAAGAGGACCTTGTGAAACTGGAAAATTGGGCCTCCAAATGACAGAAGAAATTTTAGTGGACGTGAAAGGTGATGCATATAGGGAAAAATAACCCTTGCTCTAACTATATAATGTTAGGTTCCATTTTAGGAGCTACCACCCAGGAAAGAGGTCTAAGCTTCATAGTAGATAATTCAGTATGCAGTGGCAGTCAACAGAGCAAACAGAATGTTAGGAATAATTAGAAAGGGAATGGCTAAAAAATCGGTGGATGTCATAATGCCTTTGTATCGCTCCATGTTGATACTGCACCTTGAATAATGTGTGTAATTCTGGTTGCCGCATCTCAAAAAAGATATAGTTGTACTGGAGAAAGTACAGAGAAGGGCTACCAAAATGATAAAGGGTATGGAAAGGATCCTCTATGAGAAAATGCTAAGGAGGTTAGGGCTGTTCAGCTTGGAGAAGAGATGGCTGACGGGCGATATGATAGAGGTGTTTAAAATCATGAGAGGTCTAGAACGGGTAGATGTGAATCGGTTATTTACTCTTTTTCAAATAATAGGACTAAGGGGCGTTCCATGAAGTTAGCAAGTAGTACATGTAAAATAAATTGGAGAAAATTCTTTTTCGTGTGACCCACAGATAAGCTCTGGATTTCGTTGGCAGATGATGAAGTTAAGGCAGTTAGTGTAGCTGGATTTAGAAAAGGTTTGGATAAGTTCCTGGAGGAGAAATCTATAAACCTCTGTTAATCAGTAAGAAATAGCCACTGCTTGTACCAGCATTAGTAGCTTGGAATCTTTTTAATATTTGGGTACTAGCCAGGTACTTGCAACTTTTATTGGCCATTGATGGAAACAGGATACTGGGTTTGATGGACCCTTGGTCTAACCCAGTATGGCATATCTTATATTCTTAGGTTATGTTCTTATGGGGAACCTCTGACTAATTTGTTCTTTGGCTGCACAGGTTGTTGTGATGCTGAGGAAGAGCTACTTGATGCAGACAAGCTGAACAGACATCTTGAACTAGCACATCCTTTCCTTATTCCTCTTTCATTTCACTTTTTGCCTGAGGACTACTGGCAGTGTCACCACAGAAATGCTTCCTGACTCCCAGTAGCTAGTCCATGTGTGGCTAGAATATTGCACTCACCCTCCTGTGACATGGAAGGAATGGGCATTCCTGTGGCATGGGGTTGGATGGTGCATAAGGAAGAAGGCTGATTTTGTCTGGAGGTTTCTTTATCTGGGGTTAAGATGATGCCTGTTGTTTCACTTGTTGGCATTCTGTGGTTTGTGACGGCCACCACTACCTGTGAAGATTAGGTGCAATATTTGTGCCACCACTTCAGATGTTGCTGATTGTGTTGGCTTGTGGCTCAAGGGACCAGAGGGGAATTGGGCAGCGTTGATGTATACTGTAAGGGTGTCGACAAGAGAGAGGGTTGGTATTGCCAGCTCTCCCTATGACATGGTGGTCATAGGGGAGATGCCAAGCCTTTTGCTTTCGATTAATGGCCCAGCCCCAAGTCTCACTTTACATCCTGGATTCTAAATATGAACCTAGAATAAGGGAGATACTTGGGGACTTTCCTAGCCTGAACTTGCATCTTTAATCTGAGCATTTGGTAAAGGGAATGGTGGAGGGAATCCCCCACCTGTAATTGGGGTCCTGTGCCCATGAAAGGTCATTCACCCTCTTAGATAAGTGCATGAATAGGGATTCAGTGGTTCTAATATCTACACTGGGGGTTTGTGACCCTGAGGAGTTGTGTGTTGCATCTCTTCCCCCTCCTGCAGATAGTAGCAGAGTTAGGTATTGGAACCTCCACCTGATCATAGCATGGATGGGCTCCAACCATGAAAAGATGTTGTTGGCCTACCTACCATGCCCTATCCCTTCTTGTTCCCCTTACCATTCGATGGTCTTGGGAACTGGAATTTCGGCTAGGTGGTGGTAATTTCTCTTGACTCTGCTGTGTTGCCTTTCTTGTTGGATCAAGCTGGGGCCTGCCACACTGCTGTGGTTACATTCAACCATTGTATTACTGATGATGCAAATGATCAGCTGAGGCTGGTATCACTGAGGTCTAAAATCACAGGAGACTTGTGAGGTGTCGGAAACTGTTGCAGTGAAGCTCCTGGTCAGTCAGCAGCTGGAAGTCATTTAGGCAGGGTTTTCAGAGAAGGCAAAGCAGTGAACAGGGGGGGAAACTAGAGCAGGCAGCAGCAAGGCATTCTATCATTGCAGTTAGCAGAAGTAAAATGGCTATGGGCTTTACCATGGTTTTAAAACTATCCCCTGTCATGTTTCATTCCTAACCGCTTCCCTGATGCCTGTGAACCCCAGCAGGACTTTGTTCATTTACAATGCTATTTCTGACAAGATTCACTTCTGAGCTAGTGCTCATTTCCATTGCTTTATTGCCTGGTTACATCTGTAATTAACTTTGAGCAGCTTAGCACTGACCAATGCATTTTGCTGCCATCTAGTTGTAACTCTATGCAATGTAATTAATGCAAAAATGGCATTTTATTCCCAGCAGCTCCAGAGTTAGCAGATGGAGCTTTTATCAACAATGGACATTTATTCATTTTAGCAGGGAAGGCTTGAACTGTGAGATTCAGTGTTCGCTTCTCAGTGTCTTCTATTTACTATCTACAACTGAGGGTGTTAGATACTGACTGAGCATACCGATCAGGTTGTCGTTTTCCATTATGCCTGGGGCTTTTTGGTTAATACATTCTGAAAGCTTACATAATGCAGTCAGCAGAGTACTGAGCCACTGACACCAGGAGAGGATATGCACCTCAACATAATGAGGAAGAATGTGCACCTTGTTATACATTTTGAAATAGATTTTGGTGATTGTTGCTGATTTGAAAGCTGTATTCATTCATACCATGCCCCAAACCTTTTCCTTTTTATTGTGAGCTTATCCTCTTATTGTAAGCTTATAAATCCTTCTCAGCCCAGCATACCACAAATACAGTACCTAATTATTCTGTTACTGATAGAAACTTGAGTGAGAGGGAATGTGGTGCAGTATTATGTTGGCTTAGACTTCAGCTGAATTCATAGAGGCATCTTAGTAGTCAATTTCAAGAGGCTTTAATTAATGAGATATTTCAATTAGATCATCTCTGTCACAGGAAAAGAGTTATTCTTCATGGGCAAGATTACATCATCTTAATTAGTTCCTTTCCAAGTAATTTGCTTCTTTTCAAGCCCTTAAGAAAGATACATTCATTACAGTTAATTAATATTCAAGTTAATTGACTGTACGCTACAATATAGAGTTCCTAGTTAGACATGTACAGTAGGATTTTGTTAAATTGTATAGAACATTGTATAGTTAGGACAGGGCCAAAGGCTACTAAAGAACTGAGTCAGCTTTGAAATTTTCCTCATTCTTGTGATGATATCATAACTCTCTCATCACTTATCCTGCTTTAGTCATGCTATTAATTTGCAGGTTGAAGGTTGATATCTATATAACTATATCTGTACCTAACTATATACAGTACATAGCTATATAACTATATCTGTATCTACAGTTTATTTGAGGAGAGGTCAAAGAAAGTAGAACCTCTTAGTTCAGTGTAAAGCCAGGCTGTATATTATTGCTTAACCTTCACATTCTGATGTGTTCATTATGGATGTGTATCCCCAAAAATTTCAGTTCAGCTCATTTTTTCTTTACTGGGAGCTGGTGGGGGGAAAGAGGGAGAATGTTGTAAAAATTTGGTTCATTTAATTTTTTTTTGTTTGTTTGGTTCATTTTCCAAATTGAAAAAAAGAATCAAACAAGAAAAAAAACCTATGAAACAAACAAAATACTTGTAAAAATTAATCCAAAAAGTGGGCCTTCAACTGGAACAGGACTCAATATCAAGGCTTGACTAAGGCCTGGTCCTGGCTCTGGGGCCTGACCTGAAGCCAGGTCCCATCACCAAGGCCTAGGCCCAGCACCAGGGCCTGGCCTGAGGCCTAGTCCCATTGCTGAAGCCTAGGCCTGGTACTGAGGCCTGGCCTGAGGCCTGATGCCATCACTGAGGCCTAGGCCCAGTGCTGGGTCCCAGCCTATGCCTGACTCAAAGCCTGGTCCTGTCAGCAAGGCCAAGGCCTGGTACCAGGCCTAAGAACATGTCTCCTGACATCTTTTTTATCCTTGATCTTCCAAAATTGATACCAATCCCTTGAAGGTCACACGTGAAATTACTGCATCACTTTCCTCCAGAGTGGATGGTGTCATTTTGATGTACAGCTATACATTTCAACAGCTGTAGATCAAAATGGTGCCATCCGCACAGGAGTCAGTTGCCACAGTGATGTCACTTTGGTGCATTCTTCAAGCTAATGGTGTAATTTTTGGAAATTTGCGGATAGAAGACAAGTTCAGGAGGCCAGGTCCTAGGTGTCCGAGCTTGGGCTAGGACTCAATAATGGCATCAGGCCTTAGGCAAGGCCCTGGCGCTGGGCCCAGGCCTCAGTGACAAGACCAAGCTGGGGCCTATTTTTATTTAAAGCACAAATATGAAAATACCTGAAAAATTTGGGGTATTTTTGTAGAAGGTTGATTTTGGTTCATTCCACTTGGAACAAACCAAAAATGGTCCTATTTGTTGCATTTTACATATTTGTTTCAAGTGGTAATTGTTATAGTGGGATTCTTGGAGCAAACAGAGTAACAATGTTCGTGCGTTCCAGTTTCAGCACTGTCATGGATTCTATTTTGTAAATACTTCTCCTTTAGACTTCTCTGTTATGTATGTTTGTCTTGACTAGCTTTTAAACTCCATGTGCTGGGTGTGTCTCTAGTAGTGCTTTAGAAATGATAAATAGCAGTAGTAGTAGTGGTAGTATTTGTGCCCTTTGTCTAATTGGGTATTGATGTTAATAATGTAACCCTCTTTCCACCTCCAGGTTAGATAAAAGGGCACATTGCAGAGTTGTTGGGCTGGAATGCAAAATCAATAACAATCTGAGGCGGTAAAGTGTACTCCACTATCTATTCCAAAACCTCACTTTTTCCATTTTTTTCACAGAGTCTAGTATTATCAAACAATGAGAAAAACATGTTTTAAAAATTGAAAAGAAAGAAATTTACAGAGAGGAAAAAGATTTCTGACTGCCTCAAATGGAAAGTATCAATCCACAGTGACTCCCAGTAATCATAAGTAAAACAAAACCCTTTTTATTTCCGTATTTATAATCTTTCCACCTGAGGCAGTCTAAAGTCTTT
This sequence comes from Rhinatrema bivittatum, assembly GCF_901001135.1. NCBI lineage: Eukaryota > Metazoa > Chordata > Amphibia > Gymnophiona > Rhinatrematidae > Rhinatrema > Rhinatrema bivittatum. Next base: position 88,467,851 of record NC_042616.1, read on the forward strand.
TTCCTCTCTAAAATGTATTTTATTTTTTTAAATTTTAAAACGTGGTGGCTCATTGTTTGGTAATACTAGACTAAGTGAAAAACATTTGTAAAGTGAGGTTATGGGCTCGAATGCAACCCATGGGTCTCCCGGTGTTCTTCCGAGAAGAAGGAAGACTTGCTTCACGCCCCTTAGGGTTTGTCCCTTCTCTTTCCCTTATGTAATAAATCACATTCACAAATGGGTGGATTTGTTCAGAAAATAAAGGTTTTCTGAGGCACTTGTGAAATGGTAATGACTTGACAACATGTGCACGTTCTACTGCTAACATCGTTAGCAGAACCATAAATCCGGCCACAGAAATCCAGTTCATCAGCACGCAGGACTTTCTCTAACTCCAAACCCATATTAGGGTACCCCTCGAGGCTCCTATACTTAGAACCTCTTAGTTTTGGGACCTGAATCAATCTGCTGATTCCTTCTCCCCCCACTGAACTCCTTGGGATGTTCAGGACTGCACCAGAATGAGATTCACTCTCGAAACAGAGCAATTCTATGCTGCCACTTTCTTGGGTGCAGAATGTCTTCAGCAGCAGCAGATACACTCTCCTTGGAGATTATCCTGCTCCTGAATGGATACATCCATTTCTTTATTCATCACAGATATGAATAATAGAGGGAAAAACCTGGGATAGTTTTCCCCTCAAAAAGGAATCTTACCAAGATCCCTGCTTGTAGCCCCTCATGGCTGCTCTGAGAACTCACTCCTTCCGGAGCGCCAATGACTCTAACCTTGAATCCTAAACTGCTTCAGTTGAGGAAACAGGACAGAAATACCTATGCGCTGACCTTTTTGTCCAGTCTCCAACCCTTCAGGCACCCGCCCATGGGAAGTGCCTGAAAATCACAGCACTTCCTGCAATGTCATTGCAGCGTGCCCGTGAAGACACCATGCCTCTCTAGTAAATGACTTTGAGGCCCCTTTATAATAATTAGTATTTAAGGTGCCAGCACTTTTTGCGTGGTGACCATGTTCCTTCTGATGCCACTGTGAGCATGCTGCCAAATAACATATCGTCTCAGTGGACTCCTGACGCAATGCGAGGCAGTGACTTGCCCAAGGTCACGAGGAATGTCAGAGGGAAAAGCCCGGTGTTCCCTGCTTTGCAGCCCATTGCTCTAACTTCCAAACCACTCCTTCTCTGACATCCCATCCTCTCCAGCTAACCCCCCTGTGTGCTCACCCAAGCCTTTCCCCCTCCCCCCCACTGGGGCTAGTTCCCTCCCTAGGGCAGCTTCCCACAATATAACCGCACCACACACAAACGCACGCTCATACACCTCACCAAGGTCTGCCTGTTCGGACATCATCCAGAAGAAGCAGGAGGGAACGCATCGTCCTTTCACTTCATCTGAGTCAAATCCAAAATGGTGCCGGCTGACCTCACACTGCTCTTTGCATTTTACATGAAGGGATTGAACCTGGATGAACTGGGGAGAGTGGCTGGAAAACACCACAGATCTCTAGGACCCTGGGAAATTTCTATCTCGGGCGTGCACTGTTTCTCCAGTCTACCTAGAATAAGCGTCTTGTATTAGTAGTGATTGTGCAAAATATAAAGAGCTTGAAAAGACTTCCTTTTTACATTTGCTAGTGATCAATATCTGGACGCACTCGAGTCTGAAGTCAAATGGCAGAATTAGGTGAGATTATCCTAACACCCATGCTAAACTGCCTACGTCTGACTTGCTTGGAACTAAAAATGATTGATACACTATCATACCTAACTATTGTTTGTTTTTCTTTTAAAGATGGTCTTGCTGCTTACAAACAAGCTGCCCCCTCCTACACACACACACCATAACAATGGCCAGGGAATGAATAAGACCACTTGTGTTGTCAGGTTGCTATTTTAAATATGTTCTCGGTGACTCTTCACTCAGTTGCAGCTGAATTCAAAGAGGAACTACTGGACCTTCAGAAGCAGTATTACAAAGAAAAGCTGTGGGTTGTTTGTGTGTTTGTTTTTTGTTTTGTTTTATGTTTTAAGCACTTGTGGGCTGAACAGTCAGTAATATAAAACCAGGGGGAAAAATAAACAGCCACTCAGAGAGAAAGATATTTCTTGCCTGTGTCCTCTCCTATAGGAGGTGAATAGCAGCTCTCTTTCATAACACATAACTCCCAGCTGTGAGCATGGCCTGCTACAGCAATTTCTTTTCTTCTTTTGTGGCTCCTCTGCATAATCCATCCACTTACTATGCATTCTACAGTAGACAATGTGGCTCTTTGCATTTAGAAGCTCCTGTCTATGCTGACCTTACGACTATACTAGGTCCTCTTCAAGATATCCCTTGTAGCAGTTAGAATGCCAGCACCCAATGATCTTAATCACTTCAGGGGAAAGGACCCTGGGAACCTGCAAAGGTCACTGTACCGATCCTGAATGAGCGGGTGCTAGAAAACCGCGGGTTAAACCCAACTGCAGCTACATATTTCTTGAGGACTGCCTCAAATTGGCTTATGTGCACCAGCCAAAATAAGCCCCACCCTCACCCCCTTTTGCCAGTCCTCCAGAAATCCGCATGCATTGGCAATGGGGCAGGTTGCCAGCCCAGGCGCACGCTGCCGGCCTCTGCCAAGCCGAGCAGCCTTAGATTTACACATAGACAAGATTGCCTTGCTGTCTGAAATTCGCAAGTGCTGTCAAAGAAGGCCAGTGGACACAGGAGGATGGCATGCCAGAGGAACTAACTCACTTACTCAGAAAGCTCTAAAAAAGGGCAAAGGAAAATGCCACCAGGAATAATGCAACTCCCACAAGTGAGGAGCAAACAGAACCTGTTGCTTTTAAAAGGGCGAGAAGGGCATTATAAGTGATGAGCTGGCGGATACTAGGGGTGTACAGGCTCCAAAATTGTATTTTTATTTTCTTTCACCCCCACTCCCCCCACTGGGTAACATTTTGTTAAATATTTATTTTGTTTCTATTCTTTGCAAAAACAAACTAAATATTAACAACAACAAAACCGAGGCCTCCTCAGGACCTCTGTGTCCTCTCACCCTTCCCCAAAAAAGGTCAGGGTTAGGATCCACCACAGCTCCCACTTATCCCATCCATGAGTATCCAGAGGGCCATGAGGGATGCCCACTCACCTCTTACCTCAGGGTCATATACATGGAAATGGCGCCGATAGGCTCTGAGGCCAACGCCATAGTGTAACATCCAATGACACCTGTTTAAAGATGGCGCCGGCCATCCATAGCTCCTACCATGTGACAGGGGCCGACCAATGGCACTGGTAGCCCCTGTCACATGGTAAGGGCAAAGGACCATTGGCGCCATTTTGTTTACTGGCAGCCGATGGCCCGAGAGCGGGAGATCGCTCCCGGGATTCCCGCTAGACCACCAGGTACTTTAAAAAAGTTTTTGGGGGGTTGCGAGGGTGGGGGATGCTAAACAATTAGATCTAAAGAGTCGGGGTGGGTTTGGGTTTTGTTCCCTTTCTCCCCTCCCCCCAAACAGATATGAAAACCACACGAAACATTCGTGGGGTTTGCTATCTGTTTCGGGGGGGGGGGGGGGCTTCAATATCTGATGAATTTTGAAATATCATACCAATATTTCAAATCATCAGAAAAATGATTCACATCCCTAATGCACACCGCTCTCATTTTTGTTTTTGTTATCAATAATGGCATTGGTACCAAGAATCTTTTTCTTCAGTAAAAATTGATAATATGTATGTATTATAAATGTTTCATATTTTTTGTGAATGTTACCAAACCATGTCTTTTCGATTGCAATCTATGGGGTAGATTTTCAAAGGGTTACGCACGTAATATATGCACGTAACCCTTTAAAACCTACCCCTGCGTGTGCCGATCCTATTTTGCATAGGCTCGGCGGCGAGCAAGCACCAGGACGCGCGTATGTCCCGGGGCTTTGAAAAAGGTGCTTTCTGGGGGTGGGGGCAGGGCGGAGGACCGGGGGCAGTCTGGGGGCGGTCCCAATTCCTCCAGCACAGAGGCTGTGCCGGGGGTTGGCGTGCTGGCCAGCTGGCCGGCGCGCGCAAGTTACGCCTGCCAGAGGCAGGCGTAACTCCTGAAATAAAGGAAGGGAGGATTTAGATAGGGTAGGGGGTGGGTTAGATAGGAAAAGGGAGGGGGAAGGGAGGGGGAGCGAAAGGAAAGTTCCCTCCGAGGCCGCTCCGATTGCTGAGCTGCCTCGGAGGGAAAGGGGAAAGCCATCGGGCCTCCCCTAGGGTTTGGCACACGCAAGGTGCACAAGTGTGCACCCCCTTGCATGCACCGACCCCGGATTTTATAACATGCGCACAGTAGCACACGCATGTTATAAAATAGGGTGTACATTTGTGCACGCCAGGTAGCGCGCACAAATGTACCCCGCGCGTAAGATTAAAAATCTGCCCCTATATGAATGTTTGTATTATTTGAAAATTTATAAATAAAAACTGTAAAAAATATATATTTCAAAACAGCAGACACATCAAATAACACCCCAATAATTAAAATGTAAAAGGAGTAAAAAAAAATTCCCCCACCTGGGAACTTTTGGTTTCCAGTCACTCTGAGATTGTCTTGATTATTTAACATACACATGTTATTCTTGCATACACTCTCTCATATACAGATTCAAACACACACTGACTCTCACATTCATACACATGCTCATGGACTTACTTGCACTCTCTCTTACACTCACACCTCTCTCATACACACTCGTAGACTTATTTCAACCCTCATGCAAATATTAAACAAATATTTCAGTTCGTTGTTTATTAAAGAAGACCCTGGAGAAGGACTGTTACTAGTTAACAAGACTGTGGATGGGGGTGGAGTAGACGAATCTCCACTTACAGAAGAGAACGTATGGGAAGAACTAGAAAAACTGAAATTGGACAAAGCCATAGGGCCTGATAAGGTTTATCCCAGGATACTGAGGGAGCTCAGAGATATGCTGGTAGGTCCGCTGATTGACCTGTTCAATAGATCCCTGGAAATGGGAGAGGTGCCGAGTGATTGGAGAACAGTGGTGGTGGTCCCGCTTCACAAGAGTGGGAGCAGAGAGGAGGCTGGAAACTACAGGCTGGCAGCCTCACCTTGGTGGTGGGAAAATTAATGGAGACTCTGCTGAAGGAAAGGTTAGTGAACTATCTACAGTCAGGAAGATTGCTGGACCCGAGGCAGCATGAATTCACCATGGGGTGATAGTGTCTATTGATCTGAAGATGGTGAAGCAATGTGACAAGGCAATATCTAAAGCCAGAAGAATGCTTGGCTGCAAAGAGAGAGGAATATCCACTAAGAAAAAGGAAGTGATAGTCCCCTTGTTCAGGTCTTTGGTGAGGCCTTACCTGGAGTTTTGGGCTCAGTTCTGGAGACTGTATCTCAAAAGGCACAGAGACAAGATAGAGGCAGTCCAGATCAGGGTGACAAAAATGGTGGGGGTCTCCATCAAATGACTTATGAGGAGAGATTGAAGGACCTAAATATGTATACCCTGGAAGATAGGAGGTGCAGGGGAGGTATGATGCACACCTTCACATACCTGAAAGGTTTTAATGTTACACATTTGACAAACCTTTTCCATTGGAAAGAAATCCGTAGAACTAGGGGTCACATCATGAAACGCCAGGGAGGATGACTCAGAACCTACATCAGGAAACATTTCTTCATAGAGAGGGTGGTGGATACCTGGAATGCCCTTCTGGAGGAGATGGTGAAGACAAAAACTGTGAAAGATTTCAAAGGGATGGGATAAACAATGTGGATCCCTAAAGGCTAGAGGATGGAAATGAAGAAAAGAGTGCATGGGAGTAACTTGTTGGTGTGGTGGTTACTACCCTTAACCATCAAGCCTTCATACTATTGATACAACTCATTATTGTTCTTTGCTTTAATGGTAGGGGAAAAAGGAAAATGAGAATTCATTTCACACAGCAACCAGCAAAGACATGAATTTTACGGTCTGGGAAAACAAATAAGCATGGGGGTAACTTGCTGATGCAGCTGTTACTACCCTTAACCAATAAGCCTTATACTTGTATTGTAACACCAACATTGCTCTCTGCTTCAATGGCAAGAGACAAAGGGGAATTGGATTCAGACAGAAACCAGCAAAGGCCCTGACTTTAATGGTTTGGGAAAATAATTATGGGGAGTAACTTGCAAGGCAGATGCCACCCCTGATGATGCCTTTATGAAGACCTGTAGGGCATGGCTGGTGCTACCATAAGCTTGCTGGGCAGACTGGATGGACCATTTGGTCCTTTTCTGTCTTCATTTCTATGTTTTTTCCTCTGAAATGCACAAGTAGCAGCAGTCTTCGGTGAATAAGTAAAAATATGTTTTCTCTTACATTGGTGGTTGAGGAATTCCAGGCAGGACCCCATGAGAACAGTGTCTGGGTGGGCTGTCGAAGCTACAGGAAGAGGTGCACCTGGCTTTGGGAAACAAAGCCCCAATGCCGTTATTTTTTAATTATTTTTTGCTGCTGCCACACATGAGAGGAGGCCGGGAGCAGAGGAAAGCTGTGGGATACGTTCAGCAGGCAATTGCACAGTGGCATTGCCTTCAGCAACTCCCAGGTCCAGTGGCTGCCTTTGTACCCCCTCTTTCACTCACACAGTGACTGGGAAGGCAAGGTGGCCTTCCAGGTCCAGCTCACCACACCGCTCAGGGTTAAGGGGCATTCAGGGCAGCCCTTCAGTCAGATTCAATTGCCCTGGTGTCCCTTTACAGCAGCTAGGACTCGGTCGCTTCTCTCCTCCCGCTGCATTTCCCAGTGTTGCTTAATTTCTTTCTCTCCTCTGCTCTCTCTTGCCCTTCCCTCCTTCCCCATTTCCCACATTGTATTCTCTATCTCCCTTTTTTCACTCTCCTGATCCCTCCCCAATTAGCCAAATGTACTTGTGTGCCTTCCTAAGTTGAACCCATCTCCTTTGTGGCGTGGCTACCCTCCCGCTCTCGGTGGCTGAAATGTAATAATGGACGGTTTTCAGATGTTTCTAATGGGGGCGTCGCTAGACGTTGTCACAAAGGGGCAAAGAAGAGGAATGCTCCGATGTCTAATTGACTAAAGGGATTTACCCACCTGAGCAGTCCTCCGAGGTAGAGGGGAAAGGCAGAATTTTTACTATAAGAGTAAGTAAGATGGATTCACCATGTATAAATCAATTTAAAATTTATTTTTGTCAGATTGATCAAATAATAACAAATATATTCTTTCGCATAAATATATAAAAGAAACACAGACCTATTAGTAAAAATTTGTAACTTATCATTAAAATCATCCATTGTACCTGAAGACTGGAGGATAGCAAATGTAACCCCAATATTTAAAAAGGGCTCCAGGGGCGATCCGGGAAACTACAGACCAGTTAGCCTGACTTCAGTGCCAGGAAAAATAGTGGAAAGTGTTATAAACATCAAAATCACAGAACATATAGAAAGACATGGTTTAATGGAACAAAGTCAGCATGGCTTTACCCAAGACAAGTCTTGCCTCACAAATCTGCTTCACTTTTTTGAAGGCGTTAATAAACATGTGGATAAAGGTGAACCGGTAGATATAGTATACTTGGATTTTCAGAAGGCGTTTGACAAAGTTCCTCATGAGAGGCTTCTAGGAAAAGTAAAAAGTCATGGGATAGGTGGCGATGTCCTTTCGTGGATTGCAAACTGGCTAAAAGACAGGAAACAGAGAGTAGGATTAAATGGGCAATTTTCTCAGTGGAAGGGAGTGGACAGTGGAGTACCTCAGGGTTCTGTGTTGGGACCCTTACTGTTCAATATATTTATAAATGATCTGGAAAGAAATACGACGAGTGAGATAATCAAATTTGCAGATGACACAAAATTGTGCAGAGTAGTTAAATCACAAGCAGATTGTGATAATTGCAGGAAGACCTTGTGAGACTGGAAAATTGGGCATCCAAATGGCAGATGAAATTTAATGTGGATAAGTGCAAGGTGATGCATATAGGGAAAAATAACCCATGCTATAATTACACGATGTTGGGTTCCATATTAGGTGCTACAACCCAAGAAAGAGATCTAGGTGTCATAGTGGATAACACATTGAAATCGTCGGTTCAGTGTGCTGCGGCAGTCAAAAAAGCAAACAGAATGTTGGGAATTATTAGAAAAGGAATGATGAATAAAACGGAAAATGTCATAATGCCTCTGTATCACTCCATGGTGAGACCGCACCTTGAATACTGTGTACAATTCTGGTCGCCGCATCTCAAAAAGATATAATTGCGATGGAGAAGGTACAGAGAAGGGCTACCAAAATGATAAGGGGAATGGAACAACTCCCCTATGAGGAAAGACTAAAGAGGTTAGGACTTTTCAGCTTGGAGAAGAGACGACTGAGGGGGGATATGATAGAGGTGTTTAAAATCATGAGAGGTCTAGAACGGGTAGATGTGAATCGGTTATTTACTCTTTCGGATAGTAGAAGGACTAGGGGACACTCCATGAAGTTAGTATGGGGCACATTTAAAACTAATCGGAGAAAGTTCTTTTTTACTCAACGCACAATTAAACTCTGGAATTTGTTGCCAGAGAATGTGGTTCGTGCAGTTAGTATAGCTGTGTTTAAAAAAGGATTGGATAAGTTCTTGGAGGAGAAGTCCATTACCTGCTATTAAGTTCACTTAGAGAATAGCCACTGCCATTAGCAATGGTTACATGGAATAGACTTAGTTTTTGGGTACTTGCCAGGTTCTTATGGCCTGGATTGGCCACTGTTGGAAACAGGATGCTGGGCTTGATGGACCCTTGGTCTGACCTAGTATGGCATTTTCTTATGTTCTTATGTTCTTATTCTTTGCCGTATCTAAAATAGCACTCATATGTATGTAAGCATGACTGTGTATTTCTCTTTTCTTTATCTTTTAGGTATTTTTACTTTAAGGAATCCAAACAGAAAGTATTCAAGAGCCCAGCTTCTTTTCAAAACTCCTGTCACATAAGTATAAATTGTTCACAGAAATTCTTATCTTCTGCAATAAATTGTCTCTGATATATGTTTCAAAGAATACTTTACATTATGTTTTTCAGGATATCTGGATCAGCAAAGGTGAACTCCAGAGCAATCTAGATAAGTATATGGGGGGGGGGGGGGGGTTTCTTGTTTTCTCTCCTTGTCTGTTTTGTCTGTTATGTATATTTCTGTCTCCTTTTCCTTTTACTCTACTGTTAATCTTTATCTTTCTTTTCTGTCATTTGTTTTCCCTTGCTTTGACTGGTGATGGTGATACCGCTAATGCCGGTGTGTGCACTTATCTCTGTCATGATGACCTTTTTTTCTTTGGTCTTCTTTCTTCTTCTTCAATTCTTCTTCTTACTACCTATCTATTAAATAACTCAAAAAGAGAGTTTATCTCCCTATACCGACAAATCTTCCTCAGACTACTAGATATAAGGTAAATTTTAAGACCCGCGCACAGGCGTCCATGTGCACGCGGTTCCTGGCATGCGCACATGTAAAATCTGCTATCCACATGAGCACCCAATTTTATATTGGTGCTTGCATGCGTGCACAAATGCCAACTTGTGCATGTAAAGGGGGAAATTTTATAACATGCGGACGGCAACACAATAGGCCCCAATCCCAGTTCCCTCCCAGCCTACTCCAATAAAGGAGCAGACTGGAAGGGAACTTCCTAAACTCCCTACCTAACCTGCTGCCCTTTTGCCCTACTAACACCAACCCCTAAAACCTCACTAACTACCCTACAATTTTTTTGTTTTAAAACGTACCTGCTCTCTGGAGCAGCAGCAGGTAGCACGTGCCGGTCGGATCCTGGCATGCACTTCAGTGGGACAGCGCCTAATGGTGCTGTTCCGGTCTGCCTACACCCCACCCAGATCCCACCCCTGGCCCTCCCCCAGCCCGCCCCTTTTGGCTAAAGTGTGCGTACCAGGGGACACAGGTGTGGATGTGGGCCATTTAAAATCCACACGGTGCACCCACGGCCCAGCCATGTGCATATCTCCCAGAATCGCCGCACACGGGGCTTTCAAAATTAGCCCTTATGTGACGTCCCTCAGTGTATTCTCCGATGTCTAATTGAAAACCGTGTCTGTCTAATAAGAAATAAAATAATAATTAAATATCCCTAGCCAAAGGGGAGAATTGAAAGAACTGTGCTGTTAATTCAAAGTCTACCCTCTTTCATGCTCAGTACTTTATATTATTTGTTACCTTCTGTAACAAGCAAGGTAAGCAGGTCAGAATGGTTATGAATGCTGAGGGACAGTATTAATAATTAAATAGTTGGGCTCAGCATAGCATTAGTGTATGTCAGTTCACACTGGACAAACTTGTTCCCTGAACAGGTCATAATCTTTCTCAAGGGCATACACTCTCATCCTTCTATAGACTTCGCTAAGCTGCCAATAAGTATCTGCGTTGCAGCTTTTGTATTACCAGTAACTTTCCTATTCTGATCTTACCTTTACCTGGATATATAAGTGTATCTTAACTCTCATTCATACATCTCAGTCACACTTAAATGATATATGTTCACAGTTCTTTTCCTCTTTTTGAAACTTTATATCACTTTTGAGGCCTTTCTAGCAGAGCCAAGATTCTCAACTATTTTTTTTCCTTTTCCGGGTTTCCTGAATCTTTGCACCATGATGTCATTGAGCTCTATTTTTCTTTATTTATACTAGGTGGTCCTGCATTCTGCACTGATTAGCCCATACAAAATATTGGGTCATCTAGACATCACTTTTACAATTTTTCTATTATATTATTTTAATTCAAGAATGTCTGAATTTCTCGAATTAATTTTTGCTTTCCCAAGTTCCAGCAATATTATACTGTCCTGCTCACCTGTTGCCATTGAAGCCATAATTATATATCCCCCATGATTCGGCTTTGGAATTTTCTTGGTCGCTATAGTCATCCTTGTTTATTATAGGATGCCTTGGTCAGTCCACTGGTATTAGGGGTGATCAGATGCTACCATTGATCTTTAAAAATTAATTTTATTTTTGCTTCAAGCATCTAAAAGCAGTTTTCTCAATAACAGATCAATTATCCTGCTTTAATACAATTTCTGCAGGTCATTTCCAATCATAAAAAGTTGGGGGTTTTTAGCTGTCAGTAGATTTTTTTTTGTTATTTAAAATTTTCTGATCCCATTTTTTTAGTTCTTCCTGGGCTGAAGTCTTCAGGGTCTCTTCTGATGTACATAATTAAAATATCCTGGTTGCTAGGGGGTTTTATTCCTCAACTAACAGCTTTCCCCAAACAAGGCTAGCAGTGATTTTTGAACTATCCCCTGAGGTCAGAAGGTGGGATTCTTCATAAGAACATAAGAAATTGCCATGCTGGGTCAGACCAAGGGTCCATCAAGCCCAGCATCCTGTTTCCAACAGAGGCCAAACCAGGCCATAAGAACCTGGCAATTATCCAAACACTCAGGTGGCCAGAGTCTCCTTTCCTGGCCACCACCTTTATTTTGCTTTAATTTTATTTAATTTTCCTTATTTTTTTTAAGATTGGAGGTCCCCCCTCCTGGGCAGGGTATCCCACTGATGTCATCAGCGATGACGTCAGTGGGATACCCTGCCCAGCGAGCAAGACCGGCATCCTAACTGTACTGTTGGGGCTCCTCTAAGGCTCTGACAACTGATCTCTCCCATTTTATTTTATTTTTTTAAATTTGCGGCGGTGGTGCCATAAGAATCAGGCACTTGTCCGACTGAGGAAGTCAGCGGTGGTGTCAGCACAATGGACTGGGAGGCAGCGATTGGGATGTTGGGAGGAGTGGGGCCCAACAGTGCAGCCTGGTGTGGGAGGAAGGTGCCGTCGGCACTCGGCAGCAACAGTGATCATTGATAGCACCTACCGCCGCCGGCCGGCTGATTCCTTCTGCACCCCTCTCTTCTTCTTTGGGCCTCAATGGGAAATGTGCAGCAGCGACAGAGGCAGGCCCAGGACCCGGCAAGGCCACAGTGCAACTCTTTTCCTGCTGGCCTCTGCTTCTTTATTTATTTTAAATCATGGCACTCCGACACAACCATGGGGGCTTCACTTGGACTTCTCCCTCTTTCAGGCACGGCAGTCTCTCTTTTTCACCTCCCGTCGCCGTGGGCCGCTCATTACCTCTGGGACCCTTCTCAGCTCTGCCCAGGTATTAGTTAATTAATTAACTGATCTGTCTATTAGGATATCTATGCCCCTATTACATAGGAACTCCGGGATCAGGCAAAGACAGTGGAGCAGAAGATGAGTCCCAGCCTTGGGAGTCCCGACTTCACTTGCATGGGAGTGCAGGAAACAGCAAGATTGAAAGCCATGGGCATGCAGGAAACGAGACTAAGCCATGAGAATGCAGAAGAAGCATGGGTAAGCCTGCAGTAACATCAAGAGAGACTTGGCACAGCGTAAACAAACAAACAAAAAAGTGACGGCAGCAGTGGGAAAAATTAGTTAGGCCAGCAAAGGAGCTTGTGCTTCTGTATGCAGTGACTCTTCCCCTTCACAGCGGCAAGCTTGTGGGGGGGAATTTGTAAGTCCTATTTTCCGCTGTGGGCAAGCTGCTGAGAAATGGAAGGATCTCTTAGTGGAGAAGCGCCAGCTTCATAAGAATCTTATGCCTGCCGCTGTCACTGGGGAGAAAATGTGGGGGAGTCAGAAGGCAGTTTCGGGGACCAGCTGCAAGAACTGCACAGAAGCCCTTCAAAGAGCCGCATGCGGTTCATGAGACACCGGTTGGTCCCCCTTGCTCTATGTAGTTTTATTCAAACATTCGGGCTGATACAGTAAAGTCTGTGGAAGAGCGGGCGAATGCCCGCTCTCCTGGCGCACGCACCAGCCACTTGCCGGTGCGTGCGCCAGGAGAGCGGGCACATTTTACTTTCAGAAATTTCTGAAAGTAAAATGTGCGGCTTGGCTGCACATTTTACTTTCTGAATCGGGTGCGCATACCTAATAGAGCCCTCAACATGCATTTGCATGTTGAGGGCACTATTAGGTGCCGCGGGTTGGACGCGCATTTTCCGCCCCTTACTGAATAAGGGGTAAGGGAAAACGCGCGTCCAATAGCAGGCTAACAGTGCGCTGTACTGTATCGGCCTGATTGCTGGTTAGGTGTAGCGTACCCACTTAAACGCCAAATTTAAATGTAACTGCTTATCCCAAGATATGCAGCTAAACAGCACATTCAAATGTATCCAGTCAGACAGATATGCAAATTCATGGAATGCATAGTTTAATCAGATAACTTCCTGCCCACTTATAACCACATATTTACACTAAGCTGGGTAAGTTTTAATTCATTTCAAAATGTTCTCCCTTTTTTACCCATTCTGATTTAACCAGCTATATCGCCGCTCACTGGTTCACTGAATACGGGCCTCCTTGTCTTTACATACACAAAACAACTTTTCAAATTTTTACCTGTATTGCAATTAATAGAGTAATGGTAGTTCACACCATGATGAAAGTATAGATAAATCTGTTCAGGACCTAGATAGCCAAGCAATAAAACATGCAGGCAATGTATGCAAATTGATCTCATGCATATTCATTGAGGAACCCTGAAACTGAGACTGGTCAGGTGTTGAGAACCACTGCACTAGATTATGGCAAGATGAGTAGATGGTTAAGAAAACTTACTGGATCTCATCAATATTTAATTTCATCTCTTCCTCAGCAGATTAGCCTTAGGTGGATTGTGAAAATCTCACTAGAATAGAAAAAGTTAAATAATTCTACTGGAATTTAATTGAAAAGAAAATAACCCTCATTGAAAGTTAAAATAAATGGCCAGCATTGTTTTTCTCTGCTCTAGACTGTTTGAGTCAATTCATACAGTCCTGCCTGGTTGAATAATTTATAATAATATCTGCTTTCTTATAGATGGGGAGTCAATTCAATGTGAAACATGAGTTGGTTAAAATGTCATGAGGGCCATATGCATTTAGCTTTCACATGATTTTCACAAAATGAGTATCAATAATAGAAATAATGAGCAGAAACATAATAAAGAAAATTAATTTCTGGGTTCAAGTTGAATGGTAAGTAACATTACATAGATTTATAATGTGCTGCATTGGTGTTTTTATGTAATTTATAACATTTTTGTTTCTATTTCTATAAATAATGATTATCAAATGGAAAATATTTGTTATGCCATTCTGAGTGGTTGGAAGGAAAAGTCACATAAAAAAAAAAGCAACGATTAAGTTTCTATCCCTTTTTATTAAAGTACATCGATTAAAAAAAGAGGCCTGTTGGCACTCTGGGTGACAACCATGCATGCATCACACTGTTCCACTTAATCTTCCTTAGTCAAGCTAGGGGCCATTTTAGCCTAATGGTAGCCATCCACCCCATTTGCAAAAAATCAAAGAATAAAACCTGAAGCTTATATTTAAATTGCCTGGTATTATATAAACCGCAGGCTTTAGGACTAGAATCTATAAATTGCCAAGATGAAAAACGTTTTATAAAGGACACATCCTGTTTTAACTGAAAATAGGACCATTTGTGCATTGTCTTCTTTCTTAAATGTTCCCAAAATGAATTGCTAATTTCATTTGTTCTCTTTGTTTCATCAAGCCTCCCTCTGATAGGTAGCACAGACTGAATTCTTTAGTCCTTCTACTCCCATACTATTATGCCTCACTTACCTGTTCACTTACCTGTTCACTGCTGGGATACAATCTTTATATCAGCTGATTGGCAGCACCTGGTTGAGACATCTCCCAGCATGGCCTGGGCTCTGTGTCATTTTCTCTGACGTTTTGGAGCAAGTAGGGGTCTTCTGGAATTAATGAACTATGGGCTTTGTATACAGCACTTTTTCCCATAGTCACAGAACATAGCAAAGCTACAGAAAAACAATCTATAATTCAACAAAGTTATCCCTTTCTTTGTTCAAGTCTTTGTGTCTCTTGCTACATTGGTGCAAGGATATTTAGCTTAGTCCATGTTCCCAAAGCATGAATGACATATTTCCTTTCCTGTTTCCACTGTCTCCGTAAATGTTCGGTCCGAGTAATCTCTTCTTTTCTTCTTATCAGATGTTTTCCCTATTCTTTAATTTAAATAAATGAGGAAATTAAAAATTATTATGAAAATATAACTAAACAATGTAATGTAGTCTCAAAGGCTTGCTGAAACTATATGTATCTAATAGGATTAAAAATAAAATGATAATCAATTTTCCCTGTTCTTCAGATTTTTGGGTTCATTTTGTTTTGTTTTTTTAACTCTTTATTTATATTTTCCAGAAAAATAAACACGCATAATATGCTGCTTTACAGAGAAAGAGATTCATGTCCATACATAATATACTAGAAAATATTTACAAATAATATATAGACATAGACCTCTTAAACAAGTCCCAAAGAGAGGAAAGAGAAGAGGAGACGGATCATGAAGAAACATAAAAGAATACACTAATCAAAGTGCTTATATACTAATAGATCCTACAAATCTCAGGACTAGATGTGGAAGGCATCACAGCCTATGTTATCATGCCATTGAGGTCGTCTGAGAGTTCCTTTGCTGCTAGCTCATTCTGAAGACGCGAGTCTAGCCCTTCCAAGAAGATCCCGTGGAGGCAATCTTCTCTCCAATTCAGCTCTGTGGCCAGGGTGCGGAATTCTGTTACGTATTCAGCCACTGTCCAAATACCCTATCGCAATCTGAGCAATTCCGAGACAGCAGTGTGTTTGCGGACAGGCTCATCAAAAATCTGCCGGAAAGCGGACAGAAACTGATTCAAGTTTCCAAACACAGGGCTTCTTCTCTCCCATAGATGAGAGGCCCAGATCAAGGGCTTTCCATTGAGCAGGGACATAATGTAGCTGGTATTGACCAGGTTGCTGGGAAACTGCGCAGGCAGCAAGGAAAAATGGACCTGGCACTGGCTAAGGAATCCCCGACACAACTTTGCATCTCCAGTGTATCGAGAGGGTGCCAGGAGTTGCGTGGGAATTACTTGCCCCAGATCGCCCATGGAGGCCTGGACGGTGCCTTGCTGAGTAGGGTGGCCTCCTTGAGCCCCGGGCTGGGACGGCAGCATAGAGTTCATTGGCCCTAATGCCTCGAGGCGTTGGGTCAGGCCCTGCACAGCAGAGACCAGGGCATTCAGGGTCTGTTGCTGGTCCTTCAGGCGCTGGGCCATTCCGGGAATGGCCTGGTGGGCAGATACCTCCACCGGGACCATGGACTTGGCAATCTGTTATGCTCAGGCTGTGAACCCTTGGGCCAACGAGAGGATGGAATACCTTAGGAGGAAGATCCGTAGGTTCTCCCGTTGGGTGGTGAGGCAGAAACAGACGACGTGACCAGCTGACCCTCGGCACTGGAGTCTGAGGTGACAGTAGAGGCAGACGAAGAGTTGTGATGTCGAAGGAGGAAGTGTGTCTTCGCCACTGGAAGTTCACGGTCCCCCCAGGAGGAGCCCGTAGGGACCCGGACCGCTGGGACTTAGGCAGACCTTTGAGAGGTCAAGAAGTTCAGTGCAAGGGCTGACTGGAGCTTCACCCTGGAAGCCTGCGGTCCCCCCGGGAGGAGCCCATAGGGACCCGGGCCGCTGGGACTTAGGCGGGCCCTTGGAGACGACAGTCAAGGTGAAGTCCGAGGTCAAGTGCCAGAGGGTCGTTGCTTACCAGTCCGAGGTCACACACTGAGGGATCACCACTTGCCAGTCCGAAGTCACACCAGAGAATCACCGCTTGCCAATCCGGTCAGTACCAGGAATCACTGCTAGCCAATCCAAAGTCAGGAGCCAGGAACACCAAGACGAAACAGGAACAAGGATCCAAAGCACAAGAACTCACCGAAGCAAGCAGACCTGACTAAACCACGGAAGTTGCCAATTCAAGGAATGAGCAGAGGAAGTCTCCTTTTATACTTCCTCTGCTCTGGCTCATAGGAAACAGGTGAGTCTAGTTAAAGGGATCAGGTCCCTTTAAATATGAGAAGGAGGTGCGGCCTCGCACCTAAGGATGGTGGCAGCCATCTTGGATTTCCTCCACGGAGGAAACGCCACTGGACGCCATGAGGGAGGAGCAGGAATGGCTCCCCACCTGGTGACCATGTCGGAGCGAGGGACGTTGGATCCGGGGCTTCTCCCGGAACTCCCGCAGCGGGTCGCTGCTGTGGGCATGATAGGGGGCCGCGCCCATGGCTGTCCACGGGTGCGGAACACACCATTAACCATGACGGTAATCGTTTTGCCTTCCTTCCACTTTTCTTAATGTGTGGAATACATATGGACTGCGCCTCTAGGATTGTATTTTTAAACAATTCCATGCCTGTTGAACACTTTTAACCTTTGCAGCTGCATCTTTCAGTTTTTTTCTATTTTCCTCATTTTATCAAAGTTTCCCTTTTGAAAGTTTAGTGTTAGAGCTGCAGACTTACTTATTGTCCCCCTTCCAGTTATTAGTTTAAATTTGATCATGTTATGATCACTGCTGCCAAGTGGCCCCACCACTGTTACCTCTCTCACCATTATTATTATTATTATTATTATCATCATAACTTTATTTGAATATGTGTATATACATGTGACTATGCACATGAAATGTCACACTTGTATTATTGTATATAGAGAGTTTGCGTTGTAAAAAATTACAAATTACAAAAAAAAAAAGTGTTCGAAGAAATTTGTAAGATTAACACTGCTAGATCTGGGGGAGGGGAACCCTCATACCCAGATCTTTTTCCCTCCTCTTAGAGGGCAAGTAATAAACTTTAATCAGAGAAGGAACGTATTCTTCCACTAATCCAAGGCCATCTTTCATGTATTTCTTGAACAATTCAGAAGGAGAGATAAGCGGGACCACTTGTAAAATTATCAGGAAAGCTTTGTCTTTTTGCCAATGATACTAACATCTGCAGCAGGGTAGACAGCCAGGAAGGTGTGGAAAATTTGAGGAGCGATCTAGCAAACCTCGAGGAAAGGTCTTGGGTATAGCAGCTAAGATTTAATGCTAAAAAATGCAGAGTTATGCATTTAAGTTTGTTATGATTTGTGGGTATTGGGCCCCTGGCCCAAGGTGCGAGTTCTTACTATCTGTGGGGAGGACCCCCACAGGTCCGCAACATCGAGAGGCGAGGTCAGAGACAGCGGGGAGCTCTGGGTGAGGCAATGGAGAAGTCCCAAGGAGCCAGGAGAGTACCTCCATGGAGAGGTTGGAGGCAATACCTGGGCAGGGACCCCGAAGGGCGAAGTGCCAGATAGACCGCAGAGCGGGAGGCGTGAGGCTGGCCAATCAGTAGGTACTCCGGATGGCAACCCTG
Organism: Rhinatrema bivittatum; assembly: GCF_901001135.1. Classification (NCBI taxonomy): domain Eukaryota; kingdom Metazoa; phylum Chordata; class Amphibia; order Gymnophiona; family Rhinatrematidae; genus Rhinatrema; species Rhinatrema bivittatum. The sequence continues at coordinate 88,486,141 of NC_042616.1, forward strand.
AGGGGAGGAGCTGCACAGCATAGAGGATGATGATGTAATGCTGTAGGCCAATCCACAGGACAGGGAAGCCCGAGCTGAGCCTCTAGTGATGACGTAGCACAGACCTGAGGAGTGGGGAAGTGTTGCAGTCTCGATACAGTATGAAGATGCTACCTCGAGGAGCGGGGAAGCGTAGAAGCCGGAGAATGCTATCCTGTGGAGCGGGGAAGCTCTGGCAGTCACTTAAGTACACATAGGTGCAGTCCTGAGGAGTGGGGAAGCCCCACTGTAGAACTCACGGATAGCAGAGGTGTCCCAGAGGTAGTCCCAAGGAAGGGGAGGCCTTGCAGGTTAGAACCCAGGAGACATAGAGCAAGCCTGAGGAGCGGGGTAGGTGAGGACAGCGAGTCCCCAATGTGTACACTGGCCCCTGAGGAGCGGGTACCAGACAGGGTCCATCCACAGGCACGAAAGCGTAGTCACATGAACACGTAGGCAGTAGTTGAATACATGCGTAACTTGTTGCCAAGTTGGCTAGCTGAGGGCGAGGGTGGAGTTTAAAAACACTGATCTGATGACATCATCAACCGGAGACACCCCGAGGTTCTTGCCGAGGAGGCTTCAAAGGAGGGCCCAGTGGCATGCGCCTAGGAAGGCCCGAAGTCGAGGAGGGTGGTGGTGGCGTCCAAGCCGCCATGAGCAGTCCCAGGGAACGTGGCAATGAAAGCTGGCCCAAGCTATGAGCAGCCCCGGGCAGGGCAGGAGAGCAGTGCAGGAAGTAAGTACATGGTCATGCGGTTGCAGCCATCTGCAACCGATGGGCATAACAAAGTTGCAAAACTACAGTATAGGAGGTAAAATTCTTCTAAGCATGAAAGAAGAGTGGGATCTGGGGGTGATCATATCTGTAAAGGTGGATAAGGCAATGGCAAGGGGCAGAAAGATGCTTGGGTACATGGGGAGAGGAATGGTCAGCAGAAAAATGGAGGTGACATTGTCTCTGTGTAAGTCCCTGGTGAGACATCATTTAGAATACTATATACAGTTCTGGAGACCGCATCATTGAAGGATATAAACCAGCTGGAATCAGTCCAGAGGGTGGCTACTAAAATGATCAGTGGTCTTCGTTGTAAAGCATATGAGGTTTAGACAAATATCTAAACATGAATAGTCTGGAGAAAAGGCAGGATAGAAGAAATATGATAGATACATTTAAATACCTCCAGGGTTTCCATATAGAGGAGGTGAGCCTCTTTCAAAGGAAAGGAGGCTCTAGATCTAGGGGTCAAGGGATGAGGATGAAAGGGGGTTGACTCAGGAGTAAATTAAGGAAATATTTATTTAAAAAGAGGGTAGTTGATATATGGGACAAGGACAGCATCTGAATTCAAGAAGGCATGGGATAAACACAGAGGGGCGGATTTTAAAAGCCCTGCTCGCGTAAATCCGCCCGGATTTACGCGAGCAGGGCCTTGCGCGACGGTGCGCCTATGTTCCATAGGCCTACCGGCGCGCGCAGAGCCCCGGGACTCGCGTAAGTCCCGGGGTTTTTTGAGGGGGCGTGTCGGGGGGGGCGTGTCGGATTGGCGCGGCGTTTTGGGGGCGGGATGCGGTGTTTCAGGGGCGGGTCTGGGGGCGTGGTTTCGGCCCGGGGCAGTCCGGGGGCGTGGCCGCGCCCTCCGGAACCGCCCCCAGGTCGCGTCTCGGCGCGCTAGCGGCCCGCTGGCGCACGGGGATTTACGTCTCCCTCCGGGAGACGTAAATCCCCCGACAAAGGTAGGGGGGGGTCTAGATAGGGCCGGGGGGGTGGGTTAGATAGAGGAAGGGAGGGGAAGGTGAGGGGAGGGCGAAAGCGAGTTCCCTCCAAGGCCGCTCCGATTTCGGAGCGGCCTCGGAGGGAACAGCGGCAGGCTGCGTGGCTCGGCGCGCGCCGGCTACATGAAATCGGCAGCCTTGCGCGCGCTGATCCAGGATTTTAGCGGATACGCACGTATCTACTAAAATCCAGCATACTTTTGTTTGCGCCTGATGCGCCAACAAAAGTACGCGAAGGCGCGCTTTTTGAAAATCTACCCCAGAGAATCTTTGATGGAGTGGTAGAGATGGGCTGAGTAGTCGGTATGGATGGACAGAATGCATAGGCCATGACTGTCTTTTTCTGCCATCATGTTTCTATTTATCCTCTTTTCCTTTCGAAAATGTCATGTGCTTCAGGTCATCAGACACACTCCCACATGCAGAGGTGAGCTTGTGTATTTACTAGTGCGCTGATATCTGGCTTAGTATCAGTAAGTATGTCAGTTACAAACGCACTTCCAAAAAGCAACAAATACCTTTCAGCAATCCAACACCTTTGAAGTTTCCATGTATGGGGCAAAAAGAAAAAAAAATCGCTGCAGTGGAAAAATAAACAATGCTTCCATATGGAAGTAGCAGCTGCTGCAATGAGCAGTTGATTAGTTAGGAGCCCCACTCACTGAATCTCAATGGGTAGGGAATCTATTGTGCATCTCACAAAGAGGCACTGGACACATCGAGAATGCTACAATAAAATCAATGCCTCGATTCCTCGATCAGCACGAATGCTGACAAATAGGGCAGAGGCATGCAACAAAACCAGACGGCTACATGCAGGTGCAGAAGGGGAAGAGAGAATGCATTGATAGATTGCAATTAAATAGTATATGTTATAGGCAGAAAGACAACATATAAAAGATTGCCGGGGCTGCTAAATAAATATATAATTATACCTATGGAAAAACCATACTGGGAAATGTCATTTATAATACTGACTGAAGGTATAAAGCTGGTTTAAACAAAATAAGCTTTCCTTTGTTGACAGAAAACAAACTAATTTAATATCAAAGAATAAACATAATAATCCATATCTGTCAAGCTATGAAGTACATGTGCATAGTACTGTAACTTTATGCTGTATTTGATGTAACACAAAGCACATGGATAGGGAGTTATCTTTCAAGAGCTTTTCTTCCCTCCGAGGGTTTTTAAAAAGCACCACAGGGAAAATGTTTAGAGGCAGCAGAGCAGTAATAATAAAAATGTTTGATGCCCTTAGCAAACAGGGGTCCTGAAAGCAGAGTAAAATGACTAGACAAATTCTGCAAACAAAAATCCATTTGCAAAATTCTGGCTTGCACTGTTATCCAAGTTGCATATGTTAATCATCCAGAGGTGCACAGGATGAACAGAATGTGCCAAAATGTAAAAACTGAGATGACCTAAATTAAATAAACTAATGCACATAGAAGATAAAGTAGTTTTAGGACAGCCCTGCCCAGCCCTAAATAAATAGAACCCTTACTTACTCAAGGTCAATTCACCCACAATGGTTCCAGCTTCCAGCTTAATGTCAGATTTTCCTGAATATCTACTGTCACAGATGGGGATATCTGGCTGATATTCAATGGAGTTTACTGGCTGCTTTTGAATTTTTTAAATAAACTCTGAGGTTTGAATATCTTGGCCACTTACCCAGATAAATATTATATAGATAAGTTTTTATCTGGTTAAAATGTATCTGGATAACTTGGAGGCATTTTGTTGCACTGGAGGTGGACCCTTGGCCTGGCACAGAGTTGCTACTGCCCTCTGGTCAGACCCAGAGAGCGTCAGCTACCAGGAGGCAGAGCTCACGAGGAGACAGAGGCTAACTGGAGCTTCACCAATAACAGTCCGGGGTTTCCGCAGGTTGAGCCCTTGGGTACCCGGACCACCTGGACTTAGGTGGGCCTCTGGAGGTCTCCTGGAGAGATGACGGAGTAGTCAGACAGGCGAAGGTCAGGCTTGGAGAAGTCAGCGTAGTCAGGCAGGTGGAGATCAGGCTTGGAGAGGTCAACATAGTCAGGCAGGCGGTGATCGGACTTGGAGAAGACAGCAATCTGAAACAGAAGAGTTCAGGAACTAGAAGTCACCTGGAGACAAAGGGATACGAGGGACCTTGTTGCAAAGGCTGTCAGAGCTTGCCTTAAGTAGGCCAGGTGAGATGACGTCATCCAGAGGAGCCGGCAGTCCTCGGGTGCTGTGGCCCTTTAAATCAAGGAGGAGGGCGCGCTTGCGCTCCTGGAGAGCCACAGGAAGGAGGAGGGATCGGCGGCGGCGTCTCTGCCGCAGAGAAGGCCCGTGGGGAGGATGACGACGGCAGTAGCGCCACCGCATCGCGAAGATGAGTTTTGCAGGCCAGGCCGGCGAGAACAGCGCAGCGCCGATGACGCTCCCTTCCTGCCGCGGGAGCCAAAGGTGAAGGATGCCGGCCGCGGAACCCATGGCCTCAGCACATTTCAGGAGCATTACAGGATGGAGTTGACTTAGCTGAATAACTTATCCAGTTATTCAGCTAAGACTAACGGTACCTTAGAGCAGGGTACAGCCAGTAATTAAATGCACTACAGAATTTTGAACAAATTACAAGACATTTAACTGCTTTTTTGGGAGACCTAAGTAAATGGAATTACAACAGTCAAGTAAGGCTAAAACCAAGGCTTGAGTAACAGAATGAAAATCCTTACTTAAAATATACCTAAGGCATCTTTCTAGCTTATAAAATGTGGATTTTAAAATTGCCTTTACGGGAGGTTTGAACGCGAGACTTGCCTCTACTGGAAGCAGTGTGGCCTAGTGCTTACAGCAATGTGCTGGAATCCAGGGTTCAAATCCCACTTCTGCCACTCCTTGGGTACTAAGGCAAAATCATTTTATCTCCCATTACTTCAAATATCTATTTTAGATGTAAGCTCTTTGGGGAAGGGTCTTAAAACACCTGAATTTTTATTCCATTGTATAGTGCTGTGTAAGTCCAGAAGTGCTCTAAAAATGATAGGTATTATTAGGTCTAAAAGTATACATACATCCCTGATTTCAGCCAAAAAAGTGAATAATTGATCTTTAATTTATAAATTGTCAATATTAACTGGAGCTGATGTTCAGCATACCCAGAGTATCTCAGTTTAATCTAAATTAAAAGCAAGTTTGTGAGCAGTCATGCAAGACTTAGTTTTTGGGTACTTGCCAGGTTCTTATGGCCTGGATTGGCCACTGTTGGAAACAGGATGCTGGGCTTGATGGACCCTTGGTCTGACCCAGTACGGCATGTTCTTATGTTCTTATGTTCTTATCATAGATATTGCTTCCTATAGAATCCAAAGTAATTAGGGGAGAGGAGACAGTGACAGCTAGGGTCCCCAGGGGACTGCCCCCAATTCCAGGCCCCTTTTGTAATTGTTACAAAATTATGAAGAAACAATAATAGAGTTAATCAAGGTTTATTTTACTCACCCTGTGTGGCTGGTCAGCTAATCATGAACAGAAAAATAACCCCCATATAATATTTTAATTTTATCATTAGAGTTTAAATCATTTCCTTTCAGCACATCTTACTATATGTTTAAGGTAATCACATTCCAGTGAAAACCAGGAAACATGCAGAATGGCACTATTGGGTTTAAGGGTCTTGAGTGGAACTACATTGTCTAATGTCTGCAATAAGGTGGCATAAAAAGACATTATCAGAATTATCGATAGATTGTCCCATCAGCTGTAGCCAATGGTACTCAAACAAGGCACAGAAGGATTTATGGTCTAGTAGAGAAGATTCTATATGTTCAGAAAAAGGGAAGTCAGACCAGAGGACATCTTTTGAGCACAACTCCAGAATAAAGTCCTGATTTTTCCAAAAACTAGGAACAAAAAGTAGATCTATAATGTATCCAGTGGTAGTAAAGGGAAGGTAATCAAGTGAGTCATTTCAAGAGATGATATAATGACCATAAAGTCTTCTACAGGCAGGGTTTAATTTGTGGGGGAATGACTTAGAACTCACTTCTGCCATTTCTGTTCATACTTAAGAGGTAGAACAGAAGGGGTGTTCTGCTCCAGCCCCTCCCCTTCAGAAGGCCTACAGGGAAGAGGCGAAAGAAGGTGAGCCAAGAGCAACCAGAGAACAGCCACTCTACTCTCTAAGCCAGCTACTTCCCTCCTATTATTCCCTCTCCCATTCTCTTCTACAGAGAACAGAAGGAGAAGGTGAGGCAGAGCAAAACACAGACACAAATACAAGTTTGAAATTTATGAGCAATAGTGCCAGTCATCAAGGCTTCTATCCTGGCCATGAAAAGCATTACAGCTCACTAATTTCAAACTTGTGCTAATTCAGCTCCTTTATGTGCATGATACCCAGGACTTAAATTCTGGTGGAACAATCCAAAACTGTAGTCTACCACATTTTTTCCAGGACTCATGGAGGCAGGGTAGAACCAGAGCAGCTAATGTAAATCAATTACTTGAACTGCGCAGTTCCAGCTCCCTGCAGAAACAGAGCAGAACTAGTAATGGCAGGATCATTTCTGGCCCACACCCCACCCCCTCCAGTTCCCCAGAGAAAGCGGAGCTCCTTACCCTGAAACAAGAGCAGCCACATGGCCTTGTGCAGTTTCCTGGCACAACTGAAAAGCCATGAGAGAAGAAGAGAAATGGCAAAGAGACAAGAGGCGAATGACTGTCTGTACCTGATTCTGCTGCTACTTGGTGTGTTTGTACATGTGTGCCAGTGTATAGGTGGATTTGTGTGCAGGAGAGAGTTCACACCTGGCTCTTCCTCCTGCCCCTCACACAGACCACACCCGGCCCAGCTCCCTTCCACTCTGCTTCCTCTCTCCTGATCCACACAGTTGCACTTCCTTTTTGTCTACAAATTAAGCCCTGTCTTCAGGTCCCAAAGGGATTCCAGCAACATATTTTGAAATCACCTAAAAAGAACAGGATTTAACTGATAAATGAAGAGCTATAAATGATTCAGCTAATAGAGAAAGATCAATGACCTCCGTCCCAGGAGGACAATAAACTAAGCAAACAGCTAAGTTATTAAATTGTAAAACTAGCTCCTCACAACCTGGATCAAAAAAGATAACGGGTGAATGCCAATGAGGTTTAAAAATAAAATTACTACAAAACCCTGTTTATTAATGCATCTATGCTTGTGCTCATATGAAAAAAATACTGGATAGGGGAGGATAAATCATTCAATATTAAAATTTCAGAACCTCATAACCAAGATTCAGTTATATATAGAATGTCTAAATCTTATTCCAAAATAAGGTTACCCATACACTAATATTCCTGCTCGCACTTTCATCATTCACACACACACACACACACACACATACCCCTAAACCTAGGAAAAATCATAAAGGACAAACAATGTCAAATAAAAAGAAGAGATTTTATTCCTGTAGAGAAAAATATTTTCCTTCTTCCTGGGAGGAGGGGATGGGCAAGAAGAAGATGCTTGCAGAAGTAGTTTATGGCAATCCTTCCCTGCCTCCCTGGGCCTATCAGAATAGTAACAAAATGTTGTAGGCCTATAGGTATGAGGATTGGTGGGCGGTCCTTGCCTCTCACCAGCAAGGGCCTTCAGTGGGCCATGTGTACTTGCTGCCTGACTCTCCAGGCTCTATGGCTTTGAGGTCTAGCTGGTAGCTATATTCTTCTAGCACTGCACAGTTATAAGCCGGCCTCGCACCATGCTCAGTGCTCGATCTTGGGTTCCTTGTCTTTGTCCTAGTCCTGCTCTGTATCTTACTCTTGACTTTAGTCTCGTGGTCCAAATTTGATGCCTTCGTGGGTCCCCCTTTTGGGCCTGCATATTCGCTGCTCCTGCTTTGTTGGGCTATTTGGTGTTCATGTCTAGTTTTATCTTGCCTTTGCCTTTTCCTAGTTGCTTTGTGTTCCTTAGTCTTTGTTTTGTTTGGCGGGTGCCTTTTTTTGGTTCCCTGGTCCTGCAGTAGCTCAGCCCTGCTCTTGTGGACGCCCTCTAGTTGCCTGGCATGGGTGTTCCATTTCCTGTCCTTGTTGTTCAATTCCTGCTGGGCCACCAACACCTGAAGGCTCAACCAGAGAGGAAGGTGACTGGTACAGGCAGAAGGCTCATGAGTCCGTTCCTGCTCCAGCCTGCCTTGTCTGGGTCCAGCCCCGGTCCTGTTCTAGGGCCACCACACCGGCAGCACATAGTAAGAACAGGCCAGAAAAGCTTCCCTCCCCCTTCCCCCTTCCCCCAAATTTGCCAAATATAATGAAACTGAAGGCCCCTTCCAGAAGGCACCCTCCTCTCCTCACCATTCAGTGCAACCCAACCCCTCTCACTCCACCCACAAACTCCAAACCCCTTACTATGGCCAGGAGCTCAGACCAACCATCCAGCTCCTGGCATGTCCAGTATTGATCTGGACTATTGCTCACAGTTTTGCTTTAACAGCAACACTGAATGTGCCAGGAGATAGACGACTGTTCAAAGCTCTTGGCCATAATAAGGGGTTTGGAGGTATTCCCGATGGGATGGATGGTAGGGGTCAGCTTGGGTTGATAGGCAGGATATGCAGGAAAGAAGGGAGGATGGAGGCCTTCTGGAGAGATCCTTCAGTTTCATTATATTTGGCCAATCCTGGGGCAAGGGAAGTTTTTTTGGGTCTGTAGACCAACAACATTTTGTTACTATTTGGGGGCAGGGAGGGATCATCCACGAGGGCTGACATTGGTTTCACTGGGGGGGGGGGGGGGGAATTGATCTGGAGGGCTTGCTATTTTTTTAAAACAGACTATGCTGATAACTTTAAAATATGCATGATTGTGTCCATGAATGCTTGTACATGGGTGCACATATGCAAAGAAGGGCATTTTGCAATGTGTGCACAAATATGCAAACATTTCGTAAAATGTATGCATGTAGACTTGGCCAGTTGTGCTCATACATGCGTGCACAGGCATGCGCATGCTCACGCATGCATCCGCAAGGGTGGAACTTCCTGTCTTTCCAGGGTGTGCCAACATGCCTCCACTAGAGCAGCTGCCAAATTTTACCACCAGGGACATTGCTCGTTTGGCATCCCTCGTGGTAGCCAATGAGAAAATGTTCTTTCCCCATGCTGGTATGAGGCAAAATCTCCACCACAGCAGGCAGGGAGGGCATGCAGCAGAATTTTAATAGGGGAGCCCCTATTAAAATGTGGAGTAAGTAGTGCATGGAGGTGCTCTAAGGGCTGGGGGTGGGTATGTAGTGCGTGGGGGGCTCTGGGGGTGGTATGTAGTACATGGGACACTAGGGCTGGGGATGTGTATGTAGTGCATGGGGGCACTAGGGGCTGGGGCAGATATGCAGTGAATGGGGGCTTTAGGGGTGTGTATGTAGTACAGGGGGCACTAGGGGCTGGAGTGGATATGTAGTACAGGGGGCACTAGGGGCCAGTATGTAGTGCATGGGGAGCTCTAGGACTGCATATGTAGTCCATGTGGGGGCACTAGGGGCTGGGGTGGGTGTGTAGTGCACAGGGGGGCTCTAGGGCTGTATATGTAGTGCATGGGGGGGACTAGGATGCCAGAACTGGCCAAAATATAGTACCAGAGAAAATATGTTTGCCTGTATAATATTATATATATAGAAAGTTTTTTTGAAGCTGTGAGCATCTTAGGGGAATGGAACAACTCCCCTATGAGGAAAGACTAAAGAGATTAGGACTTTTCAGCTTGGAGAAGAGACGACTGAGGGGGGATATGATAGAGGTGTTTAAAATCATGAGAGGTCTAGAACGGGTAGATGTGAATCGGTTATTTACTCTTTCAGATAGTAGAAGGACTAGGGGACACTCCATGAAGTTAGCATGGGGCACATTTAAAACTAATCGGAGAAAGTTCTTTTTTACTCAACGCACAATTAAACTCTGGAATTTGTTGCCAGAGAATGTGGTTCGTGCAGGTAGTATAGCTGTGTTTAAAAAAGGATTGGATAAGTTCTTGGAGGAGAAGTCCATTACCTGCTATTAGGTTCACTTAGAGAATAGCCACTGCCATTAGCAATGGTTACATGGAATAGACTTAGTTTTTGGGTACTTGCCAGGTTCTTATGGCCTGGATTGGCCACTGTTGGAAACAGGATGCTGGGCTTGATGGACCCTTGGTCTGACCCAGTATGGCATTTTCTTATGTTCTTATGTTCTTAGACGAAAGAGCAATGTCAAATGGCTAAGAGCTGAAGTAATATGAGTGTGGAGGTTAACCGCCTGGGGATATCGTGTAAAACAAGAAGGTGTGTCGGGAGACAGAAAAAGCTGCTGATAGCGTTTTGAATGAGTGGTTAACCTTCTCTTTAAAAAGTAGGACGATATTCAGATCCTGATCCCCATCGAAGAATCGCTCGCAAAAACAATGTTGCACTGTGAATCCTGCCTCCAAAACATCAAACAACTTCTTACAAGTCTCAACCTGATACTAAATTCATCAAAAACGGAACTTCTACTCATCACTCCAGAAAACAGCTCCATCACATACACTCATCCTACCGTACCAAGCACTACACAAGTGAGAGATCTAGGAGTTCAAATTGACAATCACCTAAATCTGAAAGCTAACATCAACAAAACCACCAGAGACTGCTTTTACAAGCTCCAAGTGCTGAAAAGAATACGACCTCTCTTCCACACACATGACTTCAGAACGATCCTACAATCAATCATTTTCGCAAAGCTGGACTATTGCAACACCATCATGCTTGGTCTCCCTTCATCACACACCAAACCATTACAAATGGTACAAAATGCCTCCGCCCGTATACTCACCAACACCAGGAGAAGAGAACACATAACACCTATCTTGATGGACCTCCATTGGCTGCCCATCCACTTCAGAATAATCTACAAGGCCATTCTCACCATTTTCAAAAACATCCATCAATTAGCCCCAATCGATCTCCATATTCCCCTCCGATTACACCATTCCACAAGACCGACAAGAGATGCTTACAAAGGATCACTTCAAGTACCTCCAGCCAAGACTACCAGACACATCACGCTTAGAGATCGGGCATTCTCCACAGCCGGTCCAACATTATGGAACTCCATTCCCCCGGATCTTAGAATGGAACCCAACATCTCAACATTCAAGATAAGACTCAAAACGTGGCTGTTCACACAGGCCTTTCCTAACTCCAACCCCATCTAATCTCCCTTCACACAACAAGCTCCGCTAGTATTAGCGTTAACAGCCACCTTTCAAAATGTTATTTATACTTATATTTTACTATCTAATCTTCATTTCCCTTCTCATTCCAAGTTATTGTTTTCCCTTGTTTTATGTAACTGCTTTTCTGCACTTTTGTTAAATGGTAAAGTTTCACCCCTGTTTCTTGTGAACCAGCATGATGGGACCACCGTCTTGAATGTTGGTATATAAAAAACTTAAATAAATAAATAAAAAATAAAAATAAATAAATAAATAGGAAAGAATATTCAAAAGAAGGTGATGAATAAACCGGTGAAGTTTTTGGAGGATATAAAAAAGTGATGGCGTCAAGCATTAAAGTGGCTGCAGAGTTCAAGCACTATAAACGAGTCACTCACACAATAAAGAAGTAACAAGAGTGGAAACTAATCCTTTTCAATGAGGAGAGCCATCTTTTGAAATAAACCATATTCAAGATTCCCCTGAAGAAGCCGCTAGGCGAAACAAGGGCCCTGTCGGGAACAATTGTATTGGGTATTATTGTCATCAAGATCCAATGAGAGTGCATTAAAAATTGTGTTGGGGATGTATTAAGAGAGTAAATATATTGGAGGTAGTATAGATTGGGTTCATTTATAATTTGATTCAGGACAATGAATAGTGAGGGAGTTTTGTCGCCACGTTTACTAGTCATGGGACAGACACAATATGGGAAATAATTAGGAGTAATATTTTGAATATTTGTGATAGTGCCAATTTAATGAGGATTTTATGAGTGAGGTGTAAGCATGATTGAGTATGTATGGGTGTGAGAGTAATAATGTTTTTTAATTGTATTATTAAACACAGTTTTTGATGAATTGTATAATTAATGCTTGAGATATGTGAATCACATTTTTTGTATGCTAATGAAATTGTTCTAAGAAAATAAAAATCGTTTAGTACACTATAAGAACAGCTGAATAGTAATATGTGCTTGTATCCCACTCCGGAAGGAGTGTTATTTTGATATTTTAATATTATATATATATATATATATATATATATATATTATATATTTATAATATAATACTGTAAACCGAGGTGATCTGTATCTCATACAGGAACCCCGGTATATAAAACCCAATAAATAAATAAATAAATTATATATATATATATATATATAGATATATATATATAGGAAAACATATTTACTCTGGTGCTATATTTTGGCCAATTCTCGCCTTAATGTTTATATATAGCCAGTCATACATTGTTAGAGCCTGTTGCGTGTTTCTTTGTACTCCACAAAGCTGTTCCGTCTATATAAACAGATATTTCTGCTGCCTGCACTGCACAGCTACCTTAATTGTGACCTAGGGTAAAGGCCCTTCATATTCCTTCACTTTGGGTGCGGGTGCCATTGCATCTCTTCTATGTACAGTAATGGAGTTAAAAGAACCATGCCATCCTTTTCAGACATATGTAAGATACATTATGACATTTCATTATGGAAGTCACTGTTACAGTTATAGTGCACACTTGAGTTTTTCATTCTGTTTCTTCCTATAGATTGAGGACCTAAAGAAGAAGAACCAGTGGTTGCACCTGCGTAAGAGGAAGTGGCTGGACCGGCTGAGGGCTTGGTGGACTGGGTCTGGAGATAAATTCTTTCTCTAGCCATCAAGGCATATTCACATGGTCTATATGTCCTGTTTGTATCAGCACACTCACTTAGGCCTACTGGTCTACATGACCCTGCCTCTGCTTTCAGCTTACAAAAATCCTTATTCACACATACTTACATTGAGAATGCTCTCAGGGTCACAGGCAGTGCTGTCAAGAGGTGTTCATTCAACGGTATCCTCTGGCCTAGCTGGGAAACCTTCAGGTTCTTCACAACCACTCAAACATTTATTTGCATGCAAATGATATGGGCCTATCCAACATAACTCGTATGTATAACCTGATGGCCCTAGATGCTTTACTATTAATACCAGTACCCATCACTTCAAACCCTGTCACAGAATCAAACACACTGCCCATTGCACGTGCAAGGCAAACAGTAGCCAACAGAAATAGGTATTCTGAATGTCAAAGGATTTTTCTATTGGTTAGACACCACATATAGGATGCCATAGCCTCATACCTATTACTTTTCCTTAACAACATAAGAACATAAGAAATTGCCATATTGGGTCAGCCCAAGGGTCCATCAAGCCCAGCATCCTGTTTCCTACAGTGGACAACCCAGGCTACAAGTACCTGGCAAGTACCAAAACACTAAGAAGATCCCGAGCTACTGATGCCAGTGAACACAGGGGCTATTCCCTAAGCTGTATTAATAGCAGTTAAGAATTTGTTCAAACCTTTTTTAAACCCAGCTACACTAACTGCAACAAATTCCAGAGCTTAATTATGCATTGAGGGAAAAATAATTTTCTCAGATTAGTTTTAAATGTGCCACATGCTAACTTCATGGAGTGCCCCCAAGTCCTTCTATTATCTGAAAGATTAAATAACCAATTCATATCTACCCATTCTAGATCTCTCATGATTTTAAAGACCTCTATCATATCCCTACTCAGTCATCCTTTCTTCATACTGAACAGCTCTAACGCCTTTCCTCATAGGGGAGCTGTTCCATCCCCTTTATCATTTTGGTTGCCCTTCTCTGTACCTTCTCCAGTGCAACTATATCTTTTTTGAGATGCGGTGCCCAGAACTGTACACAGTACTCAAGTTCTTGTCTCACCATGGTTTGATACAGAGGCATTATGACATGTTCTGTTTTCTTCACAATTCCCTTCCTAATAATTACTAACATTTTGTTTGTTTTTTTGAATGCCACAGCACAGTGAGCCAACAATTTCAATGTATTATCCACTATGATGCCTAGATCTTTTTCCTCGGTGTTAACTTCTAATAGGGAACCCAACTTCGTGTAACTACAGCATGAGTTATTTGCACTTATCCACATTAAATTTCGTCTGCCATTTCGATGCTCAATCTTCCAGTGTCGCAAGGTCTTCCTGTAATTTATCACAATCTGCTTGTAATTTAAATACTCTGAATAATTTTGTATCAGATGCAAATTTGATAAACTCACTCATCATATTCCTTTCCAGATCATTTATAAATATATTGAAAAGCAGTGGTTGAAGTACAGATCCCTGAGGCACTCCACTGTTTACTCTTTTCCTCTGAGAAAATTTACCTTTTAATCCTACTCTCTGTTTCCTGTCTTTTAACCAGTTTGTAATCCACAAAAGGACATCACCTCTTATCCCATTATTTTTTAGTTTTCTTAGAAGTCTTTCATGAGGGACTTTGTTAAACACCTTCTGAAAATCCAAATACACTACATCTACTGGTTCACCTTTATCCACATGTTTATTAACCCCTTCAAAAAAATGAAGCAGATTTGTGAGGCAAGAATTCCCTTGGGTAAATCCATGCTGACTGTGTTCCATTAAACCATGTCTTTCTATATGTTCTGTGATTTTGATATTTAGAACAGTTTCTACTATTTTTCCAGGCACGGAAGTCAGGCACACTGGTCTATAGTTTCCTGGATTACCCCTAGAGCCCTTTTTAAGTATTGGGGTTACATTGGCTACCCTCCAGTCTTCAGGTATAATGGATGATTTTAATGATAGGTTACAAATTTTAACTAATAGATCTGAAATTTCATTTTTTAGTTCCTTCAGAACCCTGGGATTCATACCATCTGGTACAGGTGATTTGCTACTCTTTAGTATGGCCTACTACATCTTCCAGGTTCACAGTGACTTGGTTCAGTTCATCTGACTCATCACCCTTGGAAAACCATCTCTGGAACCAGTATCTCCCCAACATCCTCAATTGTAAACACAGAAGCAGAGAATTCATTCAGTCTTTCTACAATGGCCTTTTTTCCCTAAGTCATCTAACAGTCCAACCGACTCCCTCACAGGTTTCTTGCTTCAGATATATTTTTTAAAGTTTTTATTGCCTCTTCGGTCAATTTCATTTCCAATTCTCTCTTAGCCTGCCTTATCAATGTTTTACACTTAAATTGACAATGCTTATGCTTTTTTCTATTTTCTTCAGATGGATCCTTCTTCAAATTTTTGAAGGATGTTTTTTGGCTAAAATAGCCTCTTTCACCTCACCTTTTAACCATGCCAGTAATTGTTTTGCCTTCCTTCCACCTTTCTTAATGCCTAGAATACATCTGGACTGCGCTTCTAAGGTTTTTAAGCAATGTCCACGTCTGTTGCATACTTTTAACCTTTGCAACTGCGCCTTTTTATTTTTTTCTAACTATTTTCCTCATTTTATCAAAGTTCCCCTTTTGAAAATTTAGTGTTAGAGCACTTCCAGTCATTATTTCAAATTTGATCATGTTATGATCACAATTGCCAAGTGGCCCCACCACCGTTACCTCTCTCACCAAATCCTGCATTCCACTAAGAATTAAATTTAAAATAGCTCCCTCTCTCATTGGTTCCTCAACCAATTGCTCCATGAAGCAGTCGTTTATTCCATCCAGGAATTTTATGTCGCTAGCATGTCCTGATGTTACATTTACCCAGTCAATATTGGGGTAATTGAAATCTTCCATTATTACTGCACTGCCAAATTGGTTAGCTTCCCTCATTTCTCTTAGCATTTCATCATCTGTCTGACCATTTTGGCCAGGTGGATGGTAGTATACTCCTATCACTATACTCTTACCCAACACACATGGAATTTCTACCCATATTGATTCTATTGAGCATTTAATCTCTTGTATGATCTTTATCATGTTGGCTCCCTGACCCCTGGCTTCCCAGGCACATGGCATCACCCCTTTTCAGGAAGCAGCATGGGAGGGGCCAGGACTCCTTCCAGCCCTGCAACTATTTATGGCAAGGCCTGCTCCACAGACCTTGCCTTGGCTACTCCTGGCTCCAGTTCCTGTGAAGTACTCCTGTTACCATGTTCCTGGTTCCTGTCTTTCATCTGTTTTACCTACCAAGACCCTTGCCTGCCTGACTTCGAGATACGCCACCTGCCAAGACCCGTGCCTGCTTGACTACGAGATATGCCACCTTCCGAAACCCTTGCCTGCCTGACTACGAGATACGCTGCCTGCCAAGACCCTTGCCTGCCTATGAAATATGCTGCCTGTCCAGACCTTTGCCTGCCTGACTATGAAATACGCTGCCTGTCCAGACCCTTGCCTGCCTGACCACAAGTTTCATCACCTACCTGAGACCCCATGTAAGTCCAGCCGACCCCGGCACCCAAGGGCTCAACCCGTGGGGAAAAAGGGCTGGTAGTAGTGAAGGTTCTGTGGGGTCTCAGGTCTCCTATAGCCTTGCCTGCCGTTGGAAGGGTCCTCTGGGGCTCCTCCCCATTGGCTCCCATTTCTGCCGGTCCTAGGATCCACACTCATAATACACAACAGAGATGCAACAGCTACCTTCCAAAAAAAAAAAGACTCTCACATGTTTATCATTCAGCCATTTCCATGCTGATAATCTCTAGCCAATGAAAATCCCTTCAATGAGCAAACAAAATAGTAGCTCTCTTTCATTCTACCCTTCATACGGCTTCAGGCAGCTTTCAGCAGAGATCAATCACTCACTCCTTGCTGATTCACAATGTTGGTCCCCTCAACCTCGTCCATGTGTTGGACATGGAATGGACTAGAATAACTAATAACAACTGACGTGGTGGTTAATATCAATCTCTCATTACATCAACATACATATATTACATGAGAGAGAAACTGTAATGAAATGATACAAATATGGTACAAATAATATAAAATATATTTATTACAAAAAACATATAATGGTGCTCAGAAAATATACAATATCCAAAATCAAGACAATACTTATTTCATATAAATAATATAAAATATCCAAAATCTACAAAATACTAATATCATAATTATTCATAACAGTTCTTATCACTTTTAAAGCACACACTGCACCAATGCACCCACACTTAAAATATTCCACATACATACTTCCCTTCTTAAAATACAGTCATACTAAATACTCACTCATACCACATGTGATCATATAGAACATTCTTAAAATATTCACTCATACTAAATATACTCTCAAAATTTCAGTTCCCAATTGGTGAATGGTCCAATAAATTGAAGACACAAATCTCACTTTCATTAACTCCAAAACATCCCCACTCGATGTAACAACAGATGTATTCACAACTGAATCCACCAGGTGTGTTCACAACTGATTCTGAATCCACTTTTACTAGAAAAGTCACAAAATCACTTTCAGTAGTTCAGTCCCCAATTGGTGTATGCTCCAATAAATTGAAGACACAGATTTCACTTTCATTAACTCAAGACATCCTAGCTTGATGTAGCAACAGATATATTCACAAATGAGTCTGAATCCACTGAATTTGAATCCAACAAGGGACCCTCATTTCACCCGAACCAGGCTTCTTCAGGGATGTAAAGCAACTATAAAAAAAGAGGACACAAAACATGTCACTTGATTTGAAAACCCAAATGATTCAATGTATTATGTATCTCTGAACCAAATTACCTTTGTAATCGTAATTGAGATATACAAATATGATGAATTCAACAACAAATTGTGCATTCAGATATCACCCAAAATATTTAGCAACAACAACACTCAGAACTGCACCTGCAAAATAAAAAATACCAAAACAAAAAATCAATATAATTCCAAAAAATAACACAAACTAAAATAACTCGGAGCAATAACCCCCACTTACTGGCAAGAGAAACATCACCTGGACCGGATGGTATGCATCCTAGGGTTCTGAAGGAACTCAAAAATGAAATTTCTGATCTATTAGTTAAAATTTGTAACCTATCATTAAAATCATCCATTGTACCTGAAGACTGGAGGGTGGCCAATGTAACCCCAATATTTAAAAAAGGCTCCAGGGGCGATTCGGGTAATTATAGACCAGTGAGCCTGACTTCAGTGCCGGGAAAAATAGTGGAAACTATTCTCAAGATCAAAATTGTAGAGCATATAGAAAGACATGATTTAATGGGACACAGTCAACATGGATTTACCCAAGGGAAGTCTTGCCTAACAAATCTGCTTCATTTTTTTGAAGGGGTTAATAAACATGTGGATAAAGGTGAACCGGTAGATGTAGTGTATTTGGATTTTCAGAAGGCGTTTGACAAAGTCCCTCATGAGAGGCTTCTACGAAAACTAAAAAGTCATGGGATAGGAGGCGATGTCCTTTCGTGGATTACAAACTGGTTAAAAGACAGGAAACAGAGGGTAGGATTAAATGGTCAATATTCTCAGTGGAAAAGGGTAAACAGTGGAGTACCTCAGGGATCTGTATTGGGACCGGTGCTTTTCAATATATATATAAATGATCTGGAAAGGAATACGACGAGTGAGGTTATCAAATTTGCGGATGATACAAAATTATTCAGAGTAGTTAAATCACAGGCAGACTGTGATACATTACAGGAGGACCTTGCAAGACTGGAAGATTGGGCATCCAAATGGCAGATGAAATTTAATGTGGACAAGTGCAAGGTGTTGCACATAGGGAAAAATAACCCTTGCTGTAGTTACACGATGTTAGGTTCCATGTTAGGAGCTACCCAGGAAAAAGATCTAGGCATCATAGTGGATAACACTTTAAAATCATCGGCTCAGTGTGCTGCAGCAGTCAAAAAAGCAAATAGAATGTTAGGAATTATTAGGAAGGGAATGATTAATAGAACGGAAAATGTCATAATGCCTCTGTATCGCTCCATGGTGAGACCGCACCTTGAATACTGTGTACAATTCTGGTCGCCGCATCTCAAAAAAGATATAGTTGCGATGGAGAAGGTACAGAGAAGGGCTACCAAAATGATAAGGGGAATGGAACAACTCCCCTATGAGGAAAGACTAAAGAGGTTAGGACTTTTCAGCTTGGAGAAGAGACGGCTGAGGGGGGATATGATAGAGGTCTTTAAGATCATGAGAGGTCTTGAACGAGTAGATGTGACTCGGTTATTTACACTTTCGAATAATAGAAGGACTAGGGGGCATTCCATGAAGTTAGCAAGTAACACATTTAAGACTAATCGGAGAAAATACTTTTTCACTCAGTGCACAATAAAGCTCTGGAATTTGTTGCCAGAGAAGGTAGTTAATGCAGTTAGTGTAGCTGGGTTCAAAAAAGGTTTGGATAAGTTCTTGGAGGAGAAGTCCATTAATGGCTATTAATCAATTATACTTAGGGAATAGCCACTGCTATTAATTGCATCAGTAGCATGGGTGCTTCTTAGTGTTTGGGTAATTGCCAGGTTCTTGTGGCCTGGTTTTTGGCCTCTGTTGGAAACAGGATGCTGGGCTTGATGGACCCTTGGTCTGTCCCAGCATGGCAATTTCTTATGTTCTTATCATAAATACGGGATCATCAAAAAATGGAAAACAACAATGCGATGAAAAGGAGTTAATTTATAAAATGTATCTAGCAGAGGCTGCAGTGTACAAATCTATTCCTCTTGTTAGAAGTTTCTTTTTTTTAATTTTATTTTTATCTCTTGTTAGACTTTTCATTGGTTATTAGTGATGTCAATTTTACAATGAATGTCTCTGAATGTGTCTGTAACACCACCCACCCTAACCCCAACCAATCTCCCAAACACCCACCCTGATTCAAAGTGCCCCTCCTCAGTGGTACCTCAGTGGTGCAAAATTTGTGGTTACACACATCAATCTTGGCCCAAGCCCCACATCATCCTCCCTGGCTTCTTAAAATTCATATTGCTTGTGCACAGTCCACATCTATGTAGCTGTTTTTCCACAAGTAATGCTTTTAAAATCTACCTCATTGTGAGTGCTGGATGCTAGTTCCTGCAGAGTATTTGTCATTGACAGGAGAGCTCACAGGGACTTTTTGACATATTTATATTCCTTCACCTTGGTTGCAGCGGCCTGCAGTCTCTATAGGGTTGAAACCCCCTTTTTGACAGATCCAAAACACATCACTCGGATTCAGATGCAGCTCACTCCACATTGTAAGGCTCCAACACATGATAAGCTTGTGGGAGCAGGAACCTGGTTTATAGTAGCTTGCTGCAGTATGCACACAGTATCAACTAAAAATCAGTTTGCAGTCATCTCCTGATCCACCACACAAGTCAGGTCTTTGGGAGAGCTCGGGCAACATTCTAGAACTGTCTGTTCTCCACATATAAATCTAGAAAGCAACCCTTCTACAGTGCACAGCTTTACTTACATCCTTTCTGCTACTTGTCATGCTGTTGATCAGGGGAATACATCATTAGCATGGGAAAGCTTTCAGTAGTATTTGTGGGATATTAGACAGAATGCTGTCAAGAATAATAGAGCTGCAGTTTTCTGAAGAAAGGAAAGTGAAGTACATGTTACACATTTTGTTGCATAGGCTGTATGCTAAAGGGACATAAAGGATGCTCTGAGACTCTCTCCACCTAAGTTCCCCAAGAGATAAGTAATTTATGTTGGGAGAAAGAGATCCTTCTGTGCCAAGGGCTGAGGTGACCTTCTAGTGTGGTGTGTCTGTTACCGTAGCTCTTTGGGAAAGGCACACTTACAAAGGAGGCTGGATTCACTGGATGGGTGTGTAAAACAACATGTATTGTGACAGCTCTGAAAAGAAATAAGTTCCAAAAATAGGTGTCCAAGTACATCCAGGGCCTCCAGATTTCCCAGAGTCAGGATATAAAGGTATTGTATCTGTAGGGATATGTCCCTCAAGGCAGGGGCTGGGAACATGCTTATCCTCCAAGGGGTGAAATGAGAATTGTCTCAAGTGCTCTGGGATCTCCTAACAGTGACTGCATCCACCACCACAGTACTGGGATCTATGGTGAATCCCAAAGACCAATCTGGCAGTGTCCTTTGTCTCAGCGGTGGAAACTCAATTGGGGGATTCCTAGTTACTTTGCTTCTCTGCCTTTCACTTCTCTTCAAAACATAAGGCAGTGTCTCCCTGTCAGCGCTTGACTGAGGCCTAACATGTAGAGCACACTGAAGCATCTCCTTCTCCTTTGAACCAGAGGGGGTGACATTTCCCTTTCATTGTAAAAATGTATATGTAAAATTGGCAACCTGTAAGTCCCAAAGGGCTAAATATGGCCATGGAGGCGTTTCTTTTAGGAATTTTTTTCAGAATTCCTTGTTCTTCAATTTTGGTAGGCTGTCAGTAAATGTATATATAATTTCTAGCAAGTTAGGTTGGATGAATAAGTGTATGCACATTACAGTACTAGAAGCCACTTCATGTTAACCAAGGCGCATAGGATTGCTGATGTCCATAAAATGCTCTGGTTCAATAAAGCTTGGTAGATTGCACACACACGCACAAACATCAAGTTACTAGACACAAAGGAAAGAAAGGGAAAGTAAGAAAATAGGAAAGAACTTTAAGAAAAGAAAAGGGAAAAAAAAAGACTACACATAAATCACAAAAGTTACTTTCCTGAATCCAGAAAGGAGATCTTGCCTTGACCTAAAAAACAAGAGAAAGAACACAAAGAATCAATTTTTAATAGTCATAGGAATGAGACATTGAGAATTAACTTCTGAAAAGTAATATAGTAACAAAATAGTTTTACAAGATAATATTTATTTGATAGAAGTGCACCCTGAATGGGATGACAATTGTTTTGTATTTTCTTGCTTGTGTTTAGTACAGTAATTTCTCTAAGGAAGACAATATATAAAAAAAGAAAGAATTATTATTAATGGAAATGAAAAATGAGCATGCTTATTTAAATTAGAGAAGGGTAAAGATGTCTTATGTATGTGCACATTTTGATGATGCTGAAACATAATATCGTTCCAAGTGTTTAAAATAAAATAGATAAGTCTGTGTATTCTGAAAGTGAAGCATATTTCTTTATTTTATTATCCTCCCCTCCCCTCTTTATCTTGGGATACATTGCTGGGTGGATTGTGGGCCCCTGTCCCTGGGGGATACCTGGTTGGGAGGAGGGAACTGTACTGCACCCCCTGAAAATCCATCTGAGAGCTTGCTGACCTAGTCACAAACATGATTACACTGAAACACTACTAACCTCGGCCACGGCAACAAAGTCTTCCACCCTCAGAAGCTGCAGTTTACAACTGAAAGGAATTAATGATGCACAAAAATCAAACCTTTTCCAGTGGAAAGAAATCTGTAAAACTAGGAGTCATGACATGAAACTGCAAGGAGGAAGAATCAGGAACAATGTCAGGAAATACTACTTCATGGAAGGCATGGTAGATGCATGGCATGCCCTCTTGGATGAGGTGGTGAAGACAAGAACAATAATGGAATTAAAAAGCACATGGGACAAATTCAGAGGATCTCTAGTGGCTAGAGAATGGGAATGAAAAAATAGAGAAATTTCTGTCCAACCCGAAGTTTACATTTTTGTATGGGAGCACCTGCATGGATCTGCAGTTAGTACTCTTAACAGATGGCACGAGGGTAAACTGCATAGAGTGGCAATCATTAGGGATGTGCATTCGTCTAGGACGAATTAGGCAATGTCAACAAAATTGCCTAATTCGTCTTGGTTCGGGGAGCCCGAAACCGGAATGAGTTTTCCCCAAAATTTCAAGAAAAATTAATTTCCGGGTTTAGGGCGCACTAATTCCCGTTAGTGCACGCTAACATAAAATGTTAGCGTGCACTAAAGGGAGATAGTGTGCACTAATCCGAAATTTGGGTCTCCCCCGCCCCTCCCCCCCCCCCCCCCCCCCCCCCGAATTTAAAAGGCCCAAACCGCGGAAAATACTAAATTTCCCATGGCAGGCCGAAAACGAAGCCCGAACCAAAAGGTTCGGGCTTCGCACATCTCTTGCAATCATTATAAGCAGCTTGCCTTCACTATGTTACTATATGTCAGTAACTATGAGAAATCTTCCTTAATTTTCTCTCCTCTAAATCCCCCCAAAAAGCTGTGCAGGTCTCAGAACTGCCCTTTATACCAGCACCTCTCTCTGTCAGAGAACGCTTGCAGAGCCAGTAACTGAACACTGTTTCAGACAGTTTTTTACAGCTTCAAATTTTGACATCCTTTGGTCTATTGTCCGAATTCATAATTAAACCAATTCAATTCAAGCTTGTCTTCATTCAGGCTTTTAATTATAGCAAATTATTATTTTTCCATGGATCTCTGCTGATAACTTTAACTTTAAATTAAATTTCTTTCCACACAAATTTCTCCTTTTGTTTACTCTCTCATAAAGGTTCTCTTTCTAGCAGAGCTGCAGCAGCTGGGTTAGAGCACAATCCACATCTGCCAAGGTTAAAGGGTTTTTCCTTTGTCAAATCTTTTTTTTTTTCTCTCTGACAAAAAAAAAACCACCTAATTTTTCTAACATTCTGCAGCAGCTATACTGGTATGCTTCATCTTCCCTCCGTCTCCTCCATCAGCTCCAAACTACTTCTTCCTGCTTTTTGCAAAATGTTTGCAAGGCTGAGCTCAGCTTTGTCCGTGTGTCTTTTTTTTTTTTTTTGCCTTGGCTGGCTGTATGCTTGCTTCCTTGTTTACATTTCCTTCCTACAGATGGCTCTACAGGTCAGAAATTAATTAATTTAAAAACAATGCAGAGTGTCTCTGACAGCCAATGAAGCTTTCTCTCACTCTCTCGCTCTGGCCGTCGAATAGCCCTGTTTGTAGTTCTCTTACACTAGAAAGAAAGAAATACATTTGGCAATGAGGGTTTTAGGAGACAAATAAAAGCCTTGTAAGCATATAGATAAATAACCATTTATTGTCTGTTTTGTGGGAGGAGAAAAGGGCATTAATTGAGCACCTATGGAGGCATTGCAAATAACGCTTTTGGAGCCATAAATATTTTTTGAAATCCCAAATATTACACAGATATCCCCTTTTCTGACAATTGCTGTTCAGCCAAACATGAGAGGTAAATCAAGCTCTTGATAAATCACAAAAACCAGCCTATAATAATAAAGTCCCCATTTGTAAGGATTACAATCCAAAACGGAGAAGCCCAAACAGGGCAATTTCTCATTTTTGGCTCAAAATTTGCTCCTGGACTTTAACAATCACAGGTTCCTCCCCCCAAAAAATATTACTTTAAAATAACCAAGTTTCTGATTATGATCGAAGATATTTTTCTCCCAAATTCTCATGATCATTCAAATGAAATCACAGATCATGATTCAAAAATGGCTTGACCTTGGAAAGTACCCCTGATTGGAATCTGCTGATTTGGATTATGTTCTTTAGGAATATCAAAGTAAAATATACAGAACAGATTATGAGTTATAAAAAATGTCTAAATTATATATAAACAGCAAAAGTACAAAAATAAAGAACATATTCACAAGAAAGCAAATTAGACACAGATAAGCTGCTGGAACATTACAAAAAATGTGTAGAAAAAATCCATATAATTGGAAAGAATTGATCATTTTATTTGCTAACAATGCTGCAAACATTATGGGCAACTAAGGTCCATTTTGTGGTGAAATTGAACTCAGTTATCATCTCTATCCACCTAGTTGCTGGTATTATTTTTAAATATTCATATTCTTGGCAGGCTAACATACTTTTGACTTATTTGGAGAAAAATAAATTGTAGTTTTCTGGATGGAAAATCTGCTGAAAATAAACAGACTGTTCTGAAAGTCTGAGCAGTTTTAGTTCACAGAAAGGTAGGCCAACCAGAGACTAAAAATTGCATTGTTAGAGATTAACGTGGGCTGCTGCTTAAGGACTCATGTGACCTGTCACCATGAAGGTCTTACTCTCCTCATCCTCTTCTGTAGGATGCTGCTCAAGCGGACTTTTGCTGGAATCTCCCTCCTGTGTCCAGCATGCAATGATGGGGAATCATGAAGCAGCAAACACCAGTGACCTTTCCTACTATTTGTTGTGGGCATGGACCCTTGGACTGAGGTGGAATTGGTTCAACCTGCAGGATGGAGCCCTGCAGGTCCCCACCGTTGGCGGGTGGAGCTGGCTGAGACCAAGGGCCAACTGGAACTGCCCTTAGGTTGAGTATTTGGGTGCCAGGGCCAGCAGGTCTTAGGCGGAGCCTCTGCTTATGAGCTGGAGGTCCATGGAAAATGGTCGGGTCTCAGACCAAGGCCCGGGTCAGGCTGTTCAGGCATAGTTGGAGGGCAGGCGAGGGGCAAAGGCAGGCAGAGTTCAGTTATGGTCAGAAGTCAGGCAGTGGTCAGAGGCAAGCAGAGTTCAGGCATAATTGAGAGTCAGCAGAGGTCAGTAGCTGGCAGAATTCAAGAGTAGTCCAAATGCAGGCCGAAGTCAGAACCAGAAATCAGTCCAAGGGAAGGTGGTACAATTAGGCAGGCAGGGAGACGAGGAACAGCACAGGCAGTCAGAGGAAGACATAGAAGACACCGAAGAATTGAAGACTGATCACAGATGAAGATCACATGAACAAAGAATGGAGGAGACCAGGAACTGAGCAGATGAAGATGAGGAACGAATGAGATGTAGGAACAGAAGTGAAGAAAACCAGGAACAGTGTTGCGATCCACCCACGGACAAGCCTGTGAGCAGCCTCTCACCTGCCCGATGCTGCCGGTCCCCTCCTTTTGATGCTGCCTATGCCGCTCCAGATCGCTGCTGTACGTGATAGAGGGGCCATCGCTGTCTTTTCCTTCTCATAGCAGGAGCCACTGCTGGGACCATCTCTGCATGGCAGGGGAAGCCGCTGTCATCTCTGTCCTCTCATAGCAGGAGTGACGCTGCTGTGGCCTTCACCTCTTTGTGGCAGGGTTGCCACCTACGCCAATTTCCTCCTTCTTCCCCGGGCTCTGCTTAGGTGCACACGTGCACCTCTGTTCTTCTTTTAAAGGGCCAGCAGCGTAAAAAGCCCCACAGCCTACTCTTGAGACCAGCATTGCGTTGCTGGGTCTCACCTGTACATGTAGGTCCAGTGATGGTCTGAGCCTGCCTTGTACCAGTTCCTATGATGTTCCACATCCAGCCTTGTTCCAGTTCCAGCCTGTGCTTGGACACTCTCACCTCCCACAGTGTGTGCCTTGGGGCTCCTCCCTGAGCTGCACCATGGTCCAAGGGCTCCCATCTCTCCAGAGCAAGCAACCACCCTCATGGTTGCAAAAAACAGAAGTGACAAAGATAGAAACACAAACAGAAATGCTGAGGCAACTCACTCTACTTCTCTGTAGTGGACCTAATGCCAAGGCTTCTTGATGCAGGAGAACTGCCCTTATATAGGGCAGCATCAGCACTTCAAAGTGGATTACATTCAGGTACTTCCCTATCCCCAGAGGGCTTACAATCTAAGGGCTGGATTTTCTAACACCGCAGGGATTTGTGAATCCCGCGGTAATGGGGGGGGTGAAACAGGGGGCGGTCCTGCAAAAGCCAGCAGCGATCGCACCACCGCGGTGTTATTGCTGCCAGCTTTCACACCCAATAGCACCACCATGAAAGGTGTTACTATTGGGCGCGCTACTGGCTGCGATAACGTGGTCTACCTTATCGCCACCAGCGAAGTCGTCGCTGAATCCGCCCCGACTCCTCCTCTTCTGGTGCGGACTTTTCGCATGCGATCCCTTTAGAAAATGACCACCTAAGTTTGTACCTGAGACAATGGAGGGTAACGTGACTTGCCCAAGGTCACAAAAAGCAACAATGGTCTCCGGGTTCGTAGCCCACTGCTCTAACCACTAGGCTACGCCTCCACTCTTAAAGGACATCATCAGTAGGGGCTGCAGAGGTTTTCTCACCGCGGTCCCTTTAAATCGGGCAGAGTGTCATGAGCATGCCTAGGAATGGTGCAACGCGTGCAAGACGGCATTGCTGGAAGCAGATGGAATGCGGTGGCCCGCTGCACATTTCTTCTGGGGTCTTCCCCAGCGTTGGGGAAGGGGCTGGAAGTAAGTTCTGCAGTCTGTGAGGTGGGCCTGCGGACCACCAAATGCAACTATTTTTGTAGTATAGTTCCATTGGTAGATTCTTCTTTAAAAAAAATCTGAGGGATTAATTAAAAAAAAAAAAAAAAGAATTCCATATGTAGCCCCTGACCTAATCTAGTTTTGGACAGAGGGGCTCCCAAGGAGTCTCATGGCCTAGTGCAATCCCCATGATTTCCCAGGGTTTCTGCACTGGTGGTAAAAGATTTAATTCTTCAAGGTCATTGGAGATTTTCTACTTTGGGGATCTTTTGCTCATCAGCCAGGTCAAAAGCACAAAAAATCACAATAGACTCTAAAATAAAAGCTAGTGCACCAAACAGCAAGAAAAGTCCAAACCAGCACAAAAAGTAAATTTCAGTGACGTTTTGCAGCAATAACCCCTGCCCTCCCAAACAGGTCAGATGTCTGGACAGAAACTTTCCTCTCTTAGGTCCTTTCTGATACATAGAAACATGACCAATACTCTCTCACTCATTTGTTTATACATCAATACCATTAAAACCCTGCTTTCTCATAACCAACACAACAAAAACTGAAATTATTCATCTCTCATCGATCCCACATTCTGCCTGTAACCCCCCTTCTCATCTAGATGGTACTTCATTGCCTATTACTTCCAAAGCACGTAATCTTGGTGTCATAATTGACTCGAGTCTCTCTATGACCCAACACATATCCCAGACTGTAAAAAATTCATTCTTTAAACTGCATATGTTGAAATGTTTACGTCCTTTATTGCACCTGGAGGACTTTAGAACCATTTTAAAAATCTTAATCTTTAGCAGCCTTGACTACTGCAACGCTCTGTTTTTTGGTCTAAACCAGTGGTACTCAACCTTTTTCCCATCGTGACACACCTGACAGACCATACTCAAATGTGTGACACACTGCTCATTACAATTTACGATGGAAATAAAAAATAAAGGTCCAGTATTATTTTTATTGTTAAGAATATCACAAGAAAAAGATACATATTCTGTCTGAACAGAAATTGCATAAATAGTAAACATCCCACACCAAAACAGCACCAATTTCCAGCACTTAACAGTAGCCACCTTACCTAAGAAAAGGCAACTCTGAAAATATTATACAGGCCTTAAGACACCAATACAGCTCCTATTAGGAAAATGACCAAGTCAGGCTGCTATAGAGCCCTACACAGAAACTACACGCCAGCAGAAAATCTCACCTGAATCACATGTGCTGACCCTCACCTAACAAAGAATAAAGAGACCAAACCACATAACTAGAAGAATGCAGACAAAAACTGAATTGGGAACCGCAACAAGCCAGAGACTCTGTATGCAGTGCAACAAAGGAAAAAAAGAAACATCACCCATCCTTATAAAACAAATCAAGAAATATAAAATCAGTAGCAGTAAAACCATACTAACAAGAAGAACAGATTATTTCAAAACAGCGGATGAATGAAATATCCAATAATTAAAAACTCATATAAAAATGTCTAGATACGAATAAAATATTTCAAAATAGCAGACACAAAGACCCAGTAATGAAAAATAATAAGGATACAAACAATTTTTTGCTCTGCATACCTGAGAACGTTGATATCCAGGTGCCCTGAGATTGTTTTGAATTAGCAGGAGGAGGGGTGGTTTGCTTGGAACTTTCTCCTCTCTCTCACACTGGCTCACAATCGCTCACAAATACACATGCTTTTTCTCTCTCACTTATATAGGCTCTTAATTACAGATTTACACACATGTTGTCTCTCTTTTCAGGCTTACACACATAGGCTTTCAATCACACACATACATGCTGTCTTTTTCTCTCACACACAGACTCTCATTCACATGCTTACAAATATGCTCTCTCTCTCTCATTTACTCACAGGCTCTCAATCACATACTCACATGCTCCCTCACCTAAACCAGTTCTTAGTCACACACAGACCTGCTCTCTCTCTTTCTCTCATTTACGCACAAGCTCTCAATCACATACTCCCTCACCTAAACCAGCTCTCAATCACACACATACTCTTTTTCACATGTACAGGCTCTCAATCATTCACATACATGCTATCTCACTCACACACACACACAAGATCTCAAACATACATGCTTGCTCATTCACTCACTTTCCCCCTCTACCCCGAACTAGCGGCAGCAGCAGCCTCCTCCACTTCTAACCCTAAAGGCAGCAGCAACCTAGTTCATTTTCAGCCCTCGCGGAGAAAGGAGTCCCATCGGCCGCGAGGGTTGATGACGTTCTTTGTTTTTCTCCGAGCCGCGCAGCTCATGCCTCAGGCTGCACCTCTCTTCTTTTCTTCGGGCTGACATTGCCTGCACTAGTATGGTCTCTTCTTCCCATGCATGCACCCGCTGCTCACCACTTCCTCTTCCGGGCTGTGGGGAGGGGGGCGGGAAGAAGAGAGCATGCCGGTGCCGCTGACTCCGTCCTGCTGCATTCCGCCCGGGCTATCAGCATTTTAAGCCCGGGCGGAGGTCCTATTTTGCTCGGGAGGGGGAACAGCTGGGTCAGTGGGGGAACGGGAAGTGTGGCAACACATCTGCGTGTCCTTGACGACACACTGGTGTGTCACAATACACCAGTTGAGAACCACTAGTCTACACAATATTGCAATTCTCCCCCTACAACTAATTCAGAATGCTGCAGCCCGCGTGTTAACTGGCAAATCATGTAGAGGCCACATTTCTCCTGTTCTTCACTCTATGCTGTTGCAGGAGTGCTAGGGAATGGTCCCAATTCGGGAGAGAGTGTGCCCTTGGGCCATGGCATGGCCCCAGAGAAGGACTCCAGAGAAGCACTGAGGCAGGTGAAGCGTATCCGAGCATGGGCGGACAGGCTGAAGACTCGGGACGCTGACCTCTGCCAATCCTGAACGCACCAGAAGAGACCCAGCAACATAAGGCTGGTCTCTGGGGTAGCCCTCCAGCCACTCGATAGCCCTTTCAGACTCACCACCTAGGAACGGCAGGTGTGACAGGACAGACATAGGTCAAGGACAGGCGATGACTCTGGAACAAGGATGAGATATAGGCACTTGGAGACTTGGATGAGACACTAGGAGACTTAGGTAGGTACTGCCCCTCAGGGCGCCCTACACAGCCCCAAATTTATTTATTTTATATATTTATTTAAGGCTTTTATATACTGATAACCATTTGCACATCGTATCGGTTTATATAGAACAGAGGAAAAGAAAAAGTTACATGGAACAGCGTGTAGCATAAATTAATAAGGATACATGGGCTGGTCACGGACCACCCTGTCCCACTGCGCACCCTACACAACCTTAAGAGGTAGTCACGGACCACATGGAGAGCAGGATAAACGCAGGACTGAAGCTCAGGACAGAAAAGGAATCCAGGCAGCACTTGAAGAGGGTCTGAATAGAACAAGGCTCTAATGACCGGGAACAAGACTCAAGCTCAGAATCAGACACGGATTCAGGCAATCTCAGGATGGTCACCTGGAAGTGGAATCTGGTGACAAGACAAGGCTGGGATACCCAGAGCCAGGAACTAGAAGATCAGGGACAACTGGACACACTGGAGTACTGGAACAGCTGGAGACAGGAACCGAAGAACTGGAACATCCAAGGACACGAACATCCAAAGAGAGGAACCGATGAAGACTGGGACATCTGAAGACAGGAATATCTGAAGACAGGAACATCTGGAAACAGGAACGTCAAGGCACAAGACAGACAGGAATGCAGGATCCGACAAGAGACCAGTAACAACAGATGAAGACAAGGGAGTAGGGATGTGAATTGTTTATCTAACGATTGAAAATATCGGACAATATTTTCAATCGCGACAGATATCAGGGGGTCCCCGAACCCGATAGGAAAACCACATGAAATTTTTCGTGGGGTTCTCTTATTGTTTTGGGGGGGGCGGGAAGAAAGGGCACTTAAAAATAACCCCCAAACCCACCCTGACCCTTTAAATTTAATTATTTCTAATCCCCCACCTCCCGACCCCCCCCCCCCAAATTTTTTAAGTACCTGGTGGTCCAGTGGGGGTCCCGGGAGTGATCTCCCGCTCTCAGGCCGTCGGCTGCCACTAATCAAAATGGCACCGATGGCCCTATGCCCTTACCATGTGACAGGGGCTATCGGTGCCATTGGCCAGACCCTGTCACATGGTAGGAGCAGTGGATGGCCCATGCCATTTTTAAAGGGAGGGTGGGGGATTAGAAAGAATTAAATTTAAAGGGTCATGTGTTTTTTTTTCGGCAAGACACAGCCGATTAAAACGGGTAAAATCCGTGGGAATGAAGATTTCCCACGGTTTTTACCCGAACCCGATACCGGAAATGAGTCCGATACTGATTCACATCCCTACAAGGGAGCTCCCACAAAGAACAGCAGACCATGAAGGAGAGACGATGGACCTCAGAAGCTCCTGGATGAAGAACTGAAACGAAACATCTAGGAGCAGGCTAGGATCAGAGCCTGCAGCAAGTGGAAGTCATAGGAAGCAGAGTAGAACTCTGGACCCAGAAAGGTCTGTAGCATAGTCGATCAAGGCAGTGGTCAGGACATGGAGAAGGCAGGCATAGTCAATCAAAGCAATGGCCAGGTCACGGAGATGAACTGAAGAATAGTCAGGGGTAGCGGTCCAGTGTTGGAGATAGGCTGAAGAGTAGTTAGGCATAGCAGAGGTCCGGGGTTGGAGATAGGCTGAAGAGTAGTCAGACATAGCAGAGGTCCAGGGCGAGAGACAAGCAGAAGAGTAATCAAGTAAAGCCGAATCGAAATCCAAAGAGTCAGACCAATACATACACGAGACAGGAACAAGGAAAACAGGAACCGGGAACCACAGGAATCAGGAATATGAGTAGAAAGGATTCTCTATCAGCAACGAGTACTCAGAGTACTCGGAGACCTGTTGCAAAGGCAACACTATGGAGTGAGGCCTGAGCTTTTATATGCTGAGGAGTCTGATGTCAGCATCCAGGGCCGCGGCCAGGATCCTGCTGCGGGCCTTTAAAAGAACTAGTTATGCACACGCGCACCTAGGGAGGGGTGCGGCACCGATGGCGGCGTCTCACTGCGGGCCATGCGAAGAGGCTCAATGAGCAAGGACATCTTTGCTGGCAACACTGGGGACCATGGCAGAGCCAGAGGCACCAGAGGGAACCTGAGGTTGGAGCTGGCAACCCACTGCCGCCAGTGAAGCTGAACCAGGAGCTGGAGTTCACATGAGAAGGTGAGAGGGCACGCCACGGGTCTGTCGCGGGCAGCACTCGTAACAGTATGTTTTTTTATTGTAAACCGTTTTGGTTATGTTCACGTAAAAAAATGGTATATAAATAATTTTAAATAAATAAATAAATGATGGCAACAAAAGACCAGATGGCCTATCTAGTCTGCCCATCCACATCAACTATTTCAGCTTTACAATACATACCACTCATTCAGAGATCCCCTGTATGTATCCCATGCTTTCTTGAATTCAGAGACTGCTCTTGTCTCCACCATCTCCACTACCCTCTCTGTAAAGAAATATTTCTTTATACTACTCCTGAATCTAACCCCTTTCATCCTAATCCCTTAACCCCTCATTCTGTACTCGAGTCCTGCAGTGGAGTCTCTAGCAAGTCCTGATGTTACATTTACCCAGTTAATATTTGGGTAATTGAAATCTTCCATTATTAATGCACTGCCAAATTGGTTAGCTTCCCTGATTTCTCTTAGCATTTCATCATCTGTCTGACCATTTTGTCCAGGTGAACGGTAGTATACCCCTATCACTATACTCTTACTCAACACACATGGGATTTCTACCCATATAGATTATTCTACTGAGCATTTAGTCTCTTGTATGAGCTTTATTCTGTTGGACTCTATAACTTCCCAGACATAAAGTGCCACACTCCCATCAAGTTGATCCTCCCTATCATTACAATATATTTTGTACCCTGATATAACACTGTCTCATTGGTTATCCTCCTTCCAGCAAGTCTCTGTGATGCCAGTTATGTCAATCTCATCATTTACTGCTATATGCTGTAATTCTCCTATCTTATTTCTTAGTCTTCTGACATTGGCATATAGACATAGACACTTCAAAGTGTGCTTTTTGTTTGTATTAACAATCTGCTTTTTAGTTGTTAGGGATAATTTTTTTTCCCTTGAGCATATGTTACCACTAACTCCCTATTTCTGCACTCCCCATGTACATATGTTAATACCAAGCTCTATTGGTATCGCTTGTTTTAGTTACAAAGTTAATGTATCTTTCTGATGCCCTTGCCGTCTCTACCTGCATTATTATGACTCCAGTTTCCCTGCCCCTGTTCACTGTACTTTTCACCTTTCAGTTGCTAATGTAAACCGGCATAATGTTGTATACTAATATCGGTATATAAAAATTTCAAACAAACAAATAAATAAATAAATCATTAGGTTCGGTGATTTTTTACATAAAGGCACATGGATTATGTTTCCAGATCCTCTTACTAGTCTCCTTTCTCTTGCATTACCATCCATATTGTGGAACCCCCTCCCCTTGCAGGGTAGGGCAGCTGGATTGTAGTTCCAACATGCACTGGTCAGCAGTTGGAAAAATCTCCCCAAGTTCAGAATATTAACAAAGTCAAATTTGTCAGAAGAAACTCTCAAACTGTAATCCAATTCTCAAGTCTTCTGGGTCTCTTCAGTTTTATGATCAAGAGCCCCAGCTTCTTCTCACCCTTGCTATAGTTGCTAGCTCAGGCAAAAACATATTAAATGCAGCCTTTCAGAATCCCAGGGGACACCCTTCCATCCAGGCTGAATCACTCTTCTTCCAAAAAATCTCTCTTCAATCAACTCCAAAAATCCCAACTGTTGATCAAGTACCTAGGAATGAGGAAAAGATCCAACAGCCAAGCTCCTACTCCTTCTCCAACCCACAGACTCCTTCACACTGACTCCTTCCCTCTGTTTTGAGATCCAGGGATGATCACTAGCTTCTCTCTCCTCATCATTGCCTATTCCACTCTCTAGCCACCTTCCCACTGAATCACTGAGCATACTCCAGGGGATTTTATATCCCACTAAATATTGTCCCCCAAAAAGGGGGGTTATGGCATGGGGAGTAATCATGAATATCAAAAACCCCCTTCTACTGACCACTGCTGGAAAAATCCCTTGGGAGCAAATGTTAGTGACTGGCAAAGCGCCAACACAGATATAATTCATCTCCCCAAGTAGCCCCTTTCTCTCAGAATCTATATGGATATTTCCAAGAGACAATGAAGGGAGAGGATGCCCTGGAGGAGGGAAGAGAGGCAGCAAGTGTGCTGAACTGCTCTCTGAAGAGGTTTCTCCAACTTCTCCCTTTTTCAGTAGGAAGGCTACTTGCCTTTTCACAGTGAGAAGGCCATTTGTCTATTGCTATAATTTGTGAGAATGGAAGAGTTTCCTCTAGCTGTTTCTATCAAGGGAACAAAGATCAATCCTCTGCAAATCTTTTGTTTCCAAGAACCTCCAGTGAGGTACTAGAAATCCACGGCTGTGAGTATTCTGTTTTTTGTGCAAGAGAAGTTGGTGAGGACTCTGTGGGTGAAAACTTTGGAGGGGGTCCAGATCAAGGAGAAGAGAGGGGAGACTTCACTGAAGAACTGCAGCACTTACAGGTACCCTGCAAGAATTGATAATAGTAACTGCAGAGCCAACACTATTTCTGGAGAGGGCTTGGAAGGAAAAGGGAAAACCAGAAGGGGCTCCTGGAATCTGCTTTCACTGCTCTAAATTGTTCTACTTTCTTGTTTGGACTATGAACAGCAACTCCCATCACAATTGCATAAGCCCACATAGGTCAGAAGAAGGTAGAGGTACCCTTGTGTTGGTTCACAAGATGGTAGAGATGTGTTTGTGATGGTCCACATGGATTGGAAGGTGTGCTTCCAATGGCCTGCACAGTTTGAAAGGAGGAGACAGCATGCAGTTGCCCTCTCATCAGTCAAAAACTGCAGCTAGGAACCAGCTGCATCATATTAATGGGGGGAGGGGGAGGAAAGTGATGGGATTTGGGAAGAAAGTGAAAGTGGCATTCAACATGGAAAGAAAGGATGAGCAACCACAAAAGTTTGCCCTGGACCCCTTAAGTGGGGAGAGGATTAGGAAGACAAGCCTGGCTACATCTGGGGAAACGCTGAATAAATTAGATTTAGGAACATGGGGGGGGGGGGAGGAGACCACACCTAGGATAGGGGGCAGGAAGGGAAGGAGTGAGAGAGAAAAATAGGTGTGAGAGAGAGAGGAAGGGAGAACCTAGGAAGGGGAAAAGGTTGGAGAAAATTGATAAAAGAATGGGAGGACCAGGGACTGAAAGAGTAAGATGTCCTCAGATAGGGAGAGGAAGAAAGGACCCTGGATAAAGGGAAGTGTTATGGAGAGGGAGAGAAAGCCCAGGATGTAGGGAGGAAGGAAGGAGGGAAAGAAAGAGGAGCAGGAATAGGGGAAGGGATCTAGGAATGGAGGGCAGAGAAGAGAGAGAGGATATACTGAGGGAAAGGGAGAAAGAATATTAGGTAGGGGAGTGGGAAGGAAGAACATCGATGTGAGAAAACTGGATATTGGATGGATGGACAGGGAGAAAGGACCTGAGATGAGGGAGAGAGAAAAAAAGAGAAATGAAATGACTGAAAGAAAAAGAGGGCTGAGCACTGAGAGGTGAGAGAGATTGCAGAGCATGGATTTGGCTGTGGGGGGGGGGGGGGGAAGGAATCCTGGTCAATAATGGAGGAGGAATGAGATGAGAAATAAAAGAGCGATGGTAGAAGAAAGTGGAGGAGGAATAGGGAAAGGAGAGCGGGCAGGAAAAGGAGATAAGGAGAAAGAGAAGGGAACAAAGCAGAAAGCTGGTAGGAAGAGAAAGTATTAAAATATCCACTCTGAAGTATGGACAAAGAAAAAGGATGAGAGATGGAAAATGAAAGAAAGAACAGAGGGGAAAAAAGAATGAGAAAAAGAGACACACTAAGGCCTGGATTCTCTAAGGTCACAGAGAATCCAGCGGTAAGGGGGGGCGGGGAGGCGAAGCGAGGGGCGGGCCTGCGAAATCCGGCAGCCATCACATCACTGTGGTGCGCTGGCTGCCGGCTTTCGCACCGAATAACTACACCATAAAGATGCAGTTATTCGGCGTGAAACTGGCAGCAATAAGGGTCCTTACCTTTCACTGCCAGCGATGTCACCGCAGCGTCGGCCCCGGTGCCACCCCGACTCCTCCTCTTCCGGGGCCGACTCCGCCCCCATTTAGTGATCGCACGCGAAAAGTACCTTTTCGCATGCGATCGCTTTTGAAAATGACCACTGATACAAATGCCTAAGCTTGATAGAGAATATTGATATCTTACCAGTATAAAGTATGCTGGAACACAATTCAAAGTCTCTGATCTAGACATGTCTCCCATATAGAATATTGCAAATAGTTGAACTTCTTTGGTTAATATGACTTTTTCAGGTGCATAATCAATTCCCTTATATACATGACACATCTACAGTATGAAGGCTTTTATATTGGGCATATAAATCTTTTATTGGCTAGTGAGAGAACCAGGTCATGTGGGAACCATTGATATGTTGAAGGGACATTGGGCATGATGTTTTTTCAATGACATCCTGATGGTCTGGGATTTTTATAAGAATTAATTATTTGAATGATCCTTCAGCACAGATTTTGCATTTATAATTGGACGCAGCATCACTGATTATTTGGATGTATTTGAAGATAAAACAGTAAACTGTATACCCAACAAAAGTGTTTTATATACCATTGATAATGCCTACCTTGGAAAGATGAAACACATAAGTTAACCATGCCAGAATCTGAGCCTATGAATTAAATTTTTTTTTCAGCTGATAGTAAAAGACAATTTAAAAAACATAACCAAAAAGGGAGGAGGTGTGCAGGAACGAGGAGAAAGTCCGCTCTAACCGAGACGCTGTGCCGGTAATTCAACAGCTGAGACGCCAGGCTGGGTCGCTGATTAGTGACGTCAGTCGGACGTCCCCCACCACCCCCCCGACTATAAAACCTGCGGAGGGGCAGCACAGAAGCGGGAGGAGGTGTGCAGGAACGAGGAGAAAGTCCGCTCTAACCGAGACGCTGTGCCGGTAATTCAACAGCTGAGACGCCAGGCTGGGTCGCTGATTAGTGACGTCAGTCGGACGTCCCCCACCACCCCCCCCGACTATAAAACCTGCGGAGGGGCAGCACAGAAGCGGAAGGAGGTGTGCAGGAACGAGGAGAAAGTCCGCTCTAACCGAGACGCTGTGCCGGTAATTCAACAGCTGAGACGCCAGGCTGGGTCGCTGATTAGTGACGTCAGTCAGACGTCCCCCACCACCCCCCCCCCGACTATAAAACCTGCAGAGGGGCGGCGCCTCGCAGCCGCCGGCGCCTCGCTTAAGCCGCGCGAGCTGAAGGGGCGCGTGGCTTTGGCCGGCTTAGGCCGGAGAAGGCCGGGAACCGGCAAAAACGTTTCGTGTATAT
The DNA here is from genome assembly GCF_901001135.1 of Rhinatrema bivittatum. Classification (NCBI taxonomy): domain Eukaryota; kingdom Metazoa; phylum Chordata; class Amphibia; order Gymnophiona; family Rhinatrematidae; genus Rhinatrema; species Rhinatrema bivittatum. Next base: position 88,523,496 of record NC_042616.1, read on the forward strand.
ATAATATCTAATGGGGAGAAAGAGGAAGGCTCGGATTGTTACCTCGTCGCCTGGTCAACAACGCACTACTGGACCCATGAACCACCACGTGGTAAGGATGGTGGACACACCGAAAGAGGACAGTGAAGGAGCAGACTTGTTTGCTTCTTTGAGTCCCGGTGACGGCCCAAAGTCTCCCCTACAACCCGCTGGAGAGGTGACTCCGGACCCAGCGAGAATTGCGGTAGGACAAGCCCAAGTGGACATTAGCCTAAGAAATCAGGCTGAAGTTCCTTGGACTGAAAAAGCAATCACTTCTATAATTGAAGGGATTGTTCCTGCTGTTAGTCAGGGTAGCTTATCCCCTGGAGGAATACAGGGGAATTTTACCCTAGAAGATCTAGGGAGAATGATTATGAAGTTAGACTGAAATGTTATAAAAATGAATGAATCATTATTATCTGTAATTAAGGAAAATAAGATGTCTATTGATCTGCATGAAAAGAAAATAGAGAAATGTGAAAAGGATATGTTAACTGTCACAAGTAAATTACAAAAGATGCAAGAATCAGGAAATGCATTTATTAAGGACAGTCTTATCATTCACAAGGAAATAGAATATATGGAGAATTTAATGAGGGTAAAAAATTTACGTTTAATTAATTTTCCTGTAACGAGACTTCTTTCACCCTGGGAGCTATTTAGGAAGTACTTAAAGGAAGTTTTGCTATATGAGGATGAAGAAATCCCCAAGCTTTCAAAAATTCTTTATTTACCTAGGAAATCCTCTAATATTAGAGGTTTTGCCCAAGGGGAAGAGCCATCCTCACCAGGCTTATCGACCTTCTTAGAAGACTCGGTAGACCTGATAAATAGTAGAGCTACTTTGATAATTTCTTGTTTAGTTGAACAGGAGAAGGAAAAGCTGTTTAAAAAATATTTCTCTGTAAAAGATATATTATTTTGTGGACATCAAGTCCAAATCTACCCAGATGTAGCACGAGCTACTCAGGCTAGGAGGAGGACTTTTTTTACCTTAAAATCGAAAGTTGTGGCACTTGGTGCAACATTTTTCCTAAAATTTCCATGTTTATGTTTGATAAACTATAAAGGAAAGAAGTATGGATTTTTAGAACCAATGCAATTGGAAGTTTTTCTTTCAGATAAAGTTCTAACTTCTGAATCAGAGACAGAGGCCAAATAAAAGAAATGACTCCTCCTACCTGTATTTAGTTTACTTACTGGTTACTTTTTGTTTTCCAATATATGAATATTATTGCCTCCCCCAATTATGGGTAAATGGGAATGTAGTTTTTGTTGGGATTAAAGGGTGGATCCTTGGACCGACCGTTGAGGACAGTCGGGAGGCAGACCGCCAGGCAAGGACTGTTCTTCACCTGGAAACCCGAAACGCCCCCGGAGGAGCCGTTGGCGCCCGGGTCGCTAGGGCTTAGGTGTCTTCGCCCTGGAAGTCCGAGGTCCCCCCGGGAGGAGCCCGTAGGGACCCGGACCGCTGGGACTTAGGTGAACTGCTGGCTAGAAGAATCAGTCCGAGGTCGAAGTAGGAGCGGAAGTCACGGGTAGTCGATCCGGTGTCTAGGCAGGCAGCAGGAGTCAAAACGAGGAGACAGTCCGGGGTCCGGGCAGGCAGCAGGCAAGGGCAAGGTCAGGTCCAATCCGGGTCACAGGCAGGCAGCAGACAGAGGCAAGGTCAGGTCCAATCCGGGTCACAGGCAGGCAGCAGACAGAGGCAAGGTCAGGTCCAATCCGGGTCACAGGCAGGCAGGCAAAAGAACGCAGAAACACTGGTACTGGCAAGCAGGAACAGGGAATCCAGGAACGGCAACTCTCACTAGGTGACCACGTTGCAAGGCAACTTCCTGGGGACTGACGCCGGTTTAAATAGCCCGCTGTAGCTGACGTCACTGGGGGGGGCGGTCCAGCACATCCGGGTGATGGACCGTGAAAAAGCCAGCCCTCGCGCGCGCGCGCGTTCCCCCGAGGGGGAGGAGTCCCGCGGAGCTGACGGCGTCTCACACGCGGGGAGGCCATTACCACGCGGCCTGGCCGACCCCGAATCGCGCGGATTGCGGCAAGGCCCCGGACCCAGGAGGGAAGGTAAGGGCTCAGGCGGCGCAGCGGTGGCTGAGACCGCAACAGTACCCCCCCTTTTACGTCCTCTCCGTCGAGGACCTGGCTTTCCGGGGTTGTCCTGATGGAATTGGGTTAGCAGTGATTTGTCCAAAATATTCCGAGCAGGTTCCCACGAGTCCTCTTCAGATCCACACCCCTCCCATGCAAGTAGGTATTCCCAGCGACGGCCGTGGAAGCGGACGTCCAAAACCTCTCGTACCTGATACGTAGGCTCACTAGTAGAGGATGAAGATAGTGCATCAGTTGAAGGATGATGGAATCGTGAGAATACCACAGGTTTCAACAGGGAGACGTGGAACACATTATGTATGCGGAGTGAAGAAGGAAGGCGGAGTCTATAGGATACCATTCCTATACGTTCTGCTACTTGGAACGGACCGCAATATCTGGGAGCAAGCTTGCGGGAACGAGTCGGTAGTTGGAGATTCCTGGTACTCAACCACACTTTGGTACCTGGTAGGAAAACAGGTGCTGGACGTCGATATCGATTGGCGTACTTTTGAGTCCTTTTCGCAGCAGTAGACAGCTTGAGTTGAATCCTTTTCCAGAAAAGATGCACTTGATGTGCTACTGTAGACGCAGCTGGAGAAGGAACAGGAATGGGTACTGGTACCGGAGGCCTCGGGTGACAACCAAAGACGACCCGGAAAGGCGTTTGTCCTGTGACCGAATGGGTGTGATTGTTATAGGCGAACTCTGCCCACGGGAGGAGAGAGACCCAATTAGAGCCCTTTTCTGAGATGAAACTTCGGAGGAAAGTTTTAAGGGAGCGATTTGTGCGTTCGGTCTGCCCATTAGTTTGAGGATGGAACGCGGTGGACAAGTTTAACTGCACCCCAAACTTCTTACACAGGGCACGCCAGAAGCGGGCAGTGAATTGTGGACCTCTATCGGATACGATACTTTGTGGGAGGCCATGGGCCCGGAAGATATGTTGAGTGAATAACAGTGCTAGTTCAGGAGCTGAAGGCAGTTTAGGCAGTGGTACAAGATGAATCATTTTAGAGAAACGATCCACGGTTACCCAAATGACTGTATGGCCCTCAGAAGGTGGCAGGTCCACTACGAAATCCGTGGCTATGTGGGACCACGGCTCTGCAGGGATAGGCAGTGGCTGTAGAAGACCCCAGGGGCGGCCATTGGATGGTTTCTGGCGGGCACAAACCGGGCATGAGTCCACATATATACGTACATCCTGACGAATACGAGGCCACCAGTAATATCGATTTAGCAGATCGAGTGTCCTCTCCCGACCGGCATGGCCCCCTGAGAGGGAGTCGTGAGCCCAGATCAAAACCTTTTTGCGGTCTCTGCGGGGAACCACTACTCGGCCCAGAGCGGAAACTGTGGTACTGGCAAGCTGGACTTTAGCGGGATCGATGATGTGTTGCAGACATTCTTCTTTCTCTTCCTGAATCTCATATCGAGACAACGCATCCGCCCGAACGTTTTTGAGGCAGGCCGATACTTTAAGACGAAGTCAAAGCGGTTAAAAAAGAGTGACCAACGTGCTTGTCTGGGGTTGAGTCGCTGGGCTTGGTTCAGAAACTCCAGATTCTTATGATCTGTGTAAATGGTGACGGGATGGAGGGAGCCCTCTAACCATTGCCTCCATTCCTCTAGTGCTAGTTTGACCGCTAGCAACTCCTTATCCCCAATCCCATAATTGCTCTCAGCTGGCGAGAATTTTTTGGAAAAGTAGGAGCAAGGTAGGAGATGTCCTGAACTAGAGTTTTGAGACAATACCGCCCCAACCGCAATACTAGATGCATCCACCTCGACGAAGAATGGCCGAGTGGGGTCCGGATGACGTAAACAAGTATCCAGAAGAAAAGCCTTTTTTAATTTTTCAAAAGCATCACAAGCTTCTTTAGGCCAGAGACGGGTGTTTGCCCCCTTCCGAGTCAGGGCGGTCAAAGGTGCCACCAACCGGGAATACTGCGGGATGAAGTGTCTATAAAAGTTCGAGAATCCCAAAAAACGTTGTAACGCTTTCAACCCCTCCGGCCGAGGCCACCTCCGGATGGAGGATACCTTACTGGGGTCCATCCGGAAACCGGTAGAGGACACAATATACCCTAAAAAGGGCAGAGACTCTTGTTCGAATAGACACTTTTCAAACTTTGCATATAAATGGTGGTCCCGTAGGATTTGGAGCACTTGCCTTACGTGCTGCCGATGGGAGGCTAAGTCTGGAGAATGAATGAGGACGTCATCTAAGTACACAATTACACAAGAGTGCAGTAATTCTCGCAGAATCTCATTCATTAAGTGCTGAAATACCGCGGGGGCATTGCACAGCCCAAACGGCATCACTAAATATTCGTAATGGCCGTCCCGGGTGTTGAACGCCGTCTTCCATTCATCCCCGGGACGGATACGCACCAAATTGTAAGCACCACGAAGATCCAATTTAGTGAAGACTTGAGCTCCTTGGAGTCTGTCCAACAACTCAGGGATTAGAGGTAGCGGGTATCGATTCTTCTTAGTGATAGCATTAAGCCCACGATAGTCAATGCAGGGCCTCAAAGCCCCGTCTTTCTTGGCGACAAAAAAGAACCCCGCCCCCGCAGGAGACTTCGAGGGACGGATGAAGCCTTTAGCCAGATTCTCAGAGATATAGTCCGACATAGCCCGGGTTTCGGGTTGCGATAAAGGATAGACCCGTCCACGAGGAGGAGTAGAACCGGGAAGTAACTCGATCGCACAGTCAAATGGACGGTGCTGAGGTAACAGTTCCGCTTTTTCTTTGGAAAACACATCCATGAAATCAGCATAGGGAGCCGGCAATACCGGTGCAATGTGGGCCAATGGAACTCGTTGGGCCACCCTCGCTGGAATGCAGGATTGAAAACACTCGGAACTCCACTGGACGATCTGGAAATCCCTCCAGCGAATCACCGGTGAGTGTTTCTGGAGCCAGGGTAAACCAAGGACCACCGGATGTACTGATTTTTCCAAGATCAAGAATGAGATCTCCTCCGAGTGTAATAAGCCCGTGAGGAGCGTCAGCGGCGTAGTTTCTGTGGATATACAACCTGCCAATGGGGTACCCTGAATAGAAGTAACCCTTAAGGCCGGAGTCCTGGGTCGGGTGGTGAGGCGTAACTGTTGCACCAGATCCTTTGTGATGAAGTTTCCACCTGCCCCGGAATCCACTAGGGCTTGTGTCGGGAAGGAACCACCGGCATATGTCAAGGTTACCGGTACGGTACATTGAGGAGCAGCATTGAGGCAGCCTAGGGGGCACTCCTCCCTTACACCTAGGCGCGTGAGTTTTCCGCCCGTTCCTTACACTGTGCGAGGAAATGGCCCTTAGCGCCACAGTACAGGCACAGCCTCAAATCGCGGCGCCGCTGCCTTTCTTCGGGCGTCAAAGAAGACCGACCCAGTTGCATGGGTTCCTCCGCGGAAATCGCTGAAGAAGTAGAAGCTCCTCGAGAAGCCAGGTTCGTGGGCCTAGAAGACACCGAGGCCAATCGACGAAAAGGGCACCCCTCCTTAGCTCTCTGCTGCAGACGCCGATCAATTCGGCCCGACAGTTCGATGAGAGAGTTAAGATTCTCCGGCAGGTCGCGAGCCGCCAGCTCGTCCTTAATACGGCCCGCCAGGCCCTCCAAGAAAACGCCTCGCAGAGCATTATCTTGCCAGCCTATCTCCTGGGCCAACGTGCGGAATTCCAAGGCGTAATCTGCAAGGGACCGTGTTCCTTGTCGGAGCTGAAGCAACTCAGACGTCGCGGAAGTCTGCCGTGCAGGTTCATCAAAAGCCGCCTTGAACTCCTCCACGAAGCGATTTAAATCGGTTAGTGTCGAATCACTATTTTCCCACATAGGAGACGCCCAATTCAAAGCGCGTCCGTCCAAAAGCGAGAAAATGTACGCCACCTTGGTGCCATCCGTAGGAAACTGATTCGGGAGCAATGCAAAGCGTACGTAACTTTGGTTTAAGAATCCGCGGCATGCCTTGGAGTCCCCGGAGTATCGAGATGGAGCTGGAAGCTGCGTAGGCGACTGGAGGGTTACCACGGGTACAGGTGCGGGTACAGGCATCGGAGCAGGAGCAGGCGGATCGACATCCATACGCGCAGCCAACCGCTCCACTGTTGCTGCCAGGGAGTCCAACACCTGCTGTTGTTGAACTAAGCGTTGGGCCAAACCGGGAATGGCTTGTAGACCGGCGAGATCTGCCGGATCCATGGCCTTGCAAACTGTTAAACTGTTGGGATTAAAGGGTGGATCCTTGGACCGACCGTTGAGGACAGTCGGGAGGCAGACCGCCAGGCAAGGACTGTTCTTCACCTGGAAACCCGAAACGCCCCCGGAGGAGCCGTTGGCGCCCGGGTCGCTAGGGCTTAGGTGTCTTCGCCCTGGAAGTCCGAGGTCCCCCCAGGAGGAGCCCGTAGGGACCCGGACCGCTGGGACTTAGGTGAACTGCTGGCTAGAAGAATCAGTCCGAGGTCGAAGTAGGAGCGGAAGTCACGGGTAGTCGATCCGGTGTCTAGGCAGGCAGCAGGAGTCAAAACGAGGAGACAGTCCGGGGTCCGGGCAGGCAGCAGGCAAGGGCAAGGTCAGGTCCAATCCGGGTCACAGGCAGGCAGCAGACAGAGGCAAGGTCAGGTCCAATCCGGGTCACAGGCAGGCAGCAGACAGAGGCAAGGTCAGGTCCAATCCGGGTCACAGGCAGGCAGGCAAAAGAACGCAGAAACACTGGTACTGGCAAGCAGGAACAGGGAATCCAGGAACGGCAACTCTCACTAGGTGACCACGTTGCAAGGCAACTTCCTGGGGACTGACGCCGGTTTAAATAGCCCGCTGTAGCTGACGTCACTCGGGGGGGCGGTCCAGCACATCCGGGTGATGGACCGTGAAAAAGCCAGCCCTCGCGCGCGCGCGCGTTCCCCCGAGGGGGAGGAGTCCCGCGGAGCTGACGGCGTCTCACACGCGGGGAGGCCATTACCACGCGGCCTGGCCGACCCCGAATCGCGCGGATCGCGGCAAGGCCCCGGACCCAGGAGGGAAGGTAAGGGCTCAGGCGGCGCAGCGGTGGCTGAGACCGCAACAATTTTGAAGTTTCCTAAGTTAGTTTAATATTATTTTGAACATGTATGCGTAAGGTATATATGATTATTGTTACTATTTTCCATGATTTCTTGATTTCATAAGTGTAAAACTGTTGAAAACGCAATAAAATATAAATGGAAAAAAAAAAAAAACATAACCAAAAAAAATGACTTTCTTTTCTATAAATGACTTGACTTAGTACAATATTTCTCCAGAGGGCATTTGTATTATCAGGACTCCTCTAGTAGGTAACATAAACAGGTGTCAAGACAGAAATAAACATTGTGTTTTTGGAAGAATGCCATGAAATACTGATTTGTTTCAGTTTCTTTATGCAAATTTGTGATGCCTGGCAAGCAGACGGCTAGCAGTACCATTAAGCGGAGAATTATTTAATAAAATATTGCTTAGATTATATCATCAGAAGCCCATCAGCACTTTTCTAAAATGCATGTAATGCCTTTAGAAATTCAAGACTGATGTGGGTCATTTCCTGCTGCATTCACAGCTGGCATTTCGCTAATATGCTAAAAGAGTCTCACAGAGTTCCTTTATTTTTTTTCTGATAATTTTTCCAAGTCCACAGAAGTTTAGCAAGGAGCTATTTAATTGCTCAACAGAATAACAAACTCATTTTAGAGATTTCAGTGTTTCTACCAATAGAAGCTATCAAAATTATTTATTTATTTTTATTTATCTTTTTTAGATTTATATTCCACTTTTTGCACTTTTTTTTCAGCACCAAAGTGGATTACATTCAGGTACTGTAGATATCAGGTAATCAGAGCTTTGGAATCTCTAACCTTTGAACTTCTGATATAGTGTATCATAGACCTGATTTATTTTTCTCATTTTCTGTCCATGAAAAAAAAAATTCTTTTGGAAATCAGGCCTTATAATTTTTTTTTTTCTGTGATATATATTTTTTTTCTATTTAATAAAAGTGCTTGCAATATTTCCACCAACCATGACCTAAATCTGACACATTTTTATCAATCCTCTGAACATTAACAATGTTTCCAAATCTAGATGCTACATTATTGTCATTGCTGGATGACTATTCTGTTCTATAGAGGGCCCCTCATTCATAATAGAAGATAATTAGTCAAGGAGCCTAGGGGGATGAAAAGCTGCCATGAGATACTGATTTACACAGCCATCCGTGACCAAATGCTATTATCACTGGCTGAAATGTAAGTGCAGATGTGCATGGGAGTATATGTGTGTGTGTGTGTATGTGTGTTTGTGTGTGTGTGTGTGTGCTCCAGTTTTCGGTTAAAAGAAAGAGAACAAGATTCATCTGCCCCTATATATATGGGGAAATATTGTTTAGTAATAATGGGGACAATATTCAACCACTGAGTGGCTCTTCTAGCTAGCTGGATAAACTTATCCAGCTAACTAGCAGGGTAAATTCAGTGCAGCGGTCAGTTAGCTGTCTAAGGGCCTCATTTTCTAAAGTATCACAGGCCTGCGATACTTTAGAAGATGAGGGGAGGGGGGCCTAAATGGGGGGAGGGCCTGCGCTAGCCGGCAGCGATCGCACTGTCGCGGTGCGATCGCTGCCAGTTTCACACCCAATAGCGCCACCATAGGAGGTGTAGCTATTGGGAGCGAAAGCTGCCGCGAAAAGGCACTTACCTTTTTGCTGTCCACGGCGTCAGTGCAGAGTCGGCCCCGGTAATGCCCCGACTCCTCCTCTTCCGGGGCCGACTCCACCCCGACTCCACCCCCATCCTGGTATCGCACGCGATAAGGGACTTTTCGCGTACGAAAGGTCCCTTATCGCGTGCGAGTGGCGTGGAAAATGAGGCCCTAAATGGCTTTTGAATTTCAACCTCACCATTATTTGTAAAAATTATTGTTGTTTATGTAGCGCCATTCATCTAATCAGGATTTTAATAAGCCTTACTAAAAACTACTGTACTTATGAAGCAGCCATGCGACCATGTACCGAGTGAACAGCTGGTCTTTATTTGCCATTACTTGCTATGTCATTATGGACAGCCAGCCTGCACATTTCTGATGTCTGGACTGATGTTAGATTCCAAAAAAGAGAGTGTGCTGCAGCATTAGAGAGCAATGCAAAACGTAAAAAATAAATAAAAGTTAAAAAAGCTAATGACATCACAGATGGACTCTGGCCCAGCTGAAGCACACCAGAGACAGAATACAAATGAATCTGTTGGCTGAAGCTGAACAGAGTACAGGGAAATACCAAAAATGTCAAGTGCTTAAGAAATAATGTTTTTAAACAGTCCTCAGTCTTCCTCATCTTACTATTTATTTTTATGTGCAGTGGGATCCTTGTTGGGTAGTCCACCAACCTCGTTAGGTCCTATTTATTATGCATCTAAGAAATGGACAAAATGTCTTGAGAAAACCATGGATAACTAGAATAATCTATTTATTTATTATGTAAACTGCTGGGATTGGTACATACCTTGAGAATATCAAATGCAATAAACTTAAACTGATCACATAAAAACAGACCAGCGAATGGTTGAATTGTTTGCACTGGTTATTTTTTTCTCTCAGCTTTAGGACTGAAGAAGTGAAGGTAGGGTTTGTGTGTGTGACTGAGGTGAGGTATTTTACTAGCATGTAGGCATTTGTATCAATCTTATTTGTTGTTTTCTCAATAGGACATGCTTTAGTGGTAAATTACTGTCTTTTCATAAGTAGGACTGTTGCGCCTGGTGGTAGAGGGAATTTGTTTTGCTTTTACTGAGATGTCACCAGAACCAGAATATCTTTTTTGTATGGTGAGTTGTACAGGTGATGCCCTAGTTCTGCTCTGCACCCATTCTTGGGAATCGAGGGAGTTCTTGTGGATGCAGAATGTATGTTTACATTTAGCCCCATGATGGTCACTGTTGTGGAGGTGGACCCTTGGCCCGAAGTGGTGTTGGTGACACCTATGGGGGAAACCCCCACAGGTCCCCACTGTCGGGAGGAGAGGCCAAGCAGGAAATGGAGGCCACCTGGAGCTTCGCCAATACCAGCCCTAGTTCTCCGCAGGTTGAGCCCTTGGGTACCGGGGCTGGCTGGACATAGGTGGGCCTCCGCATGGATGATCCCAAGAGAGTAGTCCAGAGAGTGGAATTCCGGAATGCAGCAGTGATGAAGGGTCCCAGCAGGAGGTGAGATGAGTTCCGAGGTCAGATCTGGTCAGGCGGCTAAGAGCATGGTCAGGGTCAGGCAGAATGGTCAGAGGCAGGCAACAAGGTTCAGAGCTGAGTTCAGGCTGAAGGTCAGTGGCAGGCGGCAAGGTTCCTAGTCAGATTCAAGTCTGGGTCAAGCCAAGGAGGTCCATCCAAAGTAAGGTAGGAGCAGGTACTGGAACAGGAACTGGAACTGGAACTGGAGCAAGTACTGGATCAGGAACTGGAACAGCAACAAAGCACCCAGAACAGTATGGAGACCTGTTGCCAAGGCAGGCTCTGAACATCAGTGCCTGCCTTAAATAATGGAGCCGGTTGATGACTTCATCTGGGGCCACCAGAGGCTTTCCCACCACTGCCCCTTTAAATCCAAGGGAGATGCACACACGCCTAAGTCCAACGGGCTGAAGAAGAGGAACTGGCGGCATCTCCCCGTACGGCAAGAAGGGAGGCCAGGTCATCCCCGGAGGAACTTTCCTAGGAGCTGGAGGGTCCAGGGAATGAGGGAGAAGCGTGGGCATAGAGGCGGCTGTCCATCGCTGCCAAGGAAGTCAGGCCAGCTCTGGAAGCCTGGCATCAGGGGTGAGTGAACACAACCATGAGCCAGCCACAGCCAGGAAGCTCAACAGTACCCCCCCCCCCCCCTTATGCCCCCCTCCTGGAGGTCTGGGCTTACCAGGATGAGAGGCATGAAATTGCTTAGTAGGCCTTTATCAAGGATGTTAGTGGCAGGCTCCCAGGAGTTTTCTTCGGGGTCATATCCCTCCCAGGAGAGAAGATACTCCCAGCCTCTTTTTCAGACATCCAGAACCTCCCACACCCGATAGAAAGTGTTGGTTTCGGAGATGAGGTGCAAAGACTCAGGAATTCTGTGAGAAGGACACGAAAGAACCAGTGGCTTGAGAAAGGATACATGGAATGAGTTGTGGACTCCCAGCGCAGATGGAAGGCAGAGCTGATAAGTCACCGGGCCAATGTGTCAAGTGACTGGAAATGTGCTAATATACCTGGGAGTGAAGCATTGCGCTGGGAGCTTTAGACAGATCTGATGAGTACTCAGCCATACCTTGTCACCTGGTTGAAACTCTGGGGCTGGACTTCGATGGGCGTCCATGGATCTATTAGCATGTATGGCTGCTTCTTGAAGTCTTTGGTTCATGCAAGACCACAGGACTTGAAGGACATCTATAGTCGCTTGGGACGCTGGAGAAGGGACAGTAAGAGTTATTGGCAAAGGTGGCTGTGGTTGTCTTCTGTCAACTACAGAGAATGGGGATGCTCCCGTGGAGGTGCAGATGTGTGAGTTATGAGAAAACTCTGCCCACGGGAGCAATTGAGACCAATTATCCTCTTGATCATTGGAGTAAGAGCGTAGGAATGTCTTGAGTGAACGGTTCATACTTTCAGCCTGGCCATTGGCCTGCGGATGGTAGGCAGTGGTCAGTCCTAGTGATATGCCAAACTTCTTGCAAAGGGAACACCAGTACCGGGCGACAAAGTGAGGTCCTCTATCTGAGGTTATATGTTCAGGTAATCCATGGAGGCGGAATACATGCAGGAAGAACAGGCATGCCAATTCGAGACCTGATGGTAGACTAGGCAGTGGAATAAAGTGGGGCATCTTTGAGACCACCCAGATTATGGTACTGCCATTAGATGCTGGGAGTTCCACCACAAAGTCAGTGCACAGATGGGTCCAGGGTTCCCTGGGGGCCAGCAATGACTGTAACAGCCCCCAGGGTTGTCCCATGGGTGATTTTTGCTGTGCACACATGGGACAGCAGTCCTCATAAGCTCGGGTATCCAGGGATATGGTTGGCTACTAGTAGTAGTGCTGAAAAAGAGACAACATCCGGGCGTGCCTGGGATGTCCAACAATTCGGGAGTGATGTGCCCATTTTAGCACTTTTTCACAAAGTCTATGGAGAGCCACCATTTTCCCTGTGGGCATGTCATGGCTGCTGACAGGTAGATACAGGCTAGGCCAATAATATGTTGGAGTTCCTCCAGGGAGTCTTCAGGTTCAAAAGACAAAGATGATGCATCGGCTCATAAATTAGTCTCTGCAGGGCAATAATGTAGATCGAAGTTGAATTGAGTGAAGAAAAGTACCCAGGGGGCCTGGCAATCATTCAAGCACTGAGCGTGTCAAAGGTGCTCCAGTTTTTATGATCTGTAAATATTGTGAACCTGTGTTGAGTGCCCTCTAGCCAGGGGCGCCACTCCTCCAAGGCAAGCTTAATGGCGAGGAGTTTATGGTCCCTGATGCAATAGTTTCATTCCGTGGGAGAGAACTTATCAGAAAAGAAGGAGCATGGATATAGCGTGCCCTTAGAAGAGTGTTGACTTAGGACTGTGCCTACTCCAATGGAAGAAGCATCAACTTTGACGATGAAAGGACAACTCGGGTCAGGATACCATAAGCAAGGTCCATGTGTGAAAGTTTCTTTCAATGCTTGAAAAGCTGCAATTACTTCTGGGGTCCAATTCTTCTTGTCTTCTCCCTTACAAGTAAGTGCCGTAAGAGGAGCCACAATGACTGATTAATTTGCTATGAAATATTGATAATAATTTGTGAAACCTAAGCTGAATTGCCCGCAAGCCTGTTGGCTGAGGTCAATTTTGGATGCTTAGCAGTTTACTGGGGTCCATCGAGAAGCCTCGTCTGGAATCTCTCCACATCTGGAGAGTTTGCCCAAGAAAGGACAAACTCTCTTTTTCAAATAGGTACTTGTCTAGCTTGGCATAGAGGTGGTTGTCACACAGACGTCGAAGTACAGAGCAGATGTCCTGACAATGTGTTGTGAGGTATTTTGAGAAAATGAGAATATTGTCTAAGTAAACGACGACTTTAGTGTATAGAAGGTCTCAGAATATCTCATTTATCATGTACTGAAACACCACAGGGGCATTACAGAGGCCAAAAGGCATAATGAGATATTCATAATGCCCTTCTCTGGTATTAAAGGCAGTTTTCAGACGTCTTCAGGACATATGTGAATCAAGTTGTAGGCTCCTCCTAGGTCTAACTTAGTAAAGATGGTGGCCCCTTACAGAAGATCGAGTAATTCATTGACTAAAGATAGAGGGTACATCCTTACAAGTTATAGCATTGAGCCCATGGTAATCAATGCATGGTCATAGAGATCCATCCTTTTTGGTAATGAAAAAGAAGCCTGTGCTAGCAGGCAACGAGGAAGGATGGTTAAAACCCTTGGCTAGGAGGTCACGTGGGGAGATGAGCTGAGGCAGACATGTGCGGCTTCAGCTCCCGACCCCATAGCCAACGAACACCGGCGAAATTAGACCCAGGACGCTCCTAAAGGTGCTCGAAGTGAGGATATTTCTAGCACATGTCGATAGTCAACTTCATGAACCGTTCGCCGGGGATTATGGCCGCAAAAAGCACCCGCAAAGAAAAAGAGAAGGCAAAAACGGCGGTGGACAACAAAATGGCGGCGGCGGGCGGTGACGGAGAAAATCTCCCTTTGGGAGCAGTCTCAGCGGCGGCTTTCAAAGACATTATTTCCGCGGCGCTGGACGAAAAATTAGCCGGCATCTCGGACAAGCTTAATGAGGTGAGAGAAGCGCTTACCGAGCTGGGACCCCGACTTGAACACGCGGAGGGCCGAATTTCCGTTTTAGAGGATGATGTAACGGCGCATGCAGGGAAACTAGATATGCACGATAAGGCTATGAAAGACGTTCAAAGTAAACTTGACGATTTAGAAAATAGAGCAAGGCGATCCAATCTAAGGTTTTTGGGGCTGCCCGAAGTAGTTGACCACTCCGGCCTGGAAACTTTCTTGGAAACATGGCTGCCTGATGCAGTGGGGGTACCGGAGTTAAAAAACCAGCTTATCATAGAGAGGGCCCACCGGGTAGGGTCTCGGAAAGAGTCAGACCCGAGACCTCGTATTGCCATAGCCAAAATTTTAAATTTTGCGCACCGTCAGAAATTGTGGACTGCTTCTCGCAAGACCAAAGAAATCCTATATCAGGGATCTAAAGTGCGGATTACGCAGGATTTTTCGGCTCGAGTCACGCAACAACGACGGGCTTTCTCGCCTGTATGTGCAAAATTGGCGGAACGCCAAATCAAATTTGCGGTCTTATTTCCAGCTATATTAAAAATATGGCACGAGGGGAGCAGTAAAATCTTTGAGAACCCAGAAGCGGCCCACAAATATTTGAATGCCCTGTGTGCACAGTCTTAAGGGCGACTATCCATCAGGGTTTTGGAAAGGTGCACCTGACTCAGTGATCTGTGAGCCATGGTGCTTCCGGGCCTTACTATAAGCAGTATGCAGTAAAGATTCCCTGCAGTAAAGTTTCAATCTCCAGTTCAAGTTAAAATATAAGATTGTAGTTGGTTGTGGGGGGGAACACTCCAGAAGTGACCTCGCGCTTTCCAGACGGAAGGATCTCCGTTGGGGGAAGTGACTAGGGAATAGGTTTCTTGGTGGGCTTGGGGATAGGGTTTGGGTTTAGGTATAGGGGAATCATGAAGGGGATATTACATGTACGGATGGACTATGTTAGGGGATTCAATCAAATGAAGCAGAGGATGGGGCCTAATGGTAAGGGATGCGGGCTAGGCTGGGAGCCTGCATCCTGTAGCTGTCAGCATATTAGTAGTTATTTTGGTATGGCACTAAACGGGTACTCTAATGGGTAAACACCGAATTATCTCATGGAATGTGGATGGTTTAGGTACCCCTATTAAAAGAAAGAAAATTCTCCAACATCTACAGAGGTTGAAAGCTAACATTGCATGCTTACAGGAAACGCATCTTTCTGACAAGGAAAGCGTTAAACTATGCAGGGACTGGGTTTCAGAGTGCCACTTCTCTCCTGCGGTTGGCAGAAAGGGAGGCGTTGCAATCTTGATACATAAAAACACGCCCTTTATGGTAACGAATGAGATACAAGACCCAGATGGGCGTTACATTATTATACAAGGCACTTTAGCGGGGAAACAAATGACCTTATGTAACATCTATGCCCCGAATGTACCTGATGTTTCATTTTTTGCTAAACTTATCTCAATAATACTAGCTAATGCTCTGGGAGATCTCCTGGTGGTAGGAGATATGAATTGTGTGTCTGATATACATCTGGATAAATCTCAACTCCCAAAGGGCTCCCGAACCAGTAAACATTCTGGGGTCAGGCAGCTCTGTAAACATTTAGGCCTTGTTGATCCTTGGCGCATACTGAACCCTACCGCGAGGGAGTATACCCATGTATCCCGAGCACACAATACTCTCTCCCGAATAGACTATATCTTGCTGGATGAGCGCTTATTCTCTAAGGTGGGAAAAGTGGAAATTGGAGCGATAGTGGTGGCTGACCATGCACCTATCTGGGTGGATTACTGGGCTTCTGCAACACAGAATGGAAACAAAAGACCCTGGCGCCTTCCTGGCTATCTTGTGCAAGACATGGAGTTTCATAAATATTTACGTCAAAAATGGGAGGATTTCCAAGAAAACAACCAGCAACATCTGAATGATCCAGCGTTGTTCTGGGAAACTGGAAAAGTTGTAATGAGAGGAGAGATAATTGCTTATACTGTAAAGAAAAATAAACAACTAAATAATACCATATTAACGTTGGAATCCCAACTGCAACAGGCAAAACGACAACTAGCTGAGTCTCCTTCCGATGTCAATACGAAAGCATATTGGGCATGTGTTCACTCTCTAAACGCACATCTACATCTGCGGGCGCAGAAGTCTCTAAAAGCGTCGGATCATTACTTTTACCGTTTCGGTAATAAATCCAGTAAATTACTGGCCAGACTAATAGCTACTAAACGGAGAAAACCTTTTATTAATGGACTAAAAACCAGCGGAGGCGAGTATGTGACGAAGACTGAGGATATACTAGAAACTCTACGTGAGTTTTATGAATCTCTTTACCGGGAAGACAGGGAAGGAGACCATGGTGAGGAGGAGACTTTCTTTTTGGATCTACAGTTACCCTCCATTACTGAGTTACACAAAGAGTTTTTGACAAGACCTATTTCGCCGGGAGAAATAGCTGGGGTGTTAAAAACTGGCAAGGGTAATAAATCACCCGGTCCTGACGGATTTCCATTGGAGTATTATAAGCTGTTGAATACCGGTATCATCGATAAACTAGCCTTATTCTTCAATCATGCATGGCTAGGTACTGGCTTCCCGTCCACTTTCAATGACGCATTCATCACGGTTCTACCTAAACTGGGGAAGGACCCCCAACAGGCAGCGTCCTACAGACCAATATCCCTATTGAACACTGACTTAAAGATTTATGCAAGAATTTTCGCCATACGAATGGGGGCGGTCTTGCCTACCCTGATCTCACCCTTTCAAGCCGGGTTCGTGAGTGGTAGAAATGCTGGGGTGCATGTCTTCCGATTAATCACTGCTCTGGAAGCATCACATCAGCTGCAACACCAAGCATTGGCAGTGGGATTCGATTCGGAGAAAGCTTTTGACCGTGTGTCATGGGACTATATGTTTTCGGTGATGCGGCGTTTTGGCTTTCCTGACTTGGTGATTAAGGCTATTTCGATTCTCTACTGTGATCCCAAATCCTATATAGTGGCCAATGACTCTACTTCTCAGGAGGTCCAGATTCAGAGAGGAGTCCGACAAGGTTGCCCCCTGTCTCCTATTTTATATATCCTGTCATTGGATCCACTATTACGCAAGCTGGCCCAAACCCAAGAGCTGCAAGGGCAGAAAGTGGGGGGAGATACTTTTGTTGTAGCTGCCTTTGCCGACGACATGCTAGTTTATTTAACTAATCCAACTTCAGCATTGCCGTTGGTACTTAACATTCAGCGGGCCTTCGGGAGATTTGCAGGCTTAAAGATAAATGTCGAGAAGTCAGAAGCTTTAGATGTACTGGGAACTTTACAACACTCATGGCCTGGTCAATTTCCTTTAAAATGGGTTTCCAGCTCCCTTAAATACTTGGGAATATATATACCAGCGCACCCTAAGGATATTTACGCTCAAAATATCTTACCTCTCAAGAAGAAGCTACTACAGAAATTACAAATATGGCAGACGCTCCCACTTTCTTTATCAGGGAAAATTTTAATTTTAAAGATGATGGAAATATCGAAATGGCTGTATCTGTTTAGCATGTTACCAATTTGGCTCAGAGCACAAGATATTATAGATATCCATAGAGCGTTCAACCGCTACTTATGGTCTGGAAAACATGCACGGATTCCACTGACGGTCCTGATGCGGCCAAAAACTGCGGGAGGATTGAACTGCCCAAATTTAAAAATATATAATTATGCCAGCTTATTAAGGCATATACGTGACTGGACTTTTGATACTGAATTTTGTTCGCCCATGAGACATATCCATTCTTGGTTAGCTCCGCTATCGCCTGGCGCTGTGCTACAAGGTACTTCAGCATCAATCCCTCCTTTTCACAAAACCAGTATCATTATCCGTCCTCTACGTAAAATGTGGCATCTTATTTGTAAATTTCACCAGGTATCGTCAGACAGCACAATTTTTCAACCGATAGCGGGTAACCCTGCTTTCCCGCCTGGATTGGAGCAATCCCTGTTCACCCAGTGGGCTGGTCTGGGCTTAAAAACTATTGCACAACTAATTCATTTTGAAGCGGACCCAGCTTATGTTTTTAGCTTTCAAGAGCTTCAATCTTTGTATAAGTTGCCACATGGAGATTTTTATGGCTATTTACAATTGCGGCATTTTATTCATGGATTGTTGCATGGCAGCCAGACCCTTCTGCGTTCCACGTGCCTCACCGTCTTTCTCAAAGGACCGCTGGGAAAGCGATCGACTTGCTTGCAGTATTATTCAGCTCTCATGAATGTGCTGTTCCCTCCAGTTTTCACTAACGTCATCCACAAGTGGAATAAAGTGTTACCTGATCCTATTACATCTAATGATATTAAAGCATGTTTTCAGCGTATACCCCAAACATGTGAAAATGTTCCGATCCAAGATAAACAATTTTAATTCTACCATCAGGCATTCTATCCTCAACTGGCGGCATTTCGTATGGGCCTAATACCAAACAGATTATGTTTAAAGTGTGGAGAGGATAATCCACATTATTATCACAGTTTCTGGTCTTGGGCAATGGTACAAGAACTATGGACATATCTACACCATGTGCTACGAAAGCTTTGGGGACTTTCCGTTCCACTTGACCCTCGTATTTGGTTGTTTGGGATAGTACCGACTACGGTATGTCAGCTGGGTAAATTCCACGTCCAGTTTTTACATAAAATCAGTCTTCTAGCAGTGGACACCTTATTGAACCAATGGATGAGTTCGACCCCCCAATATAAGACAATCTGGCGACAGAAAACTCAACAAACTTTATATTACGAATATTTGACTGCAAAACAGAACACACCTAAACATAGGAAAAGTACTCTGGCTATTTGGCAGGCGTATGTGTCCTACCTGCCTAAGGAAACTACTTCACTCTTACCATCTTTGACAACTGAGTGACCAGCAGCTCCCCTGCCGAGTGACACAGGCTAACTGAATTTGTGGATTGGGGGTTGGAGACGAGATTGCTCAGGCCTAAGACTTTGGACTATATTCTTTTAAATTGATGGGGGTTTGCCATTACTCCTTTTCTTTATTTTTCTTCATTCTTCTTTTCTTTTGTTTTCCCGAATACTATTCGGATGCTCCGGAGTGGTTGGCCCGATTGACATCCCATCTGATGTACCATTGAATATACCCTGTATTTTAGTATTAGACAATGTTAACTTGTGATTCCCTATGATGCCTCGGGAGAGGGGGGAGGGGGAAGCACAGAGGACTAGAGTACGATAATTGATATGATTCGACTTCCAGGGGGAAGGGTACAAAGGGGGGGGGTCTATTTAGTCAGGGGGGAAAAATAAAATAAAATGTATGTTACTAGCAATCTATATTCAGCTTGTTTAAGGGTGATTGCATAGTTCTGGCTCATGATACCCCAGGTAACCCCAAACTTAGGAGAAAGGCAGTAGATTGTATCCACGGGCTTCCTGAATGCTATGGGGACATTAATAACACGGTAGCTCGAAGGGTCCAGTCACAAACACTTGTTATTTCTTGATATTCATTGCTTTATTGATTTATTGATATATGTATTGCTGGGGGTATGAGGGTTCGCCAGGCCTTATATGCTCTTTCCCAGAAATATGCATGATATTAGTATGTTCAGTAGCCTTTGGAATCTGGAGTACACTTTTTGAACATATTCTTGATGTACGTTCCTGTGATTGTATATGTTAAAGTTTTCTGTTGAAGTACGAATTCTGATGTGGATTTGCTGTATCATAACAATAAAAAATATTTACAAAAAAAAAAAAAAAACAAAAAAAAACCCTTGGCTAAATTCTCTCGGATATACTCCATCATAGCCTTGGTTTCAGGTACTGAGAGAGGATAGATTCTACCTCTAGGAGGTGATGTTCCAGGCACGAGATCAATGGGACAATCAAACTGCTGATGGGGAGGAAGGATGTCGGCCTTTTATTTGGTGATGATATCCTCAAAGTCAGTGTAAGGCACCAGAATGCCAGAGATGGTTGCGACCAGAGGAAGAACTGGAGGTGGTTCCACCTTTTTCAAACAATGACAGTGGCATTATGGGCTCCATTCTGACAGTTGCAGATTCTCCCAATTAAACTGCGGAGAGTGACACCGAAGCCAGGGCAGGCCTAGGACCACCGGATGGTAGATTTGTCGAGTATGAAGAATTCAGCTTCCTCCTCATGGAGGGCTCCAATTTGAAGCCAAACAGGATGGTGACATGAGTAATCCTTCCAGGCAAGGGGTCACTATGTATGGAGGCAATGAACAAGGGGTGTCTTGATGGGGTTTGTAGGGATACCCAATGAAGAGCAAGGTCCTTCATCTGAAAGATCCCGCTGGCTCCAGAATCAACCAAAGCCAGTGTTGGGAAAGAGCATGAATTCCAGATTAAGGTGACTGGAAGTGTCAATTAAGGGGCTGGACAAGTAGTACCTAAGTTCAGGACCCCCACCAAACTTAGAACAGAGTTTCCCAGACGGATCGGACAAGTAGACAGACGGTGTCCTGCAGCACTGCAATACAAGCTTAGACAGGCTTGCCTCCATCAAAGTGGCTCTTCCGGGATAAGACGACCTCGCCCTAGCTGCATAGGCTCCTCAAGTTTGTTTAGGGAAAGACCTTTGCAGAGCGAGGGCCCCTCAGAGGGAGGACACCACTCCTGAAGGCAATGGTCTATGCGGCCTGTGAGGTCAATTAGACCTTCGAGGGAAATCAGTAGGCTGCAAGCTCATCCTTGAGTTGAGAAGAAAGACCATTTAGGTAAATGGATTGGAGGCAATCTTGTTGCCAGCCAAGCTTGGCCACTAAGGTACAGAACTCTATAGTATAGTTACGGAGCACCCGACACCTTTGCCAAAGGTGCAGAAGGAATGAACTAGGCATAGCCTGCCTCCCAGGATCATCAAAGATCTTTCAGAAGACAGAGACAAAGCGAGGCAGCTCTTGGAGAAGGGAGTCCACTTGCTCCCAGAGGGAAGAAGCCCATGCTAATGCCTTGCCTTCCAAGCGGGAGAAGATGAACGTAATCTTCATTGAATCATACTGGAACACAGCAGGATGCAAAGTGAACCGCATGTAGCACTGGTTTATGAAGCCCCTACACAGCTTTGGGTCTCCATTAAAACATGGTAGAGCTGGTAAAGAGAGCAAGGCCCTGACTGGAGTAGCCAGTGGTGATGAACTGGACAAGACTGGCATGAAAGCCACTGGAGCTGGGTGAGAGTCCAGACAAGCATTGAGGCATTCTATGGAAACTGCCAATGCCTCAAGGAGCCACTGCAGTTCCTGGATCTTAAGTGTCAAGCCTGGAATGGTCTGGAGGGCTGATGGCTCTGCCAGGTCCATGGCCTTGGCAACCTGTTGCAGAGGTGGACCGTTGGACCAAGGTGGTGTTGACACCACCTATGGGGGAAAACCCCTACAGATCCCCACCATAGGGAGGCGAGGCCAAGCGGGAAGTGGAGGCCAACTGGAGCTTCACCAATACCAGCCCTCGTTCCCCGTAGTTTGAGCCCTTGGGTTATGGGGCTAGCTGGACTTAGGTGGGCATCTGCGTGGATGATCCCGAGAGAGTAGTCCAGAGAGCAGAATGATGGCACGCAACGGTGATGAAGGGTCCCAACAGGAGGCAAGATGAGGTTCGAGGTCAGGTCCAGGCAGGCGGTCGAGGGCAGGCAGCTAAGAGCATAGTCAGGGACAGGCAGAATGGTCAGAGGCAGGCGGCAAGGTACAGACTCGAGTTCAGCCTGAGAATCGGTGGCAGGCAGAAAAGTTCATAGTCAAGTTCAAGTCCGGGTCAATCCACGGAGATTCTTCTGGAGTAAGGCAGGAGCAGGAACTGGAACAGGAGCAGATACTGGAGCAGGAACAGGAACAGGTACTGGAGCAGGAACTGGAACTGGAATGGGTACTGGAGCAGGAACTGGAACAGGAGCAGGTACTGGAGCAAGAACTAGAACAGCAACGAATCACACAGCAGAACAGCGTGGAGAGCTGTTGCCAAGGAGGCTCTGAACGTTTGGAGCCTGCCTTAAATAGTGGAGCCGGTTGACATCATCATCTGGGGCCACCAGAGGCTTTCCCGCCACGGCCCCTTTAAATAATGGGGAGACACACGCGTGCGCGCTTAAGGCCAATGGGCCAAGGAAGAGGAGGTGACAGCATCTCCCAGCGCAGCAAGAAGGGAGGCCAGGTCAGCCCCTGAGGTACGTGCCGTAGAGCTGGAGGGTCCAGGGAGTGTGGGAGGTGGCTGCCCCCCACCGCCAAGGAAGTCAGGCCAGCTCTGGAGGCCCAGCCTCAGGGGTAAGTGAACCCGGCCACTGGCCGGCCATAGCCGGGGAGCGCAACTGTCACATGTTCAGTGTGTCACGAAAGTGAGAACCACTGTCAGGTGTGTCCCGGCCAAAAAAAAGATTGATAACCACTGCTCTAGAGGAAGCAAGAGCAATGACAGCATTACCCAGCATGGGATTTTTGATACAGGAGTAATTTGAATTTTTTCCTTTTTTGTTAGTGTGGAGAATTTTTCCACGCCTTACAAATTGGAGTTAGGAGATTGGGAACTTGCTTCTAGACTACAGACATCAGACTTTTTTCCTAAATCATACAAATTTGAAAGGAAGTGTGGTGGGATAAAACATCAAGATTTGGAGTCTTCTACCCTGGATCTCCACCCCAAAAGGAACAAGACACAGGCTATGGGCAAAAGACAGAGCATTGGACTCAGGTAAGATTTTTTTCTTGTCTTTGGGATTCCCCCAATAGGATTCCCCTACACCTGGGGCTGTTTGTACACTAATGAGGAAAACGTGACAAGCTTCCCCCCAGGAATTAGAGAGAAGGATACGATAGCAATCGCTGAGAGACCATGAAAATAGTTCCACTGTATAGTTTCAGTTGTGGAAAGTATATTGGACTACGATTGACGTTTTGGAAATAATCAGTAAATTTCATTTGAAAACATGCATTTTGTGTCCAGCCTGTCTGTCCCTGAGGAAATTACAGTACAAGAGAGATATACACACTTAAAGAGCATTACACTATCACCCGGGCCAAGAAAAATTTCCTTCCCCCTCTCCCCCCTCAGCAAGAACTCACCCCTGGGATCTGCAAATAGAGGAGATATGATGGAGGAGGTAGCCCGGATGAAAAAATACTTTTATGGTCCTGACTCCTAAGGGAAACAGCAAACCCCTGAACAAAGGGTTATATCTGCAAACGATATTCAGGCTGAGTGTTCTCCTGTTCATTTGCTCCTCCACAAACCTTTTCAGCTCATGTTGACGGCCAAAGACACATTATACACTCTCCTAATGCAATTCCTTCACAATAATTTAAAAAAATGTTCCTGAATATTTAGGAGTCACACAAGTGCCTTTCTACTGAATAAATTCACTTCTGCCAGAGGAGTAACTAACTTCCTAAGCCCAAGGTCTATAGTCAATTCACCATAATAGGAAACAATGCATCTTTTGTATAGCCTTTTAATTCCTAGTTATAAGCTCATATAACAATGGCTTTGCCTCCGTAACAAATTGGCCTTCAGTTTTCCCAGCTATGGGGAGAGTTTGCATTTCTTTTTAGACCTCCAACTAGTTTGGCACCACTAATAGTGGGGATGCGTTTAGTCTTCCTATAAAACAGTTGGCAATACTGTTGCTGAGGAGTAAGAAGATCTGTTGGAGTTGGAATCTGGCCTTGACATTCAGAATTTGAGGGGTTTTGTTTTTTTTTTTAATTTTGGAAGGTCTCAAGTTTCACAATATAGATTATTCTGGGGCCTGAGAGAGATTTTGGAGTCTGATTTATCTCAACCTGAAGGCTACATCACACTTCCAGTAGGAACTGAATTCCAGTTTGTTTGCTCCTCTACGCTCAGTTAGCAATACAGAAAGATAATTTGGGCAAGAGTCTTGCTTTTTTTTTTTTTAACTCTTTATTTATTAAATTTCAAAGTTACAAACAAGATAAATTGTTTGTGACAGAAATATGTGGATAACAATCAGTGGAAAACAAATAAAAGAAATATATCAGCAAAAAAACAATAAAATATCCATGCCAAGCAGAAAAAATATTGAGGAGAGAAAAGACAGACATGTGGGAGCAAATTAGAGAAACGGTTATTAAGGAAAGGGTATTAACATAGTTTAAGCCAGCATAAAGAACACATAGCTCAGGAAGAATGAAGCACTGGGGAATATATAAATGGCCTACAGGACTCAATAAAAGATTTAAGTTGCTCAGGAAGGAAAAAAATAAAACATCGTCCCATTTTTTAAAATCACATTAACATGGAAAAAGAAGAAGAAAGGAAAAACCTAAAGAAATTACTTCCTGAGAAAAAGATTAATAAAACCTTTTTGCCTTATTTGAATCACAGAAGCTAAATCAAGAAAAATTCTAACAGACTGTGCTAGAAATGAGACATGAAATTTTCAAAAATAGCTACACATTACATAATTTAAATCAAAAGACGATATAAAGGAGACTAATAAAGTAACTTAAGAACATAAGAACATAAGAAATTGCCATGCTGGGTCAGACCAAGGGTCCATCAAGCCCAGCATCTTGTTTCCAACAGAGGTCAAAACCAGGCCACAAGAACCTAGCAATTACCCAAACACTAAGAAGATCCCATGCTACTGATGCAATTAATAGCAGTGGCTATTCCCTAAGTAAAATTGATTAATAGCCAGACTTCTCCACCAAGAAATTATCCAAACCTTTTTTGAACCCAGCTACACTAACTGCACTAACCACATCCTCTGGCAACAAATTCCAGAGCTTTATTGTGCGTTGAGTGAAAAATAATTTTCTCCGATTAGTCTTAAATGTGCTAACTTCATGGAATGCCCCCTAGTCCTTCAATTATTCAAAAGTGAAAATAACCGAGTCACATCTACTCGTTCAAGACCTCTCATGATCTTAAAGACCTCTATCATATCCCCCCTTAGCCGTCTCTTCTCCAAGCTCAACAGCCCTAACCTCTTCATTCTTTCCTCATAGGGAAGCTGTTCCATCCCCTTTATCATTTTGGTTGCCCTTCTCTGTACCTTCTCCATCGCAACTATATCTTTTTTTAGATGTGGCGACCAGAATTATACACAGTATTCAAGGTGTGGTCTCACCATGGAGCGATATGGAGGCATTATGACATTTTCCGTTCTATTAACCATTTCCTTCCTAATAATTCCTAACATTCTGTTTCCTTTTTTGACTGCTGCAGCTCACTAAGCCAACGATTTTAAAGTATTATGCACTATGATGCCTAGATCTTTTTCCTGGGTGGTAGCTTCTAATATGGAACCTAACATCGTATAACTACAGCAACGGTTATTTTTCCCTATATGCAACACCTTGCACTTGTCCACATTAAATTTCATCTGCCATTTGGATCGATAGCTTCCAAGGAGGTACTTTCTAGAAAATTAGACACGTTGTTTGGAAAGGGAACATTGACCCCACGTCCAGAGGTTGTCTTTTTAGGAAGGAAATAACAACAGGTATTAATAGAAGGCATATTAGAAGAAAAACCCAGAGCTTCCTGAAGAAACCTCTTCAAAGTTGAAAAAGGAATCTCCCCAACAACTTTAGGAAAGTTAAGGAAGCGTAAATTAAGATGTTTAGTAGGGATGCGCAGCCAAAAAGTTTTCTTTGCATTCGTGATTCGGATTCGTCGGGGCGCAAATGCGTTACATTCGGCTGTATGGCGCCCCGATGCGTTAATACGGCGAGTTAAATTCGTGTCCCAGCTAAAATTAAAATTAACGTGCCATTGGTCAGCCCCTGTCACATGGTCACCGGTGCCATCTTGTGCTCCTACCATGTGACAGGGGCTGACCAATGGCACCGGTAGCCCCTGTGACATAGTATGGGCAAAAGCTATCGGCGCCATTTTGAGTCCTGGCATCGGACGGCCGGCGTGAAGGAGGTTGCTCCAGGACCCCCGTTGGACCCAAAGGGACTTTTGGCCAGCTTGGGGGGGCCTCCTGACCCCCACAAGACTTGCCAAAAGTCCAGCAGGGGTCCGGGAGCGACCTCCTGCACGCCGGCCATCCGATGCCAATACTCAAAATGGCGCCGATCGCCTTTGCCCTCACTATGTGTGACATAGCCCTCACTATGTCACACATAGTGAGGGCAAAGGCGATCGGTGCCATTTTGAGTCCCTGACCCTCAAAATGGCGCCGATCGCCTTTGCCCTCACTATGTCACACATAGTGAGGGCTATGTCACACATAGTGAGGGCAAAGGCGATCGGCGCCATTTTGAGTATTGGCATCGGCCGGCCGGCGTGCAGGAGGTCGTTCTGGACCCCCGCTGGACTTTTGGCAAGTCTTGTGGGGGTCAGGAGGCCCCCCAAGCTGGCCAAAAGTCCCTGTGGGTCCAATGGGGGTCCCGGAGCGACCTCCTGCACGCCGGCCGTCTGATGCCAGGACTCAAAATGGCGCCGATAGCCTTTGCCCATACTATGTCACAGGGGCTACCGGTGCCATTGGTCAGCCCCTGTCACATGGTAGGAGCACAAGATGGTGCCAGTGACCATGTGATAGGGGCTGACCAATGGCACCAGTAGCCACTGTGACACAGGCTATCAGTGCCATGATGAAACCGGCAAACGAGTGCAGGGATGGCTTCTGGACTCCACGCTGGACCACCAGGGAGTTTTGGTAAGTCTTGGGGGGTTCAGGAGGGTGGGGGGTTTAAATTTTTATTTAGGAGGCCGACTAAAACAGAAATCTGTTAAATACGTGGGGAGTCGCGATGCGTTTTGCCTCCCCACGTATTTAACAGACAGGACAAAATAAGTTGCGGATTACAAAAACGTGGAAAACGGATGCACACTCCTAATGTCTAGCATTATTTTCCAAAAGTTCAATATGTCTAGAGAGGGCCAAATGGTCCTTTACAGTAGCTTCATTAAATTCCTGCACATTCTTCAGGAATCTTCAACTTTGGAAACTCTGGAGACCGCCAAATTAACCTGGGTTTGTAAGTCAGTCACATTTTGTTGGAAATTATGAGAAAATTGATCCATCTTGGAATTGAGCAGCTTAAGAGAGAACCTGAAGCCAGCAATTAAATCCCACAGGGCTTCAAGTGTCACCGCCGTCGATATTCACAGATTCCCAGGATAAAGGAAGTGGAGAAACACCTGATCCGGGCCCCAAACCCAATCCAAATCCTGACACTCTGGATGCCAGAAGATCTTCTGTAGGATGCTCAGAGGTAAGAGATTTTGGGAATTGTTTTCAATTTTTCTGTTAGATCCCTTGTACAAGCCTGGGTTTGGGGACTTTCAGGGAGTTCTTTTTCTTCGGAAGGCCAGGATTAGAGATTTTGCTGCTCTCTATCTCACAAACAATGGATGGGGTGACTTGCTGCAGGAGAGTTCCAGTTTTTGCCTTTTTGCGAAGATTTGCCTTGTGTTGTAGGGGCACATATTGCTGCCACCCTTCCTGCCTTAAACTGGGAAAAACGAGAAGAGCTGAATTTTCCCTGCTGATCCGACAAAGATCCTGTGTGTCATCTGGAGAAAGAAATTATGATAAAGATTAGAGATGTGCTTCGGGTAAAAACTTTGTGTCGGGCTTCGTTTCGGCCCCCCCCCTCCCCCCATGGGAATTTCGTTTTTCCCGTGGTTGGGGTTTTTTTTTCGGGGGCCCCATTTTTCGGGTAAGTGCACACTAACTCCCGATAGTGCGCACTAACCTGGCAGAGTTAGTGTACACTATCGGGAGTTAGTGCGTGCTAACAGGAATTAGCGCGCACTAACTCAAAAATGAATTTTTTTCCAAAATTTTGGAAAAAATTAAATCGTTTTTTGGTTCTCCCGAACCATTCCGAATTAGGCAATTTCATTGACATTGCCTAATTAGGGAAAAATAATTGCACATCCCTAATAAAGATCTTTTTGTTATGCTTTGAGGTCCTTATCCTCGCCCTGAGGAGAAGAGGTACAAGTGGGAGTTGTGCAGAGACTGACAACCTGTTTTTATGTCTGCCAGTATTTTTGGAAGGGGATTTTTCTGCCATAAATAGGATACCCCTGTCCACCTGGGAAGCCTTGACATTCCATGCCCTGGAGGATGACTTCCTCTGGCCTATTTACTGAGTAACATTTGCAAAGATAAAGAATGTTGCAGAACTGTGATAACAAGCTGCAGTTTGTGCCAAGAACTGTTATGTAAAGTGCCACAACTTGCTTATGAATAATTGCTTCAGTAAAGTTTGTTTTCACACCCAACTCAACCACCCAGGTAATTTTTGTTGGCATTCTCATCCTTCCCACTAAAAGTGAAGAGAGATTTCTCCAGGACAGAAATTGAGAGTTTCTCCCACACCTTAAAGGAATATTCCTTTCCCCTCCCTCACCTCCATCGGTGATAACCTGAGACTCCAGGGCCACAGGACAGATAGAAAGAGGAAAGGAGTTGGCCCTGGGACCCTATGTGACCCCTGCCTTCCAGGCCTACAAAGTAGAATAGGGGCTAGACTCTTTTCCTAAAAAAAAAGTATCCACATAAAAACAGGTGAAAATTTGAGTGGGTACTATTCACGGGGCAAAAATCAAAGTAAAGTTATCTATGTAGTTTTTGCTTTTTTATAAACCCAGCTAGACTTCATTATATGTTACTAGAGAGGAACATTCTGGTAATGGCAGTTCCTTAGAGAAGGTGGTCATTTGAGAGTGATAGGAGGGTCCATCCCCCTAGAGGGGGATCTCACCAACATCTTCCTCAGTAATCACTGAAGCAAATAATTAATTTAGTCTTTCCACTATGGCCTTGTCTTCCTCAAGTGCCTTTTAACCTATTGATCATCTAATGATCCAACCCTCATGGGCTTCCTGCTTTGGATATATATATTTTTTTTTTTTAAGTTGTATTATGAGTTTTATCCTCTTCAGCAAGTTTCTTTTCAAATTCTTTTTTTGCCTGCCTTACCAATTTTTGTATATATCTTGCCAAGGCCTATGCTTTTTCCTATTTTCTTCATTTGGATCTGCTTTCCATTTTATTGAAAAATGTTCATTCAGCTATAACAGCTTCTTTCAGCTCAACCTAACCATGCCAGCAGTCATTTTACTTTCATTCAACCTTATTTAATGCATGAAATACATCTGGTATAGGCATCGAAGATATTTTTAAACAATGCCCATGTCTGATGTAAACACTTAATCATTGCAGTTGCACCTTTTATTTTACCATAGTCTCATTTTTGAAAGTTAATTTCTCCTGCATATCTTCAGAGGTGTTCCTGAGGTGGAATTTCATAAGTAATTTTCCTTAATATTCTTCTTCCAGTTATTAAGTCAAATTTGATGGTTCATAAGCGGCTCTGATAAGTTGTAGTTGAGCAGCTAGAAGTCTCAAAGCATAGTCAAGGTTGAATTTATTTTGAGGTCAATATAATAAGGAAAGTTCAGCAACACAGTTTAACCTGCAGTTGTGTGCTCATATTGTGGGATTGTGGGACAGATTTTCAAAGGGTTATGCGGGTAAGATATGCACGTAACCCCCGAAAAGCTGCCCCTTCTACCCCCTGCGCATGCGCGTGCAAGCCCCGGGACGCGCATAAATCCCAGGGCTTTCCTGGGGGGGCATGTTGAGGCCGATGCGCCATCGGGGTGTGTTCCAGGGATAGGGCCGCGGGCGTAGTTCCAGCCCAGAGGTGTTCCGGGGACGTGGACGTGGCCTCCGGACCAGCCCCCGGACCGGAATATGGTGGGGGGAGAATTAGTTAGGGCTGGGGGGTGGGTTAGATAGGGGAAGAGAGGGGAAGGTGGGGGGGCAGGAAGGTAAGTTCCCTCCGAGGCCGCTCCGATTTCAGAGCGGCCTCGGAGGGAACGGAGAATGGCTGCGCGGCCCGGCGCGTGCAGGCTGCCGATTTTGCGCAGCCTTGCATGCGCCAAGCCTGTATTTTATAACATGTGTGCGGCAGCACACGCATGTTATAAAATCGGGAGAAGATTTGTTCGCACCGGTTTGCGCGAACAAATCTACTCCCGCACGCACCTTTTAAAATCTACCCCTTTGTGTGCAAACTTTACTGCCAATGCAGCAAGGAGTTTTGCACACAGAAAACTATGTACACAACGGGGTAGATTTTATAAGAAGCGTGCAGGCGTACTTTTGTTCGCACAACCCTGTGCAGAGTATGCCAGATTTTAATAGATACACGTGTAGCCGCGCGTTTCTTTTAAAATCTGAGGTCGGGGTGAAGATTTATGCACCTTGCGTGCGCCAAGCCCTGCGCGCGCTGCCTGTTCCCTCCGAGGCCACTCCGAAATCGGAGCGGCCTCAGAAGGAATTTTTTTGTTCCCCCCCTCCTTTCCCCACCTTTCCCTCCCTTCCCCTACCTAACCCACCCCCCAGCCTTAACTAAATCGCCCCCTACCTTTATTTTAAAAGTTACGCCTGCCCGAGGCAGGCATAACTCATGCACGTGGGCCGGCTGCTGGCGCACCATTCCCCGGCCCGGGAGCAGTTTCGGAGGCCTTGGCCATGCCCCCGGAATGCCCCCGGGCTGGCACCACGCCCCTGACATGCCCCCCGACACGCCCCCAAGCAAAGCCATGGGACTTATGCGCGTCCCAGGGATTTGCGCGCGCCGGCAGCCTATGCAACATAGGCTTGGCGCACGCAGGGAGAGCTTGGGGCAGGTTTTTGGGGGGTACGCATGTATCTTATGCGCGCACCCCCATGAGAGGTTGCAACCTCTCATGCTCACCTCTTTTTTCCCTGCTTCATCAAGTCTGGGAAGAATAGCGGTCTCTGTCAATCCCCGCTGACCTCTCCGGCGTTCCCGGGACAGCATGGGTGCTGCCGACCACCATCTTGGATCCGGAATTACCTAGGAGCGTGCGCGCACAAGGGCCTCTTTTGAAGACGTCATGACGGGAACCTAGGGGGCGTCCCCTCCCGATGACGTCAAACCATTTGTGTATTTAACCCAACCAGCCCTTGCCTTCCTTTAGTTAGCAAGGAGTTCCATCTTGCTGAATTCTCCTTGTTCAAGGACTTCCTATTCCTGACTTGATCTTGACATCTAAACGCTCTGAGTACCTGATCCTCGAGGGCTCCCCTGCATTCTCGGCTATTCGCTTCATGGAGGGCCTATCTGCCTGATTACTACTAGACCTGCTTCTCAGGTCTCTCTCTCTCTCCAGGAACCATCTATTGTGAGTACCTCTACTGACTTCTACTTATGAACTGTATTGAGGATTCCATGCGGTGTACCCTGAACCCCGGGCCACTACCGCCTTTCTTCAACAGAAGCCATTCAGCTTTCCTGCACTACAGAATATCTACACACCAACTACGGGAGCCACTTCCGGGTTCCAGTATCTCTACCAGTTCTTCAACGACTACTGTACAGACATTCCTGGCATACCCCACTCCATGGACCACTACCGGATCTGTGTTCCTGAGGTGCCTACACTTGTCAGAGGATATCCCCGGTGTACCCCGCTCCGTGGGCCACTACCAGATCCTCTCATCTGTGGCCTCACTCTGAGTATTTCCCATTGCTCAGGACTGTACTACTACATCTGCAATTCTGTGGACATTACCTTTTCCTTTATTTATAATAAAGTCTCCACTTCTAGCTGTGTACCATGCCACTGAGACTGCGCCTGCTGATGGTGAGGCTCCCAGGGCTCCTCCCTGTAGGCAGAGACACCTCTCATCTCAGCCCAGGGTTCACATTCTTACATAAACATAACAGATTGCTAACTCCATGGACCCAGCTCAGCTTTCAGCCCTTCAAGCCATCCCTGGCCTGGCCCAGCGTCTGGCTGAACAGCAAAGGACATTGTAGACACTGGCTAACGCCTTCAATCAGCTAAGTTCTCGACTGAACGCTACATCTCTGCCTGACAAGGCTACCGCCTCTTCACCTGCTGGACCTGTGCCCTTGCCTGCACCCACTCATTTTACAGGTGATCCCCTATTATGCAGAGGCTTCCTGAACCAGTGCTGTATGCACTTCTCCTTACAGCCTACTTATTTCCTAGACGTAGTGTCCAAAACTACATACATCCTGACTCTTTTAGAAGGGAAAGCCCTGGCCTGGGCTTCACCTCTCTGGGAGCGTAATGATCCTGTCCTCACTGATTTGACGGGTTTTCTTACCCTATTTCGTTCAGTGTTTGACGACCCCACTCGTAA
The DNA here is from genome assembly GCF_901001135.1 of Rhinatrema bivittatum. Lineage (NCBI taxonomy): Eukaryota > Metazoa > Chordata > Amphibia > Gymnophiona > Rhinatrematidae > Rhinatrema > Rhinatrema bivittatum. Next base: position 88,555,610 of record NC_042616.1, read on the forward strand.
GACCGTCACTGGATCTGCACTCCTATACCTTCAACAAGGTACCAAACCTCTGACTGACTATGTTATCGAGTTTAAAACCTTGTCTTCCGAGTTACTTTGGGACCTGGGTTGTCTGCGGACAATTTTTCTGGAAGGTCTTAACTATCGCATCAAAGACGAATTAGCAGCCCGTGAGCTCCCTGATACCTTGGACTCCCTCATTGATCTTGCAGGACGAATTGATTATCGTCTGCAGGAACACTCGCAAGAGATAAAGGGTCCTAAGAAGATGACACCGGGAGTTCCATGCTCTTGTCCTGCTTCAGTTACACAGACCACTTCCATACCCAGTATCGAGGAGGAAGAACCCATGCAATTGGGCCGCAGCCACCTTACAGCCAAGGAGCGGCATTATCGTAAAAGATTTGGCTTCTGTATGTATTGTGAGCAACCGGGCCATGCATTCCCCTCCTGTCCTATCTGTATGGAAACTCGCAGACCTAGGATCTGCCAGAGGACTCCTCCTAGGAGTCCTCTGGCAGATCCTCTCCATCTCCTCCACTGACTCTTCCAGTCTCCATCATTTCGAACACACTTGAATTCCACACATTAGCTCTAGTAGACTCCGGAGCCGGGGGAAACTTCATACTCAGACAACTCGTAGAGCATCTACGAATTCCTACTGTCTGGACACCTATGCCACTGCTGCTATCATCCATACACAGCGAGCCACTTCCTGGTGAGGTTACTTATTCTACTCAACCTATTCGTCTCCGCACGGGGTTTCTCCACTCAGAAACCATCTCCTTCCTGGTCTTGGATAAAGCTATACACCCGGTAGTACTTGGAATACCTTGGTTACAGACATACTCAACCCAGTTTGATTGGAACACTTTGGAACTATCCCAATGGGGACAAGACTGTCATGGGAAATGTCTTCAAGTGGTCACTCCCATGCCGTGCCTAACCACTACCACCTCCCTTCCAGGCCTACCCCAGCAATATTCATCCTACCAGGACGTATTCTCTAAAAAGACAGCTGATACTCTGCCCCCTCACTGATCCTTTGACTGTGCGATCAATTTAGTACCTAATTCCGAACCTCCCAGAGGAAGGGTGTACCCACTTTCTCTGTCAGAGACTCAGGCTATGTCAGCCTATATTCAAGAGAACTTGGAAAAGGGCTTCATTAGGCCTTCTAAATCTCCAGCCAGGGCAGGATTCTTTTTTGTGGGTAAGAAGGCTGGATCCCTTGGCCCATGTATAGACTACCGTGGATTAAATGAGATCACCATGAAGGACCGCTACCCATTGCCACTGATCTCTGAACTCTTTGATCAGTTCCAAGGGGCCAAAATATTCACAAAGCTGGACCTCAGAAGGGCATACAACTTGTTCCGCATACGCCAGGGCGATGAATGGAAAACAGCATTTAATACCCGTGACGGCCATTTTGAATATTTAATCATGCCCTTCGGCCTTTGCAAAGCCCCCAGCTGTATTTCAAAACATGATGAATGAAATTTTCAGGGACATGTTGTACAGTTGTGTAGTAGTATATCTCGACGACATACTGGTCTTCTTTCAAAACCTACAGAGCCATCAAGTAGACGTCACCAAACTTCCTCCAAAGACTCAGGGATAACCACCTATACGCCAAATTAGAGAAATGTTCTTTCCATCAGGAATCCGTTCCATTTCTTGGCTATGTGGTAGGAAGCCAGGGATTCCAAATGGACCTGCAAAAGACCAAAAGCATCCGGGACTGGCCCCAACATGCTGGTCAAGACTTTACAGTGATTTCTCGGATTTACGAACTAAAGGTGTTGTGGAGCGCTAGGAGAGCGATCCCACTCCTGGGTGATGTGTGTCCTTGGGCCACGGCTTGACCCCAGAGGGCTCTGAAGAGGTGCCGCGGGAGGCGTGGCATGCCCGAGCATGGGCTGGACAGGAGCAGGGCTGGAGCGACATGGAAGACAGGCCCTCCTCCGGACCTGCACGCTTCGGAAGACCCAACAACGCAATGTTGGTCTTGTGAACAGTCCTCCGACCGTTCCCAGCCCTTTCGGACCTGCCGCAGGGTACGGCACAAAGCGGCAGGCCGGATGGAGGCCAGGGCAGCGAAGTCTGGAACATGGATTCAGACGAGACTCAGGCATAGACGTGGACTCAGGAACGAGGTGCAGGATCCATAGACGTGGACTCAGGCATAGATGCAGGATCCTTAGACGTGGAGTCAGGCAAAGACGTGGACTCAGGAATGAGGTGTAGGATGCATAGACGTGGACAGGCACAGGCGTGGACTCAGGACTGGATGCACAGAGGTGGAATCAGGAACGAGGGCTGAAGGAAGACATGGGCACCGTCCCTCAGGGCGCCCTACTCAGACCATCCGCGGGACTGAGTCGCGGACCACCCTGCCTCATGCGTGCCCTACTCAGCCCTGGAAGGCTGGTCGCGGACCACGCAGAGAGCGGGAGAGCACAGGAAAGAGGAAGCAGGTTCGCTGCACTCCTGGCAGCACAAGGCAAGGATACGCTGCACTCCTGGCAGCACAAGGCAGGTTAAAGCATCAGGATCAGGAACAAGGATAAAGACAGACCTCAGGGCTGGAACATGGACATCTGGAACAGCAGGAACATCAGGACTGGATCGAGAGACAGACCTTGGGACTGGAACGGCAGGCAGACATCAGGACTGGACGAGGAGCTCCGACAGGTAACAAGAAACATAGGACCTTGCAGAAGTGCTGGAACACGGACGACTTCCTGGAGCGAAGGATCTCAGGAGTGACCAACTCCTTGCGAAGGCCACACCTGGCTGGCCCTAGAAGAGGAGCAGAGAGGCGCGCGCTCGCGCCCTAGGAGGCTGGAGAGAAGAGCTGGAAGCTGATGGCGTCCTCAGCCACGTGGAAGGCCAGGGAAGCAGTGGAGCAACCCTGGGCTGGAGCTGGGTGAAGGCAGGTCAGTGGAGCAGCTCCCAGCTGCAGAAGCAGGAGAAGGGCAGAGAGAGGTAAGGGTGGCTGCAGGCACTGGCAGAGAGAACAGAGAGCTGCAAGGACTGAAGCAGGAGAAGGGCTGACTGCAGGAACGGCTCCATGCCGTGAAGACAGCCCCAGGAGGAGAGGTAAGACTGCAGGCAGAGTAGAGAGCTGAAGCAGGCTGCAGGCACTGGCAGGGATGGCGTCCCAGCCAGGCAAGGACCCGGGCTGTAGCAGGCACCAGCAGAGACGGCCTGCTGACTAAAGGGCCCGGGATTGCAGCAGCACGTCGGGAGAAGGCAGGAACAGCTGCGGGGACAGCCCCAGCTGATTCAGGGAGGAAGCAAGCAGCGTCAGCAGCCCGACTGGCTGTGGCTGGAAAAGGTAAGAGCCTGCCCACGCTCTTTGTGGGCAGGAGCGTAACAAAAGGTCCTTCATTCATCACTATTCCACCTTGACCGTGCCTCTTTCAGCCATGACGCGGAAGGGAGCCAATCCGTCTCATTGGTCTACAGAAGCCAATGACGCCTTTCAGAAACTTAAAGACGCATTTATTCAGGAACCATGTCTATGCCATCCAAACCCCCGACAACCATTCATTGTCGAGGTGGATGCTTCAGACTTCAGAGTTGGTGCTGACCTTAGTCAACACAGTGACACCCACATGTTACATCCCTGCTCCTTCTTCTCTCGGCATTTTTCTCCTGCTGAGCAGAATTATGGGATAGGAGACAAGGAACTACTTGCCATGAAATTGGTGTACACTGACCACAAAAATCTTGAATACCTACGTCATGTGAAACGCTTGAACCATAGACAAGTGAGCTGGTCCCTATTTTTTAATCGATTTGATTTCTTATTGAAGTATCAATATCTGGGTAGTCGCACTCTTCCTTTCCTTCGACCCACAAGACGTCCCAGACACTCCACAACATATCATTGACCCTACCAGGTTACCTCTCTCAGCCACACACACAGTTCCAGCAGGGAAGACAGTGTTACCTCACTCTCTCAGGAAAAAGATCCTCAGATGGGCCCATGACTCGCTGCTCGCAGGCCACCCTGGACAGTCCAGAACACTCACCACTCTACAGAGATATTATTGGTGGCCTTCTAGGAAGGAAGACATACAGGCCTAAGTGGAGTCATGTCCTACCTGCGCAAGACAGAAACCTCTGGTTGGCCATCCCTGGGAACTCCTCCAACCACTGTCTGCTCCTAGTGAACTGTGGACACACATTGCCACGGACTTTATCGTTGATTTGCCTTTGTCCATCGGTAATAATACCATCTGGGTCACTATTGACAGCTTTTCTAAAAATTCACATTTTGTGGCATGCCCGGCTTATCATCTGCCCCGGAATTAGCAAGGTTGTTCATCCATCACATCTTCCATCTACATGGCATGCCTAAGCATATCCTCTCAGACAGAGGGGTTCCGTTTACGGCTATGTTTTGGAGATCCCTGTGCAAGAAATTTGACATCTCATTGGATCTTACATCAGCTTACCACCTGCAAGCCAACGGACAGATGGAGAGAACGAACTGCATACTAAAACAATTCCAGAGGGCTTATGTTAATTCCAGAAAAAGCGACTGGTCTGAATTGCTCCCCTGGTACCCACTTCATCTACCTTAAACTGCCATCAGTTCGATTTCCACCAAGATACATAGGACCCTTTTCAGTTCTCCGCCACCTGGGTCCAGTCACATACAGCTTGAAGCTACCACCGGCACTCAGAATACAAAATGCATTCCATATCTCCCTTCTGAAGCCACGCATCCTGTCAAAATTCTCCAGGAGAACACCGGAACCCCAGTCTCTCTCTGCCGAAGAAGACATCATGTATCAAATGGAAGACATCCTTGATGTAAGAAGACATGGCAGACGATGGGAGTATCTTATTTCCTTGAAAGGATTTGGTCCTGAGTAAAATAGTTGGGAGCTGCATGTAACATCCTCGACAAGGTGTTGGATCCAACAGTTCCATAGGTCACATCCTAGGAAGCCGAAACCCCCGGGGAGGGGCCCTAAGAAGGGGGGTACTGTTACACCTGTTGGTTGCAGATGACTGCGACCTCTCATGCTCACCTCTTTTTTCCCCACTCCATCAAGTCTGGGAAGAATGGTGGTCTCTGCCAATCCCCGCCGACCTCCCCGGCATTCCCGGGACAGCATGGGCGCTGCTGACCACCATCTTGGATCCGGAATTACCTAGGCGCACGTGCGTAAGGGCCTCTTTTGAAGACATCATGGCGGGAACCTTGAGGGCGTCCCTTCCCGATGATGTCAAACCGCTTGTGTATTTAATCCAACCAGCCCTTGCCTTCCTTGAGTTAGCAAAGAGTTCCGTCTTTCTGAATTCTTCTTGTTCAAGGACTTCCTGTTCCTGACTTGGTTTTGGCATCTAAACGCTCTGAGTACCCGCTCCTCGGGGGTTCCCCTGCGTTCCCGGCTATCCGCTCCTCGGAGGGCCTATCTGTCTGACTACTACTAGACCTGCTTCTCTCTCTCTCCAGGAACCATCTATTGTGAGTACCTCTACTGACTTCTACTTATGAACTGTATTGAGGATTCCATGCGGTGTACCCCGAACCCCGGGCCACTGCCGCCTTTCTTCAATAGAAGCCATTCAGCTATCCTGCACTGCAGAATACATACACACCAACTACGGGAGCCACGTCCGGGTTCCAGAATCTCTACTAGTTCTTCAACATCTACTGTACAGACATTCCCGGCATACCCCGCTCCATGGACCACCACCGGATCTGTGTTCCTGAGGTGCCTACACTCGTCAGAAGGGATCCCTGGCGTACCCCGCTCCGTGGGCCACTACCGGATCCTCTCATCTGTGGCCTCACTCTAGGTATTTCCCATTGCTCAGGACTGTATTACTACATCTGCAATTCTGTGGACATTACTGTTTCCTTTATTTATAATAAAGTCTCCACTTCTAGCTGTGTACCACGCCACTGAGACTGCACCTGCTGATGGTGAGGCTCACAGGGCTTCTCCCTGTGGGCGGAGACACCTCTCATCTCAGCCCAGGTTTCACATTCTTACATAAACATAACACAAACACTAAACAGACTCACCCCGCCTCCACCCTGAACCCCCCATCCCCCCAGTTGCCTAAATCAATCGATGCCAGGAGCGAGGGTCTAACTCAGCTGCTCCCAGAGGATCCAGGTTGTTACTACCTGGGAGCGCTGGAAGCGTAAACTGAGCATAGTTTACACTTCCAGTGCTGCTAATCAGAAGGAGGACTAGATCTGCAGGGAGTGGGTGAGTAAGACCCTCACTCCCAGCAGGGATCAATTTAGGCAATCGGAAGGGGGGTTGGGGGATTCGGGGGTGGAAGGGGAAGCCTGTTTATTGTTTGTCAGGGGGGTGAAGCAAGGAGGGTTTCCATTACAATATGTTATATGAAATTGGGCAAACGCTGCGGGGCGGTGGGGGGTAGAGAAACAGATCGCTCCTTGGGGCTGAGGGTTGCTAGGCCCGACAGGCCATTTATGTATAAGGGGCGAGGTGGGAAGGATCATAATCAGGCCACGGCCCTTTGATTTTTTTTTCTTTTGGGTGACAGTGTTACTTAATCTGATATCTTTGAAGATATCCAGCTAAGTAGAAAGTTATCCGGCCACACAAGGATAAATTTAGGCAGGTATATTCAGTGGGACATTTCTCCCACTGAATATAGGGGAGAAGTTATCTAACTTTAGCTGGATAACTTTTTCACTAACCGGCTTACTGAGTATGGGGCTCTTAACTTCTAGTTTGAGCTGGGGTACAGTTTCCAGAGCTAATGTTATTTTAGGGCAGAAGCTGGAATGCCACTGATGGGACCTGCAATCAGTATTTTATGTGGAGAAAACATGCCTTGTGCACATAAACCTTGTTTATGTACATTAATCAGTTTTTATGCATGCTAGGCCATTTGTTTACACACATTTTCAGGTTTCTGTGCATTATTTAACTCCCAATGCATTAGCATGCCTTTAGCTACCTGCTTTAACGGTTAAAAAATATTTAACATATGCATTAAGAAACTGTATGCTGAATTTCAGTGCACAGTTTTAACGTTCAGCTTATTATATCTGTGTGCTCAGAGAAGCAGCAAGAGTAGTGGCACAGGAACCACTGAAGCTGAAGATTTCAAAACTAGATGATTTTCTGGTTGGCATGTGAGATATCTCAAAAGACATACTAAGGATTAAACAAAGTTCATGTTTGCAGTGATTTCAGTTCCACAACCTGACCTTTTCCTGTCTGCTCCAGATGATTATTTAGAATTGAAACGGTTCATGTCAGATAAAGAACTAAGCAATGATCAAATAAATCTTCTTCACAAATAACAGATGAAGCAATGAGTTTTCCCACATTCAAATGATTTTAGCTTTTGTACTACTATTATTTTATCAGCATTACTACATAAGTGAAAGTGTACAGAAGTATAATTATGGCATCTCTTATTCACAAATTTATTTTTCCAAGTGCTAACTGCTATTCAGTGAATATGTAGCATTAGCCCTCAAAAGATGGCCTAGTAAAATCGTACAGTCCATTAGTTCTCCTTCTGTTGTCTTTCTGCTCTGCCAGCCAGAAATTACATTGCAGTGACTCCGATTTATACTGTGGCGTTTCAAAGGTAATTCACTCTCTCTGGGGTATACATAGCTTTTACCCTGCTGCTCTAACAAAACATAATTGTATTTTGTGGAATAGGCCGTTGAAACTGGTTCTCATGCTTGGCAAGCCAGGCTGAGACTCAGTTTGAGTGAAGAAAGAAGCAATGAGGTAGAGATTCTATCTTATGAAGAATTAAAGTACCAGGGAATTGGCCAAGAGAGAATAAACGGAGTGAACAGGGGAATAAGAAAAGGTTTCTAAACCAGTAGTCCCAGATAAAGAAACAAAAGAAAGTACATTGAGGATAGTTTTCAGTGAAATAAATCTCAGAGATGAATAAACCCTTCCTGATTTCCAGGCAGTAACAGCTCATACCCTTTGCTTTCCATCTATGGTCTTAGGGTGGCCCATCAGCTCTTGTTTTTTGCTGATGAAGCATAATTCAGTCCTGTTTTTACTCCTCCCTTGCATGCATGGACATGTAGGCCTACTTTTACTAGGGAAAACATAACTATAATTTCATACATGCAGTGGTGGTAAAATCAGGACTGGCTGGATCTATTCAGAAAAAATGGAGCCGGCTAGTCACCCTAATGTGTATTACCTTTTAAAATGGGGTATCTGGGCTTACCTTCTTAGGTTGCCTTGACAAGAAGCTGAAACGTCTTCAGACAGTATTCTAGATGATACTTGCTGGAGATTGATGTTGACTGACAACGTCTTTGCTCAGTAGGGCTGTAAAACAACAGATGTACGTGTACCAAAATGTGCCTCCTGGGAACAACTTTAGGTTAGCACAAATATGTACAGCACTGGAACTGTAAACCACATGAGAGGAAATGAACAGAAGGGTTTACTAAGTGGAAAATAAAACTGCACAGAGATTTAAACGCAAAACATTCGCAGGCAGACTTGCAGCTTCAACAGCCCAACCGTTCACCTCTTCAGTATCTCTTATCCTTCCCATTTAGGGTAAAGATGCAGCTGCCTGCATGCAGTACAGAAGATTGCACAGAATGTGATTGAAAGAGTTGTATTGCAGGCCAGTTGAAGTGGAATAAAAGAAGAAATATGCAAGCTTCAGCACAATCTTCTCCAGAGGAACAGCATTTATGTAATTATCTCCTCAAGTTTTTCCTGCTATGGACCATTTTCCTCCAACTAGCAAGTGAAGGCCGTGTTGCAAGCAAGCTGGTTCAGTCAGGTACACAGTATCTGTAAACATTTTTGACTCTGAGTCTTTCTGGTGCACTGTACCAGAAAGAAAGACACAGAGCCAAACGGCCAAGCACACCACCCCTAGGTCATTAGCCCCAACTCTATTCGCCCATGCCCAGAATCACAGGCAGCAGAAAACTGTTCAAGCCGCATACAGGAAGCAGGAGGAGAGGGGTTAGAGAAGAAGCAGTGTAATTGGTTTTGTTTTGCTTTGCTATGTCTTCTCCAGTCTTACCCCCCTCCCCTCCTTTCTCCACAGTCCCCATGTCAAGAGCAAGTTTCCTGAATATGATATATGGGAAGAAATAAGAGGAAAGGGGTTGGAAACAGCAGCAAGTGAGGGGAAGACGGAAAAGGGGAAGAGCTGAAGCAGATAAGTCTGCAGCTCTCTCAAATCCTGGGACTCAGCTCTCATAAGAGCATAAGAAATGCCATACTGGGTCAGACCAAGATTCTTTGAGGCTCAGCATTGTCTTTGACAAGTTACAAGTACCTAGCAGGTCCCAAAAAGCACTAATGCAACTGCTCTGCTCCAACACCCAACCCGACTTACTGATGTTCCTGTTTGCTTTCTGCCTTCTGCCTACCTGGAAAGACACTTTAGCCTGGTCATAACTAATCAATGCGCTAAGCCCAGGCTGCTGGGCTGCTGCCCAGAGAATCAACACTCCTGCTGGTCCAGGTGAGGAGAGATCATTTGTGATTGTGGGCACACCCCTTGTAGGGCCAAATTTGCTGCAGCTGATTAATTCTTCTCAGCTGGTCTGAGGAAAGGGGGGGAGCTATGGGAGGGTTGGAGGTTGCTGGTCTGGAAGTGTTTGTGCTGCAGTCATTGCCTCTTCTTTCCCTGTGTAGGATCAAAACTTTCTGCTAGTATCCTCTGGGCAGGTATTGTGAGGGGGGTGGGGGGGGGGTGTGAGAAAGCAATGAAGCTGCCGGTTTGGAGATGTTTCTGCTGCTGCAGTGAGCCACCCAGCATCCAGCCTAAACTGCCATTTCTCTTCTTCCTCTAGACTTGGGACTGGGAAAGAAGCAAGGACTGTAGCGTGGGGGAGACACTTACCTAGGTCAATCTAGCAAGGCTGAACTAATCCTGGTTTTGCCCCACTGGATGAATGTAGTCCCAGCTTTTCTTAGATTTCCCCAGAGCTATAACTCTGGGTGATTTGCCCTCAACATTCGATGTCTAGCTTGAACCCCTAGTCCAGGGGTGGCCAACTCTGGTCCTCGAGAGCCACAAACAGGCCAGGTTTTCAAGATAGCCATCATGAATATGAAATATGAATTGCATGCACTCCCTTCATTGTATGCAAATTTATCTCATGCATATTCATTGTGGATATCCTGAAAACCTGGCCTGTTTGTGGCTCTCGAGTACCTGAGTTGGCCGCCCCTGCCCTGGTCAGTTAAAGCTCTATCTCAGCTACAGGTATCAGATAAACTAAGTTCTTATCTACCAAAACCATTTATTTGAATGAAGAAGAATTCAACACTCTCAGTAGATGAGAATGTCCAGGAGTAGCCGGAAAATCTGATAACACTGAAACAGCTGTAATACGTTTCTCTGAACGGTGACAGTAGGTGCAGGTTAATAGTAAATAAAAGGTGAAAAGAAGATGTCCCTCAGCACCATAAAGAGGAGAGCAAGCTGTCAGCCTGCCAAGCACCTTCGTTCAACTAAAAGTCTCTGCAGGAAATTAACTGTCCCAGACATTCTTTGAGTGAATGGATCAATAGGAAGAAGAGAAAGAACAAACAGGAACAGGCCCAATAGAGAGTTCAAAAATATTCAAACAATAAACAATCAGGGCAGGCAACATAAACCCTACAAAAATTCTAAGCCATACAATATCACAAGACGACACTGGGTGGCAGCAAAATAAAGAAACATATACATACACTGCAGAGGCAGAACACTGGATGTGAAATGGGGGGAAACTAGGGCTGGATCAGCCTGGTTTGATTAATCGGGGATTTTTTAATGCAGAATGATTAGGCCTCCCTCGTTGCCCTGAGAAAAATCAAACAGGACACAAAGAATCAGAATAATCTGGTTCAGCTTTATTTACGAAAGAATTAAAAAAGATCATGTATTTTATAGTGATCTTAGCATACAGCAAATCTATGGGTGGCAGTGCACCAAGTTTCATTTCCCCAGTATTCTGCAAACTTTAAACTTGATTTCTACTAACTTCAGCAACACATTTTTACTTAATGTAGCATATCAATTTTTGGTAAGGCAACATCCTTAGCTCTCTTTGGAACTTTCCACCAAATAAAAATCACACAATCATCAGGTTGCATATTACCCTTTAAGATTACTGCAATTGCTAGTCTATATCTGAGGTTACTGCCGGACACTGAATTCAATGGTGATGATTCATAAAACCTGAAACAAATCACTGTGAAGCTGGAAGGTGTAACACAATAACACAGTAATGATGGCAGAAAAGTACCAGTCCATCCAGTCTGCCCAGCAATCTTCATATGGTTGTAGCATCTGCTATGCTGTGCAGGTTACCCCCATGTTTCTCTTAAGGATAGTAACTGCCGTTCCATGTAGTTATCCCTAAGCCTTATGATAATACATAAAACATTTTTAATGGGCGATGAGCCTTCTTGAAAATTCAGACAGTGCTGCTAGATGTGCTTTGCTTATAGATTTGCCTGTAGAAGCAGTCCTGTGCTTTTTTCCCTTATGTCTGCATATTGGTACACCAGACCTTAAAAGTCAAGGCCCATATTGGTTGTCATCTGAATCCAATTCCCCTTCTCCCCACAAAGTGGAGAGCAATGTTGCAGTTACATCAAAAGTATCAAGGCTTATAAGGGTAATAATCCCATGCCTTCTGTAAAGAGTAGTAACTGCTGCTCGGTGCAGGTTGCCCCCCATGATTATCAGTACCCCAGATGATAAATGTTGCGGCCCTCATTGGTTGCTGTCTGAATCCAATTTCTCTTTTCCCTTACCATTGAAGTAGAGAGTAATGTTGCAGTTGCATCAAAGCATCAAGGCTTATCGGTTAAGGGTAGTAATCTCCATGCCTTCTGCTAAGGGTAGTAAGTACCATACCAGCAAGCTACCCCATGCACCCTTTTCTTTAATTCTGTCCTCTAGCCTTTAGGAATCCATGGAGTTTATCCCATGCCACTTTGAATTCTTTCATTGTTTTCAAATTTACCACCTCCTCTGGAAGGGCATTCCAAGCATTCACCACCCTCTCCATGAAGAAATATTTCCTGACATTAGTTCTAAGTTGTCCCCTCTGGAATTTCATTTTGTGGCCCCCCTAGTTCTACTGATTTCTTTCCAGTGGAAAAGATTTGAAGTTTGTCCATCATTAAAACCTTTCAGGTATCTGAAGGTCTGTATCATATCTCGCCTTTACCTCCTTTCTTCCAGGGTATACATATTGAATTCCTTCAACCTCTCCTCATAAGTCTTCTGCTACTGACCTCACTCCATTTTGATTGCCCTTCTTTGGACCACATCCATCTTGTCTCTATATTTTTTGAGATATGGTCTCCAAAACTGAACACAGTACTCCAGGTGAGGCCTCACCAAGGACCTGTACAAGGGCATTATCACTTCCTTTTTCTTACTGGTTATTCCGCTTTCTATGCAACCTAGCATTATTCTGGGTTTAGCTATTGCCTTCTCACATTGCTTTTCCATCTTCAGATCAGACACTATTACCACAAAATCTCTTTCTTGATCTGTGCACATCAGTCTTGCACACACCCCACCCCCACCCCCATATGATATACAGCTCTTTTGGATTACTGCACCCCGGATACATGATTCTCCACTTCTTGGCATTGAATCCTAACTGCCAAGTCTTTGACCACTCTTCAAGCTTTCTTATTACTTTTTATGCTTTCTACTCCTTCAGGCATGTCAACTCTATTGCAGATCTTAGTATCATCTGCAAATAGACAAACTTTACCTTCTATTTCTTCTGCAATGTCGCTCACAAAGAAATTGAACAGAAACAGTCCCAACACTGATCTCTCTGGCACTCCACTTAATACAAGTCTTTTATCAGCGTAGGTTCAATTTACCATTACACATTGTCTCCTATCAATTCACCAGTTTGTAATCCATGCCACCACCTTGGCGCTCACTACCAAGCTTCTCATTTTATTCATAAGCCTCCTATGCAGGACCATATCAAAAGCTTTGATATGGTCCTGCATAGCACCATATCACTTCAAGTGCTCTTTCTCAATCCAATTCTCTAGACACACAATCAAAAAAAATCTATTAGATTTGTCTGATAGGACTTTCCTTAGTGAATATAAAAGATAAGCTAAAGAGTAGCAAATCACCTGGACCAGATGGTATACACCCCAAAGTTGTGAAAGAATTTAAAAATTAAATTGTAGATTGTACAAGTAATTTGTTACCTATTGTTGGGATTGTCCATCATGCCTGAAGAATGGATGGTGGCCAATGTAACCCCAATCTTTAAAAAATGCTCCAGAGGTGACCTGGGAAACTATAGTCTGGTGAGTGTAATTTCAGTGCCAGGAAAAAAAATGGACATTTATTTATTTAAAAAATATTTTTATTTATTTATTTATTTATTTATTTATTTATTTAAAGTCTTTTCTATACCGTCGTTAAGCGGGTGCCATCACAACGGTTCACAATAGGGCACATAACTATATGTTGTATAAAGTGTCTAGAATTCTAACAATTAAACAGGTGCCATCTCTATCATACACACACACATGCACATGTTCATTCTCACTCATATACTCAAGCTCTCTCTCTCACACACATGCTCACACAAACACACTATCTCTCTTGTACACACATTTTTTCACACACACACTTCCTCTCTCATACACAGATGCTCTTTCTCTCACATATACACACTCGATCCCTCTGTCTCACACTCACTCTCAAACACACATGCTCTCATACACATGATTCATTTCTCTCTCATACACACATTTTCATACATGCTCCCTCGTTCTCACACTCACATGCTCCCCCTCTCTCATATACACATATGCTTTCTCTCTCACATAGATATGTGCTATCTCTCATTCACATGTTGCCTCTCATGCACACATGCTCACACTACACACCCTCCCTCTCACACAAATGCTCCCTCTCTGTCAGTCATACATGCTCTCACAAACACACACAGGTTCCTTCTCTTTCAAATACATATGCTTTCACACATACACATGCTCATGCTCTCTTACACACACATGCTCTCTCTAATTCACACACACAAGCTCCCATTCTCTCATTCACACAGGCTGTCACTTATATGTACACCTCCTCCCCAGGTCTCCTGCTCACTCAGCTAAGGAAGATGGTTCACATTAGAAAAGAAATAAATATTCTCTGAATACAAATATAGAGCAAAACATGTAGGGTTTTTTACCTGAATGGGAGTAGACAATATCTTTCCAGACCCCACCAGAGTTCCCCACAATCTTCAGCTTACTGGCTGCACCAGTTGAATTTTTTCTATGAATCTGATGTACCTGCCTTCATTGTTCTGCCACCAGTGAGATGGGATTTGCTGGTGGCCTGCTTCATTCTTCTGCTGCCGGCAAAATGGGGTGTGCTTGTGGCCCAGTTGCCCTCTTACTTCTGCCGCCAGAAAAATGGGGTATGCTGGTGGCCTAGAGGCTTCTTCCTCCTTTTTCTGCTGGCAAGATGGGTGTGCCAGAAGCTTAAAGGCCCTCTTCCTTTTTATATCGTCAGCAAGATGGGTGCACTGGTAGCCCATCAGCCCTCTTCTTTCTTCTGCCGCCAGCAAGATAGGGAGTGGTGGAAGCCCAGAGGCCTTCTTCCTTCTATCGTTGGCGAGATATGCTGTGCCAGCAGCCTGTCTGGCCTACTTCATTCTTTGTCTGCCACGGGATGGGGTCCGGATGTTGCCTATCAAGCTTCTTCTTGGTGCAGGCTTCGCGGACCCCCTGTTATGGTCCCGCAGACCCCTAGGAATCTGCTGACCACAGGTTAGGAACCACTGATGTAGAGCATTACAGAAATCTAATACCGATAAAACTGATAACACAAAAGAGTGTATCAAGGTCTTAAAATCATTCTGATAAAACTCAAATGTCATAACTTTTGCAAAAACAAACAATTTTCACTACTCTCTGAAACTGAAGTTGGAGGGTAAACGCTTTACACAAGTCACAAACAACTTCCACCAAGTCAATTTACACACCTTCTACTTTTGGGAAGGAGATCAAATCATTACCACTCATAACTGGTAAAATCTCAGTTTTAATGATATTTAGAAATATCCCCATCTGAGTCATTGATTTGCTACCTCTTTAGTAGTAGAAATAGTTATTGTGACCTCCCCTGTTCTTCTAGCATCTGACACAAAGGGCTTAAATATGTATTGAACAACATAGATGATAACGATGAGCCTTGAGGGGTACCAAACTGGATAGGGGTCCAATTAGAGGAAGAACAACCCACCTGCACCTATTGAGAGTGACCTGACAGAAATGAAGCAAACTACTTCTCTACCTTACTACCTATGCCAACATCTGAAAGTCTTTGCAGCAACAAAGGATGCGGTATTGGGTCAAATGTCATGAAGACATCAAATAGGACCATAAACAACTAGGTACTTCTAGTCTAATTCATGAAGCACAAAATCAGCTACAGAGACCAAAAATGTTGCAGAGCGTGCTCATCAAGACCGAGCTTATGGCCTTCGGGTACTGTTACGAAGCACACCCTCAGGCCCAGTCAGGAGCACAGAAACGCGATCCATCTGGAGAGGAATGTGAGCCCTTGAACCTCGGCCAGACTCAGGGAGGAGCCCCAAGACACACCGTGGGAGGTGAGCTGGTACCAGCACAGATGGAGCAGGAACAAGGCTAGAGTGAAGGCAAGGCGTGGATTATCTGGAACAGGAACAGGATGAAGATACTGACCCTCCACCAAACCTGCATGCTACAAGAAGACCAACAATGCAATGGTGGTCGATGAACAGTCCTCTGACCATTCCAAGCCCTTTCGGACCTGCCGCTGGGTAACAGCAAGAAGCGGCAGACCGGACGGAGGCCAGGGAAGACATGGATACTTGGACGAAGACTCAGGTGAAGATGAAGGTACTTGGACGAAGACTCAGGATCAAGGTTCAAGAGACGAAAACTCAGGTTCAATTTTCAAGATCAAGTCAAGTACTAGGTTGAGGCTGCGATGCAGCACACCCTACACAGCCCACCCATGTGACTGGTCGCAGACCACGCTGAATGCGGGACAGACTCTAGACGAGATAATGGAGCAAGCGAGAAGGACATGTCCCAGAAACTGAGAGGCCTGCACCGGGGTGCGCCCTACACAGCCGCTTGTGGCTGGTCATGGACCACGCTTTGTCGATGCAGGTACCAAACAGAGTCCAACACATGGATGGAACAGATACAAGGAATCCGAGGGCCTGCAAAGTTCAAAACACAGGACCAAGACAAGACTTGGCTTCAAGCAAGGATTACCCTCCGGAGGCTTGCGCTGCGAACGAGGAAGGGTGGATGTCAAGGAACCAAAGGTACAGGACATCAAGGCTGGATCACGAGACATCACAGACGTCAGGACAGGATCATGAACATCAGGAACATGGACATCAGGAACATCAGGAAACATCCCAAACTACAGATGAAGGAATTCCGACGAGGGACGAGACCAAGACATCAAGACGAGGAGACCAGAAACATCAGGATCAGGAACATGAAGAACAGTAAACACGAAGCCATCTACGCAATGAAGACCACGGAGAACCTGGACCAGCAGACAGAACACAGCGATGTGCAAGCTGATCCGAAGGCCTTGAGTGACTGAAGATGAGCCCTTATATAGGGCTGAACTAGGCAAGGACTGATGACATCATCGACAAGGGCCAAAGGCTTTTCCCACCTCTGGCCCTTTAAATAGACTGAAGAGGCACACGCCGGCACCTAGAGGAGGGCCCAGAGTGAAGCAGGACCACGGACAGCGGCTTCGGCATCCTCTGCTGCACAGGCGGAGGAGCAGGCAAATAGGCAGGCATCGGGGTGGCCTCCAGGCCGCAAGATGATGTCGGAGCAGCAGCGGTCTCCCCCCTGCCGCTCAAGGAAGATCTTGGTGGTGGCTCCATGCCGCGAGAACGGTGTTTCAGCGGCGGCATGAACAGGGCCGCGAAGACGTGGACTTGTTGGTGGCACCTGCCGCATGAGATGGGTCCCGGCAGCGAGGCAATTGGGGCCGCGAAGGAGCAGCAGTCTCAGCGGCTCCCTGCCACAGAAAGGCAGTGCAGCATCGGGCAGAATGGTGGCGGTGGGTAGGGTAAGTTAGGTGGAGAGGCCTGCTTATGGGATGGGGTCCGCGGGCAGGAATCGTAACAAAAAATGACTCTGTGCTGTGACCCTTTCTAAATCCACTCTGAAAATCACTGAGCTTGGTATTATTCTCCATGTATTCCATCAGCTGGGTTAACACTATCTTCTTCACTACTTTACCTATTGATGGAAGAACTGAAAATGGATGGTAGTTATTTGGATGAGTCTGAGAATAAGAAATATTCTTCAATATAGGACAAATCACTGCCTTCTTATATTGTTCAAGAAAGATACTTTCTTTGAGTCAGAGATTAACTAATTTAGATAAAGGACTTGAGAAACTATCACTCAATGTATTCAGGAGCCAAAAATGGCATACATGCAATGGACTGCGTGATAACTTTAAAGCAGAAACAGTCATGGTCACCTCTGTGGTGACCTCAGAATCAAAAGTGGTCCATTAACTGTGCTAACTTATAGAAAATCTATCATAGATATCAAATAACTGTTAACCACCTGGGCCGTAAACTATTTCTTTGTACAGTCACATTGGTGGTTGAGTGCTTCAGGCTGTTAGGTTTCCATTTAGTTGGTTTTATATTAGAAGAGTTCACTAGATGTTAAATTTGCATCAGGTAAGTTCACAATGAATTAAAAAAATGAAATGAGAAAAGACTCTTCAAACAAAGAGGAAAATTTTATTTGTGAGGTTACTAAATAGGCAATAAATTGAAATGTGTACAGATATTAAGAGTCAATCTTCTTCAGAATATATATAACAGTGTATGTTTTTATAACAAAATGCAAAATATTTAATAACATTCAATTATACCCTTCACAGGCTACAAATACTTGTAACACATAGTTTGAGAGCATAGACAGGAACCAATAACTCTTGACCACATTATCTTATGATGTCATCTAGTAACCTAACTCCCTTATAAAGGATAAGGACAGGATAGAGGTGGTCCAAAGAAGAGCAAACGTAAGGGGTCAGCATTGGAAGACTTATGAGGAGAAGCTGAAGGATCTGAATATGTATACCCTAGAAGAGAGGAGGTGCAGGGGAGATATGATACAAACATTCAGATATCTGAAAGGTTTTAATGATACACAATCATCAAAACTTTTCCATTGTAAAGAAATCGATAGAACTAGGGGACATGAAATGAAACTCCAGGGAGGATGACTCAGAACTGGATGACTCAGCCTGGAATGCCCTTCCAAAGAAGGTGGTGAAGATGAAAACAGTGAAAGAATTCAAAGGGGCAGGGGATAAACACTGTGGATCCCTAAAAGCTAGAGGATGGAAATAAAGAAAAGAGTGCATGGGGGTAACTGGGGGTAATTTGATGGTGTGGCAGTTGCTATCCTTAACAAATAAGCCTTGATACTGTTAATGCAACTCCATCATTGCTCTCTACATCCATGGCAGTGAGAAAAGGGGAACTGGATACAGACCACAACTAAAGAGGGCCCCAACTTTTACGGTTTGAGGAACAAATAATCATGAGGGTAACTTGATGATGCGGCTTTTATGACCCTTAATCACTAAGCATCATAATTTTGATGCAACTCAAACATTTCTCTTTGCTTCCACGGCAAGGGTTAAAGGAAATTGGATTCAATCCGTATCTGAAGGCCCTGACTTTTATGGTCTGGGAAACTGACAAGCATGGGGGTAATATTTTTCATCCCCAAACACACTTTTGCACTTTTGTTCACAAGCATGAAATGTTACAAAAAACAGACAAGGAACATACTTAGCCCAGATAAGTACATAAGAACATAAGAAATTGCAAACTGGATCAGACCAAGGGTCCATCAAGCCCAGCATCCTGTTTCCAACAGTGGCCAAAACAAACTAAAAATACCTGGCAAGTATCCAAACACTAAGTAGATCCCATGCTACTGATGCCAGTAATAGAAGTGGCTATTCCCTAAGTCAACTTGATTAAAAGCAGTTAATGGACTTCTCTTCCAAGAACTTATCCACACCTTTTTTTTAAACTCATGTACACTAATTGCACTAATCACATCCCCTGGCAACAAATTGCAGAGCTTAATTATGCATTGAGTGAAAAATAATTTTCTCTGATTAATTTAAATGTGCTACTTGCTAACTTCATGGAGTGCCCCCTAGTCCTTCTGTTGTCCAAAAGAGTAAATAACCTATTCACATTTACCCATTCTAGACCTCTCATGATTTTAAAGACCTCTATTAGGGGTGTGCATTCGTCTGCAACGTATTGGTAATCCGCAACATATAGGGCCATATTCGTTGTATACGTGGGGAAGTGAAACGTATCGCGATTCCCCATGAATACAACGAATCTTCACCAAATTATTTGGCCATCTAAAGGAGCAAATTTAAACAAACTCCCCACCCTCCTGACTCCCCCAAGATGTACCAAAACTCCCTGGTGGTCCAGCGGCGGGTCCGGGAGCCATCTACTGCACTCACGTCGTCGGCTGCCGGTATTTAAAATGGCACCAATAGCCTTTGACCTTACTATGTCACAGGGGTTACCGGTGCCATTGGTCGGCCCATGTCACATGGTAGGAGCACAAGAAGGCGCCATTTTGATTACTGGCAGCCGATGCCCCAACTTGCCAAAAGTCCCTGGTGGTCCAGCGGGGGTCCAGGAGCGACCTCCTGCACTCAGGCCATCGGCTGCCAGTAATCAAAATGGCGCTAATAGCCTTTGCCCTTACTATGTCACAGGGGCTACCGGTGCCATTGGTCGGCCCCTGTCACTTGGTAGGAGCACAAGATGGCGCCAGGTAGAGTCCATCAAGCTAGGTTGAGAGAACATTGCCCAAATCTCATCTTGGAGTGAGTTTCCTCTCTCCGTCGGTCCTCATAAGAGACCACTGTTCTGTTCGTACGTCTCACATTGAATGTCAAAGTGGCCCCTAACCCCCTACACCAATACCTAACCCTCACCTCGAGTTACTAGGTGGGCCAACTATAGGGATACAAATACCTATCTAGGGAGAGGATACTATGGCTAGATGTTCGTTTTCTCTCTCTCTCTCTCTCCCTCCTCCGCCCCCCCCCCCCCCCAGTGGATGAATGCAGGACATACATCAGGTCTGGCATTTATCATGTGATACTTATTGCATTTTGATAAATCCAGGCCTAAGTTTGTACCTGAGGCAGTAGAGGGTAAAGTGACTTGCCCAAGGTCACAAGGAGCGACAGTGGGACTCGAACCCTGGTCTCCTGGTTCATAGGCCACTGCTCTAACCATTAGGCGCGTAACCTTGAAAACCCACTCACTCCTGCGCGCGCCAAGCCTACTATGCATAGGCCCGGCAACGCGTACAAGCCCCGGGATGCGCGTATGTCCCGGGGCTTGAAAAAAGGGGCAGGGAGTGGACGGGGTGGTCCGGGGGCAGGGAAGGGGCAGGACCGAGGCCTCCGGCACAGCGGCCGTGCCAGGGGATTGCGCACCGGCCAAGTGCCGGCACACGCAACCTACGCCTGCCCAGAAGCAGGCGCAACTTATTTAACAAAGGTAAGGGGGGGTTTAGATAGGGCTTGGGGGCAGGTAAGGTAGGGGAAGGGAGGGAAAGGTGGGGGGGGGGGGTGGAAGGAAAGTTCCCTCCGAGACAGTTCTGATTTCGGAGCTGCCTTGGAAGGAACCGGGAAAGCCATTGGGGCTCCCCTAGGGCATGGCGCTTGCAAGGTGCACAAGTGTGCACCCCCTTGCGCGTGTCGACCCCAGATTTTATAACATGCTTGCGGCTGCGTGCGCATGTTAAAAAATCGGGCGTAGATATCTGCGCGCCAGGTTGCACGCACAAATCTACACCTGCGCGTATGTCTTAAAATCTGTCCCTATATGTACCAGTTCTCCTTTATCCACATGTTTATTAACCTCTTCAAAAAAATGAAGCAGATTTGTGAGACAAGACTTCCCTTGGGTAAATTCATGCTGATTGCGTTCCAGTAAACCATATCTTTCTATTTGCTCTGTGATGTTGATCTTTAAAAAGGTTTCCACTATTTTTCCCGGCACTGAAGTCAGGCTCACTGGTCTATAGTATTCCAGATCGCCCCTGGAGCCCATGGGGTTATATTGGCCACCCTCCAGTCTTCAGGCACAATGGATGATTTTAATGATAGGTTACAAATTTTAATTAATAGATCTGAAATTTCATTTTTTAGTTCCTTTAGAACCCTGGGGTATATACCATCCGCTCCTGGTGATTTGCTACTCTTTAGTTTGTCAATCTGGCCTACTACATCTTCCAGGTTCACGGTGATTTGGTTCAGTTCATCTGACAAATTACCCTTGAAAACCATCTTCAGAACTGGTATCTCCCCAACATCCTCATTAGTAAACACAGAAGCAAAGAATGTATTTAGTCTTTTTCCAATGACCTTATCTTCCCTAAGAGTCCCTTTCACCCCTCAGTCATCTAATGGTCCAACCCTCACAGGTTTCTTGCTTCGGATATAGTTTAAAAAAATGTTATTATGAGTTTTTACCACTATAGCCAATCTCATTTCAAATTCTCTCTTAGTCTACTTTATGTTTTACACTTAACTTGACAATGCTTATGCTTTTTCTTCAGATGGATCTTTCTTCCAATTTTTAAAGAATGTTTTTTTTTAGCTAAAATAACCTCTTTCACCTAATCTTTTAACCATGCCGGTAATCGTTTTGCCTTCCTTCCACCTTTCTTAATGTGTGAAATACATCTGAACTGCGCTTCTAAAATTGTATTTTTAAACAATGTCCACACCTGTTGTACACTTTTAATCTTTGCAGCTGCACCTTTCAGTTTTTTTCTATTTTCCTTATTTTATCAAAGTTTCCCTTTTGAAAATTTTGTGTTAGAGCTGTAGATTTATATATTCTCTCCCTTCCAGCCATTAGTTCAAATTTGATCATTTTTTGATCACTATTGCCAAGTCGTATAAATAAGCAAATAATTTCAGATAGCTTGTAGCTGCCTCTCACAGGACGACCTGCAGACAATGGCTAATTTCTGCTCCGAAATGCTGGTCTCTAGGCAAATGAAATCTACAAAAAGCCTCTCTCCCTAGACATACTGGTAAAACGTATAGGACTTTTTTTTTTTCAGCCCTAATACACACATTTGAACTTCTGTTCACAAGTAAAATACCCCCCCCCCCCCCCCCCAAAGGCACAAAATATTTCAAAAAAACCAGACAAGGATTATATTTAGCCCAGGTATTATAAATAAGCAAATAATTTCAGCTTGTAGCTGCCTCTCATGGGAAGACCTGCAGACAGTAGGCCTCAAAAGTTCATAATGCACATCCTGTTTAGGACCTCTGGCTTTTACCCTACAGTTTACTTTGTTGTTTTGGAGGAAGCTCTGTGCCAAACTCAACGTATCCTTCAACTTATCCCCCCACATATCACCCCCAGTCTAACAGACTCACCAAAAGAACCAATCAAACCCTGAAGCCTTTCTTAGGGCCTACGTATCAGTCAAGGAGGACCTGATGTTAGTATATGAGTGATGTTAATCTTGGAGGAGCCTGTGAGGTTCCACTAGCCTGCAGGAAGAACAGGATCTGATAAAATGAAGGAGCCATCTGCTACTACTGCTGCTGGGCTCTGACTGCAATCAGTGTAGCCACTACTGTCAATGTCTGCTGATCTCAGTACACTCTCCACTGTTCCTGAGCTGGGAAGGCCACTGCATGAAGATCTGATGTGGCTGGGAAGCATTCCCAAAATGGAGGGCCAGAAGCCCTGAAGACAGCAGCTGGAGGAACTAGATGGCCATGACCTCTAAGGTTGAGCAAAACCTGATGAACAGAGAACCAAAGAACTGGCAGGACCTCATGGAAACATCCCCTGGAGTCAGCCTAGCTTCTAGAAGTTACAGGGGCCAATCAAGGAAGTAACTGAATAAAAGAGGAGACAGACTGCAGGAATGTGTGCAGAAGCACTGAAGGAGCAGGACCAAACTTGGAAGTACTGTGGTATGGCCATGGGGCACTGGAGCACACCCAAAGAAATTTGGCTGGAGGTATCCCCTCCTATCTCTGGCATTCATCCCGCAGCTGGAGCATCTGGGAACCTCAGAGTGTGTGCAGGAAAAGAGCCTCTGGCGCCACTTATAACTCTATGAAAGAAGTTGGCTGCCACCTTCCAGAGTCAGCAACTGTGGGAAAAGTGTGCAGTGAGGCAGGTGAAGGCTGAAGGCAGCTACTACAGGAGAGAGCAGGAATGGTGGGGAACCAACTCTTAAAGGTCACGTGTAAGACCTAACTTGCAGCCCATTGAAGAGCTGCTCTTCCTGGTTCTGGACCCCTTGGCTTTGTAGGCATTGGAACCTGGATCTCTGGGCCTGGATTTAGTAGTTGAGGTTTCTGCATGTTCTCAAAGGTATTTCACTACATTCCAAGTGGGAATGGAGTTGGATCAGCAACCTACTGCAGGAGAGACCACAGAGCAAAGAACTATTGCAGTGAAAGGGTGGGCAGCATTTATAGCCCTCACCCGCTGCTTTGTGCTCCAGGCTGCTAGCTGGAACTTATGGAGCAGCTTATTACCATGTTGAGGCCATCGAGAGAACCCCAGAAGCAGCGTGCTGTTACCAGAGTCCTGCTGGAGGATTCAGGGTGGAAAAATCCTGATCAAAGCTTCTAACACTACTACTGCTATAGGAAGTACTCTCTATTCTTCTTCAAGATGAATCCAGTTATCCAGTTTAACTAGCTAAAGACAGATGAGAAAAGAACCACCAAAGAGACTGTTTTTTTGTCTTTTCCAATCATGTTGTATTTCCTGTTTTTCTTTTTCAGTAGTCTTGGATGTTCTCCGAGACCAGGCAGCAAGTTTTGTTAGGATTTTGATGGGAGTTTAGTTAAAGAGATGACCTACCCTACCAAGTGATTTCTGTAAGAGCAAAGCCCAGAAACCTGATAACTGTTTATGTTGCCAAAATGGAAGCTCTGACCTAACAAAAAAAAAAAAATGGAAGCTGGATCTGTTTTCCTCTACACTGAAGGAATTTCCTGACCAAACAGCTGAACACTTGGCATGCTTTTGTCTGCAAAAAAAAAAAGATTATTTGCAGAGAAACTTGCAAACAAGGACTACATTTTCTCTGAACACACACCAAAAAGCAAGGTCAATAAAAGACTATATGTATGGAAAACAGACATAGCTAGGCATTCCTAAAACTAACGAGCATAGCTGAGCGAATTCACCTATCAGCAGTGAACAATTTACCAGGAAGATGTTTGCTTCAAAACTTTGCTCAATGTCTCTCTGCCCAAAATATGACCTCATGGTTTTAAGAAAGAAATTGTGAAGAAGCAGGGCCATGTGGACCAATCACACTGTGAGTCATGGGCTTAATTTATTTGTGTTAAATCACTGAATAATGCAAATGTAAGCCTTTATAATTTGGACAACAAGAAAGCATTGGAGGAGCACCATAAGAGCTGAAGCAGCAAGACCTGCTCCCAGCAAGACCTGAAGCAGTAAGACCTGCTCCCAGCAAGACCTGAAGCAGTAAGACCTGCTCCCAGCAAGACCTGAAGCAGTAAGACATGCTCCCAGAAACTCCTTGGCCCTTAGGGTCAGACACTCTTTGTCCTGATCTAGGAACAAGGATGGTCTCTTATCTCCAAGACAGAGCTCAATGTCCCAGCAGCCAACAGCAGAAGCAGATTCTGTATCAGCCATCCTGCTTGAGACTCCCAACACAGATTACATGGGTAAGACTGTGGCATTTCTTGTAAAGCTCTTATTAGGGAGAGCCAGATAAGACCAATTAACTTACTAAAGTGCAAATTTATTTATTTATTTATTTGAACCATTTATATTCCGCTGATCTACCAGTCTCAGCAGATTACAATCAATATACAAAGTGGGTAATACATAATAAAAATAAAACAATATAATAACAATAAACAGTTAACAAAACATGGAAATAAAAAAATACAAAATAGTAATAAATAGCAAAACAATCTAGAAAGTTAAATCTGGAAAAGCAAGAGAAAAACTGTGATTTTAGCTGCTTCCTAAACTGTAGCAAATCATTCTCTGCTCTAATATCTTCTGAAAGACTATTCCAAAGTTTCAAACCCGCTATACTGAAAAACCACTTACGGGATACTGCTAGTCAAACTTGGGTCAGAGAAGACATTTTTAAAAGATTTCGAGTAGATGAAAGAAGTCAATAAACAGGACAGTATTTGTGTACAGAAGAGACAATACAAGGAGGTGCTAGACTGTGAAGAGCCTTAAACACAAAGGTGAGGACCTTAAACTTTATCCACCAAGTAATAAGAAACCACTGAAGGTTAGCTAAAACTGGAGAAATATGGTTGCGCAGTGACAACCCTGTGATAAGACATGCCCTTAATGTTGAGGAGCGCTAGGAGAGCGATCCCACTCCTGGGTGATGTGTGTCCTTGGGCCACGGCTCGACCCCAGAGGACTCTGAAGAAGTGCCATGGGAGGCGTGGCATGCCCGAGCATGGGCTGGACGGAAGCAGGGCTGGAGTGACATGGAAGACAGGCCCTCCTCCGGACCTGCACGCTTCGGAAGACCCAACAACGCAATGTTGGTCTTGTGAACAGTCCTCCGACCGTTCCTAGCCCTTTCAGACCTGCCGCAGGGTACAGCACGAAGCGGCAGGCCGGACGGAGGCCAGGGCAGCGAAGACTGGAACATGGATTCAGACGAGACTCAGGAATGACGTAGACTCAGGCATAGACGTGGACTCAGGACGAGGTGCAGGATCCATAGACGTGGACTCAGGCATAGATGCAGGATCCTTAGACGTGGACTCAGGCATAGACGTGGACTCAGGAACGAGGTGCAGTATGCATAGACATGGACGCAGGCAAGACGTGGACTCAGGAACGAGGTGCAGTATGCATAGACATCGACTCAGGCAAGACGTGGACTCAGGAACGAGGGCTGAAGGTAGACATGGGCACTGACCCTCAGGGCGCCCTACTCAGGCCACCCGCGGGACTGAGTCGCGGACCACCCTGTTCCATGCGCGCCCTACACAGCCCTGGAAGGCTGGTCGCGGACCACTCAGAGAGCGGGAGAGCACAGGAAAGAGGAAGCAGGTTCGCTGCACTCCTGGCAGCACAAGGCAAGAATACGCTGCTCTCCTGGCAGCACAAGGCAAGACTACGCTGCTCTCCTGGCAGCACAAGGCAGGTTAGGCATCAGGATCAGGAACAAGGATATCTGGATCAGCAGGAACATCAGGACTGGAACACAGATACTGGAACAGGAGACACACCTCTGGGCTGGAACATGGACATCAGGAACATCAGGACTGGATCAAGAGACAGACCTTGGGACTGGAACGGCAGGCAGACATCAGGACTGGAACACTGAAGACATCAGGACTGGAACAACTTGACAAGAAGCTTCAACGGGAAACATGGAACACTGGACCTTGCAGAAGGCTGGAATACAAGGCATCTCCTGGAACGAGGATCTCAGGAGTGACCAACTCCTTGCGAAGGCAAAGACACACTGAAAGTTGAGCCCTTTAGTAGGGCTGAGGTGGACAACGCCCAGGGAGGGGTCAGCAGGGGGCCACACCTGGCTGGCCCTTTAAGAGGAGTAGAGAGGCGCGCGCCCGCGCCCTAGGGAGCTGGAGAGAAGAGCTGGAAGCTGGTGGCGTCCTTAGCCACGTGGAGGGCCCAAGGAGGCCGCGGAGCAGCCCCGGACTGGAGCTGGGTGAAGGCAGGTCACTGGAGCAGCTCCCAGCTGCACGGACAGAAGCAGAGAGAGGCAAGGCTGGCTGCAGAGGAAGCGGGGGGAAGGGCTGACTGCAGGAACGGCTCCATGCCGTGAGGACAGCCCCAGGAGGAGAGGTAAGACTGCAGGCAGAGTGGAAAGCTGTAGCAAGCTGCAGGCACTGGCCGGGACGGCTCCCAGCCAGGCAAGGACCCGGGCTGAAGCAGGCACTGGGAGAGACGGTCTCGCTGCTGGCTTAAGGTCCCGGGATCACAGCAGCATGTCGGGAGAAGGCAGGAACAGCTGCGGGAACAGCCACAGCTGATTCAGGGAGGAAGCAAGCAGAGTCAGCAGCCCGGCTGGCTGTGGCTGTGAGAGGTAAGAGCCTGCCCACGCTTCTTGCGGGCAGGAGCATAACAGTACCCCCTCCTCAAAGCCCCCCCTCAAGCCTCTTGTCAACAGCTTGAGAAGAAGGCGGTAGTCCATACCGTCGAGGGCAAGCGAGGATCCAAGGACGAGCTGGTACTTCTTGGCGAGTAACTGTAGCGAGAAGAATACAGAGGCAGAAAACAAGGCAGAAGTGGTCAAGGTCCAGGCAAGACAAAACATGGAACACGGAATGCTGAAGGTGTAGATCAGGCAGGTTGTAGGGTACAGAACCACAAGATGGCATCTTGGTTCTAGGATCAAGGCAGAGGCAAGGCTCCATCCAAGACTTGGCTTAAATGGAGGTCTATAGACTTAAGACTGAAGCTGTGGTGTAGGTTGGAGTGCTAGGTGAGGGTAGCCTAGTTGCTTAATGGTTCCAGAGACTTGGGATTCCAGTGACACAAGGTGGAAGAGCTGGAGCAAGGCATCAAGGTAGCAATGCAAGACGTGGCGAGAAATGATCTTGGTTTCACTAGAGGATGGAGGACATCCCCAGTTGGTTCAAGTTGGCTTTGAAGTATGGTGGCACGCTCGGAGTTGGGTACCACACAGTAGTTCTCGGGTCAGGGTTGAAGGGCCCTGGTGACCGGATGACTTGGCAGTCTTTAGAAGCTATGCCGTTTAAGCAAGCGTGACTTCCTTTGATGTGTAGATGCAAGAGGGCAGGTGAACTGCTAGTCACTGCTGGTGGTCACAGATGGAAATACACTTGACAAGGAACATTGGGTGAAGTCCTCAGGTTGGTGACCAGATGATGTTGCAGTTACAAACGTGACATCCTCATAAGCATAGTTCAAGATGGGAGGTGGACTGCTAGTCAATGCTGGCAGTCACAGCTGGATTCAGGCTTGGCAAAGCATGTAAGCTGGAGTTCTTCGGTTGGTAACAAGATTCCTTAGTGGAGACATATTGCTGATGCTCAGGTGGGTAGAACTGGCAGCTCAAGTAACTGGTGGTGAGAATCTGGATAGAGTAGTGCAGAGGATTACAGGCACAAAAGTTCAGTAACTCCCATCTAGGAGTGAGCCCTAAGACTGGGCAGAATCTTGGTGTTGCTCGGTTAACTGACACTCACACTCGCGTGGTCCTAGGCTGGTGGTGAGATGGACATCTTCAGGATGGCTTGAAAGCAAGCTGGCAGTAGGTTACTTGGAAAGGCACACTTGGACCAGTACCTTTGCTTGGATGGTGAAGCTTGCAGCGGATCCCCGAAGAAGCTGTTGGACTCGCGCTCGGGGTGGTGAGCGAGACAAGCACGTGGTAACAGAAGTACTGTAGAGTCTGAGCGGAAGAGCGAAGACATCTGCTGGTTCAGCTGGAAGAGATGACTGACACTCCAGGCCCCATTGGAAGGATGACCACAGATGGGGTGCAGGCGCCTCCTGCAGGTCGTCTGGAGAGGTGTACCACAAGCTGGCATGTAGTAGGCATCACTTGTAAGTATGGTGAACTCAGTGAGCAAGATGCGCAGGAAATTCAGCAGAGTAAGCTCTTCGGGCAGGTACCTCTTGCTGGTGAACAAGCATTCTCGGAGGGAAAAATAAAAAATTCTGGACAAGATGGTCATGCAACACAGGAACCAGGTGCTGCAGCGTGGAATATGGTGGTAAACCTGGGTGCAGGCGCCTCCTGCAGGTCGTACAGCAAGTGTACCCAGGCTAAGCAAAGTTTCAAGAAGGCACTTGGTGAAAACAGGTGCTAGGCCTCTAGCGGTGTGGGAAAACAAAAGTTCAAGTAAGCTGGCGCCTCCAGCAGGTCGGTAAAGCACAGCGAAAAAACTGGGACTGAAGTTTTTTCCTTTTTAAAAAAAAATTCCTTTGGCAAAGAAAATCCGGAACTTGGCACAGGCCCATCACAAGGACATGAACGCCGGACACATGGCCTTCGCAATCTGTTGAGGAGCGCTAGGAGAGCGATCCCACTCCTGGGTGATGTGTGTCCTTGGGCCACGGCTCGACCCCAGAGGACTCTGAAGAAGTGCCGTGGGAGGCGTGGCATGCCCGAGCATGGGCTGGACGGAAGCAGGGCTGGAGTGACATGGAAGACAGGCCCTTCTCCGGACCTGCACGCTTCGGAAGACCCAACAACGCAATGTTGGTCTTGTGAACAGTCCTCCGACCGTTCCTAGCCCTTTCGGACCTGCCGCAGGGTACGGCACGAAGCGGCAGGCCGGACGGAGGCCAGGGCAGCGAAGACTGGAACATGGATTCAGACGAGACTCAGGAATGACGTAGACTCAGGCATAGACGTGGACTCAGGACGAGGTGCAGGATCCATAGACGTGGACTCAGGCATAGATGCAGGATCCTTAGACGTGGACTCAGGCATAGACGTGGACTCAGGAACGAGGTGCAGTATGCATAGACATGGACGCAGGCAAGACGTGGACTCAGGAACGAGGGCTGAAGGTAGACATGGGCACTGACCCTCAGGGCGCCCTACTCAGGCCACCCGCGGGACTGAGTCGCGGACCACCCTGTCCCATGCGCGCCCTACACAGCCCTGGAAGGCTGGTCGCGGACCACGCAGAGAGCGGGAGAGCACAGAAAAGAGGAAGCAGGTTCGCTGCACTCCTGGCAGCACAAGGCAAGAATACGCTGCTCTCCTGGCAGCACAAGGCAAGACTACTCTGCTCTCCTGGCAGCACAAGGCAAGAATACGCTGCTCTCCTGGCAGCACAAGGCAGGTTAGGCATCAGGATCAGGAACAAGGATATCTGGATCAGCAGGAACATCAGGACTGGAACACAGATACTGGAACAGGAGACACACCTCTGGGCTGGAACATGGACATCAGGAACATCAGGACTGGATCAAGAGACAGACCTTGGGACTGGAACGGCAGGCAGACATCAGGACTGGAACACTGAAGACATCAGGACTGGAACACTGAAGACATCAGGACTGGAACAACTTGACAAGAAGCTTCAACGGGAAACATGGAACACTGGACCTTGCAGAAGGCTGGAATACAAGGCATCTCCTGGAACGAGGATCTCAGGAGTGACCAACTCCTTGCGAAGGCAAAGACACACTGAAAGCTGAGCCTTTAGTAGGGCTGAGGTGGACAACGCCCAGGGAAGGGTCAGCAGGGGGCCACACCTGGCTGGCCCTTTAAGAGGAGTAGAGAGGCGCGCGCCCGCGCCCTAGGGAGCTGGAGAGAAGAGCTGGAAGCTGGTGGCGTCCTCAGCCACGTGGAGGGCCCAAGGAGGCCGCGGAGCAGCCCCGGACTGGAGCTGGGTGAAGGCAGGTCACTGGAGCAGCTCCCAGCTGCACGGACAGAAGCAGAGAGAGGCAAGGCTGGCTGCAGAGGAAGCGGGGGAAGGGCTGACTGCAGGAACGGCTCCATGCCGTGAGGACAGCCCCAGGAGGAGAGGTAAGACTGCAGGCAGAGTGGAAAGCTGTAGCAAGCTGCAGGCACCGGCCGGGACAGCTCCCAGCCAGGCAAGGACCCGGGCTGAAGCAGGCACTGGGAGAGACGGTCTCGCTGCTGGCTAAAGGTCCCGGGATCACAGCAGCACGTCAGGAGAAGGCAGGAACAGCTGCGGGGACAGCCCCAGCTGATTCAGGGAGGAAGCAAGCAGAGTCAGCAGCCCGTCTGGCTGTGGCTGTGAGAGGTAAGAGCCTGCCCACGCTTCTTGCGGGCAGGAGCATAACACTTAAGACCATCTTATTTGAAAGATAGAAAGGGAACACGGAAAATAGGGCAAACTAGTAGAGATTCCAATAAATGTCAAAATAGACCAGATGTCTTTACGTAAAGTGAAGAAAGATTCCAAATTACCCCTGTCAATTGATGAGCAGGCTGTTAATACAAACAAAAACATAATTTGAAATGTCTGTTTACAAATGCTAGAAGTCTGAAAAATAAGATGGAAGAATTAGAATGTATAGCACTGGATGAAGAGGTAGATATAATTGGCATCTCAGAGACCTGGTGGAAGGAGGATAATCAATGGGACACTATGATACCAGGGTACAAATTATATCGAAATGATAGGATGGATCAAATTAGTGGACGGGTGGCACTATATGTTAAAGAGAGTATTGAGTCAAACAGGATGAAGGTTCTGCAGGAAAAAAATGCAATGTTGAATCTTTATGGATACAAACTCCAGGTGAAAAAGGGAATAAAATAGTAGTGTGGGTGCCTTACCATCCACCTGGCCAGAATGAATTAACAGACAATGAAATGCTAAGCTAACAATATCAGCAGCACTGTAATAATCAGGACATTCTAGAGAGGTAAAGTTCCTAGATGAAATAAATGACTGCTTCATGGAGCAGCTGGTACAAGAACCAATAAGAGGGGAAACAATTTTAGACCTGGTTCTCAGTGGATCACAGGATTTGGTGTGAGAAGTAACAGTGTTGGAGTCACTTGGTAACAGTACACAACATTATCAAATTTGACTTAATAACTGGAGGGAATGCAAAAAAAGAAATCTACTGTGACAGCATTTAACTTTCAAAAAAGTGACTATGCTAAAATGAGGAAAATGGTTAGGAAAACATTGAAAGGAGCAACTGCAAAAGTTAAGGGGTAGATTTTAAAAGGTTGCGCGTGGGCGTACATGTACGCGCGCTACCCGGCAGGCGCACATGTACACCCGATTTTATAACGTGTGAGGGAAGTAAAGAGTTCTGAATAAGATGTATCATCAGTGAGTGAACAATCCTGAATAATTCACAAGGATGAGAAGCTGCTGAAGTGATTAACTTAATTTCATGCTAGTGCCTTGATGAATTTATGACAGTTGCATAATTCATAAGAACGGTATTTGCCTATTCTAAAGTTTTGCTAGTATATAATTCTTCTTTCCTGACCATCACTAAGTTTTGAGATGACCCTATTGTGTCAAGCTAATGCTCTCTATAATAATAAAAACCCATTATACATGACAATCGGGATTGTGTACGTTCTGATAAACATGAACTAAAAATAAAAGGGCATAGTTGTATATACAGTTCAAAGACCAGAAGAAGCTGTTGGGATTTGGTAATTTGTTTGTTGAATTAACGATTTTGAGTTTGAGGTGACATGTTGAAAGAAAATCTACAAAAAAAAATAGCAAAATCCTAAAAAATGTGTCCCTTGGTTTATTTTACCATTGGTGTATTAATTGTTTTCTCTTCATGTATGTAGGATCCATACACCTAGGATCCACCCACCTCAATCATTTTGTTTGCTTTACAGTTGTGAAGACATTTGGCATCTTGTTCTGTGGTTTTATAGGGGAGTGCAACGTTTTTGCCTTCATAGGCCTTGTGGGAGGCAATGCTCAAATAGTGCTGAAAGAAATAGTGGAAAGTGTTCTAAAGATCAAAATCACAGAACATATGATTTAATGGAACAAGACATGATTTAATGGAACAAAGTCAGCATGGCTTTACCTAGCCCATGGGGCCGCCGGAGATGCCACCCACTGGGCGTCATGCAGCAAAGGAGCGCAACAAAGAAGCATGCCTATTTCTGTACCCATTCAGCCCACCAGCATTTTTTGATTTGGTTCTTTTCCTCACATTCTAACATGCTTTTCGTGCATGGTTTACTTTTCAGCATTTCTCAACCTGAAATTCATAAACTATGGAAATTCTTATGATCTCAGGACAAGGTAGATATGGCCACCTCAGTAACCTATACGGAAAATCAAATGACACTGACCATACCTCTTTAACTATTGCGCCAACCGTTATTACTTTCCTGGCAGTTTTATCCTCTCTCTCTATGTTAATTTATAACGTTCAATCATTAAGGAAAAAAACCTCTGTCATCTATAACCTATTAAATGAACACAAGCCTGACTGCTTTCTGATTATGGAAACCTGGTTATCTGACTCTGATGCTGTTATAATCAATTCACTTCACCCTGCTAACTATATCCCTTTCTTTGAATCTAGGCCCTCTCACCATGGTGGTGGTCTTTTAGTTCTGTTTGTCCTCCTTTCAACCTCCCAAAAAGTCTGTACCTACAATCCATCCATATGAAATTTTAATTACTACAACAACAATTGCAAGCTTTGTAATTACCTATTACCCTCCAGGTCTCTTACATCAAGACCCGTCTCCCATACTCGAAACCCTATCAAACCCTATCAAACTCTGGAGAAAGCATCGTACCACTACAGCTAAAAATTCTTTCTTTTGTTGTCTGAGAAAATACAAGAAAGAAAGTGATATCACCAAAAAAAACCTTCTACTCACAAAAAATAACTGCAACCAATGGTAATCCTTCTGTACTTTTTAATATTGTCAAATCTTTAGCAACCATTCCTCATTTTGCTCAGACTGATTTTGATGATGCCTTTTGTGATTGTATAGCCACCTTTCCAAGACAAAATTTCGAAAATCATCAATAGCCTCATTCAATCTTCTAATCTTCAGCTACAGTCTCCCTTACCAGTCTGTAACTGGTCACATTTTTCTCACATTGATGTGTCTTCTATCACACATATATTACAGAAAACTAAGATCTCTTCTTCTCCTTTCAGTCCTTGTTCTGACCAATTACTAAAAGCCCTAGGAGATCTTGCTAGCCAATTCTTATATCAATTTGTAGATAAATATCTCTCTTCTTGTATTTTCCCAGATTCACTTAAGAAAACTTCCATCAGACCTATCCTGAAGAAAAAAAATGAAAACATATCTAATATTGACAACCTTCATCACATTGCATCCCTCACCTCACTGGCAAAAAGTCTTGAACCTATAGTTCTACATCAACTCTCTATCTATCAGAAAATGCTCTTCTCCACCCAAACCAACATGGATTCCGTAAAGGCCACAGTACTGAGACTTTATTGTCCTCATTCATATTTATTTATTTATTTATTTGATGAGTTTTATATACCGTCATTCGGTAGAGCCATCAAATAATAAGAGGATTTGACTCCAATACAGATTACATCCTAGTACTTTTAGACATTTCCACTGCTTTTGACACTCTAGACCATCAAATCCTCCTTCACTATTTGCAATCCATCAGCTTAATGGCTTCTGTGCTAAATTGGTTCAGTACATACTTATTGAACCGCCCACATCAAATCAATATTGGTTCCCATTTATCGATGTGGTACTTCCCACAATCTGGTGTTCCCCAAGATTCCTCACTTTTAGCCATCCTATTTAATATCTATCTCATACCACTTTGCCAACTCCTAAACAGTCTTAACTTCCAATTTAAAATCTATGCTGATGACATTCAGTTCTTTGTGCCCTATTCTACATCATGGTCCACTACTCTTTCTACTGTATGTCTATATGTCAAAACCATCAATTTATGGCTATCCCATAATCGCCTCAAATTAAACACATCAAAAACAGAAATTATTCACCTCAACCATACCACATTCTGCTTGTAGTCCCCCATCTCATCTCCTTTTTGATGACCTATATATTCCAATAGTTTCAAAGGCTCAAAACCTTGGCATAATCTTAGATTCAAGTTTATCTATGTCTCACCACATCTCTACCACCATTAAAATTCCATTTTTAAACTTCGCTTATTAAAATGTCTCCACCCTTTACTATTCCCTAACAATTTCCGCACCGTACTACAATCTCTTATTCTCACAGGTATAGACTACTGTAACGCTCTTTATCTTGGTCTTCCTAAACATGCATTTTGCCCATTACAGCTAATTCAAAACTCAGCTGCCCACATTCTAACTGAGCCATCAAGAAAAGAGCATATTACCCCAATCCTATACTCACTACATTGGCTACCAGTTAAATATAAAATACAATGTGGAGGAGTAGCCTCAAAGTGGGTTGAGCAGCAGGCTATGAACCAGGGTTCAAGTCCGGCTGCCACTCTTTGTGACCTTGTGCAAGTCACTTTACCACTCTAGGCCAGGATTCATTAAACTATCACATGCAATAGGAAGAAGGGTGTGTTTGATGGTAATAGCCTATTTATCACAAAGTACACTATCTTAGTGCTTCACATAGGTATTACTGCAGTGTGTGATAACCTTTTTGCACTAAGTGGAGAGAGAGAGAGAGAGAGACTAACTATAAGGCCCTTACAGTAGTTAGGTATTTATACCTCTATATGAAGCCCACCTAGTTACTTGAGGTTAGGTAGGGTTTAGGGGCCACTTTAACATTCATAGTGAGACATACAAACAGAACAGTACACTCTTGTGAAGATTTGATGTCCTTCAGCGTAAGGAAACTCACACAAAGATGAGATTTGTACAATGCTCTCTCACCCTAGTGTGATGGACTCTCTCTCTCTCTCTCTCCTTCTCCCCCAGTGGTTGTATTAGGAATTGCAACAAATGTGGCACTTATTGCAAAGTGCGAAAAAGTTATCGCACTCTGCAGTAATACCTATGCGAAGCGCTAAGATAGTGCACTTTATGATAAATAGGCTATTACCATAAAACACACCCTTCTTCCTATCGCATGTGATAGTTTGATGAATCCTGGCAGATTGTAAGCCCTCTGGGGATAGGAAAATACCTCCAGTAGCTGAATGTAATCTGCTGAAAAGTGGAATACAAAAAGCTGAATAAAGTTTTATACATAACCTGATTTGCAAAGACTCTTCCACCTGGTTCTGCATGCTTCTATGTATTTATCAACCGAATAGGCAGTTATGAGCTCTACATTAAAATCTTCTTGAAATACCATCCATTCCTTTGGCTAGACTTGACATCACACAAAGACGTGCTTTTTCAGTTGCAGGCCCCCTCACTATGGAATTCTAACCCAGACCATCTAAGGCAGACTCCATCATACAATGAATTAAATAAAAACCTAAAAACATGTCTGTTTTCACACGTCTTTGGTTCTCTGTCTGCTGATGGTTAAGGAATTTCTCATGTCACTGGCTAGATATTCATCATTTTCATTCCTTTTCCTTACTAGACTTCTGACCTCTTGATTTTATTTGCTTTTAATTTATAATTTATGGTACTTGTTTTTATGTTTACTTTTATTATGTATATTAATCTCTGTAAATAGTTTTGACTGACATTCTGTTGTAAAAGTGGAATATAAACTTTTAAAATAAGTAAATAAGTAAATAAGTAAATAAATAAATAAATAGAAATGTTAATGCAGGTTTTTTAATGTGGGTTTTTTAGCGCCATGGTCATGATACGAGTTAAGTGACAACGCCGATTCGGGGCCATTTTGTTCCATTGCTTGCTTTGGTGTGGTGTGGTTGTATGTCCATGCAGCTCTGGTGTTATTTCTATGATGGAGATTTCAGATTGTGTCCAGTTGTTCCTGATGCTGTGGTTTATCCTGAAGCTTCGCCAAAGGATGACAGCAGCAGGTTTGGCAGGTGACAGAGATCATGGCATGCAGTGTGAATTATCACCCATTAATATTTACCATGTTTTCTGCAGCCCACAGTTATTAGAAATATATGCATTCCTATTCCAGGGTCATAAATTCACTAAAAAGTGAGACATGGACGCTTGCCACGTTTGCTTTTATGCGCGGGTTTGTGCACGGATTATTGGTGTGGATCCAGATGCTTATTACCATGCATATGTACATAGATTTCTTCATGAGTACTCAGATTTGTGCATGCAAATTGTTTGCATAATTTTTTTTTGTTTTACATCCCGTGGGGGTGCCATCTTCAGAAGCGCACGGTGATCAAACCCCATACTCACACCTAGTGCCTGTTTCGCCGCAGGTCTTATTACTTCGGCCCCTTTGAGATGTAAGGCAAATCCCTACAAAAAAAAAGAATGCCTAGATCCTAGCCATACCATACCATAACAGCAGCAACTCTCAGGACTCAACAGCAACAACCTCATTGTAACCTGGGCACTTTCCCATGTTACCAGTAAGCCCTGGAATCATATAGAGTAGTACAGTTAGAGAAAGATAATTAGGGGGAGGATCCATTCATTTTGCAGCCCTCCCATTGTGGGTCTGTAATGAATAACCTATGCAGGAGGTTTTATAGAAGAGTTCCACAAAGGGCCCTGGGGGCAGTCTTAGTTGAAAGTTTTAGAGGAAGGTTGAAGTTTTTCCCATTGTTACATTTTGGGCCTACCTGATGCCATCTGAGATCCTCTAGTTTGGGTCTGGGCATTTCTGCTCTGCTCTCCTTCAGAAGTACAGAGGGTGTCCAGGGAATAATTTAGGATTTTGGACAATTTGCTTGGTACATGCCCTGCTGAATCCCTGGGTCTTTCCGAGTCATAGGGACTGGGGAACCCAGTGTTAAAGATGCCCAGGGTTAGGTAAGACCTGCCCATCCAAGGTAGTGACCAACTGCAACAGAGATCTGGAGTTATTTACTTTTTGGGACAGAAGAATGTTTATTTCCAAGATCTGGGAGGAAGCGATTTCTGCTCCTCTTCCGACCCATCAGTAGTTCTGTGAGTCCTGCAGATCCATCAAGGATCCCTCTCACCAGGGATCCCATCAAGATCTAGAAGATCTAACTCTGTTTAAGAAATCATCTTTCATAAGAGGAGACACACAATCGGAGTCTTCACAAAATTTGCTCTCTGTGCAGAGACAGATTTTTGCCATCTGGGAAGGGTTTCCCACCCAATCCAGGGGCTCCTAACCAAAGGGGACCACGGCTCAGCCTAATCCAGGAGGGTGGCTGGATTCCCGGGCTTGTTAAGAGACTCTTGCAGACACAGAATTGTAAATAAAGAAAGCGAGAAAGAGAAAGAACTGTCGATCTGGAAATTTATATTTATTCAGCCATCAGTCCAGAGTTGCTTACAGTAAAGTATTATTTTTGAACACTAATCGAGTAGTCCCAATGTCTTATTTGGGCACTCAGCACACAGCACACAGTGTCTAGGAATTTACCTCACCCAGGAAATTCAGGAGAGGAAGTCGGTCATCCCGCACTGGAACTTGAGAGGACTCCTTTCTGCCCCCAGTCAAAAGAGTCCGCATCTTAGGAGGTAAGGAAGACAGAAGAGCTAGCCTGCCCTGAAGAAGCTATAAATAACTTTATGGCCCCAGCCATGCAGGACACGCACACTGAGTTGGGGTTACATTATCTACAAGAAGGCAAAAAAATCAAATATTACACCAAGCCCTAGAACACTAATACACAATTTAAGGGGTAAACAAAACAAGGTGAACTGCTACAAATCCCTTCAGGGAAACGACCCGCTAGCCAAAATACTGTACTTCTGTCACACATGCGCAACACAGACAGATCATTACCCAAAACAGAATAAGGGACTACAAATTAGAAACAAACATGCATATAAAACTGAAATGGAAAACCTGAGGAACCAGACTCAGTGAACACTGGAATACTGAAGAAACCGCAAAATACAAATATATAAGAAATGCACATTCCCAAAGATGGCATATCAAAATAATTTTTTTTTACCTTTGTTGTCGAATCTTATTTTTCTAATCAGTTGGTCCCAGTCTCTTTGTTCCTCTTGTCTGTGTTTTCCTAATTTCTTTTTCACGGAC
This sequence comes from Rhinatrema bivittatum, assembly GCF_901001135.1. Classification (NCBI taxonomy): domain Eukaryota; kingdom Metazoa; phylum Chordata; class Amphibia; order Gymnophiona; family Rhinatrematidae; genus Rhinatrema; species Rhinatrema bivittatum. Next base: position 88,594,288 of record NC_042616.1, read on the forward strand.
TCTTTTTTAATTTTTTATGTTTCTTTTCTCTCCTCTTGTCTTCTTTCCTTCCTCCTTCATACACACACACACATAGACTCTCTCAAACATGCACGCTCTCACACACACACTTTGTCTCATACAGGCTCCCACTCTTGTATGCTCTCTCTCGCATTCATATAGGTTCCCACTCACACACGCTCTTGCTCACTCAGGCTCCTACTCTCATATGCTCTCTCTTACATGCTCTCTCTCTCTCTCACATGCAGGTTCCCACTCCCACACACACACACACACAGGCTCTTGCTCTCACATACACAGGCTCAAATTCCCACTCACAGACATACACAAGCTCTCACTCTTACATTCTCTCTCACACACAGATTCACATTCCCACACAACACGCAGGCTCTCTCATGCTCTCTCTCACATTCAGGCTCACACACACACACACAAACATAGGCTCTCACTCTCACAAGCTGGCTACCACTCTCACACACACAGAGGCTCCCACTCTCATGCTCTCACATGCAGGCTCCCACTTCCACACACATATGCTCCCTCACACATGTTGTCTCTCTCTTACACACAGGCTCTCATACCTACATGCTCTCTCTCTCACACCCACACACACACACACAGAGCTTCTCCACTCCTACATGTTCTCTCTCATACACACACATACACACATACCCAGGTAGGCTCCCATTCTCACCAAAATCTGCCTCCGCAACACCTCAGGCAGGTTCCCATACACCCACCCACCCCAGGCAGGCTCCCATTCACAAAACACACTCCCAGGTAGTCTCCCCATTGGGAGCAGAAGGAGGAGCCCGTTTTGCTTCTCCTCCTCATGTGCCGGTTCCTGCGCTATTTAAAACTCTTGCAGCTAGCACTTCTCTATGCTGATCTCTTGCATCATGAGATTAACAAAGAGCACATGCTAGGTGCGAGAATTTTGAATTCTGTAGGGCCAGCACATGTGGTGGAGCAGGAGAAAGGGCTCTCTTCTGGCAGGGTTCTCTTCTCAGCCATAGGTGGGACAGGGTCCACCAATGGCTTCCGGGGCCTCATTCTCTTCCAGGCTGCCGATGGGATGGGAGCCACCAGCGGCCTCGTGGGCCTCTTTTTCTCTTAGGCCACTATTCCACGGTGCACATCTGGTAGTGCCAGGCCTATTTGTGAAGGTCCTACAACAGGGCCTCTCTTCTCAGGTCGCTGGGCAATGCTAAGTGGTTAGGACTCAGCTCAAAGTGGGTGGCCCACAGCCCACCCAGGCCCACTCATGCATTCTTATATTTGATCCAAAAGCCCATTCCATAAGGGGGAAGTGGAACAAGAAGGGAGGAAGTCCCCCTTCTGAAGGCTATACCAGGCCAAGATATAGTAAACCCTGTCAAGTCTGGTTACACTTGTGAATAAAATGAGAAGCTTTGGAGTGAGTGTCAAGATGGTGGTGTAAATTACAAACTGGTTGATGGATAGAAGACAACATGTAATGCTAAATGGAACTTACTCTGAAGGCAGAATGGTGTTAAGTGAAGTGCCACAGAGATAAGTGTTGGAACTGGTTCTGTTCAATATCTTAGTGAGTGACATTGTGGAAGGGATAGAAGGTAAAGTTTGTCTATTTGTGGATGATACTAAGATCTGCAACAGAGTGGACAACTCAGAAGGAGTAGAGAGAATGAAACGTGATTTAAGAAATCTGGAACAATGGTCAAAGATATAGAAGTTAGAATTCAATGCCAAGAAGTTCAGAATCATGCATCTGGGGCGTGGTAATCCAAAAGAGCTGTCTGTTAGGGATGTGCAGTCAAAAAGTTTGCGTTGATAAGTTGATAAGTTGAAGTTGAGGGTCGATTTCATTCAATATGGACATATGGAGAATTCCATAAGTTGAGGGTCTGTCCATACGTTCACCGATTCCCTAAATAAAAATTTAAACCCCTCACCCTCCTTAATCCCCCCCCAAGACTTACCAAAACTCCCTGGTGGTCCAGCGGGGAGTCAGGAAGCCATCCCTGTATTCCTTTGCGAGGAGCACGTGATGCCGACGTCACTCCGATGTGACGCCGACGTCACGTGCTTCTCCGCGCCTCTGCTCCCAAACCCCAGCTGGACCCAACCGGAACTTTTGGCCAGCTTGGGGGGGCCTCCTGACCCCCCCCAAGCTGGCCAAAAGTTCCGGTTGGGTCCAACGGGGGTCCCGGAGCAGAGGCGCGGAGAAGCACGTGACGTCCGCGTCACTCCGACGTGACGTCCGCGTCACTCCGACGTGACGCCGACGTCACGTGCTCCTCGCAAAGGAATACAGGGATGGCTTCCTGACTCCCCGCTGGACCACCAGGGAGTTTTGGTAAGTCTTGGAGGGGGTCAGGAAGGTGGGGGGTTTAAGTGTTTATTTAGGTTCAACGTATTCAACATAGCTATGTTGAATAAGTTGAAAATCGTGATGCGTTGCGCATCATCACTTTTTTAAGTTTAAAAAAAAAAAAGTTGCGTTTTACATATGCGTTCAAAACGAATGCACACCCTTACTGTCTGTGATGGGAGGTGAAAGACTGTTGTGCACGGACCAAGAGAGGAACCTTGGGGTGATGGTGTCTGGCAATCTAAAGATGACAAAGTAATGTGACAAGGTGTTAGTGAAAGCCAGAAAAATGCTGGGCTGTCTTGAGAGAGGAATAACCACTAAGAAAAAGAAGATGATAATCCCCTTGTACAGGTCCTTGCTGTGGCCTCACCTGGAGTAATGTGTTCAGTTCTGGAGATCGTATCTTAAAAAGGTTAGAGAGTAGAGACAGGATGAAGGCAGTCCAGAGAAGGGTTTCCAAAATGCGTGGGGTCTCCATCAAATGACTTAGGAGAAGAGGCTGAAGGACTTAAATATGTATGCCCTGGAAGAGAGGAGGTGCAGAGGAGATATGATACAAAAATTCAGATACCTGAAAAGTTTTAATGATGCACGAACCGAACTTTTTCCATTGGAAGGCAAACAGTAGAACAAGGGGTCACGAAATGAAACTTCAGGGTGGGGGACAATTTAGAACCAATGTCAGGAAATATTTCTTCATGGAGAGGATGGTGGATGCTTGGAATGCCTTTCCGGAGGAGGTGATGAAGACAAAAACAGTCAAAGAATTTAAAGGGGCATGGGTTAAACTCTGTGGGTCCCTAAAGAGAGTACAAAAATGAAGAAAAGGTAAATGGGGTAACCTGCTTAGTGCAACAGTTTCTACAAGCAGAAGCATGGGGATTACTACTCTCAACCAATAAGCCTTGATACTTTTGACACAACTGCAACATCACTTTCCACTTTGATGGCAGGGGCTAAAAAAGGTGAATCAGATTCAGAAGGCAACCAAGATAGGCCCTGACTTTTACGGTATGAAGTACTGATATGCAGACATAAGGAAAAAAGCACAGGACTGCTTCTACAGCAGAGTCCAAAAGCAAAGCCATCCATTGCTCCTACCATGTGACAGGGGCTGACCAATGGCACCGGTAGCTCCTGTGACATAGTCATAGGCTATCGGCGCCATTTTGAATACCAGCAGCCAAGGGCGTGAGTGCAGGAGATGGCTCCCAGACCCCCGCTGGATCACCAGGGAGTTTTGGTAAGTCTTGGGGAGGTCAGGAGGGTGGGGAGTTTGTTTAAATTCGCTCCTTTAGACGGCCAAATAATTTGGCGAAGATTTGTTGTATTCATGGGGAATCGCGATACTTTTCGCTTCCCCACGAATACAACGAATATGGCCCTATACGTTGCGGATTACCAATACGTAGGAAACGAATGCACACCCCTAGCAATTACCCAAACACTAAGAAGATCCCATGCTACTGATGCAATTAATAGCAGTGGCTATTCCCTAAGTAAACTTGATTAATAGCAGTTAATGGATTTCTCCTCCAAGAACTTATCCAAACCTTTTTTGAACCCAGCTACACTAACTGCACTAACCACATCCTCTGGCAACAAATTCAAGAGCTTAATTGTGTGTTGAGTGAAAAAGAATTTTCTCCGATTAGTCTTAAATGTGCTACTTGCTAATTTCATGGAATGCCCCCTAGTCCTTCTATTATTTTAAAGTGTAAATAATCGTTTCACATCTACTCATTCAAGACCTCTCATGATCTTAAAGACCTCTATCATATCCCCCCTCAGCCGTTTCTTCTCCAAGTTGAACCGCCCTAACCTCTTCAGTCTTTCCTCATAGGGTTGCTGTTCCATCTCCTTTATCATTTTGGTCACCCTTCTCTGTACCTTCTCCATCGCAACTATATCTTTTTTGAGATGCAGTGACCAGAATTGTACACAGAATTCATGGTGCGGTCTCACCATGGAGCGATATAGAGGCATTATGACATTTTCCGTTTTATTAACCATTCCCTTCCTAATAATTCCTAACATTCTGTTTGCTTTTTTGACTTCTGCAGCACACTGAGCCGACGATTTTAAAGTATTATCCACTATGATGCCTAGATCTTTTTCTTGAGTGGTAGCTCCTAATATGGAACCTAGCATCGTGTAACTACAGCAAGGGTTATTTTTCCTTATATGCAACACTTTGCACTTGTCCACATTAAATTTCATCTGCCATTTGGATGCCCAATCTTCCTGTCTTGCAAGGTCCTCCTATAATGTATCACAATCTGCTTGTGATTTAACTACTCTGAATAATTTTGTATCATCTGCAAATTTGATAACCTCACTCATCGTATTCCTTTCCAGATCATTGATATATATATTGAAAAGCACTGGTCCAAGTACAGATCCCTGAGGCACTCCACTGTTTACCCTTTTCTACTGAGAAAATTGACCATTTAATCCTACTCTCTGTTTCCTGTCTATTTACCAGTTTGTAATCCACGAAAGGACATCACCTCCTATCCCATGACTTTTTAGTTTTCTTAGAAGCCTCTAATGAGGCTAATTTGTCAAACGTATTCTGAAAATCCAAATACACCACATCTACCGGTTCACCTTTATCCACATGTTTATTAACCCCTTAAAAAAAATGAAGCAGATTTGTTAGGCAAGACTTCCCTTGGGTAAATCCATGTTGACTGTGCTCCATTAAACCATGTATTTCTATATGCTCTACGATTTTGATCTTGAGAATAGTTTCCACTATTTTTCCCAGCACTGAAGTCAGGCTCACTGGTCTATAGTTACCCGGTTCGCCCCTGGAGCCCTTTTTAAATATTGGGGTTACATTGGCCACCCTCCAGGTACAATGGATGATTTTAATGATAGGTTACAAATTTTAACTAATAGATCAGAAATTTCATTTTTTAGTTCCTTCAGTACCCTAGGATGTATACCATCTGGTCCAGGTGATTTGCTACTCTTTAGTTTGTCAATCTGGAGAAATGGTAGGATTTGAAAATCCCACCACAGTGACTGGCCCCCAAGCTAGCCAAATAACTTTTTATCTAGCTTGGGGGCATTCTGAAATAGAGATGATTATCAAGGAAAGTTAGCCAGATAAATGTTGATTTTCAGCATTATCCAGCTAACATTGGCCTGGATTCACCAAACTTCAATATTTTATCACAAGAAGGAGCTCAATATCATGGGGGGTGGGGGGGGGGTTTCCCACGATAATTTGCTCCTCCCTGACAAAATATCACAGCAGTATCACCATATTCTTTTGTTTTGTGGAAAAAGCCTGTGAGATTAAAGAATGCATCTGAGACCTTTTCAAAATTTTAGGGCTGCCCCCAACACATGGGACCTCCATCATCTTAAAGGGCCCTGCATCCGAACATAGCTCCCCCCACAAATAAAGAAGAAAGTCACCAGTGGTCTTATAAGAAAATCCCCCCCCCACCCCCCCACCCCCGCTAATTCCAGGTCCACCAATCTAAGTGGCGCAGCAAGAAATAAAAATAAATATCTTAAAGGTGCCACGCAACAATCCCCCCATCACCCCTGTCCTTATTCACTCAAATCTACTCCAGCCACCCATTTCCAATTAAATAATAGGCTCCCCCCTCACCCCCATCTCTTCAAAAATCACATTGGTTGGCTAGTAGCCCCCACCCCAGACCTTCACCACACCTTATTACCTTGAAACCATCATTGGCATTCAGTTTGAGGGCCTGGGGCACTCTTATGCAGTTAATTTTAAAATAGCCAGGTATATTCAGTTGCTGAATAAGGACCTTATAGAATTTCAGTGTAATAAATGAGAGAGAAGTGTGGACTATGGTTTTGATATCTAAGTTCCAGAGCAAAGCTAAAATAAAAAAATCCTGGCTGGCTTCTCATCTAAACAGTTTATCATCCTGGGACACCTGTTAATATATTATCTCATTGTAAACTGCATTATTTAAGCACACTTCTAAATCATTCAGCAGTGGCAAATGTTCTCCGTTTTAACTATTCAGCTGCATGGTAGGATCCTGGTGATATTCAAAGTTTAATGCCAAACACACTCAACATCAGAAAGCTTTCATAAATAAAACACGACACATTTACCATCAAAGATTTTTGTAAAAGGTGACAAGGAGGTTACTCTACCACTTTTATCTGTCTTTACGAATGCCCTGCTAAGTCACCTTTTAATTGCTGCTTAATGCAGTTTGTTACATCTTATATCACTGCCATGGATGCAGTAAATGTTGCAAGCATCTTTTCAACTCTTCAAGCGATTTGTGACGCTTCAACAAATGTCACGAGATGGTTTAATTGTCATCAGAGAATAGATGCAAACTAGTATTTAAGTATCCATTATAGCCTTGATCCTCGAGGAGAACTATAGCTGATATAACACTCCCACCTGCCCTTCTTCCTGCCCCCATATTAACCAGTCACTAATGATTACCAGTCACTCATGGTTAAGCAACCACTGCGCCATTTAGGGAGGATAAGATGTTTCTGGCCAGTGACTGCACTGCTTTGGCAGAGGACACAATTCCCCACCCAATCTTTTTTTTTCCATGCTGTGGCTCTCAAATCCAAACACACAGCCAAAGTTTCTCTCCTGGAAATAGGGAGGAGTGTCTACCAAGCTGCTTCAGTTCTGATGGGGAAAATTTAAATTTATAATTACTTCTCTAAAGAATTAACTCTGACAACATTTTATGTACATTTCTTAATTTAACATATCTTAGATAAGTTAGTGACCACACAAACAATTAATATCATAAAATAAAGCTTTTGTTTTTTGCAGGAACTCATCTGGATCTTGGCTAATTGGATAACAGGTAATAAAATCTGCATAAGAATATGATTTTTTAATTACTGTTACTAGAATAATTAACCTTTTTCCTCCATCCCTATCCCCCAGCACAACAAGCAAATCTTGGGAATTTATGGAATTTAAGCAAGCTGTAGTTTTCATTAACATAATATGCCACAATCATAGAACATGTACCATAAGCCAATGATTGCTCTTGTATCTGGCTAGGTAAACTATGCAATCTACAGAGTCCACTGTGCACCAAGATATGGATCTTTTCCCAGTGTAGTTGCACTGAACACAGCCAGGTTACAGTGCTAGAAAAGATCAGGACACAATACAAAGAGTGAACTACAAAAGAGTTATGTATGTATATCTATTTGAGTATATATAATAACAGCAGTGGTATATTGGCACTTATAGATATACAAGATAAAAAGAGTAAATCACAAAACAAGTAAATCACATAAGTAAAAATAAATACAACAGTTATTTGTTCAGTAATTAGACTCAGTAATTTGTTTGGAATTAAGCTCACTTTCCTTATCAGATCCCCTTTTTAATAAGTGGTACAGCCTCTAGTCTATCGCTTTGGGAGTTGGCAAAAGATGGATGATGTCTCCCCCGGATTATGAGAATTTACAGTGCTGGGCCACAGATAGCTTTCTTGCTTTTGTTCCAATCGACTGGGGCTAGGGACCTGGATTTTATACTGTATAGTACACAGACATGCGTAGCTAAAATTTCTTTGTTTCAAGCAGTCCTAAACTATAAATCATAATTCCTGCTCTGTTTTTTACTTTTTGGTAGGGACTATTTTGTCCCTGCATACACATCTAAATTCTTCAGGTCCACTCTCCCTAATCCTAATACACATATGCAATCTTGTAATCTGAGCCCCCCTGATGCCTTAACTAGCCACCTGTCTGATGTGCTATGCAGAATCACCTCCTTCACAAGCTGCCTTGACACATGCTTCAATCCTTGGTAAGGAGGGGGATCCCAGTCTCCTGATGGGATAAAGGTGGCTTCCTCCCCCTCCTCCAAGTAAAGTTGCTGGGTGTGTCTATTGTTTCTGCATTTTGACCCCTTGGCTCAGGTACCCCTTTCCTGGGAACTCTGTTGATTTCCCACAGAAACTCAGAATTTGCATCATTTGCCAGATCTCCAGAACAACATTAAAAAGCTCCAGGACTCTCTATTTCTAGTTCAAGCCACTCCCCTTCCTCAGTAAGCAGTCCAGAACATTTACAAGGAGAGTAGGTTGGCAGTTCTCTATCAAGTCCATGCATAGCAGACGTAGAGAAACGATACCATTGGTTGGACTAGCGAATGATAACACTTCCCATAGGAGGACAACAAAAGCAATTCTGATTGGCCACATTAGGATACAATTCACTGCATAAAACAAGAGCCTGCACAACCCATGTTCAGTTGACATCTGGATTGCCATCAGTGAGGACTGCCATCAGCAAAGTCTCCCAACCATGCAGTAGACATACCAGGAAATCGGAGCGGGGCACTGCGTCAATAAGGCAAGCGACTAAAGCAACGGAGAAGCCTCTTCAGACATTTAAGGAAAGCAACTTAAGGAAAGTAATATTTATATATTTAAAATTTTGATTTTGTTTTCAACAGCGGGTCCAAACATCACTTGCCGGAACATCCCCTGAGGAAGGATGCATTTGCGTCCGAAACATGTACATGTTGGGACATGGATAACTTGTGAGATCTGATACACAGTAATAAAAATAGAGTTAGTTCTCAACAAGAGAAGGATCAGAGATCATAGTTGACAGAATATCAACGGTGGTGCCGTGGTATTTGAAAACAACAAAGAAAAATCTGTATCCAGTTGAGTATATTTTGCACTGGATGTCATTGGGTAATTTTAAACACAGTAGAAATTTTTCAAAGTTTTTTTACAACATTTAGAAATGTTTTAAATAAATAAATAAATAAACATTTACATAGAAAATAACAAAAAAAAGGAGGTTGGCGGTTCTATGATTATAACATGCCAAATGAGGCAGGGTTGCCTACACGATTATATGAGACCCTTCCAACCCTTCTACAAAAAATGTTTTGTTTATTATATTTAATAAAGAGAATTCCACAGTTTGTGTAGGTGCATAAAATTTAAAAATATTCAAAAAATATAAAAGCTTTGCAATAGCATACATACAAGCGTTTTTCACAGTGAATGAGCCTTCTTTGGTTCCTTTTTGATTATTTTGAAAATGAAGGAATAGCCAACAATTCAGACAATCCTGCATCCCTGTAGCAAGACCAAAATAAAATAAATGAAAATGTGCAATTCTCTAATCCACTGTGAACCTGACATAAGTGGTAATAAAGAAGGAGTGATCCCCAGGTTATTGTTGTTTTTTCTTATTTTTCTTTTGTTTTTATTTCTCAGAGGTCTTAGGTGGTTATTCCCTGATTTTCAGTACTAACTGGCAAAATATTTACCTAGTGAATCCATCTGGACTAAATCTAGTGGGTCAAATTTTGATCAGCTAAATTCAACAAATATTCAGATGAAAACATAACTGGTTATGTTCAGCTGAATAGTGTCCTAAAGACAACAGACTAAAATTAGTATGTGTGTGCAGGGAAATAAATTTGTTTTCATTTTTCAGTTCATTTTTATTGCGGGAAGATACCGTTGGACCGAGCTAGAGTTCGGCGCAACACAAGATGGGTGAATGATGGGAATCTGCGTGTGGCACATTCTCTCCAGGTTGGTGCAAGAGTATTATGCACACTAGGCAAACTTTACAGCCTGGCACTCCCAGCTTCCCAGTCTTCACCACATATCATTAAAAACTGCATTAATAATAGATTTTACATGAAAAATGATATTCATAGCCTTCTGAGATAAAAATATCACAACATGTTGTATATTATTTTTAGCTGGCCCTGCTGTGGTGCCAACCAACAAACCCTGCAAAAAAGACACTTGAAGCCCATATCTTATTAGGCCTATTGTAAAGTGTGTTTGATGTGGGCTATGCCCTCAGAAAGCCATGAGTAAACTAAATTACAATTACAAAATAGTTAAACTCCTATACCAAAACAGTCCTGAATGTGAGCACTATACAATAAGGGGTAGATTTTTAAAAACAGCGCAATCGCATACTTTTGTTTGCGCCTGCTGCGCAAACAAAAGTACGCTGGATTTTATAAGATACGCGCATAGCCGCGCGTATCCTCTAAAATCCTGGATCGGCACACGCAAGGCTGCCGATTTTGGGCAGCCGGCGCGCGCCGAGCCGCGCAGCCTGCCTCCGTTCCCTCCGAGGCCGCTCTGAAATCGGAGCGGCCTCGGAGGGAACTTCCTTTCGCCCTCCCCTCACCTTCCCCTCCCTTCCCCTCCCTTCCCCTACCTAACCCACCCCCCCCCCGGCCCTATCTAAACCCCCCCCCCTTACCTTTGTTCCTAGATTTACGCCTGCGAGAAGCAGACGTAAATCTACGCGCGCCAGCGGACTACTGGCGTGCCATCCTCCGACCCGGGGGCTGGTCCGGAGGCCTGGACCATGCCCCCGGGCCGGCGCCACGCCCCCGGTCCCGGTCCCGCCCCTGAAACGCAGCGTCATCAGGCCCCGCCCCCTGATACGCCCCCGACATGCCCCCTTCGACAAACCCCGGGACCTACATGCGTCCCGGGGCTCTGCGCACGCCAGCGGCCTATGGAAAATAGGCGTGCCGACGTGCAAGGCCCTGCTCGCGTAAATCTGGGTGGATTTACGCGAGCAGGGCTTTTAAAATTCGCTCATAACAATCTTACCTTTGACAAGGCAACACCACAAATATTACACCAGACTCTAAAACACCAGTATACCTCCTATTAGGAAGACAGGATAAGTGAGGCTGCTATAGATCCCTACACAGAAACTACATGGCAGCAGAATACCTCATCTCGATCTTACATGCAGAACAGAGATGGACCAACATCAAATACAGAAAAAAGTATAAACAGAAATGCAGAATAAAGTATAAACTGCAAGAAGCCAGACTCTGTATGCATTGCAACAATGGAAAAGCAGAAACACCTTTATTTCTCATAAAACAATAGTAAAATCAAGAAATATAACACAAAAAAATAACAGTAAAACTATACTAATAGAAGGAATAAATATTTCAAAAACAGCTGATATACAGGACATCATTCAATAAAATTAAACTCAAAACAATGTTTATAAAGTTCTTGAAAAACAACAAAATATTTAAAACAGACAGTTCAAATAACACACAACAGCTAAATTTAATAAGAATAAAAGAAATTCCCCACTCTCCATATCTGGGAGCTTTTGATTTCCAGTCACCCTGATATTGTCATGGATTGGGGGATGGGACCACACAAACTTTATCCTCTGATTCACATACATACACCCATGCTCTCATGTGCCCACAAGCTCCTACACCCACTCATTTATACAGGCTCACACACACATACACACACACACACATGCATAAAAGATCTCGCACACACTCACACACATGTACACACACACATATACTCACAATCTCAAAGTAACATAGTAATGACGGCAGAAAAAGACCAAAATGGTCCATCTAGTCTGCCCAGCAAGCTTCCCAAGGTAGTAACTGCCTCTCCGTGCAGGTTACCCTCATGTTTCTCTTAAGGGTAGTAACTGCCGCTCCATGCAGGTTACCCCCATGTTTCTCTTAAGGGTAGTAACTGTCGCTCTGTGCAGGTTACCCCCATGTTTCTTTTAAGGGTAGTAACTGCCGCTCCATGCAGGTTACCCCCATTGTTTCTCTTAAGGGTAGTAACTGCTGCTCCCTGCCAGCTAAGGTTTTTTATTTATTCCCATCCTCTAGCCTTTTAGGGATCCACAGGCCTATCCTTGCTGCCATGACCCTGCCGAGGTTCCTCGCTTCAGGCTGTGGTGAGATGGTCACTGCCTTGGCCCTGTCGGGCCTATTTTCTTCAGGGCTCTGCCGCAGCCCCACTGGGCCTTTATTTATTTATTTAGTTATCATGGTGGCCCTGCTGACTCTCCTTTCTACAGTCTGCAGCGGAATGAGATCCACCACAGCTCTGCCGGGCCACCTTTCTTTGGGCCATGGTGAGATGGGCTCTGACATGGCCCTACCAGGCATCTTTTCTTCAGGCAGTGGTGGGATGGAGTTTGCCGCAACCTTGCCGGACCTTCTTTCAATGGGACGCAGTGGGATGAGGTCCGCTGCAGCCCTGCTGGGCTAGTTTTCTAAGAGATGTAGCAGAATGGGGTCCACCCCAGCCTCATAGGAGCATCAATAATCATATGTGTGCAACAAGATGAGGTGACCACTGCAGGAGTATTTTGAGGGCACTTTTTGCCACCTGAGGTGGCCACTTCAGTTGCTCCATGATAGTGCTGCCCCTGGATCCTCTACTGCTGAAAACAATGTGAGAGCTGTGGAACTAAAGTATAGATGACTCAGAGAGTACTCTGGAGTCCTCTACTGGATTTTCTGGGAGAAGTATGTAGAGAGCCAACTAAGGGGGTCATTTTCTATCCCTATCGCATACGAAAAGGGATGCGTGCGATAGCTAGATAGGGGCGGAGTCAGGGTGGAGTCGGCACTGGAAGAGGAGGAGTTGGGGTGGCATCAGGGCGGAGACAGCGGTAACGTCGCTGGCGGCGATAAGGTAAGGCCCGTTATCGCCGCCAGTAGCACGCCCAAGAGCACCACCTTTCACGGTGGCGCTATTGGGTGCGAAAGTCGGCAGCAATAACATTGCGGTGGTGCGATAGCTGCCAGTTTTCGCAGACCCACCCCCTGCTTTGCCCTCCCTCCTCCGTTACCGTGGGATTCAGAAAGCCATGCGCCATTAGAAAATCCAGGCCTAAGTCTGCTGCTGGAAAGAGTGTTGGGGAAGATGTGCAGCTGAAGCCTAGTTGGCTCATGGTGTCATGGTCTCCTGGGCTTGCTGGGAGAAGTATTTAAATGGACCTTCTGGTCCTCTGGTGTTGAAAGAATAAAGGGGATGTAGATATGAAGCCTAGATGGCTTCAGGATATCCACAATGAATATGCATTAGATAGATTTGCATACAGTTGGGGCAGAGCATGCAAATCAAGCTCATGCATATTCACTGAGTATATCCTGTAAACCTGACTGGCTCGGTATGTCCAAGAACAGAGTTTAGAACATCTGGTATAAAGTATTTAAAATCATTTTGATAGGACAGTATCTTGATATTTCTACTTTTTTTCCTTTCAATAAGTCTTTACAGACTTTGGTTGTTTTTTGGAAAATATTTAAGACATTTGACATAATAGCTGACCATTAGCATAAATGAATGCACTTCATTGACACTTGTAACTATTTTGATAACTTCTGCTTTTTTTTTAGGGTTGGGGTGCAAGTGAGAAACTCAGAAGATATGGCCATAGAGTTCTAATATATCTTGTTAAATTCATACTTGCCTTTCTTGAGTGTCAATCTGCTATTTGCAAGACATTCAAAGACTGCCTGTAGTGTAACATTGTGTTCAGGTTGATTTTTATTGAATACAGAAATGTTATCACTGTAATTAAATGTGTTAGGAATATGTTGAATTACACGTTTCATGGCATCTTGACACATTTCAGCAGGTGGGCAGACAACAGATGTAAGCCACTTATGTAGAAGATATAAAAAAAGAGCACAGTCCAGAACCTCTGTTGAATTATTCTGTTGAAATTTTTCTTGAAATTTAAGTGTTTTATAAAGCTGACAATACTGAAAAAACAGGAGCTTCATACAATGAACCCAAAATCAAATGCTAGATACCAGTTTTCTTCCAAGCTTATAATCATCAGACCTTTTTATGTCCATTTTTAAAAAAATACTATTTATGCAAACTAAAATCTTAAAATTTGAGCTAAGCATCAAGATTTTATTTTGCATAAGAAATATTTTGAAAAAATGGACATAAAAAGGACCGATAATTATAAATTTGGAAGACCCCTGATATCTATCATATGATTTTGGATTCACTATATGAAGGCCCTGTTTTTTTCAATATTAAGTCAGGAGCATAAAGAATTTAAAGTCATTCTGATAGGACCATATCTTGTTATTTTTAAATATTTTTCCACCCTCATTGCATTCTTGAGAGATCTTAGCAAGCAGAATAAATTCCAGTGATCATCTTTATGCCAGAAAGCATTTGATGCAATAATATCCACAGTGCAGCTACAGTTGGGGCATATTTTGATCCTAGCTTACGCTCAGCAGTAATTGTTGATGCTAGTTCAGTAGGCCTTGTAGTCATCCTAGCACAATTCAATCCAGATGAAATCCAGCCAAAGACAGTCTTCGATACCAACAGAACCTTCACAATGCTAAGACAACAAATTCACAACCAAAGAAAGAAGAAGATAATTGTTGTCTTGTAATATGAGCATTACCATGTTTTTCTATGGCATTTACTTCACCACGTCAATGATTGTCAAGTTCATATCACAATTTTTGGAAACCCAGGAGAAAAATTGATAGTTTATATTAAAATAAATTGGGGTCTCTGCCTGCAGGAAGAGCAGTATAAAATTATCCATTGTCTAGGCCAATAATCCTGCAAACCACATCTCACTGCATCCAACAAAATTATAGTAAACTCTAGATTCACAACAGAGGAATACATTAGCATTCTAGATGCTCATACATGCTGACACTTGTACTTTATTCCATCAAAGGAGCAACTAATCAAGACAAGCCTTTCCTTACATTCATTAATAGACATCATTCAGTCAGGAAATTGGTGTAAGATTCATATATCTAAGATCTCAGATCCAGCTGTCTAGCAGAATTTGAAATTTTTTCCATTGTCAAAAATAAACTTTCCATTCCGAGTATAATTATCTTATCCTTTGGAGTTCCAAGCTAGTGGTTCATCATTCTCTTCGCCATCCTATTATAAATTTCACATATGAGGGTTATCTTGGCTTCATCAACACAGAAAAATCTTCTCAGAGAAAAGGTTTAGTTTCTCTGCATGGATCAACTCACAAAGGGTTTTATCAAAAACTGTTATTTCAGATACAAAACCAGACCCTCTACAGATGCCTCTATTACTTGCAACTGTCTAGAATGAAATAGCAGTTGACATTTATGGCTCATTAACTAATAGCCAATATATCCTTGTCACAACTGATGAATATTCAAGATATTCTGGCATCACATTCATCTCATCTACATCTGCTAAAGTATGATTGCCAGCACTACAATATATACTTCCATATATGACATCTCTCACTAAAAACCAAGAAGGCTCCTCCATTTAATGGGCACATATTTCTTCAACTTGCTGCCTACTTTGATTGTACTCACCAGAAGATCACTCTATCCCGGCTGCAAGCAAGGAGAATTGCTGAACGCCTTGTGCACCTTCTGAAAGGGAGTACAAACAGCCAATGTGGACAGCCGGTAAAATAGCCCAACTGGCAACTACCAATTTCTGCGCAAACTGTAGAAATGCTCTTCTTCCCACAACCAAGACTTCGTTAGTGCATCTATGACAGACCAATTTGTCCGTGCTGTCCAGATACAGAGTTTCAATAATCCTGGAAGTATACGTGAATCAGACAAGACAATTCAAGGGAAATAAGAATAAAATGAAGAAATACACAAAACAGTAGAAAAGGAGCTCAGCCATTTCTTGCCAAAAAAAAGGAGATAAATTGATTGTGCTCCAAAACGTCTCAGCATATAACTAACATTTTATCAAGCCATTGCCAAGAAAGAGCTCTATGGATTACTGCCGTACGTGATGCTTGGTTGCTGTATAACATGTCACATGTGACTCCAGTTCCTAATCACCATCTTGCTCCAGGTTCAAACTTACCCCTAGATGCACTAAGCCACAATGTTTTATCAGAGAAGGGAGTCCCACTATCAGGAGGATGTCGCCATGATAGTGGGACCCCTCCCTCACAAAAGCATCGCGGCTGTATGGTGCATTCTTTTGTGTCGCGGCCAAACCCTACGGCACAAAAGAACACAGCGAGTGGGGCTTTTAACACAATAGTGGCCCCAGCCTCATGGGACTGCCATTGTCTTAAAGGCTGCTGGCCTGAAAAAAATCAAAGTCATGCCAAATGAGGAGGTTCAGTGGAGGTAAGTGCTGACCCTGGCTCAATTTGGGGCCACTGTTTGAGCCGGACCGGACCCCTCTGAAAACTAAAAAATAGAAAACTTTAGATGCACAGCAATGGCCCCAACCCCCTCCCCCACATCCATCCAGAAATTCCCTCCACCTCCCCAAGTCCATCAAGAAGACCCCCCCCAGTCTATTAAATTAATGAGGCTCTGCCAACCCCCTTCCCATCCTCAAGACCAAAATCATCCCCCACCCCCTAGTGACACCAAAGACCCCCTGATATCCAGATCCCCTCCCCTACCTCCTAGTTACACTGAAGACACCAATGTCCATATCCCCTCCCCAAAACCTAAAATGATACCAAATACCCCCAATGTCCAGACTCCCTTCCCCCAGCCCCCTAGTGATACCAAAGACCCCACAAAGTCAACACACCCTCCCCAACCCCCCTAAAGCCACACTTAAAAAATTTGACCCAAACCCACCCCCACCCCCTTCCCACCCTCCCACCTGAAAGGAAAAAAATAAAAACTCGTTGAGTCCTGGCCCCCACTCTGACTCCCCTCCCACATCCCCATTACCTTAAATCAGATCCTACATCAGGGTTGGGGGCACCCTTGCATTCACCCCGGTCGGCACCATTTTCCAAAATGGAAGTGACCTGACCTTGCCCTAGTCATGTGACTGGAGTAAGGTCTGGGGATTGGAACCCCAGCAGGATCTTTGGTGTCACTAGGAGGTGGGAGGAGGGGGGGTCTGAACATCAGGAGGTCTTCAGTGTCACTAGGCAGGGGGAGGGGGAAGGGAGGTCTGACACCTGGGGGTTCTTTGGTATCACCAGAGGGTGGCGAGGGAGATCTTGATGCTGGTCGGGGGGTGGGGGGGGGGGGTGGGTTGGATCCTTAAGTTATTTTAATGGACCTGGAGGGGCATCTTGATGGACTTGGAGGGAGGGAGGCTTTGGGAATGGATGTGGGGGAGGGGTTGGGGTATCACCACACACCTAAAGTGTTTTATTTTTTTACATTTTCGAGTGGCAGCCCCAGCTTGAGATGGTTGTCAGAAGTGACCCTTGTTTAACCTTCCTGTTTGCCACTATTTTTGTTACTCCTGGCACTTAAAATGTGGGGTGGGAGCCTTGGGACCCACCACCGCACATCTAATGCATTTCAAATAGGTGTAGATATTTTATCGCAGCTGAGCACTTTCTTAGTCGGCCACAATAAAATATTTACATAAAATTGATTAGTAATGACATTTTTGCATGAATTTACATTAGTCATGCATGCAAATTACATGCAAAGAAGGTCATTGTAATGAGGAGGAATCTGGATGGAGAAATGCAAAATATCGCACAATATACATGATATAATGAGCATTAGAGTCCTAACATGGCTTGATGAATCACCCAGTTAGATTGTAAACTCTCTGGGAATAGGGAAATACCTACAGTACCTGAATATAATCCACTTTGAAGTGCTGAAAAGCAGAGTATAAATCAAATAAATAACCTGTTCAACAAAAAGGAGAGACTGATGGAGAGATATGTACTGATGCCCAAGTCAATCCTGGACCACCAAGAAATTGGTATAAGATTCATAGATCCTAGTGAGTTATGTGGGCTGAAGTTTTTGTAAAGGTTGTTTTATATTATTTGATTATTTGATTTTTCTGTGTAAAAATATTAATTTGAATTGGCTTACTGTATGAGTTTGTTGAATATTGTTTTGTTATATATGTCTATCAAATTGATGATATTGCATATGTTTATTTAAAGTTTTTTTTACATTCCTTTGATATGTTTTGTGACATTTGATAAGTGTGTGAATATTAGTTATTTAACCAACCTTTGTTTGTATCCATATATCAAATATGCAATATCCCAAGATAATTATGTGGCCTTCTGCACAATTAATTGAAAAGACAATAAGATTTACAGGACCTGCTACAAATCTGATTGCATCAAACTCAATTGTTAAAGGCTCTGGAATTATTTGGACTTTTGAAAAAAGTTTGTTAATTTTGACTGATTAAAAAAGGGGGGGAGGATTTTTTTTTTGTAATCTATATGATTCTTATCACTGTACAGCTCAAAGAGGAGGAATCCTGTCACACTGTCAGACCAGCAGCAGGTAATGGAGAGGAGGATGGCTACTGTTTTAGTTCTGCCATAAGCAGATATTAATTTGTTTTAATTGTTGTATGTCTATAGAAATTGTATATAATTTTTGTAATCTGCAGGTATGGTAGTCCCAATTTAATGTGGAATATCATTTTTTTTTAAATAATAAACACAATGATCTGACAGCAGGGAAAATATGAATTAATGAGTCTTATTTTATTAAATTTTATTTTGTCAAGTTTCCTCTCTTTTATGAGAGGCCAGATAAGGTGCTACAGAACCAAAATAAGATTTCTCTAAAGAAGATGTACATGAACTTTCAAGTCTACAAAAGTTCTTTCATCAACTCTGTTACGTATTGCAAGCTCGTGTTTGACATCTTTGGATAATTCTTATATTGGGCCAATAAAATGAACTATTAATTGCCAGAAATTCCGTTTTCTGCTGAAAAGGCAGAACTAATCATATTCTGCACAACTGCATCCACTGACTCATCTGCCAACTAAGGGGGTAATTTACTAAAGGTTTATCGTGTGCGATAGGATGTAAATTAGTTGGAGGGGAGGAGACGGGGCGAGGAGGGGGAGGAGTCGGCCACGGCACCGCTGCCGGCGATAATGTGAGGAACTATCGCCAGCAGTAGCGCGGCGAACAACAACACCTTTTACGGTGTCGCTATTCGTGCGAAAGGCTGCAGCCGGCTGTACCACGGCCGGCGAAATCACACTGCCACGGTGAAAACAGCTGCGCCTTTCACAGGCCCTCACCCCCTTTCACCCCCCTGCCTCCTTTTTCGCGGGATTCATCATTCTGTGAAGAATGATTAATCCAGCCCTATGGTAGATGCTCCCTTGGTAAATGCTCCCTTGCACATAAGGTTGTGAGCATGCAGCACACCATAAGTGCTTGATATGCTTTGTCTAGACTAAGAAACATAAATACACTGGTATGGTCTAGGCAGAAAGGTTTTCAGAAGGGACAAAGCCTGCTTTATTGCAGCCCTATTGGACTTATAAGCCTGGTTATAGTACTCTTGTGAGTTACCAGATGCATTGAAGAATTGAGTTAAAAGCCGGGACAGCCAGGAATATCGTTATTATGTAAAAGAACAGAGGACACATTTATGAAATCCAACAATGACTTGACATTTCTCTAACACCACACCTACTTATTCATACTCTGTTTATAGTTTTCTTTAAATCATGCTATTTGTAAGACTGCGTGATCATGAATATAGTTAAAAGGTGAATTTTAAAACTCGCGCGCAGACAAACGTGTGCGCGTGTGTCGGCCCATGCATAGGCACACGGCTATTTTATAACATTCGCACATATATATGCATCTATATAAATAAAAATGTTAAATAGTTTCTACGTCATCGCTAATCTCGCCAACCGCTTAACCGAATGCGTTCAAATTTGCACACAACATTCACTTCCCATACGGGAAGGATCTTATACACTTACATTACATATAGGTCACACCTGTGACAGGTAATACAAGTTTAAAAATTGCTTACACAAAACAGCGACATCTGGTGGCCGTCAGCGCAAGCGCAACTTCTTACACCTTTCACACACTCACACACCAGGCTATTGCCTTTCATTCACACTCCCTCATAACACAGAAATCCACACTCATCACACCACACACCCCCACCCACACGCCTGCCAATGTCACTTACTTCACCCACCCTCCCAAAACACCAAAACACGAATTCCTGGCTGCTACATTGGGAAGCCACGCATTTCACACACCCTCCAAATTTAAATTAAAGTACCCTCTTCCACCCACCCACGCACTGCACTCCGATCACACACTACACCTGAAACAAGTCCGTGCTTCTCCGCCGGCACCACAGGAACGGTCCGGGACACATCGCATTCAGTAGGGCCGTAGGATGCCAGCAACCAATATGGCACAGGCGGACCTTGCCCTTACTATGCTATACGGAGACAACAATGACGTCAATACACCATGTGACATAGTAAGGGCAACAGCCCGTCGGCGCCATATCCTCAGCGGACATTTGCCCTTACTAGGTCAGGAATCCTGACGTACCACTTTCACTGGTGAAGTTTTGCGACATGGCAGCCGGCAGAACAAACCCTAGCACACACCCTCGCCACCGGCTGGCAGTTTACACATGTAGCCGGGGAGGAGCACGGTGGGAGACTGTTCTTATTTTCTGCTGCGCGTTTTTCACAGGGGGGGGGCCACTGATTCTCCACATCGCCCGAGAGGGGGGCTGTAGCATGGGTTGCTCTGTTTCGCCGGGCTGGGGGGGCGGGGGGCCGGGAAGGCGTGCTTGCATATTTAAACTATTCTTTGCTGGTGCTGTTCATTTGGGATACAAAAAAACCCCAAAAAACCCCCCACAAACTGTAACCTTTACTGCTCTGTTCTGTTTTTTCAACTTAACCAGGCTCAGCTACTGCACCAATTGCTTTCACATTTGGACACAACCTTGCTTTCACTTTCGGCAAGGTTCTTCTCTATCTAGATTACATAGATGTCACACGGTTACAGAAAAAAACATGTTTTTGCATGTGTGTGGGGAAAACAGCGACATCTGTTGGACAGACATGCAACACACACTATCTACCTTGGGAAATGAAGCTGCTGTACTGCGCATGCGCAGGCGGGAGCGCACGTCGAGCACAGCAGGTCCAATAGGTTAAGCTCTGGAGAGAGGTGAGAGATTAAGGTTTCCTGATTGCATAATTTTCTGAGTTGAATTGTGGCTTTCTGTGAGGAGGAGGGCGTAGAGAGTTGGTTGAGGAATGACGTGGAGATAAGTTTGTGGTCAGACCAGGGAATTGGCTGACAGACAATATGGGATGCTAGGGCTAGGCTTTGGTTAATAAAAATTAAGTCTAAGGTGTGCCCTGCTTTGTGAGTGGGCTCCTTTATAAGTTGTTTGAAGCCCATGCAGGAAAGAGTATTAAGGAAGGATTCGCAGTTAGAGGGAAGCGGAGTGGCGTCCACATGGAGATTGAAGTCACCTAACAGGATGGCCGGGGCGTCAGAGTTGATGTATTTAGCTATAATTTCTATCAGGGGAGATGGGTCGGAATCTAGGCATCCAGGTGGGGCATAAGTGAGACCTATTTGAAGTTGAGCCGATTTGAAAACTGCAAATTCAAGGGAGCTGGACGAGGTAGTTGATTGAAGTGTTAGCCCCAGATTTTTTTTTTTTGCAGCAAGGAGCAGACCACCTCCTCTTTTCTTCTTTCTGGGAATGGAGAATATGTCGTATATGTGGATAGGTAATTGATTCAGCAGTACCGTGTCTTCTGGTTTGAGCCAGGTTTCTGTAACTGCACATAGGTCTGGCGATTCGTCCAGAAGGTGGTCATATAGGAGATGGGGTTTTTTTGTGAGTGATTGGGCATTTAACAGAGTTAGGGAGAACAGGGTAAGACCTTGTACTTGGTTCAGTGGTGAAAGCATGATGGGGATGATTCTTTTTTGTTGTTGTTGATGTTTGGTGATTGTTTGGCATGTAATAGTTGCTGCTGGTCTCCTGTGATAAGGAATGATCGGAATGGTGGGAAAGGGCATGGTGGAGGGAGGGAGTTTGGGCATAATGGGAGTCAGGGAAGAGCAGAATGCGCTTAGCTACGGAGGGAGGCTGTAGGTGAGAGCTAAGAATGCTGGAGAAGGACACATTTTCCAAATTTTGCAAAACAGACAGTTAGGACTGCAGGGTTTGTGTCTCGGTCAGGTCAGCGCCGATTTGAGAGTTTAGGGAGAGATGGGAAATAAGCAATTGAGTATGCCTGTGGCTTCAGGGAGGACGTCGGTGTTAGTGGAGGTCTCTGGGAGGCGTCGGTGGACCAATCAAGAACCAGGTAGGCCGAAGAGTGCGCAGGGCTCAATTTTCGTGCATGCCGGACGTGCTGGGACTTGCTGTCAGTGCGTGAGTCACAGGTCTGGAGCAGCGAGGTACTATGTGTCCTGAATCTCTTAGTTCCGGGATGCCCTTCCGGGGTGCACGAAGGGGCGCACAAAGGGGCCTGCCCCTTTGTTGCGCTCCTTTGGCGCGCGACGCTCGGCGCGCGGTGCCTAGCAGAGCTTGGAATTTAAAGCCCCGCCGGGCTGGCTCTGATAGGGTGGAAGTTTTCTCTGTGGGCGGGCCTTGGAGCGGTTCTTTTCTTTGCAGGTTTTTTTTGTTTTCCTGAGCGCGCGGCTGGCACTGAGGCCTCCCGGGTGTGGAGGGCGATCACTAACCTGACCTTCCCCCGGTGGGGCTTTGGCTCCAGTCGCGCAGGTCAATCAGCGGCGGTGGCGATCCGGGGATCGGCGGCGAAAAGGAGATGGCACCTAGCAGAGCTTGGATTTAAAGCCCCGTCGGGCTGGCTCTGATAGGGTGGAAGTTTTCTCTGTGGGCGGGCCTTGGAGCAGTTCTTTTCTTTGCAGGTTTTTTTTGTTTTCCTGAGCGCGCGGCTGGCACTGAGGCCTCCCGGGTGTGGAGGGCGATCACTAACCTGACCTTCCCCCGGTGGGGCTTTGGCGCCGGTCGCGCAGGTCAATCGGCGGCAGTGGCGATCCAGGGATCGGCGGCGAAAAGTATTAGTCTACTTGGCTAATAATGTGTTATAGATTTTTCCTCCAGGAACTTGTCCAAACCTCTTTTAAACCCCATTATACTAGTCGCCTTCATCATATTTTTTGGCAACAGATTCCTCTCCCACCACCACAACTCAAATCCTATCTCCTTTGATCTCACACTCTATCCCCAAATTCTGGATCCTCCTTTCCCTCCTAAATATTCCTTCTCCCTAAATCCTAGAAACCAACCCAAACCCTCCTACTTCCTCCTCTCTTTCCTCAAACCTAGAAAGAATGTCTATCTTACTCCCTCCTTTTCACCCATCCCAGATTTATTTATTTAAACATCTTGTTTGCTACAAACTTCCATACAAAAAGTGTTCAGTATTTCTAATCCTGCTCCCCTCCTCAATCTCCCATCCACAGTCCTCTCTCTCTCTCTCTCCTCTCACCATCCCCAGTCTTCTCACCCTCTCCTTATCCCATTCCTGGTTCTCCTCCCTTCCTTTCCACATCTCTGGTTCTCTTACATTTTCTTCTCTCCTCTCCCACCCTGAGACCTTTATCCTGTACTGATACTTTAAATACTTTTTCCTCACCAAATAAAAAGATAAATTATACAGACACAAGCATGGTTGGAAAACTACTTTTTATTTTTATAACTTAAAATACAAAATGGAAATATTTGTCAATGTGCTTCTGAAATTTCAAATTTTTTGCCATGGAATCTACCCCTGAGCTGCTAGAGGAGACTATAGAGCTGGGCCTTAGCCCTTAATATTCCCTGCTATCTGACCTTATAGGGGGAAGGAGGTAACAGTACCAAAAGTGTCTAGGGGTGGCAAAATCCAAAATTATTGCTGTGAAATAGTCTCTGATAAGGGTAGTGCATTGAACTCTATGATAATATGACTTTTCCCCAACTGAAAGTCAGGGCCAGCCTGAACAAAAAAATGTAAATTGAAATTGATAACGACTGAAGCTTCCTTATTTTGATCTGTGCCACTAATTAACCTTTGAAGAGTGAAAGATTAAATATTTGTGAATTCCGCCCCTGATTTTATGATCTAGAAGAAGCAGTTAACACTTGGTCTGAGTTACCTATGATTTCATCATCTAGGAACTTGAACTTCTGGGGGTGGGCGAATCCAGCTAACCATCTGATTTGGATCAATGACTGCTCCTGTCAAACTTTCCAACGAAAACTGGTATTAACTATCTTTTCCTGACACGTGATTGGATACAGCCTTATTTAAGTCCTACAAGAAGAACACAAACACAGAAAGCTAAATATTCATACAGAGAGCATTTCTATGCACAGCAGACCCACAAACGCACAAACCAATTGTAGAGATGTACATTAGTTTTGAACGAATGCGCAATCCGCAAGTATAGGTCCCTATTTGTTGCATTTGTGGGGTTCCAAAACGTATGGCAAACCCCCAGATTGCAACGTATCACTAACGAATAAAACCCACACCCTCCTGAACCCCCCAAGACTTGCCAAAAGTCCCTGGTGGTCCAGCGGGGGTCCTGGAGTGATCTTCTGCACTGGGGCCATCGGCTGCCAGTATTCAAAATGGCGCCGATAGCCTTTGCCCTTACTATGTCACAGGGGCTATCGGTGCCATTGGTTGGCCCCTGTCACATGGAAGGAGCAATGGACGGCCGGCGCCATCTTGTGCTTCTATCATGTGACAGGGGACGACCAATGGCACCAGTAGCCCCTGTGACATAGTAAGGGCAAAGGTTATCGGCACCATTTTGAATACTTGCCAAAAGTCCCTGGTGGTCCAGCGGGGGGGGTTCTGGAGGGATCTCTTGTACTCGGGTCGTTGGCTGCCAATATTCAAAATGGTGAAAACAGATGTAACAGATTTGGGGCCCGACAAATATGAATACCGAATCGAACGAATCCGTCCCTGCTGCACATCCCTACAAACTATCACAGAAGATCCAGGAAGAGAGACCAGAAGCCAGCAAAGGTACATAATGTACTAGGAAAAAGAAAATTAGGAAGACAAGTTCCGCAAAGCCATATTATCAAAGAATTCCTGCTGCTGAACTGCACAATACATCCTGGCCATCTGCTACAAAACCTCTGCTTTGTTTTAGACTCTGAGAAAATTGAATACAAAACATTGCTCTCTCTCAAGTATATTTTTTCCCAAAGTTACCAAGAGAAAATTAACAGACATTTAAATTGTATTAAGTGTTCCTCTCTGTAACAGAAGTTGTGATAAATATTGTGATTGTGATTGTTACAGTAAATATAATAATGTTACATCTAACATAATTTTTTAAAATAAAACTTTGATTTAAACAAACCCTATTCCTTTAAATTTTAACCTTCTACTCCTTTCTAGTGGCCAGTGCAGTACTGTAATGTACACTGCATCTAACTTTAACCCAGTTCAGTGCAATCCCTTTATACAAGAAATTTCAGTTAACTAATAAACGTTTTTTTAAAATAAATTATTGCCTCCTTTTACATTATAAGAGTTCAGAAAAGGGTTAAATTTATCCAGTTATCTTCAGCCAGATTTTCAGCCACAGTTACCCAGTAATTTTCAAGCTGAATATCTGGCATTTATCTACTCACTCAAAATTTCAGCAAGTAGATTTAGGCCAGTCATTTTTTATAGCTGGACATTAATGGGCAAATTTTTGCCATTTAGCTGAATATCATGTTAACTGGCTACATTTGAAAATCCCAACCCAGGAATGCCTCCAGGTGGCCACTTTTTTTTGCCTGGCTAAATGCTTGCAGCTTGTGGTTTTATCCACACAAATTTAGCTGGTTATAGGGTCCAGATTTTTAAAGAGATAGATTTACCTGGTTATTAATCTTTCGAATATCAACCCCTATTTTGCTATAAGTAACCATTCAGCTCATTGGGTCATACAAAAATGTACAATTCTACTCAGAGTTCTTTCTGCTGGGGGACAAAATCATTCTGTCAGGCCTTCTGGTGAATGTAGTAATTCTTTCCTTTTGTCTGACACTTGTTAAATCACCACACTGAGCACCAATTGTGGCTTTCAAACAAATCCTTTTACTTAGAAAAATTAACAAAAAGATGTAATTACAAAACAGATCAGTTTTCTTTGAATCAATAGTTAATATCTTCCTCCAGTGGTGGTCCAGAAACAGGTGATAAACATTGCTTAACTATTATTCACAATTTATTTCAATCAGTCTTTCTGCTAGAAATGTCTGTATTACTGCTGCTGAAACCAGGCCTCTAGCATAACAGGAGAACAAATAGAATTGGAAGAGATATGACCCCCTTGAAGGGATTCACCAAATAATGGCTAATTCCGAAGTGTATGAAGTTAAATGGATTACATCCAAATTATGAAAAAAGCTGCCCACCCTTTCCCTCCCTTGGAGCTCCCCTATATGATACACCTAAAGTAAGATCCACCTAGTCCTCTACTCACACAGTATACACAGATCCTCCAAGCCTTCCACTTAAATGCATGGGAATGCTTCAGGCTAGGCAATTCTGCATCACAGCAGATGGTAGGAAAGTCCACAGATTTACCCATTCCCTCCAAAAGCTTCAGGCACAGCGAGACTGCTATAGAGATGGAGCTGTTTCTAACAGCTGCTTCCCACCTCTTTCTCTCTGTAATGAGGGAAAGGGAATTTGCTTCCTGCCCCTTCCTCAACCTGCTCAGGACTAACCACCTTACCTACTGAGGCTGTGCTGTAGCACCTCCTGGCAGAACCCAAGCACAGTACCTTCCTCTGTGTCTGGAACAGGACTCTCATAAAATGAAGGCGCCTACCCTGGATGGAAATGCACTAGGTGCATGCCTACTTCATGTGTATTAATAATGATTATAAGTATCCTGAAAACCCAGCTGGCTGTGGCATCCCCTGGGAAGACCTGGGCTAAAACATTCTCTAGGACAGAGGATCCTTCTACTTTATTCAAAGGTATATAACTCCATTATAGGAATAAGGTATCCCCATCCCCACATATATATATATAATATCAAAAAAGTACAGCTTTTCTATGTAAACAAAGGTCTGACTAAAGATACAAATGTGTACTTCTTCCCCTGTCAGAACAATAAAAGCAATATATAAAATGTTTTCCTTGTAAAATGCCATTTAGTTTTGTACCAAAGTGTGTGCAAAGCAGAATATTAATACTAAGAACAATTGGAGAAGCCCAGAGAGACAGTGATAAGTTGATTTCAAATGTGCAACTTGTACTGCTGTTTGAAAACAGATACATCAACTTCAACTTTGGTCGTGTTAAATCTAGCAAATAAGAACAAAACAAAAGGAGGGGAAAAAAACAAAACTCCAGAAAGATTCCATCTAATACAATTGAGCCTGGAAACAATTTAGAAGTTTTCAGCTGTACTGTTAGGCATCTGCTTTGTTGGCACGATGACAGCACACTTCTTCTTCTCTCTTGCATTTCACAGTCATTCAGAGGTGCCAAGGATAAAATCTGTTTGCTGAAGGTATCTAGTATTTTAACATGAAATGGAGATGGAAGACAGGGTGTTTCAGCAACTCTCATTTTGAGCAGCAATAGGTACAGGCATTTCTGGGGATAAGCAAGGAATGTAGGTGTAGCCCCTCTTCTAATGGTGACTATAAAGAAATGGGGTCACACTCAGTACCAAGGCATAGTCAGTGCTAAGTATCTCCAAACCATGATGTGGATTCTCCCAAAAAAGACAGGAGGATATACCTCTAGGATCCAAGGCCTTGTGCAACGATCTCTCTAGGGAATGTAAGCTCAGCCCTTACATCTCTAAGATTACCAAACAAACCAGACAAGACACTCAAGTTAGGTGTTCCAAATGTGGCGGGGTTCCTCGTTTGGGTGATGAGCTGCATCCAGAGAGCTACACTTACTGGGATTCATCCAGCAGGGGGTGGGGGGGAGATAAACTTCCAGGGCCCTAGGCAGCTCTAAGGAAAACGCCACTGCTCCAAGCCTCTGCACTCTGGGGTGCCACTTAGGTGCAGGGATAACCACAATAACCACTGAAAAATAACATCAAACACAGGTGCCAGAAGCAAAAATAAAAAGGCAGCATTCACTGTGTTCAAAGTAAAAGTTTACTTGCAAAAAAAAAAAATAAAGTACCATCCAGTATGGAAACATCAAACTGCATAAGCATCGTAATAGTCAAAACTGTGGTTTCTGTGTCTCTGGTGTACCACAATCTACCAACCTTAATGATCCCTTCCCATTGGCGAGTAGGGCCCTGGGCAGCTCCAGCATAAACTAGAAAAATAGGACATACCAAAATCCAAAAATAGAGTCCATGAATATCACAATCTCTATAAATCTCTTTGCTCTTGCTTTTGCATTACAGCATGGGCTTAAAGATCAGGGACTCGGCCTTTCCAGATACAGGGGGAATCCCTACCTTCCAGACTGGTCAATGGAAATTCCAAAATTCTTCTTCAAATCTAAAACAGACTCCTTCTCTTCCGATCAAAACCCCAAGGGGTGAGAGTATGGTCACGAAATTCCACTCCCACTTCTCTCCCTCTCTTCTCCAGGCCTGAGGGGCCTGGATAGGGGGGTCTCCACCAAATCCACCTCCTCTCTCTACCAGCCCTCTGACTCTGAGCATGTTCATGGGGATATTTATATCCCTCACAAGCCTCCCGGGAAACGATGGGATTAATGCAGGGGGAGGATCCAAAAAGGCAAACATCACTCCCACTTACTTCCCATAGCCGGAAAAACTGGTGAGGATTGAAATAGTAAATGGGTATAGCCCCTGTTACACTCCCCCCCTGACTACAAAAAAAGAAAAGCAGTGAGCCAGGATGATAGTATAATTTTTTTTCTTAACACATGCTAATATTATAACATTCTCACAATCACATTTAACATTTGCAGTATGATATTGCAATGTCCCAACCACTTGGGGGTGGTAACTCAAGGGCAATTGATTTGCTCTGGCCAGCATAGAAATAGGAAACATCTTGCAAAGACATACACTTACATTTCACAAAATACAATTAACAATATCTGATTATTGATTTCAATGATTAATATCGGTTACCTCTTCAATCAATTCACATTTATCACTTGGGAATTAATAGGAACTACTCCAGATAGAAACTTACTAAAGCTCGGCAGCAGAGGGCCACCCATGTCTCAGGTCATCAACTTGAACCTCAACTGAACCTTCACTTGATCTCCAGATAGGGAGATCATGAAGCTCAGGTACACTACACCCCTCTCCACCCACTGAATAGGGGAGCAAACACAACCACTATTAATACTCACATAGGGAGTACCAAACAGTAAGGGGGGTGGGGGAATGGTCATTCTACTAGAGACGCACCTACATGCAGCGTAACAAGGTTAAACACATATTACATATATGTTTTACTCATCCTTAGTGTATTCCCTGAGAGAGAATTCAGACAAATAGTTCTAAGTACCATATCATAACCATTAGCTTAGAGAAACAGGGGGCCTCCAATAAACTACCACTTAATTGTACATAAACTCACTTGCACCCTTCCACGGGTACCCAGCTTAGCCTGGTGTGCAAGTAGGACATGAAAATCCATTGGGACACATATTACATAGAGAAAAGTGGTTAGAAAAATGGTATAACAATATACGAAACACCAGGAAGTGATTTGTTTTTTCCTTTTTAAGGTTTTTTTTACACATTTTACAGAAAAATAATTGCTCCTAGATAACTATTCACATTAATCAGCTAATGTTTCACTACAACCCATTATTAAGAAAAATGGAACCTATAACATAAACATTGCCACCCACAAAGCATGGGATTAGACGTTTCAACCAAGATCTATGTCTCAGCTGTTGAACCTAGGCTTTCCTCAGCATCTTTGATGGCGCATGAATGCCAGGTGCCAGTTGATAGTAGAGGGCTGTATTGATCTGCAACAGAAAACAGGGAAATGTATAAGCCCTCCCACAAAAGGCAACATCCTGTAAACTTTCTGTACATGCAAACTTTGGCATTTTTATACCAATTCAGTTCACAAATCAACATAGCTGTAAGGCATTTAGGCCTGGATTCATCATTCCTCGCAGAATGATGAATCCTGCGAAAACGAGGGGCGGGGGGGCAAAGGGGGGGGGGGGGGGGCGGGCCTGCGAAAACCTGCAGCCTTCGCACCACGGTGGAGTGCTGGCTGCCGGCTTTCACACCGAATAGCGCCTCCGTGAAAGGTGGTGCTATTCTGCACGCTACTGCCGACGATAAGGTTAGTAGCATTATCACCGACAGCAAAGACACCGCCGATTCCACCCCTCCCCACCCCGCCTCCTCCCCTCCCCCTAATTTGCATTCTATCGCGTGCAATAAGCCTTTGATAAATGACCCCCGTAGCCACTTACATGGTGCCCATTGGTCAACCGGGCATGTGCCAGCTCCAGCTCAATGGGAACTCCCTTGGTACAACATAATACATACAAGTTAACCTTAGAACCTTAGAACATTGAGTAACATTACATCCGAATTTGTATAATAATATGATATTACTTACTAGAACTATTATAACATTTCTATATAGTGTGAGTTAACCAAATTAACAGAGTAAGGGCTAAACAGCTGATTGATTGTCCTTTCGCTGCTTAGCCAGACAATAGAGCACTATCCTCGGTTCCCTTTGTAGGCTACAACAGTGTTTCAGCTCTTTTTATGAGTCTCGCAGACAAAGGAACATGGTCCCTTTTAAGAAGGGCCCCTATCCTGATCTTGGCCCAGTCTCTTCCTGCTGCTTGCTGCCAACGGGCCTTAATGCAGGCCTCTGTGCACACTGGCTCCAGCATAGCTGACTCCTCTGACGTCACTGCTGCTGCTGTTAAGTAAATACCTCCAGCAGCCTCCTCTGATTTTAGCTGCGAGTCTCCTCGGCCTGACCAGCAGCCTGCTCCTTTGGTCTTTGGCACGACAGGTCTGGCTCTTGGGCAGTACCAGACAGTCTATCTCTCTCTCTTTCTGTCTCTGCCTGCACAGAACCCCACAGCACTGTGCTGCCCTCCTACTTCCTTCCTGAGGCAACTTCAGGCTCCTGCTTCTTTTCTTCAGACCTCCTGGCCCCATTTTTAATTCTTTCTCCCTCTGGAAAGCAGAGGATTCTTCCCTCTCTGCATCTGCAGGGGAAACTTCATTAAAAATGAAGCTGAATTCCACATTAAAGGCCCACACACCGAACACATCTTTTCGAAACCCCTCCCTTTTTATCTGCCTCACCCCCGGCATCTCAAATAAAATGCCCTCTACTGAGGGTAAATTTAGGATCGGTATATGGCTCTGTATCCAATTCCTTAATTAGACTGCAGCTTGGGATTTATGATTAGCAGGGATGTGAATCGGGCTTCGGACGATTGAAAATATCGTCGATATTTTCAAAATCGTCAGAAATCGGGGGCTCCCCCGAAACGATAGGAAAACCCCACGATATTGATCGTGGGGGTTCTCTTATCGTTTTGGGGGAGGGCAGGAAAAACAGCACCCAAAAATAACCCCTAAACCCACCCAACCCTTTAAAACTAATCCCTTTGCTTCCCTCACCCTCCTGACCCCCCCCCCCCAAAACATTTTACAGGTACCTGGAGGTCCAGTGGGGGTCCTGGGAGCGATCTCCCGCTCCCGGGCCGTCGGCTGCCACTAATCCAAATGGCGCCGATGGCCCTTTGCCCTTACCATGTGACAGGGTATCAGTGCCATTGGCCGGCCCCTGTCACATGGTAGGAGCACTGGATGTCCCACGCCATTTTTAAAGATTTTAAATCTTTTTTTTAAATGTGTATTAAATTTGTATTAAATCTTTTTTTTAATTTTTTAAAGATTTTAATGTCATATTCTGCATTACCTGTAAATGCCACAAATTCCGCACCAGTACTCCTAACAAAACCCCATTACAGTAATCAAATATTGGGGTCACTACTCACTAATGCTTGTACAATGATCCGAAATGTCTCTAAACTCACCCATTCCCTATTATCAAAGAGACATGGGAATCAAAAGACAAATTATCATCAAATAGTACCCCCAAATTCCTAACTTCTGAAGAATTAGCACAGCTCATCTCCCGAATTTTTAACTGTAAAACTCTCTCTAACCCATTTGTTGTAAAAGCCATCTATTCAATCTTACCCTCATTCAGTACCAAACTATTTGTGCCCATCCATTCACCCAAGATATTCAAACCCTCCTGAACTTTAACCAAAGGTTTTAAAGGATCCCTCCCCAAAGAACACACTAATTACACATCATCTGCATAAATACAGCCTCTAAAATCAAAGCTATGAATCAATTAACCCAATGTTGCAAACAAATATTAAAAAGAAGGGGGGAAATGGAAACCCTGTGGATCCCCACAATCCAAGCTATGGGGTTTCACCATGGAGTAATACAGAGGCATTATGATATTCTCCATTTTATTCATCATTCCTTTCCTAATAATTCCTAGCAATCTAATTGCTTTCTTGGCTACCGCTGCACACTGAATAGATTATTTCAACATATTATCCACGATGACATCTACATTGTTTTCCTGGGTAGTAACTCCCAATGTGTATCTATAATTTGGGTTGCTCTTCCCTACATGCATCACTTTGTCCACGTTAAATTATATTTGCCATTTGAATGCCTAATCTCCCAGTTTCTCAAGGTCCTCTTGCAATTTCTAACAATTCCCTTGAGATTTAACAACTTTGAATAATTTTGTATCATCAGCAAATTTGATCACCCACTTTTATATTGAAAATTAGGGCAAAGACCACAAGTAAAAAGGACCTTGGAGTGTGCAGCTATGCGGGTAATATGAAAATGTCCTCATAATGTCCATGCACCCCCAGGGGTCTGCAAGACCATCCCCAGGCGCTCCTCCAGAAGGGACGTAAGGATGTTTAATTGAGGAAAAAATGAGTGCGCTGCTGCTACCTGCAATTAGCTGAGCTGCTGTCACAGGCCAGAAGAGTGAGAGTGGAGTCTAGTATGACTCCAAAAACATCACCCCACATTGCTGCAGACTAGAAGGAGGAGGGATAGAGAGGAGACATTCGCATTCATGAGAAGCCTCAAATTGCATATTTAGTGGAGAAGGGGAAGAGAGGGGCCGATTGGAAACCCCACTGCTGCACTTGGTGAAGATGTGGAGAAGAGAGGGGCCAATTACGGCTCTCAGAACCTTTTCAGCCTCTGTTGCACACTGAGGAAAGCAGAGGAAAGCTGGGTTACCACAGCGGTGAGAAACCTTTCCCACTACTGCTCTGTCACTGGCCTGACAGAGAGGAAAGGAGAGCCACATTAAAGAAGTAAACAGAATGGCTCAAAGGAGGAAATGAGACTGGGGTAGATAGTATGAGGGGAAAGACAGAAGGAAGAAGGAATGAGCCAGGAATGAAGAAACGAAGGATAAAGAGGGGAATGGGAGCCCATGATTGACCTGGTTAAGGTGAGTGAGAGTCTATGGCAGCGTATCAAGGGAGAGAAAGAAAGGATCTCCAGGAATCATGCTGAACAGAGGTAGAAGGAGAGGAAGGGATAGGGGGCCAGCATGATTCAGGAGGAAAGGGAAAGATGACCACCGGGGATCAAGGAGGAGGGAGGAAGAGACACCGCCAGGTGCGGAGATGACATTAAACACAAAAGTTATTTAGCGGGACACACAGACAGACATGGAGCCTTCTTTCCTTTGAAAAGCAGGCTATTGATTTGCTTTCTCCAATCTAAATTATTTTGTGCCTATCATTTTCTGTATGTATCAGTTGAGACTCGAGAGAGTTCATTTTCGGTAGCTGCTCTCACACTATGGAATACTTTACCTACTGAGTGTTATGTTTGTGGTAGAAATGTGAACCCTGGGCTGAGATGAGAGGTGTCTCCGCCCACAGGGAGGAGCCCTGTGGGCCTCACCGTCAGCAGGTGTAGTCTCGATGGCGTGGGACACAGCTAGAACTGAAGACTTTATTATAATGAAGGAAAGAAGCAATATCCACAGAATTGTAGATGCAATAGTACTGTCCATAGCACTGGGGGATACCCAGAGCGAAGCCACAGGTGAGACCATTCGGTAGTGACCTGCGGAGTGGGATATGCCGGGAATCCCCTCTGACAAGTGTAGGCACCTTCAGGATACAGATCTGGTAGTGGCCCGCGGAGCGGGGTATGCCAAGGATGTCTGTGCAGTAGAAGAGCTAGTAAAGATGCTGGAACCCGGAAGTGTCTTCTGTAGATGATGTGACAAAGCTCTGTAGTACAGGAAGCAGAATATTCTCTACTGGAGTAGGGCGGTAGTGGCCCGAGGCTCGGGATACGCCGCAGGAAGTCCTCAAGGCAGACCAATTGGTAGAAGTCAGTAGAAGTACTCACAGAGATGGTTCCAGGTGAGAGAGACCTGGGCAACAGGTCTGGTTGCAGTCAGGCAGGTAGGCCCTCCGAGGAGTGGATAGCCGGGATCGCAGGGGAGCCCCCGAGGAGCGGTTACTCAGAGCGTCAGATGCCAAGACCAAAGTCAGGAACAGGAAGTCCTTGAATGAGGCGGATTCAGCAGGACAGAACTCCTTCCTAACTCGAGCAAGGCAAGGGCCGGTCAGGTTAAATACATTAGCGGGTTGACGTCATCGGGAGGGGACACCCCCCGAGGTTCCCGCCATGACGTGGTTAAAGGAGGCCCTTGCGCGCACGCACCTAAGTAATACCTGATCCAAGATGAAAGTTGGCAGCGCCCACGCTGTCCCGGGAATGCCGAAGAGGTCGGTGGAGGTTAGCAGAGGCCGCCATTCTTCCCAGACTTGACGGTGCAGGTAAAAAAGAAAGAGGTGAGCATGGGAGGTCGCAGCCGTCTACGACCGACAGGCGTAACACTGAGCTGAGGTTAACGGCCTGTGGAAAGTCATTTAAGAAACAACTGAAAACCTTTTTTGTTTCGGATGGCTTTTCCCTGACAGACGATATACCATCTGATACCACCGGATATCTGGAAGACTTTGAACTTATTGATTTTGAGCTCTCTGTCATCTGAACCCCTGTCACAATATTTTGTTTGACGCTTGATTTTTGCTTGGTATTGTCATCTATTTATTGTGATTGCTCCCTTGTTCACCACTCTGGACATTTCGTGAAAAGCGGTATATAAATATTTTAAATAAAGAAAAAAAAATTAAAGAAATTAAAATATAAAGGAAAAATAGGCTAAAAGGGGGTGAATTTTCAGGGAGGGTAAGTTTCAAAACTTTTTATATGGATTATCTATGTATAAATTGCTATTCTCCATCACTGAGGGTGAAAGTACCTGCTCTGTGGACAGCATGCAGACTTTTATCTGAGGGAGGTGGGGGAGGGAAAGTACATGTAAAAATGTAATTTTGAAATCCTCGTGCATACTTTCATGCATACACTTTGCGCCTGCTTCAGAGCAGATGAAAGGTACACAGGAACAAAACGTGTTGGCCTTCCCCTGCCAGCCCGAGTTTTCAAAAGCAAACTCGATGGGCAGTTTCCCTTTGAGAATTAGATTGCAGGACTGCAGGCACCAGTGCTGATTTTCTGCCAGCTCATACCAAGTTGTCAACCGGGACCTCTTTTGAACTTGCTTCTTTTTCCTCATTGCAGCTGGATTGGAAAGTGGAATGGCCCCAACCTTCAAGGATGAGGGCAATTTTTAAATAGCTTCGGAAATTACCTTATCTACATATTCAGTTTAGATCAAAGTTTTATACATGTATGAAGGATTTAGGAGCGCATATCATTATTTCATTTGTTATGGCATGCAACAATTAAAGAGAAATGTATGGGGGCCCATGAAACTTTTCGAAGCTGAAAAAGGGCTGTTTCTTGAAAGATTTGGAACCCCTGTATTAAGCAATTACAGTTGTTGCATATCTATCCACTATCTAGTGGCTTTTAAAAGCACTATGTGCACCACAGCCAGGAAATATGCATGTGACTTGGCCCAGTTCTCACCACGTGGATTTAAAAACCTCCCATCAGTACGCACACAATTCAAAAAATATTTCCTGACTGTGGGAAACCGAGTGGTGTTTTCCTGGCTGGAGACAGAAAGCCACACTAACTCCAGCCTTTCTAATGCAAATAAAACTTTATTTAGCAAGCACAATACTTAAACATTGGTCTGCCTACCTGAGCAGTATTCACTTACCCACACAGCGGCTGTAGACTGCCTTGCTTCTAGTCAGTGTACACTCGTTCTCTTCTGGTTTGGACAGAGCATGTTACAGGCGCTGCCGTCCCCCTGGAAGTGTAGGGCCTACTGAACACAGTTGGGCTTACCCTCTTATGCTCCCTAGCTGCTCCCTCTCACAGGACTCTCCCTGCCCCAGCAGGGTCTCGCCCATACAGTTCTCTCCCTCGAAGAGGATTTAAGGTGGACCAGGCTCCGTACCATTAGGCCCTGTCGCAGGGAAGCACGCATCGGCAGCCAGCCAGCATGCGGAAGTTACTTCAGCTCCAGAGGAGCAGTAAGTATCAAAACAAAAAAATAGGGGATAGGTAGGGTTAGTTTAGGGGTTGGGGAGGAGAGGGGAAATGGGAGGCAGGGTAGGTAGGAGTATAGGAAAGTTCTGTTATAAAATCGGCGCGTTCATGTACGTGCGCCGGGAACCACGCACACATGGACGAGCATATGCGGGTTTGAAAATCTAGCTTTATTTGAATATTGATTTCAAAGTAGTACTCCAAATATGTTTGTGTCCATATCATTTATTTTATTTTTATTGGGTGAAGAAAAGGTATCTCAAGTATCAGCATATGGACAATACCTTGGAGATAGGGAGGAGAAGGTGAGAGGACCAGGAGTGGGCATAGGAGATGGAGGAGGACAACCAGGAATGGGGTGAGTAGAGGGGGAGAGGAGAAGAGAAAGAGGGGGAGAGAAGGAGAGGACCGGGGATCTAGAAAACTGGAACTGGAAAAGATCGTAGAAGAAGGGGAAGATAAGAGGGGGAATATTAAAAGGGAGAGGGAAAAGAGGTTCTGGGATCGAGGATGGAGTGGAGGGAGTAGGAGGATTTGGGATCAGGTTTCAGGGGAATGGGATTCAGGATATGAGAAGGGAGAAATAGAAAGGAAGAGACTTTCCAGGATCTGGGTAGAGAATCTGAGGCCAAGGGAGGGAGAATATGAATTACAGGGGGGAGAGTGTTCCTACCATCCTCCAGGCCCGCCCCCCAAGCCTCTTTCTAACCTCCCATCCAATCTGATATACATGTACACACACACAGCACCAATCCCTTCTCTCTAACACACATAAACACTGCCTATCACCTCCACACCCCTCTCACACCAGACACACGCCCACCAGCAGATCTCCTCTCATCCCCCAGCCACTTTCCTTGCCCCACAATGATTCTTCTTCGTCTCCTCCTAACTTCTCTAAAATGATCTGTTTTTGCTCTGTCTGCTCCAGGCCCACCCCCTCCGATCCTAACTCTGAATGGCAAGAGGGGAAGGGCTAGATTAAGGAACAGAGTGGCTCTTCTTTGCACTACTATGTCTTCTCCAGCCTCAGTCCTTCTGCTCTTGGTTCCTGCATCCTGGCAGGGATGCATATCTGGGTACATTTGAGTTATGGTTACTCTGAGACTGTGATTGTTGTTGATTTTTGGGATAAAGGGGAGGAAGGTATATAATGCATATCAATTTTCTGTGTTCCACCTCCAACCTGACACTAATTTTCTCTTTCTCTCTCTCTCTCTCTCTGCCATCACTTTTCCCCCTACAGGGATCACCCCAGCATTCCTGGCCCCAGCACTCTCTTTGCTCGCACTCCCTATATTTCATAACTCCTTGATTTGTGCACCCTCATTCTAGCCACAGCTGAGTCCCAAGTCCTGAAATCACAGCTGCAGACTGAGTTGTCTCTGTTTCAGCCCATCTTCAGTATTTCCCCACATGCTGCCTGCAGGGTCCGCTCCAGGCTTACCCCTCCTCTTGCTACCTGCAGGCTTCCTGAAGTGGAGTGACTGGAGCTGTAAACAGAGAGGCCCAGAGCTTATTAGTGCTTCTCTTGGCGACTCAAAAATTAACACAAATTCCCAGAGTATCCAAGTGAAATCTGGAGAGTTCCCATATGTGACGCATTAAGCTGGCCAAGACTCGGAAATAACCAGAAAAACAAAAGTAGGCCGAGCCTGGCAGGTCCTAATAAACAATTTATTCACCAAAATAAAGCCACACAATTTATTCACCAAAATAAAGCCACTCAGAAGTAGAGCTGCAAACCTTACTTCAGGTTTAACAGTAATGCAGCTCACCTTAACTTCAAGTTATATGAGTGTCCTTCAATTATAAGCATTCAAGACTCCTCTCTGGTCCCCCGGGGCCTCCTCAAGTTCTCTGGACCTGGGTTCTTATAGTAGGATGAAGGGAACCTCCCTTCACTCAGACCCCCTTGCAGCACTCTGTTTTAAGAAGGACTGGGTTAGAAGCCTGAACCGGGCCCCTTAAGGTAGAGTGAGGGAAATGTTGGTACACTGTGAAGGGAGCAGCAGGACCAGGAAGCAGAGGGCTGCTCTCTGCTAAAAGAGATTCAGATCACCTGGGATGCAGCAAATCTTCAACCAGCCTGCTGCCCCCCTCACATTTGTACCACCTTAGGCACAAGCCTAGTGTGTCTATTGGCAATTCCAGGCCTGATATGGCAGACCAAGAGATAATTTGAGGACACATTTGCCAGAAAGGCAAAAACTAATAATAAAACCTTTTTCAAGTACATCAAAAGCAAGAAACCTGCAAAAGACTCATTTGGACCATAAGAAGACCAAGGGTTAAAGGGGGGTGCTCAGAAAGGAGAAGCAGGGCCAACTAAAGCATTCAACAAACTGGGTGGTCACCTAGGGTGTCAGTTTCTGGGAGGGTTGGTGCAGTGGCAAAGAATAGCAACAGTGACAGCAAAACAATAGGTCCAGGCAGCTACACATAATTGAAGAGCCAAATCTTAGAATTGCAAAAGCGAATGCAGATCTACTTGATGGGATAGAGGATCAAGAAAACTACAAATAACGGAATAACATCAGAGCTATTGGCATACCTGAATCAGTGAAGGAACAAGATATGTGCAACTTCTTCGAAAAATAGCTACCAGGGACTAAACATGGGTGAAAGAGATCATTGATTGGGAATAAACTGAGAGGACAATAGATTCGGGCTGGTTATGGCCATGAGGTGATACAGGGGAAACAAGTCCCAGTCCCAACACGAGCCGTGTTTCACAGAAACGCTGTCTCAAGGTTGCAGTGAATAGGCAACGCTAAAGAGTATTATTGCAGGGAGGAGTACTGCCCAAGCAGCTACAGTGGTTTATCAGACAGAGTTAAACAGGAAGCACTCCTCCCTGAAACATAATACTCTTTAGCGTTGCCTATTCACTGCCCCATTGAGACAGCGTTTCTGCGAAACACGGCTCGTGTCGGGACTGGGACTTGGTTCCCCCTGTATCATCTCCTGGCCATAACCAGTATGAGTCTACTGTCCTCTCAATTTATTCCCAATCTATGATCTCTTTCACCCATGTTTAGTCCCTGGTGGCTATTTTTCAAAGAAGTTGCACATATCTTGTTCCTTCACTGATTCAGGTATGCCAATAGCTCTGATGTTATTCCGTTATTTGTAGTTTTCTTGATCCTCTATCCCGTCAAGTAGATCTGCATTCGCTTTTTGCAATTCTAAGATTTGCTGGCCTCACTTCTCGGATCTTTCTTCCTGCACAACAATTCTCAACTCAACTGCTTCAGTTTTTCTGGCATGGGAATGAAGTCCCTTTAAGTTGTCCATTACCAATTGCAGCTTATTTAAAAAATCGTACAGTGCTGAAGATATGCTTTTGGAGATCTGATGAATTGCATCTTCATACAGTAATGAACAAGGTCTGCATAAATGACTCTTATGCCTTATGTCCTAATGTGCTTGAAGGGCAACCCTAGAACATTTCTGTTAATTTTCAAGGAGCCATTTCAGATTGATAACTTCAGCATTCCCCAACGTCAGAATTCTCTTCATTTAAGATAAGTGCTACAAGATGAAGTAGTTTTCATGCTACAGTAATGAAGTGTTTTTTACTTGCAACTTTTTAAAAAATTACAAAGAAGAACACTGCATAAATGACACATGATCGTGACCGATGATTATATTTCAAACACATTAGGACATAAGGCATGAGTGGTTTATGCAATCCTCGTACATTATTGTATGAAGGTCACTTAATGTTATAGCTTTCTGTGCTATTGATTTATTTTGGGAAGGAAATCTCATATAATATAGTTTTGCATTTTTTCCACTCCCAAGGTTCCGTTTGCTAAACTTGTATGTTCGGACATGCCACCTCAACTTTTCCTTTCCCCTCCTTGGCTGCTATTTTAACATCGCCTGTCTTGGCCTTATCACAAGTGCAACTTGGAGTCATTTTAGTCATACTTTAATTTCAGCTATCTTGAGTTAGACCATATATTTTGTGCCAGTTGTCAACTGTAAATATTTTCTGCTTGCTGTTCCTTGCCTACCAGTATATTTTCTCAGTTTAATTACTTAATTTTGGAGCTCCTTCCCTCTGCATCTGCCTAGGTGTAGTGCATCACCGGAAGCCCACGTGGTTCAGGGAACAGAAGAGAAATGGGTAAGGTTGAAGCATAAAAACAGAGCAGAAAACAGTTACTCTGCTCCCTAACCTAACTCCTATCCTCCTGTTGTTTCAACCTCCCTTTCCTTCCACTCCCAGGTGTTACAAGTACCGCCCGTGGCAGACTCGCAGCGTGGCCCTCTCACCTTCTTGTGTGGACTCCAGCTCTTGGTTGCTCTTCATTGGTGGCGGTGGGCCGCCAGCTCCGACCTTGGGTCGCCTCCGGTGCCTCCAGCTCTGCCATGGTCCCCAGTGTTGCCAGCCATGATGTCCCTGCTCATTGGATCTCTCCACGTGGCCCGTGGAGAGGTCCGTGGAGAAACAACGCCCTGGAGAAACAACGCCATCGGCTCCATGCCCCTCCCTAGGCGTGCGTGCGCATCACTGATTCTTTTAAAGGGCCCGCAGCAGGAACCTGGCCGCAGCCCCAAATGTTGACATCAGACTCTTCAGCGTATATAATCTCAGGCCTTGCTCCATAGCGTTGCCTTTGCAACAGGTCTCCTCGTACTCGTTGCTAATAGAGAATACGTTGTGTTCCTGTTTCCTGTGATTCCCGGTTCCAATCTTCCTTGTTCCTGCCCTGTCTATGTGTTGGACTGACTCCCTGGGTTTCGACGGCTTTGTTTGACTACTCCTCAGCTTATCTCCAACCCCAGACTTTTGCTACGTTTGACTACTCCAGCCTATCTCCAACCCCGGACCTTTGCTATGTTTGACCACGCCTGTCTTCTCCGTGCCCTGACCATTGCCTTGATTGACTACGCCTGCCTTCTCCATGCGCTGACCCTAGCCTTGATTGACTATGCCTGCCTTCTCTGTGCTCTGACCATTGCCTTGATCGACTACGCTACAGATTACTCTGCGCCTAAAGTTGTTCATTACTTGCCACGACCTCCGCTTGTCGCCAGCCTTGACTCTAGCCTGTCAGTGATGCCTCCTTCAGCCTACTACCTAAACGTGGATTTACAAGGCCTTGGCCTTCCTTTGCTCAGGCGCCTCCAGTTACCTCCTGATCCATTGGTGCCTGAGTTTCCATACCGAACCCAGTCCAGGGTAGGACTATGGCACCTAGCGACTGCTGTCTCTGGGCTGAATCACCTTACTTCACGAACCAACCTCAAGGCCCACCTAAGTCTTGCTGGCCCCGGCACCCAAAGGCTCAACCCGTGGGGAACAAGGGCTGGTATAGGTGAAGCTCCAGCCGCCTCTGTCTTCAGCCCATTCCACCTGCTGACAGTGGGGACCAGTAGGTCCCTACCTACGGGTTGCGTCAACCCCACCTCGGCCCAAGGGTCCACCTCCGAACGCAACAGGTTGCAATGGCCATGGACTCGGGTGGAGCTGTGTGCCCTCCAGGTCATCCCAAGTCTAGCCTCTAAGGTACAAGAACAGTAGCAGTTTCTTGAGGCACTGGCCTCTTCCATGGATCATTTCCGTGCCTGGCTTGATGCCATTACAAATAATCCAGTTCCTCTTCCGGTTCCTCCTCATCCACAGCCACCTCCATCAATGCCTCGAGCCTTCAATGGTGACTCTAGACTCTGCAGAGAGTTTATAAACCAATGTTACATGCAATTTGCTCTACAGCCCTCAGTCTTCCAGGGCAAGTTGACTAAAGT
This sequence comes from Rhinatrema bivittatum, assembly GCF_901001135.1. Lineage (NCBI taxonomy): Eukaryota > Metazoa > Chordata > Amphibia > Gymnophiona > Rhinatrematidae > Rhinatrema > Rhinatrema bivittatum. The sequence goes on from NC_042616.1 coordinate 88,636,475, forward strand.
CACCTTTATCCTTTCTCGCCTTGAAGGGAAGGCACTGGCCTGGGCTTCTCCCCTGTAGGAACGCTCAGACGCTTTGCTGAAAGAACTGGCTCAATCTGTGGCTGTATTCAGACGAATGTTTGATGATCCTGGGCAACATACTGTGGCAAGCACCAGCTTACTATACCTTCGACAAGGTCAAAGAAGTCTCTTTGATTATACCATTGAGTTTCGGACTTTGGCTACTGAGCTCGCTTGGCAGAGATATCTACCTGGATGGACTCTCCCTGCAGCTGAAAGATGCACTGGCTGCACAGGAGCTCCCTTCCTCTTTGGAGGACCTTATAGACTTAGCAGGCCGAATCAACCATCGTCTTCAAGAGTGTCACCGGGAGAGTCGGATGCCCAAGAAACCTATGTGGGTTCGCTCCCATTCACCACCTATTTCCAACCCTGCTTTAGGCAGTGATACCAGAGTGGTTGACGGAAGAGCCTATGCAGTTGGGTCATGGGCGGCTGACACCAGAAGAGCGCCTCCGGCGGAGACAAACCAAGTGCGGGGCACCTGGCCACCATCTACAGGCTTGGCCCGAGTTCAGTAGGGGTCCTGAACTTGGATGCAACTTCTCCGGCCCCTCAGTTATCTGTACCAGTTACTCTGATCTAAGATTCTCGATCCTTCCCGGTTCTTGCTCTGGTAGACTCCAGAGTAGGAGGTAATTTTATTCTCAAAGACCTTGTTCAGCTTCTGGGTATAAAGACCCGTTCACTTGACACAACTATATGCATTGCTTCTATCTATGGAGAGCCATTACCCGGCCGAATTTCCTTGACTACAGAACACATCCAGTTACGCACTGGGGCTTTACATACTGAGGAACTTGAACTACTAGTGGAGAAATCCATCCATCCCATAGTGCTTAGACTCCCTTGGCTACAGAAGCATTCTCCCCAATTCAACTGGGGTTCGTTGCACTGGTGGAGTGGGGCCCCACCTGCTACCAGTCCTGTCTTTAGAAAGTGACACCACCTCCAGTGGTCCCTCTGGCTACTACGTCCTCTGGCATACATGCTCCATATGTGGCCTTTGAGGATGTGTTCTCTAAACAAAAGGCCGACCTCCTTCCGCCTCTCTGAACGTTTGATTGTCCAATCGACCTCCTTCCAGGAACCATGCCTCCTCATGGACGCACCTACCCTCTGTCTCTGCCCGAGACAAAAGCAATGACGGAATATATCCAGGAAAATCTAGGAAAGGGATTCATTTGCTCGTCCACGTCTCCTGCTGGGGTGGGATTCTTTTTTGTGACCAAGAAGGATGGGTCACTTAGGCCGTGTATTGACTACCGCGGCCTCAACACCATCACTCATAAGGATAACTATCCCTTGCCATTGATATCCAAACTATTTGACCATCTCCAGGGTGCCTCCATATTTACAAAGCTGGATTTGCGCGGGGCGTATAACTTGGTAAGAATTCATTCTGATGACATCTGGAAAACTGCCTTTAACACCCGGGACGGGCACTACGAATACTTGGTGATGCCCTTTGGCCTCTGTAATGTGCCCACAGTATTCCAACGAATGATGAACAAAATCTTCAGAGACCTACTGTACATCAAAGTAGTGGCCTATCTGGACAATATCCTCGTCCTTTCCAAAGACCTTGATATTCATTGTGCCGACGTATGAACCATCCTCCAGCATCTCCATGAAAACCATCTGTTTGCGAAATTGGACAAATGTTTGTTTGAGAAATCCAGTTTACCTTCTCTTGGCTATATAATCTCTCGGAGGGGCTTCTTTATGGATCCAGCCAAACTAAAGGGAATCAGAGATTGGCCACAACCTGTGGGCCTCAAAGTGCTCCAGTGCTTCTTGGGATTCCTCAACTACTATCGTCACTTCATCCCACACTATTCTACCTTAGCTGCTCCGTTGACAGCCTTAACCCGTAAATGCCAAGACACGTGAAATTGGCCCCCTGAGGCCATTATCACCTTCCATCAACTGAAGGAAGCTTTTCAGAAGGGGTCCTGTCTGCACCATCCTGACCCGAACCGCCCATTTCTAGTTGAAGTTGACCCCTCCGCCATTGGGGCTGGGGCAGTCCTAAGTCAACGCACTGCCTCTGGTACCGTAGTTCCTTATACCTTCTATTCCAGAAAATTTTCATCTACAGAGCAAAATTACAGCATTGGAGATCATGAGCTACTCGCCATAAAATTGAATCTCGAAGAGTGGCGCCCGTGGCTAGAGGGCACACAACACAAATTCACTGTATTCACCGATCATAAAAATCTGGAAAATTTAAGTGAAGCACAATGTCTTAACACTCGCCAGGCTCGATGGGCCTTGTTCTTCTCCAGATTTGACTTCGAACTTCGTTATCACCCAGCCGATAAAAACCTCCAGACGGATACCCTATCACAATCTTTCGAGCCCGAAGACACTCCGGAAGAACCAACTCATATAATTGACCCAACCTGTATTTGCTTATCTGCCCTTCATAGAGTTCCAACTGGGAAAACAGTCGTGCCCCGATGACTCCGAGAAAGAGTTCTTCGATAAGCACATGATTCCAAATTCGCTGGTCACCCAGGACAAGCACGAACTGTGGCACTGCTCCAGCAGTTCTTCAGGTGGCCTACCATGGTCTCAGACATGAAAGCATACATTGAATCCTGTAATGTATGTGCACAGAAAAAGCCCCCGATCGGATGACCTTGGGGTCTCTTACAACCACTTCCATCACCCGAAGAACCGTGGACTCTCTTATCTACGGATTTCATTGTGGATCTGCCGCCTTCGAAGGGTCACACCATCATATGGGTCACCATAGACTGTTTTTCAAAGATGGCCCATTTTGTACCTCTACCAGGCCTACCATCTGCTCCAGAGCTAGCACGATTATTTTTCCATCATAGCTTCAGACTGCATGGCTTATCCACGGACATTGTTTCAGACAGAGGTCCTTAATTTGTTGCCAGGTACTTGCGTTCCCTTTGCCAAATGTTCGGCATTAACATCAGCCTCACGACCACCTATCATCCCCAAGCCAATGGGCAAGCTGAATGGATGAATCACTCCTTGAAGGCCTTCCTATGCACTTACAGCAACGACCAACAAGATAACTGGTCAGACCTCTTATCCTGGGCGGAGTTTTCTCACAGCTCCCACATTGCCACTGCTACTGGAACATCTCCATTTTCAGTCATCTATGGAAAATAACCACGACCATCACTACTCATACCTCTATCTGTGCCGTCCCCTGTGGTACAGGCTACTGCAGATGCTCTTAAAACATTATGGGAACAGACAAATCTCCGCTTGCGTCAGGCCGCTTCCCGGGCCAAGAGAACTGCTGACAGTCAACATTCTTCGGCTCCTGAATTTCTCCCTGGTCAGAAAGTCTGTTCTTCCAATCCAAAGAAACAGAGGAGCTGGAACCTGCCATGATCTCTTGATTACCTATTAAGGTCAAAAATAGAGAACGAAAAGTATCTTTTCTCGAGAGCCTTCGCCACCACAACCAGGCTTTTTTCAGCGCCAAATGCCAGAAAACTTTAGTGTGTATTTTCCCTGAAAATCTTTTAAACAGGTGAAATTAATTAATGGAATTATATAGAGAAAAAGTAAATTTTATTAACCCATCAGGATTACATTTCTCTCCAAGCAAACCCATTCTTGAAGAAATCGGAGAAGAGAAGCCACATTGTAAATACGCGAAACCTCCTTTCCCTTTATTTATTCTCTATAACGTATTCGAGCTCTCTTACCATTCCATATAAAGCTGGAAATCAATGACTGGAGCTTCAAAACATGTGTTTGTCTATTGTACATGGGCAACATTTGAATAGAGTATAACATTTTAGGAAATATTACTTTATTAACCAGAGCACATCTTCCCATCATAGACAAAGAAAGACTCCTCCATCTTTTTAACAACTTCCTTATTCACTCTAGCCCTTTTCCAAAATTTACACCTTGTACCCTAAGCTATACAAATCTAAATTTACAGTCTTCCTTCTCCTGAGGAGCAGCAGTAAAGTTACACAGATATCTAGTGTATGCGTGCTGCAGGTTTTGTTTTTAAAATTTGGAGTTACACATTTAAGTCTTGGCCCCGACATGTACAGCCCATGCCAGTGGCATAACCATGGGTGATCTTGGGTGGGCCATGGCCTGCCAGTTTGGGCTCAAGCCTGCCCAATCAGTATTGCCTGGCGGCACAAGAAGAAAGGCCCTGTCACAGGGCTGCAGCAGAAACACCAGGCAAGAGGAGGAAGAGGTCCACGAGGCTGCCAGTGGACTCCATCCTACTGCAGCCGAGAAGAGGAAGAGGCCCGTGAAGCTACTGGTAGACCCCCATCCCACTATGGCCGGGAAGAGGAAGAGGCCTGTGAGGCCATCGGTGGACCCCATCCCACCAGTGACAGAGAAGAGGCCAGTGGTCGAAAAATAAAACCTCACGAGAAGGCACCTGTTCTCCTTCTCCTCCACATGTGCTGGCACTGCAGAATTCTAAACACATGCGGCCAGTAAGTGCTCTATGCTGATCTCTCACATAGAGGAATGCTAGCCATGTGAGTTTTAAATACTGCAGGCAGGCACACAAGGAGATGTAGTAGAACAGGCTTCCCCTTTTGCTACTGATGGGGAGCTTGCCAGTGTTTTGTGTTTATGTATTTATGAATATGAATGATAGCTTGCCTGGGAGTGGGGTAGGGTTAAGGGGGTGGGAATGGGAGCCTGCGGTTGTGTCCGTCGCTGCTTGACGCCCTCACTCCACCCTCTTTACCTCTGTGGTGACTCCCTCCGGGTCTGATGGATGGTTACCTGCCGCAGAGTCTTCTTGCCATCTCTCTCCGGTGTTCCCAGACCGGCACAACGCTGTTGATCCGCCATGTTCCTGATGACATAGGGTGCTCACGCGCGCTCCGATTAATGTACCAGCAAAGGCGTGAACCTCGGGGGCATCCCCGAGAGATGACGTCATCCACTTCCAATATAAAAGGTCTCAGAATTTGCTAACACATCAAGTTAGCAAGAATTCGTCCAAGCTACTCTGCCTCCTTGGACTTACAAGGGGTACCCGCTTCTCGGGGGCCTCGCTCTTTTCTTTATTTCAGATTGCCGATAGGAACCGGTACTCGCTCCTCGAGGGCCCATGTTCCTGAACACTCTGAAGATTCTCTACTGCCTGGAAGCTATCGCAGATACAGACATTTATGAGTTACCATCGCTCTCTCAGAGCTTTCCCTGGAACCAGGTACTCGCTCCTCGAGGGCCTAATCCTTTCCAGCTACTGGGCTTCTTAAAGACATTATGTGAGTCTTGTCATCCAGTTCTGGCTATGAACACAGCATACCCTGACTACTCATTATCTATAGTTTCTCTACAGCTCAACTCTGGGATCGCTGTTCCAGTACCTGAGGGACTTCAGCCCTGACGGACATATCAGCTCACTACTGCCACCTCTGGTGGATCTACTAACCTGTCTAATAAAAAAATTATCTGTGTCTGTCTCCATACTCAAGCCTAGTCGGTGGTCCCTCTCAGGATATCCTCCTGGGGGCGCAGTCATCTGCCATCGGCCCACCTATCTACATTCCTCTACAGCTGAATGTCCTCTCCAAGCACTCCGCTGGTAACAGATTGCTACTCCTTCTCCATCAAGAGTCTTCAGCAACAGTTTCATACAGATTGCTACTCCACAGTCTAAACCCTAAACAGATTGTTTACTACTCCCTCTACAGGAGCTGAGCATATCAGATTGCTAACTCCTCCTTTCTTGAGGAGTAGATCAGTTTGCTAACTTCTCCTTCCACAGGAAGCCAAAGCATAACAGATCGCTACTCCCTAGCAGATCCACAACAAGATTGCTAACTCCTCCTTCCACAGGAGCAGTTCACAACAAGATTGCTATCTCCTCCTTCCTCAGCAGCTAGTCCATACAGATTGCTAACTCCTATCTGATTGCTCCGCCCACCAGGCATCAGAATTACAACAGATTGCTAACTCCTCCCCTTCGTAGGAACAGATTCATTACACCTGCCTGGATGTGAGAGTGTATGTGGATGGTAGCCTTCCTGGAAGTGTGTGAATGGGAGCCTGCCTGGGGGTTAGGGTAGGTGTGGTGAATGGGAACTTGCCTGGGTGTGTGTGTGGATGTGGATGGTAGCCTGCCTGGGTGGGTGTGTGTGTGTGTGTGTGTGTGTGTGTGTGTGTGTGTGTGTGTGTGTGATTGGGAGCCTACCTGGGCATGGGTGTATATTAGAGATGTGATTCGGCCGAACCTTTTGGTTCGGCCTTCGTTATTGGCCGCCGCAGGAAATTTTGTTTTCCATGGTTAGGGCCAATTTTATTTTGGCTGCCTCCCGAAACGAAGCACTAAACCCGCCCCCAACCCTTCAAATTGAATTACAATGGGAGGGTAGTAAAAAAAAAACCAAACCCACCCCAACCCTTCAAATTTAATTAATTACAACTCCCCACCCTCCCGACCCCCCCAAAGCTTGCCGAAATTCCCTGGTGGTCCAGCGGGGGTCCCAGGAGCGATCTCCAGCTCTTGGGCTGTCGACTGCTAGTAATCAAAATGGCACTAATGGCCCTTTGCCCTTACCATGTGACAGGGGAGCAGGCCATCCATTGCTCCTACCATGTGACAGGGGCCGACCAATGGCACCGATAGCCCTTGTCACATGGTAAGGGCAAAGGGCCATCGGCGCCATTTTGATTAGTGGCAGCTGATGGCCAGAGAGGGGGAGATCGCTCCCCGGACCCCCTTTGGACCACCAGGGAATTTCGGCAAGCTTTGGGGTTTTTCTTATCTTTTCTTCACCCTCCGAACCGCGACGAAATAGGAAATATTGTCTCTATTTCCTATTTCGTCACAAACGAATGCACATCCCTAGTGTATATGTGCATGAATGGGAGCCTGCCTTGGGGGTTGGGGGTGCATGAATGGGAAACTGTCTGGGGGGCTGGGTGAGTATGAATGGGAGCCTGCCTGGGAGTGTGTGTGTGAATAGAAGCCTGCTTGGGGGGGGGATGTGAATGACAACCTACCTGAGGGGGGTGAGAGAGAGAGAGAGAGCATGTGGGAGTGAGAACTTGTGTATAAGGGAGTGGGAGCCTGAATATGAGAGAGAGAGCATGTGAGAGTGAGAGCCTGTATGTTTGTGTGAGAGTGGGAGTCTGCATATGAGAGTGAGAGCCTGTGTGTGTACATATGTATGGAAGTGGGAGCCGGAGTCTGCATGTGAGAGAGAGCATGGAGAATGGGAGCCAATGTGTGTGTTTGTGCGAGTGGGAGCCTGTATGAAAAAGAGCATATAAGAGTGAGAGCCTATATGGATGTGTGTGTGGGAGTGGTAACCTGTGTATATGTGAGACAGAGCATGGAAGAGTGGGATCCTGTGTGAGAGAAAATATGTGTGTGTGAGAAAGAGTCTGTGTGTGCATGTATGAAGGAGGAAGGAAAAAAGACAGACAGAATAAAAGCGACCCTGAAAAAGGAACAAGAAAAAGACAGACAAGGGGGAAAAAGAGACTGAAACCAACTGATTAGAAAACTAAGATCAGACAACAAAGGTAAAAAAAATTATTTTGCCTTTCAGCGATTGGAATATATCATATATTTGCATTTTGCTTTTTCTTCAGTATTCCAGTGTTCACAAAGTCTAGTTTCTCAGACTTTCCATTCAGTTTTGTCTGCATGTTTGTTTCTAATTTGTAGTCCCTTATTCTGTCTTAGGAAAGGGTTTGTCTATGTTGCACATGTGACAGAGGTGCAGTATTTTTGCTAGCATCTAGTTTCTCTGTAGGAATGTGTAGAAGTCTGGTTTGTTCTGTTTGCCCATTAGGCAATGTATTAGAGTTCTAGGGCCTTGCTGCCTTTTTATAGATAAGATTGCTGCTGTTTGAGTCCCGAGAGTTACTGCAGTGCTGTTATGGTATGGTAAGGTTCTAGGTATTTATTTATTTATTTGCAGGGTTTGTATTACCTCACAATGTGTTTAGCAGTGAAGGGAATTAATTTTGCTGTCAATGAAGTGACGTCAGAATTAGAATTTTTTTTTTGCTTGTCCGAGTTCTATTCTGCACCTGTTGCAAATCTTTTTATGATAATTATTATGATTATTGCTGTTTTATGCATTTTTGGAAAAAGGATTCATAAAAGAATATATTGATATTTTTTTTATTATGTGATTGGATCTGATGTTTCAGAACTGTTCTTAGTTTACTTTTTACATGATATTGAGTGTTTATAAACTGCAATAAATATAAAATAAATTAATATAGATTAATAAGGCATTTTTAATGTTGGTAAGTGCTTGAAGTAATAGAATTAAAATATTTTAAAATGTCACTCATGCATGATGGCTTGTTGCAAACTGCTCAGAAATCCATTGTAGGGTGGATGCTAAGGCATTATTTACCGATAAGAGTACAACTAGTAGGGCCTAGATCTGTAGGTCTACTGCCTACCCATGTTAACCTTGGGCGCCCCCAAAAAAAATTCAGTTCTGGCTATACCACGTGCCCACACCCCACCCCTTTCCCACCCTCCGTATTCCTCAAATGCGTATGGGTAAATACACGTGTATTTTGCGGCTTTTTAAAATTCACATTGGTCGTGCGTGGCCCGCATATGCATCTATGGGGGCATTTTTGTGTGAGCAACGCTTTTAAAATCGACCTGTAAATATACCACATCCAGTGCACACCCTTCATTTAATTCTTTGGTCACTCAATCAATGAAATTAATCAGATTTATTTCACATAATCTCCCTGTAGCCAAATCAACTTGCTGGATTCAAGAATCTACTGAAGGACAGGGTAGTGATGATTCTCCATCAATTCATTATCAGAAGTGCAGCGACTAGTGAAATGCTGAGGTACACAGAGCGAGGAATAACCAGTGAAGTAGGCACTTGCTAAATTATTTTCTGAAAGCAAATAGTGTCTCACTGAGTGGAGAAGAGATGACGAGAGCCCTTGCTACATAAGAAATTGGCAGCACAACACTGGGTATAATCTACAGAAAAAGGAAGCTCTTCTTGTATTTTATATTGGAATAAAGAAACTGGCAATTAATATATTCATCTGCAGCATTCTAACAATTTATTAATGTGACAAAAAGGCCTTATTTGTACCTTATGAAAATCACAGTTCAATGAACCCAAAACTTTCTTGGTAACTCTACAATCATGACAATTGTTGTAAACTATTACCAGGAGATTCCAGTCTTTCCCTTCCCCCAAAAAATTCAAGCTGTGTACAAGGGTGGAGCAGGTTCAGTGAGTAAATTTCAAAGAGTTTGAAAAGAAGTGCCTGTAGCTGATATCTCACACCTTGCCAGTTTGCATTGGAATAGCTTCTGTTCTCATATTGTAGCATCATTGAGACAACCGTGTCAAAAGCATTCATTGACCTCATTGTAATTTCTGTCTACTGAAGAACTTCACAAAGATTGAATGGTGTGCTTGGGTAATCACAGCAATTATGCAGCATGAGTCTGAGCTTCCCAGCCTCACTGATTGCTCAGGTAGGTATTATAACATAGAGTAGCTCACTAAGGGCCAGATATACGAAGCATTTTACCATAGACATAAAAGGGCTGGATTGATCAAGGACTTTTCCCATGGATAAAAAGCCTTACAGATGGATTTTCAAGGAGCTATGCACGTAAAAATGGGCACATACGTGCATAAATAGCCTGTATGTGCATAATCGCCATTTTATGAACATCTACACAGTACACACATATTTTAAGTTTTGCATACACAGATAGACTAGGAGTGTTCTGGGGTTGGGGCTAACAGTTATGCATGTAAGTTGATAGTTTATAAGAGACACACATACATATGGCAACTTACCCATGTTTTGCACCTGCCAATTACTTGCATGACTGATATCAAACTTGTTTATTGTATACTATTGCCTGGGTGGGAGGTCTGGGTGAAAAAGGGGGAGTTCAGGCTGAAACACCAGGAGGGTCTCGATAACTTGGAGAAACTGGTGGAAGAATCAGAAAACTGGTAATTTCAATCACATGAACATGTTTTAAAATTTGCTGACTTACATGTGTAAATCGGGTTTCATGGGAGCAAGTCCTATTTTATTTTCATATATAAAATGTACACACATATATTTTTAAAATTAGTAGCAAAAGCACACACGTTCAATGCATTTAATAAAATACTTGCTTTCAATGTAATGCATGTGTTCGCGTGTAAGTAGATATACATGCACTTAATAATACAGGCATTTCTGATATGCACAGGTTATAAAATAATATTGTAGATCTATGTGTCGCCATATATGCATGTATATGTAGCCATGCGGAGTTGTTTTGAAAATTATGCCCTAAAGGGTGAATTTCAAAACGTTACAGAAATAAGAACATAAGAAATTACCATACTGAGTTAATAGCAGGTAATGGACGTCTCCTCCAAGAACTTATCCAAACCTTTTTAAACCCAGCTACACTAACTGCACTAAACACATCCACTGGCAACAAATTCCAGAATGTAATTGTGCATTGAGTGAAAAAGAATTTTCTCCAATTAGTTTTAAATGTGCTACTTGCTAACTTCATGTGGTAGCTAAAGAGAAAGTGAGGACCTTGCAGCCGCTGTCAGCTGAAGTCTATGAGAGGCATGGCAGGCTGCCATGGAGCCCATCCTGCAGCGGCCAAAGAGAGAGAGAAGATCTGGTGGCTGCCAGCAGACCTCATCGTACTTGCAACTGAAGAGGCCCAGGACCTGAAAGTGTGTGTGTGTGTGTGTGTGTGTGTGTGTTTGTGTGAACATGGGTGTGAGTACTGAGTATATGTGTGAGTGTGGGTGTGAACGTGTGAGTGAAAGGGTGGGTGAGAGCCTATATGTGTATGTGTGGGTGAGGATATTTATATGTGTATGTGTGTGTGTGTGTGTGTGTATGTGGCAGTGTGTATGTGTGTGTATGTATGGGTGAGACCTTGTGTTCATCTGAGTGTGTGGGTGTGGGTGTGATGAGAGCCTGTTTGTGGGTGCGAAATTGGGGGTGTGTGGGTAAGAACATGTGGGTATGGGAGAGAGCCTGTGTGTGTGGGTGGGTGGGTGAGGGGCTGAGAGCCTCTATATGTGTGTGTGTGTATGTGTGTGTGAGAGAGAGAGAGAAAGATGATAGTTTGTAAAGCCCCCTCCCTCAATCCACTGTAATCTCAGGGTGGCTGGAAATTGAAAAATCCCAGATATTGAGAGCAGGAGATTTTATAATCCTTATTAGCTTTATTATTGGATGTTATTTGGTGTGTCTTCTATTTGAAATATTCTTGGAAATTTATAAACATTTTTATGAAGTTTTAATTATTGGATGTTCTATTTATCAGTTGCTTTGAAATGTTCATTCTTTTTATTAGTATGGTTGTACTTTCGTGGTTGTTTTATATTTCTTGGTTTATTGTTTGTTGATCCCTTATTCTGTTTTTAGTAAGGGTCTGTCTATGTTCTGTAAATGTGACTGAGATGAGGGATTCTGCTAGTGTATACTTTCTGTGAGAGGTCTATAGCAGTCCATCTTGTTCTGTTTTCAATAGGAGGTGTATTGGTCTTCTAGGCCCTGCTGGAATATGTGCAGTGCTGCTCTTTCCCGGGTAAAGTTGTTGCTGTTTGAGTCCTGGCAATTAGTGTTTTGATATTGCAGATTTGTCTCTTTGGGCAAATTGTGTTCTTGGCAGGTTGTGATTAACTTTTATTGGATCTATGTAAGTATTATCCAAAAATACTGTATATGAGCTATTGAGACAATATAAGACCCATCTTAAGATGTCAATGTCTCTGATCTGATATCTGAAGAAGGGACCCATGTAGCTTTAAAAGCTTTTGTACAATATTTTTGAGTAGATATATTGTTTATTTTACAGGTATTTTAGGCAGCCTGGCTTGTTCTGTTTTCCAAATAGGAGGTGTATTGGTGTTTTAGAGTCTGATGTAATATTTGTAGTGTTGCCTATTCATAGATAGAGTTGTTACTATTTGAGTGTTGGCAGTTAGTGCTGTTTTTAGCATGGGGGATTTATTATATTGTAATTGTTTATTTATGGCTTTCTGAAGACCAAGCCCACACCCATTATATGTTACAATAGGCCTAACACCATATGGGTTTCATGAGTCTTTTGTGTCTTGGGGAGAGGGGATTGAAGGAACAAGACTGCTGAGGACCTGGGGGGCAGGTGTGGGTGAGAAGAGGGGACTGAGGGAGAGCGACTACTGGTGACTTGGATGGGGTGGGATGGGAGTGGAAAGAGGGCTGAGAGATCAAGACTGAATCCCCTGCTATAAATGTCACTACACAGCATTGGTGGGCGGTCTGGGTGAACTGGGGGAGTTCAGGCTGAACAACCAGGAAGATCTAATGACCTGAAGAAGAATTGGGTGAGCTGGTGGACTAATTGGCAAACTGGTTAATTTCATTTATACACGCATGTTTTAAATTTGGTCAGCATTACATGCACAAATTGAGATTTATGCAAGTAAGTCCTACTTTAATTTTCATGTGTAAAATATATTTTTAAAGTATTTTTTAAATAGGTGGGAAAAGTATGCATGTTCAATGCATTGCATGTATTTACACACAGAAGCCTACATACACGGGTATATTTTGGGGGGAGTGATACATGTAATTTATAAAATATGTGTTTATCATACATGTGTATTATAAAATACTAGCGCAGACCTGCTCACAGTCATATGCGTGCATTTGTTTGAAAGTGAATATCCAAGTGAATTGTTCCCAGAATGCACATCTAATGTATATCTAGTACATCTAATTCTAAATAAGCAATTGTAAAATGGTAAAGGACATTATTTGGTACAGAAAGCACAATGGGTGTGCCATGTCAGCCTGATAAATATGAAACATATCAAACGAAAACCAATAAAACTAGTTGAACAGAGACATCACTCACTCTTTACCCAGGTTAATGAATATTTAAGGATGTAAGCTTTTGAGACTACTAAAATCTCTTTGTCAGACCATTAATCATTCATACGATTTTCAAATTAGAAGGTGAAGAAACTTCTATAATTCCCTTTTTATAGTTTTCTTTTTGAAGTATTTCTTAGGGTAGTAAACATGCTGAGGTCAATATTTTAAAATCCCTTAAACAGATCATTTATCCAGCTAAAGTTAGCCGGATAAGTTATCAGTGATATTCAGTGGGATAAAGGTCCTGATGAATGTTCCCAATAAAGTTATCCAGGTAAACCTAACCAGATAATGTTGAAACCTACCCCGCTATGTTTGAATATCATCGGTTAGGTTTCAAAGTTATCCAGGAACAAGTTCCTGGATAATTTTAACTTAACTTTTGATATTCAAAGAATATTGGCAGTGAACAGTGCTATAGGAGCCTGGGGAGCTCTCCGCAGCAGTAGTAGAGAGTCCGCATGGGGTGGACTTGGGGCAAACAGCAGGGAGTTTTTTTTAAATCAGCGTCACTGCATGGGAGGCCAGACAAAGCAGCGGCAGCCTTGGGGAAGCTGTTGCTGCAGGAGAACAGGCTGACCAAGGTGACAGGGGCCTTGGGTAAGTCCGCTGCGTGATGATGTCATCAGTGATATCAGCGGGCACCAGTGGAGCTGCCCGAAGGCTCCTGTTAAAGATAAAAAAACATGTAAATTAATGCATTTAAAATTATAAAAGTGGTGCAATTCAGGTGAGGGGCCTAAGAGGAGGTACCCTACCAATTTCCAAGACCCAGAAAGTACATTGGCAAACCCATCACATTGGGGGAAAAAGCCACTAAAACCTATTAAATTAATACATTTAAACTATTTGTTGGTGGTGGTCAGGTGAGAGAGGTGGGGATGACTGGAACCAAACCACTTTTAGGTTATAAAAAAGTGATTTTAAAACTGACTCATTTTCCCCAGGGCCATTTTTGAGAGGAATAGTGAATAAGATGCATCAGAAAAATCAGGTTTAGGGATGGGAACATCTAGGGAGATGCTGGTGACCCTTGTTTGACCATTATTTAGATTTAAAATGTTATAAATTTTAAAGTATGAGAATAGAGTTTCTTTCTGAGGGGTTTGTATGTGTTTGAATGACATGGAGCAACCATGGTTGATGTCTGAATAGGGTATAGTGAATTTGGACCAGTTTGGGGTTTTTGAATCAGATTTTTGTATTTTATTAAATAAGTTTAATTATATTTATTTTCAATTTTGGTACAGAGTTCAATAAAAAAGGTCCATCAGCTGAGAGAGGGAGAAACCTCAAAATTATGAAACTGTTATCAAGGTAATGCCATGGAAACAGAATATTTATCCCAAGCCAAGATGTAAGAGGGTTAGGGTAATTACGCTTAGTCAAAGTACCATAATCTTGTATTATTTAAATGAGTTAGACAGAAATTCTGAAAGCCTTAAAAATATCTTTACCATTCTAATACATGGGAATAAAGGTTTAAAAATTGGATTTGTCATAGTCTATGGAAGATAGTAAGTAGGGCCAGTACTATTTCCATTGATAACATCATTGAAAGCAGGGATTTCTCTGACAAACAGCTGTAATGACAGTGAGGCCTATAGTAATGTTAAGAAAACATGTAATAATAGTGAGAGAATACTGTTATTTAAATGAGTGTGTGAGTGATCTGTGTTTTATGTGCTAGGGAAGCCTGGAAAGGTAAGAAGAGGCAGTAGGAAGTAAATTCCAGCTGATCCATATTTTACATCAGCTTATTTAGTTAGTGGTTTGGAAGGCAATCGATGTGAAAGAACCAGAAAACAAAAGTGTTACCATAAAAGTTTAGTTTATGTCAAAGAAATTCCAAATTCTTTAAAAAAAAAATCATAAGCCTTATGAGAATACACACTTTTACCTGGAAAAGGTTGCAAGTTATATTAATAGCCACCAAAATTGAAATTTGGATTTAAATATACAATTTTGGTATAATATGCTTGTTTGATATAAAGAGTGCTTAAGGCACTGGGAGGATGCACTCTGGATTCAATAATTGGATTATTAATCATCAATATCTGAAAGAAGCCTAAAAGGAATTGAAATGCTGTGATAAATAATTGACAAAATAAGGATAATCCTAATTGCTTACTGTTACGGATTTGCCTGATATGCAGTCTCCCCGAGCCAAGGTTCCACCTGCTGAGTAACCTTCCTTCCACCAGGGGTCCTCAGTGAGTCTTGCTCACAGGACTGGCAGTTGCCTCCCCACTGGTCACACCATGCCTCAGCCTCAGCCTCAGCCCTACTTAACCCAGCCTGCTCAATACTTCAGTGCCTCTTCATCTCATCTCTCTCATCTCTCTGACCTGGCCATTCTTGCTCCGTTATACTGTCTTGCCTAGCGGCCTACCCAGGCCTCTTGCCTTCCCTTGTGGTTTCTCTTGGCCTCTTGCCTTGCTCTGTTGCCTCCCTGGCCTCCTTGCCTTGCTTTGTGGCCTCTTTGCCTGGCTCTATGGCTCTCCTAAATCTCTCTGCCTTACCTTAGGGCCTCCGGGCCTACTAGGTTCTCCTAGTCAGCCTTGTGCTCTGTTGGGCTTCCCTGTTCTTGTTTCCTATTACCTGTCTACTCCAGTCCTGTCCTTGTCTAGACCAGTACTGTCCTTGTCTAGTCCAGTTCTGTCCTGGTTCATTCTTTGCTCAACCCAGCCCAGTCCAGTTTAGTCCCTTGTTTATTTTCCAGGCCTTGCCCTTGTCCTTTGACTCAGATCCAGCCCCAGCTTGTGTTCTGTATCCTGCCCTCAGCCAGTACCTGTACCCCAGCCCTCAGCCAGTACCTGTATCCAGCCCTCAGCCAGTACCTGTGTCCAGCCCTCAGCCAGTACCTGTATCCAGCCCTCAGCCAGTACCTGTACCCCAGCCCTCAGCCAGTACCTGTATCCAGCCCTCAGCCAGTACCTGTGTCCAGCCCTCAGCCAGTACCTGGATCCAGCCCTCAGCCAGTACCTGTATCCTGCCCTCAGCTAGTACCTGTATCCAGCCCTCAGCCAGTACCTGTGTCCAGCCCTCAGCCAGTACCTGTATCCTGCCCTCAGCTAGTACCTGTATCCAGCCCTCAGCCAGTACCTGTGTCCAGCCCTCAGCCAGTACCTGTATCCTGCCCTCAGCCAGTACTTGTATCCTGCCCTCAGCTAGTACCTGTATCCAGCCCTCAGCCAGTACCTGTACCCCAGCCCTCAGCCAGTACCTGTAAACAAGCCCTCAGCCAGTACCTGTATCCAGCCCTCAGCCAGTACCTGTGTCCAGCCCTCAGCCAGTACCTGGATCCAGCCCTCAGCCAGTACCTGTACCCCAGCCCTCAGCCAGTACCTGTATCCAGCCCTCAGCCAGTACCTGTGTCCAGCCCTCAGCCTGTGTTTGCCCTCAGCTTCCAGCCTGCCTTGCCTTTTTCAGCCAGCATCTGACCTCAGCTTCCAACCTGTTCCCAGCTTCCAGTCCATGCCCTGATGATTATACAGAAGACAAATCCTACCGGCCCCCACAACCAAAGGGCTCAACCTGTGGGGGGGGGGGTGTTAAATAGGCAGATCAGCTCCAGTCCTGCCCTGCAGCCCTGTACTGCCTCTATGGGGGGTGCTCCCTGATTCCAGCTTGTCATTGCATGACACTTGCTTTGAGAAAGCAGTGTTTATACTTGAGTGCAGTGATTAATGCCCAGAGCCAGAGCCAGAGCCCAAGCAGCCCTGGATGAATAATCCTAATGGAGTCCAAATCGATTAAAAAGGATTAGAGGAGAAATAATAGAGTGACAGGTGTGAATACTTCACTAATACTGAGGATACAAATGTTGTATGGAATGCAGCACAACACATCATCTTACTGACTTTCACTAGCACATAGGCAAGAAAGTCTCCAGTGAGATCTAAGCAAACCCAGCTTTTCAGCAGCTTGAAGACACACAGTCAGGGACCCAGTAGACTCAGTTGTTCTGTTCTTCAGAGACAGAGGAGAGACAGATGAAGGGACTTAGCAGCCAGGACAAAAGGTTATCACCTACAAAAAGAAAGAAAGTGGCACACCAGGAAATACTAGAAGATGTGATGACATCACTAACCGCACTGAAAAATACAATGATTCCAGGACTTACCCAGGAGAATTCAGTATCCTAAATACTAAGCACATATATAATCAAAAGGAGCTCTGTTTTAATACATGGGTATCATGGCAAGAACCAGAAAATCTGGCCACCACATCTGTCACCATTAAGCAATGAATACAGTAGACCTTGATGCTCAGATTATGGTATTTATTTATTTATTTAATGTGTTTTGTATACCGTGATTCGGTTTCGCCATCAGAACAGTTTACCAGTTATGCTTCCAGTTCTAATTTTTAAATGTCAGTGGGGGTTGGGGGGGGGGGAGTTAATTTCCAAAACAGAACAAAAAAAAACCCAGAATTTTGAAATTAGATTTTTTTATTGTGTGTTTCATTTCCTTATGAAACAAATGTGCATCCCTAGCAATTTGTAACCAGATCTTTCAGGGGTATCAGTCCTGACCAGCTTTGGGTCAGGACTGATACCCCTGAACAGTTGTGGTTTATCAGAGAATTTAAAGGACCAGAAGAGCAAATGCACAGGGCTGACCTGGCCCCTCTGGTCGGTATTGCATGTTCTTTAAAACGCAGAGCGTTGTTTAAGCATTACATCCTCGGAGCACATTTATGGGTGACCTGGAAATATGCAGCATTCAGGCTCCATGAAGATTTAGAGGCAATTATAGCAGCGTTGGCTGGTTCCTGCCTCCATGATCTGATGGGTCTTGTTCCCTTGAATGTCTGCAAAATCCTGTCACTAGATCTGATCTGCAGTTCTCTCAAGTTCCAGAAATAAGATGTTATTCACATTACTTTAGACGCACACCATCAGGATCTTTAAAGAAAAGAGATCTCTGTGTGGTTATGCTACATAATCCCCCTAGAGGTTTGAAAAGGCCCAGCCTTAGCAGAAAGCTGAAATGTTCCATGCTTTGGGCAGAAGCTAACCTGCCTTCTGCAGAACTGCCTACAGATCTCTAAGTATGACCACAATAAAAATAACAAATACAGCTATTTTTTGCTTGTTTGTTTTTACCCTTCGAGGTGCAGGCACCTCTGCCTGCCCCCTAGGGATACCTCTGGTAAGTTAATAAAGATGCAGGACTCGGGGCAATTGGCTGTTGTGGTGGCTCTGTGGCAAGTGTTGGGCTATGGGGCAATGGTATGAGGCCAGTAGTGGGGCTAGAGTGTTTGCTTGATGTTTCGTATGTTTTTTGTTTTTAAATCTCTGCTGTGGCCCCGTCCAGCTGTGGAATCCCGCAGCACAGTAGAGATGCAGGCTGAAGAGAGCACTGGCAGTTTGGCTCCCGCTGCAGACGAGGTCTGCGATTGTCTGGGGATAGGAGCGGTGGCTTCAGCACGTGCACACCGGAAGTAAAGGGTTTGAACCACAGCTCTGGAGGTGCATTAAGAAACAGGGGCATAGGACAAGGTTCCACCCAAAAGGGGAAGGAGTTCTGAGAGGCACAAGTTGAGCATAGAAAGAGCTGAGGAGTACGGCTCGAGCTGGCTGGCTTGAGCCCGATGTGTCAGTTAGTGTGGAGCAGTTGCCAAAGGCAGTTGAGAGTTGTCACTGGGCAGACACACAGGAAAGAGGTACTGACTGTAGCTTGCTGCCCCATTTGTAATACAGACGAGTCTGTTTTAAAAAAAAAGAAATTGCCTGGGTTACAGTAACAGTACCAAGGACAGGGAAAATCTGTCCCTGCCTTTAAGTCACGATTTGTGTGTGAGGGAAAGAAAAAGTGTGAATAAGTTTTGGCTAACTTTAAACAAAACTCGCCGGTGCTCGCGATGCAGTATTCAAATGAGGTGGTGCGGTAGAATCGGGCAAAAGGAGGCGCTAGGGACACTAGCGCGTCCATAGCGCCTCCTTTTAGCCCAGAGCGGCGGCTGTCAGCGGGCTTGACAGCCGCTGCTCAATTTTGCTGGCGTCGGTTCTCGAGCCCGCTGACAGCCACGGCCTCGGAAACCAGACGCCGGCAAAATTGAGCGTCCGGTTTTCGGCCCGACAGCCCTGGGCCGAATTCAAAAAAAAATTTTTTTTTAACTTTTTTTACTCTTCGGGACCTCTGACTTAATATCGCCATGATATTAAGTCGAAGGGTGCACAGAAAAGCAGTTTTTCTGCTTTTCTGTGCACTTTCCCGGTGCTGGAAGAAATAAGCGCCGACCTTTGGGTCGGCGCTAATTTTTGAAAGTATAATGTGCGGCTTGGCTGCACATTTTACTTTCTGTATCCCGTGCGCATACCTAATAGGGCCATCAACATGCATGTTTTCCTCCCCTTACTGAATAAGGGGTAAGGGAAAACGCGCGTCCAAGAGCAGGCTAAGAGTGCGCTCCATCGGAGCGCACTGTACTGTATCAGCCTGATAGTAATTACAGCAGAAAAATACCAAAATGGTCCATCTAGTCTGCCCAGCAAGCTTCCCAAGGTAGTAACTGCCTCTCCGTGCAGGTTACCCCCGTGTTTCTCTTAAGGGTAGAAACTGCCGCTCCATGCAGGTTACCACCCATGTTTCTCTAAAGGGTAGTAACTGCCACTCCATGCAGGTTCCCCCATGTTTCACTTAAGGGTAGAGGCTGCCACTCCATGCAGGTTACCACCCATGTTTCTCTTAAGGGTAGTAACTGCCGCTCCATGCAGGTTACCCTCCATGTTTCTCTTAAGGGTAGTAACCGCCGCTCCATGCAGGTTACCACCCATGTTTCTCTAAAGGGTAGTAACTGCCACTCCATGCAGGTTCCCCCATGTTTCACTTAAGGGTAGAGACTGCCGCTCCATGTAGGTTACCACCCATGTTTCTCTTAAGGGTAGTAACTGCCACTCCATGCAGGTTCCCCTATGTTTCTCTTAAGTGTAGAGACTGCTGCTCCATGCAGGTTACCACCCATGTTTCTCTTAAGGGTAGTAACTGCCACTCCGTGCAGGTTCCCCCATGTTTCACTTAAGGGTAGAAACTGCCACTCCATGCAGGTTCCCCTATGTTTCTCTTAAGTGTAGAGACTGCTGCTCCATGCAGGTTACCACCCATGTTTCTCTTAAGGGTAGTAACTGCCACTCCATGCAGGTTCCCCCATGTTTCACTTAAGGGTAGAGACTGCCGCTCCATGCAGGTAACCACCCATGTTTCTCTTAAGGGTAGTAACTGCCACTCCATGCAGGTTCCCCTATGTTTCTCTTAAGTGTAGAGACTGCTGCTCCATGCAGGTTACCACCCATGTTTCTCTTAAGGGTAGTAACTGCCACGCCGTGCAGGTTCCCCCATGTTTCTCTTAAGGGTAGAAACTGCCGCTCCATGCAGGTTACCCCCCATGTTTCTCTTGAGGGTAGTAACTGCCGCTCCATGCAGGTTACCCCCCATGTTTCTCTTAAGGGTAGTAACTGCCGCTCAATGCAGGTTACCCTCCATGTTTCTCTTAAGGGTAGAAACTGCCGCTCCATGCAGGTTACCGCCCATGTTTCTCTTAAGGGTAGAAACTGCCGCTCCATGCAGGTTACCCCCATGTTTCTCTTAAGGGTAGTAACTGCCACTCCGTGCAGGTTCCCCCATGTTTCTCTTAAGGGTAGAAACTGCCGCTCCGTGCATGTTAAGCTTTTTTATTTATTCCCATCCTCTAGCCTTTTAAGGATCCACAGTGTCCTGCTTAATCCGATTCTTCTGGCATTCACAATTCCCAGCAGCAGCTTTCACTCCCTCTCTCCTGGAGAAGTACCTAGAATTTTCTCAGGGATCCTGGTACGCCCCTGCTAGCAGGGAACACGACCTGAAGCCAGAGGCGTGTGCTGGATTGTTCCAGCCCCTGTGTGAGGGCATGGATTTACTTAGGTTAAGCAAAGGGGACCTTACAGAGACTTCAACGTACATGACAGCAAGGAGCCAGAGGCTCAGAATGTAAAAGTCAGTCGGTTGTAAGAACCACATAGCAGGCGCCCTCCTGAATCACATTCACAGAGATCTTCACCCACCTGCGAGTTTCTCACCTATGGCAGGGAAAACTACAGACTGTCCGCAGCAGGGCCACCTTCCTTCGTTTTTTAATATCTAAAACTACCACAAGAAACATTCCTCTCAAACTATACCGCTGCGTTCAAACGCTGAAAGAAACAAAGTGCTCTGTTTTCAGGACAGCAATGTTTATCGAAGGAAACCTTTATCTTTCTGAAATTCTAACTTGTGTATTGTGATATTTTGATCGAACTATCAAAATGTGGCGCCTTAATGAAGGGAAGGGGGAGGGGGAAATCATCCTTTCGTAACAGATAAGACTTTTTTTTTTTTTTTTTAAATGTAAAAAAAAGTTGCTGATAAGCAGAAAACAAACTTTACATGAAGCATTCAGGCATGGAAAGTGATTATATGGTTCCAAAGAGCTCATTCTTTTATGCTCTCTTCCTCACACGTCTCATGAAAAGCCAAGTTTTTGTGTTGTCGATGGCAGTGCTAGATCTAAGCATTAACTATAGCGGAGTGATTGGCATGAGAGCTACAATACGTTTTCTGTTGACAAAGCCACGCCACCAAACGCTCCTTCATTTGCCGCCATCGCGGTCTTGGGGGCTGACAGATACCATTCTGCTCTAACTCAAAATGCCCGTAGATGGGGAACAAAGACATCAATAGGCAGGCATTGGGCGGTTTGAAATCCGTGTTTAGAAAACACAGGCAACAATGCTGAGCAGCAGTGAAAAGCCGAGCCAACAAAGAGCTTTACTTTCTTGCACAGTCACAGGCTAAGAGACTGACGTAAATTCCATATTAAAAAATCTAATCAAATCTGATTTCACTTTCTCAGTTTTCTCTTCAGGGTTACTTGGCAGATTACTGAGACCTGTACATCTATGTCAAGCCAACATTATATCTTTAGGCAAACACATATAAAGTAACCAACTTGCAACAAAGATACCATTTATTCCTCATTATCTTTTGAGACAAGATTTGATGTTATAGATTTCTCTAATTGCAGAACAAGTGTTAGTGTTTTTATGATTGACTATGTGGGTGGATAGCTTTCTTTTAAAAGACTCAGGTGTGTCTGTTTAAGCATGCAGGAATATAAATCTTAATTAAAGAATTGAATAGGAAGTCTGATAAATTAGTATGACATAGTTATATGGAAGTCTATTTTCAGCCACTGTCCAGTCAGCAAAGTTAGCCGGATAAACGTATCCGGCTAACTTTGTCAGGATATTGGACTGCATGACAGCACCAGTGAATTTACCTAACCTAAAGATAGCTAGATAACTTTAAACAGCTAATTTTGCAACTGTCTATGGCACAACCAGAGTTAACCAGATAAATTATCTGGCTAACTTAACTAAACTACCCCTGGAATTCTTCCTAGTTATCCTGCTAAGTTTAATCTGGCTAACTCCATAGCTGGATGACTCAAAGGCAGTCAGCAGCTGGAATTTTCAAATCCTGCCATTTGTCTGGTTAAATCCAAACTTAGCTAGACAAATGGTGCTGAATATCAGCCTCATGGACTTTTCTATGGTATGAATCATAATTATATATCCCTTATGTGACCTCCTCTTTGATTCAGATCCCTAATGCAGGGATCACATGGTCCCAGGCCCACTCTTACTGTCCCAGACCTTCCCCTCTTCTCACAACGTCTCTGCAGTAGTTAGCACCTAGAAAGCTAGGGCCCAACCAATGGGGAGGAGGAGTAGCCTCCAGTAGGGATGTGCAGACAAAAAGTTTATGTTCATAAGTCCATAAGTCGAAAGGGGGGGTCAATTTCTGTCAATATGGACATATGTAGAATTCTATAAGTTGAGTCTATGTCCATACGTGCACTGATTCCCTAAATAAAAATTTAAACCCCTCACCCTCCTTAATCCCCCCCCCCCCCCCAAGACTTACCAAAACTCCCTGGTGGTCTAGCGGGGAGTCAGGACACCATTTCTGTATTCCTTTGCGAGGAGCACGTGACGTCGGCGTCACGTCGGAGTGACGCGGACGTCACGTGATTCCCCGCGCGTTCACTCCGGGACCCTCGTTGGACACAACCTGAACTTTTGGCCAGCTTGGGGGGGCCTCCTGACCCCCCCCCCAAGCTGGCCAAAAGTTCCGGTTGAGTCGAACGAGGGTCCCGGAGCGAACGCGCGGCGAATCACGTGACGTCCGCGTCACTCCGACGTGACGCCACTTTAATTTAAATTTGTAATTCTGGTATTCATGTAGCTGGCTCTGTCTGGTAGGCTATGCAAGGGACCTAGATCGGATGTTTGGACAATGGCCACTAGTATTTCTGCCTATTTAGATTATTACAGAGCCTCGTGGTTAGACATTGGAAATGTGGGTAATGGACAAATACAGATCTTGAATGTTCTTCTATCCAAAATGGTGTAGTACAAAGGAGGAATATATAATAGAATACACCAGCAGCCATTCTGTGGTGTATTCTTAGCAGTGTTTTCAGGATCACTGGATGGTCTTTTTCTGCTATCATTTACTATGTTACTCAGTAACTATATGTAACCTGGGTATCTTCTTCTTCTGCGGGGTTTCTAAATGACCCCGGGGTTTGGAATGACCAGCCAATTTTGCAACAGTATATATCCACACCCTTGCTACAGCTTGGGAGGCAGTCCTTTGAGTTGTGAACAGTGCTCAGAGGTAGAGAGGAGCTTAGTTTTTGTTATTCCACAGGCCCAGCCAGTTTAGCCAAGCAAGCCCTGTTTGGTGGTCCTGGCCAGGGCTGAGAGGGTTTCTGCCCAGCCAGTACACAACTTGTCTGGTGCGAGCTCCCTCTGAGTGCATTTTTTTTAACTTAAACTTTTAAGTGGTAGGGGCCTTGCTAGAGTCAATTCAGCTCCTGGGCCCGGGGAATGGGGGACCCTGGGTCTGGGCCTGAGGAGGTTAGGGAAGACCTGCATCCCAGAGCCTCAGTGAGGAAGCAGGTGACAGTGACCCCGAGGTCACCCTGGTGTTATTCTCGGTTGTGTAAAGATTATGTTCAACATTCAGGAGGAAGTTTTTTTTTACTGCCCTTTCTGCCTGAATTGGAGCGTAGAAAGCCCTGCTCCAAAGGATCCCTCCCATCAGGGATTCAAAGAAGAGATCTAAGGATGGCAGTAAGAACAAAGAAGGGTTTAATCAATTAACTGTGAGTACAAGGCAAAGCCTAACATTAGTGAAGCCACCCATCCAGTACTTCAATCAACTGTGGGGAGAGAAAGAGATTTTATCTTTCTGTGCAGAGACAGACATAGAGTATTCTTGCCAGTTGGACGGGTGCTTCTGCTCGTTCAAAGGACGCCCTGCCCACCTGGGTAACCTATTTTCCAAGCCCTGGATGCTAGGAATTCCCTGGCCAGCCTGAGATATTCCTCTACAGGTTTTGGAGAACATTGTAACAAAGTATTTCATTGTGCTCCTTCTTCAGTAAAGAACTATTTTTTTGGACACTAACACAGTGACTCTGGTGTGGTTATTTGGCACTCAGCACACAGCAAATAAAAAGAATAACCCTCTCCCAGGGATACCTAAAGAGAATTAGGCACTCCGCACTAGGAACCGAGAGGACTCCTTTCATCCCCACCCTGGGAGAGAAGGAAATTAGTACAGCTAGCCCGGGTTCCTGCCCTGAAGAGAACAAATAAGTGTATGGCCTCACCCATGCTCGGAATGCACCCCGGGGTGGGTTTACATGCAGCGGCACCCGAGAAAAAGGGGCTTGAAGCGCAGGGTATGAAGATGGACAAAATTGCTGTTGGAATTGCTGTGAAACAACCAGTTCAGCTAATTGGATGTTTTGGAAAAAAAAAGAAACCACAAACCTTACCCGCCAAAATCGCCACTCTTGCCAGAGTATTCAGAAGCAAGCAAAAGTGCACCAGAAGAAGGGATACATCGCCGAACACGTGATGTCATTGGGTGGAATGACGCTGGCATGTAAGCACAACGTCATCATGCAAGCATCTCTGCTCAAGGCACAGCCTGCTTGGAGCGCATTCCCGATGACGTAGCAAGCAGCAATATTGGTTACACAAGGTTCCCGACTCGAGCAGTCGTGACCAATTCTGCCCGTTCATGCGTGAGCAGCAGCAACTAACTGGGTGAAGCTTTGACTTCTGCTAAGTTGGCGACTTTCTTCACCCCCTCATGGGAGGGTCAAAAATCACCCCGTGATTTGCCCAGGCGATGGAAGCATGGGATTACCTTGCAGCTGACACAACCAGTCCAGCTCCAGTACTGCCACTGTCTTGGCCTGATGTTCAGGGCAGCCAAGTTAGCCAGCACCGTGTCGGCTCCCAGACTGACCAGCACCAAATTTGCTACTGCCATGGAGGGAGTCGCTGTGGGTGGACAGTCTGCATCGTCGTCCGGAGGATCTGACTGCGGAGGTCGTGTGATTGAACAACCTAAGGGGGAGACTGCAGCCAACGGTCCTGCCATTTCTGAACATCTCCATCCGAGGAAGCGACTGAGGCTTACAAGGCCAGCAGTTTTGGTGAGTCAGCAGCGCTGAAACCAGAACGACTGCCATCGAGGCTAGGTAAACCCAGTTGGGGAAACCTGGTGAAGGCAGCATTTCCCTTTTCAGAAAAAGAGGCTGATACAACTATTGAGAGAAGAAAGCCTCCCCCAAAGAGTTCCACAAACGCTACCAAGGACTAGAGAATCTAGGCGAAGTTTGCCTACCATGCAGCATGGAGAGGTGACCTGAGGCAGGGGTCGATCATCTGACACGGGATCCACCAGTTACCATTCAATAGCACAAGCAAAGGAGCAAGGCCAGTAAAACATAGCTATTAGTAGCCATGTGATTAGGGAATGATTCAATATTGTTCCCCTGGTGGTGAATCTCTAGGCTCCCGAACCGAGGATCTACCAGGAGTATTTCATCCAGGCCATGAAAGGATGCCAAATTCAGTCCAGCTATGAGGTTTCTTCCATAGGAACCTTTGAGGAAGGACGCAGTCCACCCACCTTTGGGCTGCCGGGATCGCCATCCATTCGGGCACCAAAGCCAAGTAAATCATCAGTGGCTTTGTCCACATGCAGGTCTGAGGATGCCAAATGTGCTGTTTGACCAGGTTCTCCAGGCTGATGTAAGAGATCAGCCCTGGGTGGCCCCTAGCACTTGTGACGACCTCAAGAAACTTCTACAGGCCTCCCAAGTGGAGAGGCTGGTATACTAATGAATGTAGCTGGAGTTTACCCTTCACTACCCCTATATACCCATGATTGTTATGGACTGTGTGGAGTTAAACCTTCTAATATGGCTGTGGGAAGAAGTCGATCGGTGGATCACCCAGAATTCAGCTGATCCCAGTTTTAGGAAGGCACACCTGGAATATCCTAAGAAAGTGGCTTGACATATGAAGGAGCTACAGCTGGGTCACAGTATCAGTAAGTGTGTGGCTATTTACCATCAGGTGTTGGATCCCCCTACTGAATACAGCATTCAGTGCATGTTGCCTTGTGGTGTGGCTAGGTAGTTAAAGTTGTTTACATCTGTTGTAATGGGGTTGAGATTTCTGCAAGAACATTTACTATAATTTCCTCCTTGTGAGGAGGACTTTTGAGTTGTTGGACTTTACTCTTTCAGACATAAAATCTTGAGTCAACCAGATGACCTAGCCAGTCAAGAGCGCCATTCCCTGGTTGGGGAGAGACTGTCCTGATTACATTTATTTTGCCATTCTATGGATGGCTCTTATTAAATAAAGAAAAATTCTATGAGTTATTATTCTGTCACAAAAATTGTGATGTGTTGACATTCTGTTGGGCAATGCCTATACTATTGTGTTACGTTTGTTTTTATAAAATGTATCATTGAGACCATTGCTCTGGAGAGGCCCTACCACAAATAATTCAATTCCCTCACTAATTTTCCAACTCAATATGTCTTCCTATGATAGCAGCGTAATCCCTAGTAAGGGTTTCCTTCACAGATATCAATTTTATAGGTTGAGAAAAAATCTAAGGGCTTTCAGAATATGGACTGTCAGCCACAAGGGATCTATGATTAAACTTTAAGGGTATTGTACATCTTCACCCTGCAGCAGCTTTTTATTAGTGTCCTTTTAATACTCATCAGTTATCAGCATTTTCCTATACCACTCTTCTTTCTTCATTATAGTTGTGGATTTCTGGCCTCCTTTTGAAGTGACAGGATGGACAAATGTCAGTGTTCAGTCAAAAAACTATGTCTCTGATTCAAGTGTTGCATTTTGGTGCTTTTCCTACTTAGATGGAATTTATGTGCAGGGAAAAAAGCAGACTTAGCCAATAAAATTGAGCTTTTTCCAGTACAAAACAACACCCCTCCCCCAATGTGGGCATTACAGTCCTGAGAAAAAAGACTGAATTGGGCCCCTTGTTACAGAATTACTACTCAAGAAAGTGAAAATCTCTTCCAGTGCAATACCTCATCAGTCTGAGAGCCATGCCCACACCTGTCTCCAGCTTTCAGTGCTACAGGAAATATTTTTTTATTGCGAAAGACTCCTTGGTACGTATGTTACATTGTATTTCTTCCTCTCCAGGGACCCCTTCTGCTTAGAAATGCTCAGTGATCCTCTGATAACACGGAAAGAAAGGTTTTGAGTGATGTGCTCTCTTTCTATAGGAAACATGTGTTTTGCTATCCAGTTGACCTTAAAGAGTTTGGATTGTGTTAAGTGTTCCAATGTGATAATGAGTGGCTTTCCCTGAAGTTTAATCTTATTCTGCCACATGTTAGTTTTGGGACTAATAGGTGATCTTATCGCAAGTGCATTAAATAAGAGTGTTTGATTTACATAAGTTATTAATATTTAACTGGTAAAGAGTGGAAGCCTTGGTTAACCTCCAGATTCCAACTTTCTGTTAAGCAGCATGCAGTTAAGTACAGATACACTTAATGACTGAACATGTCGGCCTCATCTGCAAAATGTTCTGATTCATGTAAATGAACTTGTGACATATTTGGAAGTATTTTGCCCGCAGATTATTTTTCTCATGCTAGCAAAAAAAAAAAAGGGGGGATCAGTGTAATATTCAGTTCTCATAGAGATTTATTCATGTGCCTAACTTTTTGTACAATAGAAGCCTTTGTTCTCTCCAAGAAATTATAAACAACCTTGACACTACATTTACTACCAAATAAGTCACCTACATCAGTGGTTCTCAAGCCTGTGTCTTTTCAGTTCCCTTTTCCTGGAGAAATCCTAGGCCCAATTCGGTGGCTCATGGACTTGTGGTGATTTAAGAGACTTTCTGATTGATTTTGCCTTCTGAGGTGAGAGAAGATTCTTCAATTTGAATCTTCAGTTAAAAAGAAGTTTTCACACCCTTGCTTTCACCTTTTTTGGGGGGGAAATCATTTCCCATCTGATTCACTCAGCCTGAGAGAGTCAGTGCCCACACAGCTAAAATCTTGGAGAAGGAGAAGTTAATCAACTAGTACCCAGCATAAGGAGTTGAAGCAAGAGAGAGGAGACGTGGCATCTACAAGATGCTTATTCATAGCATACACCTATCCAGCATCTACCAGAGAGTCCAGGGGGTACCTACATTAGTACTAAAGAGAAACAGAGGAATGGAAGTAAAGAAAAGGATCCAACCATAGCTTCAGCATTATTCAGGTTCTGCTTACAAGGAACTCTAAATGGGAGGCGGTGTCTGCTATACAGAGTCCTGATAGTCCCTAAATTCCAGTTGGAATAGCTGTTGAATGCCTTAAAGGAATAAGGGGGCCTCAGTAACAGAAGGAAGGGACCACTCGGTTGCTGATTAAGTATTTATTTCTGGATTGATTGTGAATTTATCAAGGAAAAGTGTATTCTGAGTCAGATTCCTGTTATTTCATAAGTGCTTCAGTAAATAATTTACACCTGAACACCAGTCAGGTGTCCAGCTCATTCTTTTAAAATTTAATGCACTTAGCAATTGACTGTGAAGGGGTATACAGGAAAAAACCCCAGAGCACCTTAAAAGTCTGGCTCCAGAGGTCTGGCCAAGTCTACCTTAAACCTAATACAGCAGGGAATCCTGGTCCTGGACAGAGGTACCTAGGAAATGAGTATTCTAGCCAGGCCCAGAGAGAGAGAGAAGACCTCAGACAAAATGAGAAGGTAGAAACTTTGCTAATTGACCTATGAGTGTAAACTACTGATTTTCTGTTTCTAGCACTGCTAAAGTAAGCAGGCTTGTGTTTTGTTTAATTTGCTTATAATAAAGAATTGCAACAGAATAGACAAAAGTCCAGACTGAATCTATCCTCTGGCCACATTGATACATTTAATACCTTGGGCCTTGGAGGATATCCTCTCCCACTCCTTATCCCCGACAAAGAATCCATTGAACAGAGCTTGAAGAGAATGAAATATAAATGTGTATGTGACTTAGCCCCAATATCTTTTGTGACTGACCCTATGAATCTGCAAGTATTCCCCAAGTTCTGGGTTACCTTTAAATTCCCTTAATGTTCTCATTTAGAGTTTTTCAAATTTCCACATATACCTTCATAACATAAAGTCAAAAAGTAAAATATATTGGGAAATTTATAAAAGAATACGTTTATCCAGAAACCTTATAGTTCCCGGATCAGTCCAGACTGTGGGGTTGAGCCTCCTTTCCAGCAGGTGGAGACAGACAAAAACTAAAAGGATGCCCTATATCAGGACAGAGCCTATCCTCTAACCCAGGGGTCAGGAACCTTTTTGGCTGAGAGAGCCATAAACGCCACATATTTTAAAATGTAATTCCATGAGAGCCATACAATATGTTTAAAACTAAATACAAGTAAACGTGTGTATTTTATGTAAGATCACACTTTTAAAGTACAATAAGTCTCTGAAAATATTACACCAGGCCTTAAGACACCAATACATCTCCTATTAGGAAAACGGACCAAGTCAGGCTGCTATAGAGTCTAGGGATGTGAATCGTTTTTTGACGATTTAAAATATCGTCCGATATATTTTAAATCGTCAAAAATCGTTAGAGCCGCGATACAATAACAATTCCCCCGATTTATCGTCAAAAAATCGTAAATCGGGGGAAGGGGGAGCGGAAGGGGGAGGGCGGGAAAACCGGCACACTAAAACAACCCTAAAACCCACCCCGACCCTTTAAAATAAATCCCCCACCCTCCCAAACCCCCCCAAAATGCCTTAAATTACCTGGGATCCAGAGGAAGGGTCCCGGTGTGATCTTTTACTCTCGGACCTCGGACCTCCGTGCGTTGTAGAAACAAAATGGCGCTGGCGCTACCTTTGACCTGTCATATGACAGGCCGGCGCCATTTTGTTTTTTTGTCCCCCGATGTCAGGAGCGTAGGAGATCACTCCCGGACCCCCGCTGGACCCCCAGGGACTTTTGGCCAGCTTGGGGGGCCTCCTGACCCCCACAAGACTTGCCAAAAGTCCAGCGGGGTTCCGGAATGACCTCCTGCAGTCGAATCGTGTTGCCGAATGGCCGGCGCCATTTTGCGCAAAATGGTGCCGGCCGTACGGAAAAACGATTCGACTGCAGGAGGTCGTTCCGGACCCCCGCTGGACTTTTGGCAAGTCTTGTGGGGGTCAGGAGGCCCCCCCAAGCTGGCCAAAAGTCCCTGGGGGTCCAGCGGGTGTCCGGGAGCGATCTCCTATGCTCCTGACGTCGGGGGACAAAAAAACAAAATGGCGCCGGCGCTACCTTTGACCTGTCATATAACAGGTCAAAGGTAGCGCCGGCGCCATTTTGTTTCTACAACGCACGGAGGTCCGAGGTCCGAGAGTAAAAGATCACACCGGGACCCTTCCTCTGGACCCCAGGTAATTTAAGGCATTTTGGGGGGGTTCGGGAGGGTGGGGGATTTATTTTAAAGGGTCGGGGTGGGTTTTAGGGTTGTTTTAGTGTGCCGGTTTTCCCGTCCTCCCCCCCCCACTGGACCCCAGGTAATTTAAGGCATTTTGGGGGGGTTCGGGAGGGTGGGGGGATTTATTTTAAAGGGTCGGGGTGGGTTTTAGGGATGTTTTAGTGTGCCGGTTTTCGATTTACACGATTTACACGATATTTAAAAAACCCAAACTGCGACGATCCGATTCCCTCCCCCTCCCAGCCGAAATCGATCATTAAGACGATCGATCACACGATTCACATCTCTAATAGAGTCCTACACAGAAACTACACGCCAGCAGAAAACCTCACCTGAATCACGTGCTGTCCCTCACCTAACATAGAATAAAGAGACCAAAACGCATAACAAGAAGTATGCAGAAAAAACTGAATTGGAAACTGCAACAAGCCAGAGTCTCTATGCAGTGTAACAAAGGAAAAAAGAGACATCACCCATCCTTATAAAACAAATCAAGAAATATAAAATCATCAGCAGTAAAACTGTACTAACAAAAAGAACATATTTCGAAACAGCTGATGAGTGGAATATCCAATAATTAAAAACTCATATAAAACATTTCCAGATACCAACAAAATATTTCAAAATAGCAGACACAAAGACCCAGTAATGAAAAATAATAAGGATACAAAAATTTTTTTGCTCTGCATACCTGGGAACGTTTGATATCCAGGTGTCCTGAGATTGTTCTGAATTAGCAGGAGGTGGGGTGGTTTGCTTGGAACTTTCTCCTCTCTCAGTCACATACCAGCGCTCTCTCTCACACTGGCTCTCAGTGACACACCTACATGCTCTCAGTACTCACATATACACATGTTTTCTCTCTCTCACTTATATAGGCTCTTAATTACACATTTACACACATGCTGTCTATCTTTTCACGCTTACACACACACACAGGCTTTCAATCACATAAATACATGCTGTCTTTTTCTCTCACACACAGGCTCTCATTCACATGCTTACAAACATGTCCTCTCTTTCTCTCATTTACACACAGGTTCTCAATCACATACTCACATGCTCCCTCACCTAAATCAGCTCTCAATCACACACAGACACACATGGTCTCTCTCTCTCATTTAAACACAGGCTCTCAATCACATACTCACATGCTCCATCACCTAAACCAGCTCTCAATCACACACAGACACACATGATCTCTCTCTTACTTATACACACAAGCTCTTAATCATACATACACATGATTTCTCTCACACACAAAGGATCTCAATCATACACACATACTCTTTCACACAAACAGGTTTTCAATCACAAACTTACACATACAGGTTCCCAATGGTAAACTTACATTCATGCTCTCTCTCTCACAGGCAGGCTCTCAATCACAGACATACGCTCTTTCACATATACAGGCTCTCAATCAATCATTCACATACATGCAATCTCTCACTCACAAACACAGGATCTCAAACACACATGCTTGCTTGCTCATTCACTCTCTCTCTCCCCCACCCCCACCCCGGGAACTCGCGGCAGCAGCAGCCTCCTCCCAACGCTAACCTCCATCATTTTCAGCCCTCGCGGAGGCGGAGTCCCATCGGCCGTGGTTGAAGCTCTTCATTTTCCTCCGAGCCGCACTGCAGTCTTCTTTTCGTCAGACACTAGCGTGGCCTCTTCTTGCCGCGCAGGCACCCGATGCTCTCCACTTCCTCTTCCGGGCCGCGGGAAGAAGAGACTACACTAGCGTGGTCTCTTCTTCCCTCGCAGGCACCCGATCTTCCGGGTCGCGGGGGGGGGGGGGCGGGAAGAAGAGAGCACGCCGGTGCCGCTGACTCCAGCTGTCCTGCCAAGTTCCACTCGGGCTGACAGCATTTTAAGCCCAGGCGGAGGAGGACCGGGGAGCAGCTGGGTCAGCGGGGGACTGGAAAAAGTGTGGCGACACTTGTCTGCGAGCCAGATGCAGCCCTCAAAAGAGCCATATTTGGCTCGTGAGCCATGGGTTCCCGACCCCTGCTCTAACCCTTCAGTATTCGTCTGTCTCCAGCAGGTGCAGCAGCTCACCCTTCGTTCTCTGCTTTAGGCTAGTCAGCCTTTCTTTCTTCTCTCCTTACGGATCAAGCAAGTACTTCTTCTTTTTCTTTAAGTATTAAAGGAATTTTTGGGGTTTTTTTCTTAGTGATTTTTTCTTTCTCCTGTGGGAGACGGTTCCGTCTCCCAGCTCTTTCCGGTCTCAGGGGGGCTTTGCCCCTTGTGCACTGCATAGCCTGATTCCATGTCCGCTTCCAGGTGTGGGGACCGAGTCTCTCGGGGTCTTGTCTCCCCCCCTCCCCCCCCTCTGGCTGCCAAGAGGGTTTAGAAACCCGACTGCTGCGCTCAGTTATAAAAAGAAGCTGAATAAATAGAAGAGAGAATTTCAGTTTCTATCCTAAGTTGCAGGAATTCCCCTACCTCCAACATAATTGCAGCAGTAGACCCATATTTTTTTCTTTTTCTTTTTTCTTCTTTGGGTCTCAGGAGGCATTGAACCAGCAGCCAGACAGGCAGGAGTCAGCAGGTTTCCCCCCTGCTTCACTCCTGGCCTCCAGGCTGCCAATCAAGTTTTTTCTCTGCAGCCTTTTTCTTTTCAGAGCGGCTCTGTCTTTGCCGCGGCAGGCAGCCTGACTCTTCTCTGCAGCCCCCCTTCGAGTTTTGGCGAAGGGGCTTCTTCTGGGCCTCCCTGCCGGGTGGGGAAGGTCCCCCCTCAGCAGGGAAGGCAAACAGCACGGGGATCAGTTCCCCAGAGCTTGGCCAGGCCGTTCTCAGGTCGGAAAGCCCGGGAACGGAGGCCATTTTGAATTTTTTATCGGCTCTGTTTTCGGAGCTCCCTGGGGCTGGGGGGCTGATTTTTTGACTGCTACCCCCTCCGATTTGAGCCCCCCAGCCCCCCAGGAAGGTTTTTTTTATCACCCTCTTGCCTCCCCCTCCCCCTCGGTATTTTTTGGGCTCCTTTTGATTTGCTGCTCCCTCCCCCTGCGTAAATCCCTTAGCCTGCAAGCAGGAGGAGGTGGAAGGTCCCCCCCCCCCCCGGACTCAGGTGGGGTCCACGTTAACTTTGCCCTGCGCCTGGGACCCCCCGTGGCCAGAGGCTACGCATACGATCTTTCTCTGCCCCCAGGCACGGCTATAGCCTCGGCGATGCCCGTCACTCGGCCCCTCTAGCTGAGCCACTGGTCGGCCGATCTGCCCGCCACAGCCCGATGGGTACTTTGCAGCCCGAAGGTAAGCTGTTCCTTGTTAAGGACCTTGTGCAACTAGTGGTTCCTCAGGGGAAAGTAAGGTCCATCAGCGGAGGACCGTCCGAATATCCCGGTCCTTTATACCCTCTCGTTCACATTTTAGGGGCCAGCGACGGCATACCCCACGCGGGCACAGTGACTTCTCAGGGGGTTTGGTTCCTTCTGGATCACAGTTTTGGTCGCAGCCTTCTTGTGGACGCCATTCCTTCGCAAGGATGGCCCGCGCGCTCAATTCTCCCACTTGCACACACCCTGGAGTTTTCCATGCCTCATTCCTCGGTCTCCTTCCTAGGCGATCGCCTTCCCTGTTTTCCGTACACTACAGCCAGATCCTGCCGGACCTGTGGTCCCCGACTTCCTCACAGATGGGTACGTCCTCACTTTGCTCGAAATTATCGGGATCTTTTCTGTGTTCCCCGTGCGGTCGATCCCTGTGGCACTCGATGGAGCAATCACCGCCAAGTTCTTGTGTCTGGGCACGGACACCCCGGTTCCTGGCAGTGTATTTGCCACGGGCCATTATCCTATTTTCTTCTTTTGGCTCTCAGCCTCACCACAGTCATCCAGACTCTCCAGATCCCGCTTCTTTGCATGGACACCCTGCAAGTGGTCCTCGTCCCGTTTTGTCCCAGACCGTTCCTCGTCTCACTCGTTTTTGACGAGGGCATATTCTATTTTTCGATTCATCATGGTTGCCATAGTCTTCGTGTTCATGTCCTCCTCTGTGATTTCTAGGTCCGGGTGCTTCCTTTTGCTCTTGCGCAGCACCTTGCGCCTTCCCCAATGCCTGGGTGTTGGTGGCAGCAGTAGTTCTCTGCTGGGAATGACTCCTTGTCTTTTCTTATCTAGATGTCTGGAGCGTCAGGGCCAAGGAAGAGGTCCTTTGCCGGCGGGTGGTGTCTCACGTGCTAGCTCTCCTCGCATTAGCCCTTCCAGGACTTAGAGTACACGGGAGCCCACTTTGTCACCCGGGTGGGCAAGGTCTTCTTGCCTCGCGCGTGCGCCCTCAAGTTACCAACCAGTTTCAGATTCTGCTCTTGCTGCCTTCTTCGACGGCTTGTGACTGCTTGCAGTCCTCGGGCTCCCTGGCTCCTACCATCATCCTAGTCCCTTGGGTTTTTGCGCATATACGTCCGTTCCAGGCAACTTTGCTGTCCCGTTTGCTCCACTGGCAGCATAGTTTCCCACGGTTCTCCCGTTTTTTGGGCTCTGCCATCGCCGACTTCCAGGGGTGGCTTCCCACCCCTTAGTTGCTCCTGGGAATGCCTCCCAGTCTCTCAGTGGACATTGTAACCACGGACGCCAATCCCTTGGGCTGGGATGTGGCCTGACTCCCCCAGCATGCCCAGTGTTGCAGCAATGAAGACACATCAGGCAGGATTCGTGGTGAAGCGTGTCCCCAGGAAGGTCACCTCTCCTCCTCCTTCCCCGGGGCTCCTTTTATTGTACATAATTCCATAGCATAGCATAGCATGCAGATTTGTCATCACATTATTTGTTCTTTGCAAATACATATATCATTCATTGGCTGTTACAGCGTCATACCATAAATGTCCTTCCTGGCCTTTATGCTGACTACGTGTAAGCTGGCAAGTGGGGGGGGGGGGGGGGGGGGAAGGTCATAACTGGACATGAGACAGTTGGAATATGTTAACCTAGCTGACTAAGTGTAAGAGGAAGTAGGCAACAGTTTGAGATCTATTCCTGGTACAGGCATGTCTGGTGCAAGTAGATTGTCAGACAGATTTCCTGTCTCAGCTAGTGGCAGGCTAAAGCTTACACAATTTTGCTGCCTTCAGTGCAGGCCCGAGAAAGGGGAAGTTTGATGTGTTGATAGAGTTTAACCCTGACATACTCTTTCAGGAGCAAAGCTCATAATTCCCACATCTCACCCTTTTGTTTTTGTTTAAGCAACATAAAGAATATCTCTGTTTCCATGCTTGAGACCCATTCTGGAACTTGCTGTGCTTTGCATATAAGCTGGAGATAGGAAAGGGGAGATGGGGAGAGAAGGGCTGAGTCAGCGTGGTGTGCCAGCTGCCGCAGGGCTCTTGATTCCCCATATCACCTAGAGCTTATGCAGCGTGGTGTGCCAACTACAGTAGGGCTCATGATTCCCTATTAAGCAGCATACAAGACATCTTTATATCCAGGTGGAAAGCGAGGTTTCAGCATAGACACAAGATTGGGTATGCACTGAATACAGCAGCATAAGCAAATGAGCAAGACAATCACAAGTATTAAAATAGGAATGATTCGTTTGAGACCATCGATATCAGGAAGCCAGGACCATAACCAGTCCCAGGGAGATATCAATGTTTTGTCTGAGAGCGGTGCATCGGCAATCATGGCCTCTATCTGCTCTATGGTATGTGTGAGATTTGCTTTATAATCTGATATATATACACAGCAATGAGAATAGTCTTTCTGAGACCTGGAGCCAGGAGATGTTGTGAAATTGTGCATGTGTTCTGTGATGGTTGCATTAAGGAAGGAGTATTTTCTAGACATGATGTGGTGCAGAATGAATGTTTGATTTCAATATGGGTATTTCCCTACCCTGAGCCCTGTGATACTGTCATTATTATATTCCAACAAAAACAGCGTTCATTTGTACCCTACTATCCAAATGCATTACTGTGTAATTGACTGGTGAATTTATAAAGACCCTTCTGTAAGTCCATGGGTAAGTAGTCCATCCTGATAGGTTAAAAAGAACTGCATGCATCAATAGTCCTTCTCTGGAATGGGTTGGTATGTGCATGCAAACCCAGCAATCTGTTTGGTTCAATAGTTGTGATAAAGTCTGCGCATCGATGATATACATGTTGTCCTGCCAGAGTCCTTGTTCGGCTATGGCCATGGCTGGGGAGATAAAGCAAAATATGAGGATACAGAACACAATTGTTAATGAGTTGGCATTCAGGCAAGAAAAGGCAGCTAATAAGAAGTTCTCTGGAGTTTTCTCAAGGCCTTGCTGTTCCAGGAGTTGTGCAGATTGGTCAGATAGCACTTTGATCTGTCCCCAGGTCATCCGGTGCTGCTTTTTGCGGGGAGTCTGGTCTCTGTCCTTCTGAGGGTTGTGGAGGCTCAGGGAGAAGTTTGGGATCGGGTTCTGTGGATCCGGATGCTTTTCCATCTTTCCACAGCTTGATACACCGGCTTGGCACCCAAATTGGCCCTGTGGGAGAAAGCACAGAAGCATGCCCGCGTCCCTATGTTAATAAGGGAACGGAGCAATGCCAGACAGGATTAGGTAATAGTCTGTACAAAACTGGCGGCTGTGGGTGACTGACCCTAGTCCCATAATGATTATCCACGGCTGTGGTCTGATTTGAATTTGATATGTTTAGATGATTCAAAGTAAACAATACTTTGTTCAGCCAGTCCTGTTTAGGGGGAAGTCCAATAGCATTTCCTGCTGTCTGTTTGTGTTTATCAAGTGCTGTTTTAAGAGTGTGATTGGCTCTTTCCACAATTGCTTGCCCTGTGGAATTGTAGGGTATGCCAAATATGTGTTTAATGTTCCATTGTTGGCAAAATTCAGCAAAGGAATGGCTGCTGTAACCAGGGCCATTATCAGTTTTCAGAACAGAGGGTAATCCCATTATAGAGAAAGTTTTAATACAGTGATTAATAGGGATGTGAACGATTAAAATTATCGTCAGATAATTTTAAAATCATCCAAAATCGTTAGAGTGCACGATACAATACAAATGCCCCCGATTTATCATCAGGGGCATTTGTATTGTATCGTTAAATAGGGCACGGGAATTATTTGGGGGAGGGCGGGAAAACCGGCACACCAAAACAACCCTAAAACCCACCCCGAACCTTTAAAACAAAACCCCCACCCTCCCGAACCCCCCCAAAATGTTTTAAATTACCTGGGGTCCAGTGGGGGGTCCCGGTGCGATCTCCCGCTCTCTGGCCATGGCTGTGTTAAGAGAAATGGCGCCGGTGGCCCTTTGCCCTTATCATGTGACAGGGCAAAGGTAGCGCCGGCGCCATTTTGAATATTGGCAATACGGCCCGCGTGCAGGAGGTTGCTCCCGGACCCCCGCTGGACTTTTGGCAAGTCTTGTGGGGTCAGGAGGCCCCCCCCAAGCTGTCCAAAAGTCCCTGGGGGTCCGGGAGCGATCTCCTGCATGCGTGACGTCGGGAGCCAGGAACCAAAATGGCGCCGGCGCTACCTTTGCCCTGTCACATGATAAGGGCAAAGGGCCACCGGTGCCATTTCTCTTAATGCAGCCGTGGCCAGAGAGCGGGAGATCGCGCCGGGACCCCCCCCCCCACTGGACCCCAGGTAATTTAAAACATTTTGGGGGGGTTAGGGAGGGTGGGGGATTTGTTTTAAAGGTTCGGGGTGGGTTTTAGGGTTGTTTTGGTGTGCCGGTTTTCCCACCCTCCCCCGATTTTAAAAAAAAAACAAAACACGACGATCAGATTTTCCTCCTCCCCCCCCCCCCCAGCCAAAATCGATCATTAAGATGATCGATCACACGATTCACACCCCTAGTGATTAATTACATGTTTGGTAGCCTCCCCTTTCTGGGGAGTGGCCCAGAGGAAATGTGAGTAAGTATCAACAGTTACATGTAGAAATTTCCAGGGGGCAAAAGCATGGAAAAGGCTTGAGGGGATGATTTCTGAAAATCAATGGTGTATTCAGTCAAATTCAAATTAATTAATGAGAAGATTTCATCATGGCTGTAACTCTACTATTACTAATCTTATATAATGTTTTTCCCACTTTATTATTAAACACAATGAAGAAACAACTTAAGTGTCTGCAAAGTGTTCATCTTCACATCTCTCATGGCAGGAAGGTTGTCAATCTGGAAAATATTAAAATCTGGAACACAGCAAAAAAAATTTTAAGGTAATGGTTAAAGTGAAATTTTTACTTTTTTTTTTTCCCCCAACCTTGGAGAATCAATTCCACTACACAATCTAGTAAAATCTATTTGGATTTGCAAGAAAATGCTTGGGAGGGATTGCTTTAGATGTAGCAACCTCTATCAGTAAAAAATAAAGGTTCAGAATTCTGAATAAAATTTAGAAAAAGAAAATAAAACTGAAGTTTCCTTAAGACAGGAGGGTCATAGACCTGAAAAATAAAAACTAGTATACGACAAAATTATTAAAATAACAAAAACAATATGGTACATCTGGTAGTAACATCTGGTAGAATAGCACAGTGCCTCCTAGTGGATGCACTATCATCACTGTATAGGTGTCAACCTGGAATAAATTCAATCAATAAGATTCAGAGCTGAAGTGTAATGTGTAATACTAAATAATTAGAATAATTGGAACTTAAACATCAAACAATTATCAAATAAGTAGAACTTAAATATGCTCCATTTAAACAAAAGTAAATCTTTTTTTTTTCTTTTTCCATTCGCCGCACATCTCCTCCACCCTCGAGCATCATGTTGGGTGCCATTTTATGTATCCCTTTGCTGGGATTTTGTTGGTTCTCCTCAGGCCATAAAAGTATTTATAAGTCAGAGCTGTTCTTGCCATCCTTTCCCTCCTTCCCAATGAGTAAGCTCTTTCTGTGGGGGAGAGGAAAACCTCTGTGGCCCATGTGATGGAGAGTCTCTTCTATGGTGTGTTTATCTTTCTGGTGTGGTGCTCTCCTCATGGACAAACATGCTGGACTTAGACTGGGTATTCAAATCATATTTACTGATCATTTCCAAATGGTCAACCACAGTCCCACAAACATTCAACAACTGAAACTGTACAGTTGAACTATTTACATGGTGTCTCTACTGGGGTACTGGTGTCCATTTCTCCAGCTCCTGGGAGGGAGCTTGCTACTGCCTACTCATCTACGCAACAGCCCAGTAGAGGGGGAATCCTATGGGGAAACCCCATGCCAAGAAAAGGTCCTACCTGAGTCCAATGTTCAGTTTGACGCCCAAAGGCTGTGTCTCGATTCCTTGGGAGACTCCTGATTTGGAGTCTCCCAAGCCTTGATGGTATAACCTTGAAGAACCTCAAGGTTGTCTCAGGGAGAGAGGCCAAATGTTCCAGTTCAGCTTACAGCTCTCTATCTCCTTCACCCAGTTGTGCAGAGGGGTGGGACAAAAACCTTCATACCAACAAAAAGGGGAGAAATCCAAAAGTGTCTATCCATAAAGTCTCATACTGGGTAGTGATGTCACTGGTCTTTCTTCCTCTAGGGAGTAGAGGGGGCTGCTCACCTGTCTCTAGCCCCTGCTGTCAGGATCAGAAGGGGTTGCTCCTTTCCAAAGGCATAAGGTGTTCCCCAGAATATGAAAACTTATCAAAACTGGACTAAAATCTACAAAAACCTTAACTATCTACAAAAGGGAGGCAGACCCTCTCAGATAGGGAGTGTATTGAGAAAGAATCTCCTCTAAAAGCAAGAAAAATAACCAAGCTGGGTTAGTGGGCCCAGCTCAATAGGGAGAAAATAAAAACAGCTCCTTACTCCTCAACCTCTAACTCAAAGTGACCACACTCTATTATTCTCTAACTCCGTCTTATACCCCTGGGATAGCCAATCCAGTCAGCTCAGTGAAAAGACTGAAAGAGAATGGAAAATGTCATATTGTTACTAATCCAGATGGTAAGGGACCTAGGGCCATCTAGTGACAAACCAAAGGACTGGTCACATAAAATATGCATGTCTCTATCCTGCAACATATGCTCATATGTAGGCTTGCACATGAATACATGCAATGCATTAAAACCACATATATTAATGCACTGAATGTGTGTACTGTTGTGTTTGTAGCATTATGTGGACCCTTAGTCACAGTGGAGATGACTCCTCCCACGGGGAGGGGCCCTCTGGGGAACCATAGCAATAGGCTAACCTCAGAGAACAGACACTTGTAGGTGGAAAGCTTTATTGTACTGCTGTAGATGGATGGTATGAGGCAGGAAGGAAAGGCACTGAAGTCTGCTAGGTGCTAATACGTTCAGACAATCTTAGATGTAGAAGTCTCACCCAGATGTTCAAGATAGCTAGGAACCCGCAGTGCGGGCAAGGCCAAGCCTGGTGGGTGGAGTTGGAGCACCGGATCGTAGAGGTACTCACAGGAGCATAGTGTGGCGTTTTCCTGGAAATGATGATGGTGGGACCGAAGGTCCATGGTGCAGGATACACAGACTGGTAGGCCCTCGCGGAGCGAATACCCGATAGTCTAGAAGACCCTGAAATAATAGAGAGAGAGACCCCCGAGGAGCGGTTGTCTAGTTAGTAGAAGCCCCGAAGGGTGGTTGGAAGCGAGAGGCCCCCAAGGAGCGGGTGCCTAGAGCTTCATAAGGAGTGAGATCCCCGGAGGGTAGCGAGGCGTCTAAGCGAGCAGCTTAGAGCGGTCAGAGTAGCTTAAACCAAAGTCCTTGCTAACTCAATTATGGTAGCATAGTGGAGGCTTTAAATACCCGGACGTATCGACGTCATGCGGTGGGGACGCCCCCGAGGTTCCCGCCATGACGTGTATTTGAGCATAGGCAACGTGCGCACGTGCCCTAGGAGGCCACGGGAAGGAGCATGGCGGACTGGAATGCCCATGCTGAGTTGGAGACGCCAAGGGCTTTGGCACTCGGCACCGGAGGCAGCCATCTTGCCCAAGGAGGAGGAAAAGGGAAGAAAAGAGGTAAGGCAGAGCGGTCACAGCCATCTGCGACCGGACGCAACATGTACTTTTCCTACCTACCTACTTGAAACAAGAGTACCTCAGGGTTCAGCGCTGTCTGCTACCCTCTTTAATATATATATGCTACCCTTATGTCATCTGCTGGCAGGCCTAGGGATAATACATTACATTTACGCAGACGACATTCAATTAATTCTACCAATAGACGACACAATTGAAAAAACATTAAATCTTGCTAACATGTACCTAGACATAATTAAACAACTACTAAACCAGATGGAACTGGTTATCAACATTGACAAAACTGAATTCCTTCACCTTGAGAGAAAACATACTAAAATTATTCAAACACCGATAACCCTGAGAAATAACCAAAAAATTGAGCTAGCCGAAAAAGTTAGGAATCTGGGAGTATTAATGGACCCAGAAATCAACCTGAAGCAACAAATATCTTTAAAAGTAAGAGAAGGCTACGCAAAACTTATGGTCCTCAGAATATTGAAACCATTACTCACACCTGCCCACTTCAGAACAGTATTGCAAAACTTATCTTTTCTAGCACTGACTTCTGCAACGCACTCTTACTAGGACTCCCAAGCACATCGATAAGACCACTCCAGATACTTCAAAATACTGCAGCCAGAATACTAACGGGAAAAAAGAGGAGGGACCATATAACCGAAACTCTAGCAGACTTACATTGGTTACCCATCGAATACAGGATAAAATTCAAAGCCTTATGCACCATACACAAACTAATATATGATAAAGAAGCAGACTGGCTAAACACAGCCTTATGAGTACACGTTCCACAAAGAAACCTCCGCTCAGCAAACAAAGCACTACTAACAATCCCTTCAGTAAAATCAGCAAAATTAACCCAAGTGAGAGAAAGGGCTTTATCATTGGCTGGGCCCATACTATGGAACACGATGCCACCCGAACTCAGATTACAGAATAATCTCAAAACTTAAGAAAAATCTAAAAACATGGCTCTTTAAAAAAGCCTTCACTAAAGAGTGTGGAGGGTAGAGAATGAAAGTACAAGGTAATGCAGATGAGAATGAATTTAATCAATCCTACTTTTAAGAAGTAATATTTCAAAGCGATAGTAACTCAATAATATACCTAGACTTGACCAACATTACTCAAATAATGATTTTATTTATGAAATTGTAACCGAACTTTATTGGCACCTGTTAGAATGTAAGATATCCTACATTTACTTACCTTAGTCTATGTGCCTATTTGTAAACCGTTGCGATGGTATATAACTTAGTGACGGTATAGAAAAGTTTTTAAATAAAATAAATAAATAAATAAATAATACACATGTGTACCATATATTTTACGTGTGAAAGTGAAGTAGGAATTCCTC
Source organism: Rhinatrema bivittatum (assembly GCF_901001135.1). NCBI lineage: Eukaryota > Metazoa > Chordata > Amphibia > Gymnophiona > Rhinatrematidae > Rhinatrema > Rhinatrema bivittatum. The sequence goes on from NC_042616.1 coordinate 88,679,608, forward strand.
AAGTAAATCTCAATTTATGCACGTAAATCAGCCAATTTTAAAATGTGTGCACATAAATTAATTAGTCAGTTTATCAATTAGTCCACCAGTTCATCAAAGTCCTTTTCCAGGTCAACAAAACCTTCCTTGTTCTTCAGCCGGAACACCCCCAAGTTCACTTAGACCTCCCACCCAGTCAGTACCTCACTTAATCCAGATAATAAGTAGCTGGAAAAATACTTGAAGTTGGCAAATATAACCTATATCTTTTGAAATAGCAACATGTATATAAATGTTGGAACCGCCCCAGAATGCCCCTAGATTGCCCCTTTTGGTACACATATATATATGTGTGCAAAAGTGAACACACGTGATTATTTTTTACTTTTATAAAATACAGAGTGCACAAATACATGCTACTTATGCATGTATTTGTGCACTCTGTATTTTTATGCGTATAATGTTTTGAAAATTCACCCCAAAGTCTATAAGTTGCGCCATTTGTCATTTTGTAACTTTTGCCATCTTTCCTAAAGCAAGCTTCTGTACACAAGTTGTTGCAAAAGACATCATTAGATCCTGCCAATTTTGGAAATTACCCTCCCATTTCCTCTATACTCTTTCTTGTGAAGATTATTTAATCAGTGGTACTAAAACAGAGAATGATGTTATTCCAGTATATTCTATTCTTGATCATTATCAATTTGGCTTTTGAATGTTCTTAAATACTCTTGATTACCAAACCTTAATTTATCAGCTGAGGGAATATGGAATATCCATAGTTGTTCTGAATTGATTTATTTCCTGCCTTGAAGGCAGAATGTCTAATGATTCTAATGTTTCTGCTTGACATCCCATTGTTACAGGTTTCTCAGGGGTGAGCTGTAAGGGAGGTGGACCCTGGCAGTACTCATTATCGGGAGGCGATGTTGAGAGAGAGGATCCAACAGGACCTTCACCTAGGTGGCACACTAAGGAGGTGGAGGCCAGGCCAAGGTCAGGGCAGGCAGTGGACAAGCAGATGAAGTGCCAGGCTGAAGATCAGGGCAGGCAGTGGACAAGCAGAGACAAAGAACCAGGCTGAAGATCAGGGCAGGCAGCAGACAAGCAGGAACCAGAAGACAAGCAGGGTCGGAGCCAGCAGATCAATCCAAGGAAGCAGGGGTGAGGAAGAGCTGGATGGAAGCAGGGACAGGAACTAGGACTGGATCTGGAGCAGGAGACAGGAGAACCACAGGAAGGCAGGAAGGCAGGATCAGGACACAGACAACAAGCACTCTCAAGGAGCTGGACCTGTTGCCAAGGCAAGGAGGAAGTGGCAAGGCAGGTATTTATACCTGCCTTGCCTGATGTCATCATCCCTGGCCACGGGGAACTTTCCCACCATTGGCCCTTTAAATCTGGCCCAGGGATCACTCCAGCATCGGCAGCGTCGGGAGTGCAGCAAGCAGACCACAATGGCGGCAAACCGCGCTGGGCCACAGCAACAGAGGGGGATGCCGGAGCGAGCTGATGTATCGTGGGGCCAGTCACATAGATGGTACCCACAGGCGGATGTGGTGAGGGCTTAGCCTCACTCAATCCCCGAGATTGAAGAGAGGCGCTGTTCTCCGGTCTTTGTCGGCTGTTCTCATAGCCTCGCAATGCTTCGCGGAGATTCCTTTGAGTGTGAGTCCAGAGGGCCAGCAGCTGCTGGGCAGAGAGTTGTGCTGCCAGAGAAGGAACTGAAAGTGGGGTAGGAAGCAGTGGCAGCAGTTGTCTTCCAGAGACGACTAAAAATGGAGAGGAGCCGGTCGCCAAGTGAATGTGGGAACTGAAGGAGAACTCCACCCAGGGGAGAAGAGCGGATCAGTCATCCTATTTGTCATTTACAAAAGAGTGGAGAAATACCTTCAAGGTGCAATTAGTGCACTCCGCTTGATCATTGCCATGAGGATGGTAGGCAGTGGTGAAATCAAGATGAATTCCAAACTTCTTGCTGTGCAAGCACCAGTTGTTAGCCAAGAATTGAACTCCACGATCGGAGGCAATATATTTCGGGAGTCCGTGGAGGCGGAAGACATGCTAGATGAAGAGTCTGGCAAGCTAGGGAGCAGAGGGGAGATTAGAAAGTGAGGTGAAGTGGGCCATCTTTGAAAACCTGTCGACCACTACCCAGATCGCATGGTGACCATCCGAAGGGGATAGATCAACTATGAAGTCTATTGACAGATGCATTCATGGCTCCTCGGGAATGGGTAGAGGCTGAAGTAGGCCCCAGGGCCGTTCCGCCAAGGATTTCTGTCTGGTGCAAGTTGGACAGGAGTCTACATAGGCTTTGACATCTCGTGCTAAGTATGGCCATCAGTAATAGTGCTGTAGCAGCTCCAAGATATGGGCTCTTCCTGGGTGCCCTGCGGTGAGTGAGTCGTGGGCCCAACGCAGGACTTTCTGCCTGAGGCAAAGGGGAACCACGGTTTTCCCTGGTGAAACGGTTTCCGTTGCAGCCAGGGTCAATAATATAGTCGGGCTTCATGGGGGGTATCTTCTGCGTCGAAGGCCCTGGAGAGTGTGTCAGCACGCATGTTCTTGTTGGCCACTCTGTAGCAAAGGACGAAGTTAAACCAGCTGAAAAATAGTGACCAATGGGCCTCGCAAGGATTCAGCCATTGCGCTTGGCTAAAGTACTCGAGGTTTTTGTGGTCCGTGAAGACAGTGATGGGGTGTTGCGCCCTCTCGAGCAATTGCCGGCACTCCTCAAACATTATCTTGATGGAGAGGAGCTCCTTTTCCCCGATACAGTAGTTTTTCTCGGCCGGGGTAAACTTGCAAGAGAAATAGAAGCACGGTAGTAGCATTCCCTTCGCAGAGTGCTGGCTAATTTGGCTCCGACAGCCGAGTCAGAAGCATCGGCCTCTACAGTGAAGGGATGTGAAGGGTCAGGATGACGAAGGCACGTGTCCTGGAAGAAGGCACTTGAATTCACTGAAGGCAGCAGTAGCTTCAGGTGGCCAGTTCTTGGGGTCTGCCCTTTTCTTGGTTAATGCAGTCAGGGGGGCCACAATGCGAGAGAAGTGAGGGACGAACTGCCGGTAGAAATTGGAGAACCCTAGGAAGCTTAGGAGCACTCAAAGTCCAGAGGGTTGGGGCCAGTTCTGGATGCTGCAACCTTCTCAGGGTCCATGTGGAAACCGGTAGTGGAAACAATGAAGCCCAGGAATGGGAGGGATTCCCGTTTGAAGAGACATTTCTCCAGTTTCGCGAATAATTTGTGGTCCCGGAGGCATTGAAGTACCCATCTGACCTCTCGGCAATAGGACGGAAGGTCTTTGGTAAAGATCAATACATCATCGAGGTAGACAATAAAACTGTTATAGAGCATGTCACAAAAGACCTCATTCATTAAATATTGGAAGACCACTGGCGCATTACATAGGCCAAAAGGCATCACTAGATATTCATAGTGGCCATCCCTGGTATTAAAAGCATCTTCCACTCGTCCCCGGGTCTTATGCGAATGAGGTTGTAAGCCCCTCTAAGATCTAGTTTGATAAAGAGTTTAGCCCCTTGTAAATGATCCAACAGTTCCGGGATCAGAGGTAGTGGGTACCGGTCTTTTTTGATGATCGCATTCCACCCTCAAAATCTTTACAAGGACAAAGGGAGACATCATTCTTTGCGACAAAAAAGAAGCCGGCTCTGGCCAGTGAGGTGGAGGGTCAGATGAAGCCACTTTACAAGTCTTCCTGGATGTATTCCATCAAGGCTTTAGTTTCAGGTGGTGACAAGGGGTAAACTTGCCCACTTGGTGAAATTGTGCTGGGAAGGAGGTTGATAGCGCAATCAAAGGGATAGTGCTCCAGTAGAGTCTCTGCCTTGTCTTTGGAGAAGACATCCTCAAATTCAGCATACTGTGGTGGCAGATAGAACTAGCCGGGATACTCTTTGGAGACAGGACATTCGGCACATAGGCCCCCAGACGGCTATCTGTAAGGCTCCCTAGTCGATGTGAGGGGAGTGCTCCTGAAGCCATGGTAAGGCCAAAACCACTGGGTGTATTGCCTTTTCAAGAATGAGGAAGGTGAGCTCCCTCTTCATGAAGAATCCCAGTATGAAGTTTTACCGGGGCTGTCATACAGGTGATCCTGCTGGGCAGGGGGTGTCCATGAATGGATGAGATGTCAAAGGGGGTTCCCTAGGCTGAGTAGGCAGGCCTAGTTGACTGTCAAGCTCAGTCAATAAAGTTTCCACCAGCACCAGAATCAATCAAGGCCAGAGTGGCAAAGTCCCTGTGGGCATGGTGAATAGTCACTGGAACGGTACATTGGGGAGCAGGGTTGCTGCAACCCAGGGTCATCTCCCCACTCACACCTAGGCTCTGGCGTTTCCCAGCCTCTTGGGGGCACTGGGCCAACATATGACCCTTACCAGCACAATACAAGCATAGCCCCAAGGTTCACCGGCACTGTCTCTCTTCAGGAGAGAGTCGACTGCAGCCAAGTTGCATAGGTTCCTCCACCACATGAGACCTGGATTTGACTGAAGATGGAGGCACCACAGGCTGGAAAAAGGACAAGGCCAGAACCACCGGTCTGCGGGCAGATCATAGCTCACAAAGACGTTGCTGCAACCACCAGTCGATGCGGCCAGCGAGGTCGATTAGGGCCTCCAAGCCCTCAGGCAGTTCTCAGACAGCCAGTTTGTTCTTGACTCGGATGGACAGCCCTTCCAAGAAAATACCGCGGAGACCGTCCTCTCGCCAACCGAGTTCTGATGCCAGGGTGCGAAATTCCACGGCATAGTCCGCCGAGTGTGACCCTTGACATAGTCAGAGGAGTTTGGAAGCTGCAGTAGACTGTTGCCCTGGTTCGGCAAAGACTTGCTTGAATGCTTATAGAAAGCATGGAAGATTCTGGAGCCGGGGGTCACCTCGCTCCCTGAGCGGGGAGGCCCACGCCAGTGCTTTGCTGTCCAGAAGTGACAGGATAAAGGTTGCTTTGATGCTGTCGTTGGCAAACTGGGCTGGCTGGAGGGTAAAATGCATAAAGCAGTGGTTTAAAAAAACCACAACACTACCGGGAGTCCCCCGCCAAACGGGGAGGTGCTGGAAAGTGGAGTGCTGCCGCCGGCGGAGTGAAAGCTGGGATGGGAGCTGGAGGAGTGCTGGACATTGGAGTGGTGTCCAGTCAGTTGGCCAGGCGTTCCACGGTCACAGCTAGCATGTCCAAGTATTGCTGTTGTTGCTGCAACCTCTGGGCCAGTCCGGAGATAGCCTGCAGGCCAGACAAGTCTGCCGGGCAAACTGTAAGTGAGATGGACCCTTGAGCCGAGATGAGGTTGTCGCCACCAGCAAGGGGAGGCCCCTTGCAGTCCTTGTCATCGGGAGGCGGGGTTGAGAGAGAGGACCCAACGGACCTTCACTTATACCAGCCCACGTTCCCTGCGGGTTGAGCCTTTGGGTGCCAGGACTGGCAGGACTTAGGTGCAGGTATCTCAGACGGCAGGCAGAAGACAGGTCGGACTTGCCAAGGGTCGAGGCAGGCGGCAGGCTAAGTGAGATGGAGGCCAGGCCAAGGTCAGGGAAGGCAGCGGACAAGCAGACGAAGAACCAGGCTGAAAATCAGGGCAGGCAGCGGACAAGCAGGAACCAGAAGACAAGCAGGGTCGGAGCCAGAAGATCAATCCAAGGAAGCAGAGGCGAGGAAGGGCTGGACGGAAGCATGGACAGGAACTAGGACTGGAGCTGGAGCAGGAGCAGGATCCAGAACAGGAAACAGGAGAACCACAGAAAGGCAGGATCAGGACGCAGACATCACCCACTCTCAAGGAGTTGGACCTGTTGTCGCAGGGAACTTTCCCGCCGTTGGCCCTTTAAATCTGGCCCAGGCGCGTGCACCTAGGGGGCCCAGGGATCATTCCAGCATCAGCAGCACTGCGAGCAGGCCGTGACAGCGGCAGACTGTGCTGGGCCACAGCAAGGGAGTGGGATGCCAGAGCAAGCTTCCTGCCTGCACAGGTGAGGGGATCTGGCCCCACTCCTCGAGAGCCAGAGCGCCTAACATGAGCCTTACTGAGTACATTATTTTACATAAATATGGCCCCGATTTGTAAACTCCTGTCTGACCTTGGTGCAGGATACTATCTATATGCTGATACTATCCAATTTTTTGTTCCTGTGTTCTCGACCTGATCAGTGACTTTTGATACGGTCTCAGTATGTCTCTCAGTGATGAAGCAAAGGCTCTCCCATAACAATTTAGCTTAGAACATTTTTTAAAAACAGGTCATTGTTCTTTGAAGATCATTCTCTGATTATGTTCCAGCCTCGTTCTCATTCGAAGCTTGTGAAATCCGTATTGTCACAACTGAAGAGCTTACAGGGTCATATTAGACTCAAATTTGTTAATGCGAGACCATGTTAACTTTGTGATCAAGGCTGGGTTTTTTAAGCTGTAGTTATTGTGGAGGTTGAAGCCCTTCTAAGATTTTTTGAGTTTTGGTCAGTATTACAGGCCTTGGGATGCTAGTTTATATTTTTAGAGCATTGAAAAGCTTGCAGAACTCCGCTGCTCACATTTTATTAAGGCTAAGCACTAAAGTTCACATTAAGCCAGTGTTGTATGATTTTCATTGGCAGCCTGTGTAATGGCGAGTAAAATATAATGTAGCCATGATGATCCATAAACACCTTGATAACAATGTTTTTCCATAGGTCAATGCTATGCTGCAGATTTATTATCTCACCCGCATACTCAGATTATCCCAAGGTGGGTTATTGATCGTCCCTTCACTGCACATGGCTTGTCTCATAGAGACATGAGAAAAGGCATTTTCCTTAGCAGGCCCCATCTTCGGGAACTCATTGGCAGAATATTTTCTTTTAACAACTTGCACACAGACATGTTTCAATTCCTTCTATCTAAAAAAAAAAAAAAGTCTTGTCCCCCCATCTTATTGTATTTGCTATTTTTTCTTCCATTTGCACCTTCACTCTCCAATTTTCCCAGCTTTTCTTAGCTTTTCCAGATATTGTTGCCTATCTTCCTATTTCTTTGATCTCTTGCAGTTTATGAATGCTAACCCTTTTTTCCTTAGCTTTTCAGCTATTTCTTTGGAAAGCCAAAAATGTCCTCTTTTTCCTCTTACGTTTAATTAATTTACAAACAAAAATATCAGTTGCCCTTACAATTTCGTTTTTAATTTTGCTCACTGCTCATCTGCTTCCCCTAGATTTTCCCAACCAGCTAATAACTCCTTGAGATACTCCCCCATGATCCTCACCTTCGAATGAACCATCATCAACTGGCTCTAATATTGAATCAGACTATATGGTGATCATTGGATCCCAGATGATCACCCACCATGACATCAGAAACACTGTCACCATTGCTAAGTATGAGGTCTAGTATCGCCTCTTCTCTTGTGGGTTCCATTACCAGTTGATGGAACAAATATCCCTGCAAAGAGTCTAGGATTACCCTGCTTCTAGAAAGCACCACAGCTGAGATGTCCCTATTATAGCAATTTTGTGAATATTCTCCATTAAATCTCTATTAATTTCTTCTGCCTGAGGAGGAGGTCTATAAATCACATCCATTATGTTCAGCAGTATGCAAGCTAACCCCGTGAACCTCCAAGTTCTAGGCCCACCGCCCAAGCAGCAAGACGCTGCTGACCCTCCATATGGTAGAATACCACTCTCCAATGCAGCAAGATGCTGCAAGCCCATCATGCAGCAGGACGCAGCCGACTCCAATGCACTACGCCTCTCCTTAGGCATAAGCACGCATTATTCTTCATGGGAAAGCCCTCACGATCCCTAGAGATGATGTCACTAGTGCTGCCCTATAAAAAGGCAGCTCCCCAGAAGCAACTTGCTTTAGCAACAAGTCCAGCTGCTTTGAGTAGTGCGTGTTGCTTCTCTGCCTGATTCCTGCCTTTGACTCAGCTTGTTCCACTCTTCATCTCAGCCTATTCCAGTCTTCATCCAGCTTATTCCTGTCTTCATCTCTGCCTGTTCCAGTCTTTTTCCAAGCTTGTTCCAGTCATCATCTCAGCCTACCCTATTCCTCACCTGCCTTGCCTGCCTATCTCAGCTCTGTCTGTTCCTCCTCTTCTTCCATGGATGGATATCATGCTTGACCTTTGCTTGTACTTGGAATAAGCCTGTTTTCTACCTGCCCTTGACCTCCATTTGGACTCTGGATATGCTCAACCGTGCCTGCCCTTGACACTTGCCTGGACTCACAACACATCTGCTCACTGCTGGCCTATGACTTTAGCCTCAGCTTGATCCACCTCTTCAGCCACCAGCAGAGACCCTCACCTAAGTTCTGTCAGCCTTGGCACCCAAAGGCACAACCCGAAGGGAAGGTGGGCTGGTAAAGGTGAAAATCCTGACCTGTCTCTGCTGAGCCTGGGTTCGCCCGCTGACAATAAGAACCTGCAGGGTTCTTCTCTGCAGGTAGAGCTAATCTTGTCTCAGCCCAAGGGGTCCATGAACACTACAGGATCACATAAAAAATAAATCAGGGTACAAACGTAGATTGTAGATTGTAAGCCCTGAGGGGTTAGGGAAATTCCAACAGTACCTGAATGTAATCCGCTTTGAAGTACTAAAAAAAGTGCGAAAAGCAGAATATAAAAATCCAAATAAATAAATAAGCTTATTTAAAACATGAGAGTGATCTATCCTTTCTCAAATAGATTAATTGTCCCTTGGCAGATCATTGCCAAATTAACATTAAATACACCACATAAATTTTAAGTACTCTGATTTACAAATCCCTATTCCCATAATAACCTAAATTAACTAAGAACTCAACAATATTAAAATGAAAACAGCAGTCCAGCAGTGAGTTCGGGGCCTTCCAGTCTTTTGCACCGAGAGTCACAGGTATGATTACCTACCATTTGTTGGGAGATTGTATGTGTGCACCCAGTACAAAGAGCTCCTGGCTCTTAGAGAACGTTTGATCTCTAGAGACTAGAGTGGCAGACCTGGAGAAGCTGAAGCATATAGAGGGGTCATTGATGAGATTTTCAGGGACATAGTAGTCTCTAATGACTTTAGAATTGTGATGCACGCGTTTATATTAACCACACTAGACTACTGCAATTCTCTTTATAATGGACTTTCAAAACATATGTTAAGATCCCTTCAGTTTCAGCAGAATGCAGCAGCATGGCTAATTACATTATGTCCCATTAAAAAGCACATCACTGCTGCGCTCTGGCAACTTCACTGGCTTCCTATCACCCACAGGAGCCAGTTTAAATTGGTGACTTTAGTGTACAAAGCTCTTCAAACAGTCGGCCCTATTTATTTGATGAATAAGTTGGTGTGATATGTCCCTCAGCATGTTTTACATTCGGTGGACAAAGGCTTGCATTCAGTTCCTACTTTAAAATCTATACGGCTGCAGGCTTCTCTCATGAGGGCATTCTCAGCCAACAGCCCTATTTTGTGGAATGCTCTACCTGTAGAACTCAGGGACTACAAATGACTTAATGACTACAAATGTTTCAGTAAAAAGATAAAAGCACATTACTGTCAGTTGGCATTCTCCTGATTTGGTTCATGTTGTTTAATTTATGGCTGACTGTATAATTTTATGTTACTGTTGCAGTAATATTTATTTTATGTGCCTATTGTATTTTCTATCATGTTTTATGTTTTGTTGTAAACTGCCTAACACAGGTATTCAGTTACATGCAGTACATAAAACATGTAAAATAAATAAGAAGTCCCTGTGCTGCCTTGGAAGAGTAAGGTAACCTGGTCAAAGAGCATCACCCTATTGTAGCAGTAAGTGATCCAGTAGCAAGGACCTGCTGCCTAGATGATGCACTGAGGATGAGTCTCCAAAGACTAGTGCCTGGAAGGAAAGGGTTAGGATGGCCATTATAAAGTTGGAGTTTTGAACCACTGGCGCTGGAGGTGGTGGACTGGCGCTCCCTAGAGAGAGCTATTCTAAACATGAGGAATTGGGGAAGCTGTAGTGTTGTTACCTTCCCAGGTACTGTGGGCTGGGCGATGCCCAGCCAGGCTCCCATTGGCTATAGGTAAATCCAACCAGCTGTTTTTAAGTGATAACCAGCAGAGAGTTCTCTACTGGCACAACACGTCCTGAGCTTCTATTGCTGGGTCTAAACAAGGCTGCTCTGAAATATAGTCAGCTGGATTGTGGGTCATTCATCAAATTACCGGTACCCAATAAAGGAGATTGCTTCTTTTTGAATACTTTGTTTCCCTGCAAGCTGTAAGTCAGGAAGCATAAGTTTTGTTTTCTACCTTTTGTCTTCTGTATTAAAAAATATCAATTCATTCTGCAGCTACTGTGTTGTCTTTCAGACCCTGACAGATTGTGCCATCCAGAAATGCCCAAAAGATTTTTTTTTCCCCTTTTCTGGCAGGGACTGCAAATTCTAATTTTTTTTTTAGAGACAGGTAGTGTAAAACTCTCTTAGTTTGAGTGCCTATGCAGTCAGTTAAACCTTTTATCCTCTCCCAGCTTCAAATACCAGAGATCTCAATTCTTGAATACCAAATAACACTTATTAGAAAGTTAAACAATTCAAATGCACTATGGATGTCAAGGTATCAAGGATAGCCACATAGGGGCCTATGCAATAATTTTCACGGAAAGCGGGCGCTGACTTTTCAGCACCTGCTTTCTTAACGCACACATGGCGCCCGCAAGAGGGCGCCATGCAATATGTAAATTAGGGGGCTGCTTTAGGAAGGAGGCGCTAGGGTCGCTTGCGCGACCTTAGCGCCTCCTTGCTAACGCGACCCACCGTGGCTGCCGGTTATGAAGACCGACGCCTGTAAACTCGGCCTCAGTTTTCATAACCTCCCTGTCTGCCAGTAATGAAAACAGCTGCCGAGTTTATCCAAGTTATTAACGCCTGCTCCAGGCAGGCGTTAATATCTGAGCGATAAATGTGCGTCTGAGATGCACATTTATCTTTTTGCATGCGGAGGGAATGAGTAATCGGCTCATTCACATCCATTTGCATGTGATGAGCGGTATTGCATTCACTCCGCATCCGACACGGGTTAAATAGGTGCTAATCCCCCTATTGCATTAGGGTGTGGATTAGCGCCTATTTAACCCGTGTCGGAGTGCGGGTTATACGGTGCACTCGGCTGAGCGCACTGTATTGCATCGGCCCCATAGCCAGCACAGACTGGTTCAGCTATTAAGTTTCTGAAAATCCAGTAGTCAAAGAAAATACAATTGCAACAGTGATAGAAGCTGTAGATAATAGTGAGTAGTAGTGGGATAGTAATAAATAAGTGAAAAAGCAATACTTTAAGAAGCTTATAGAGGAAGACTTAGAGAGGACTGCTAGCTTGCCAGGAGGCTCTTGTTACTGAAAGTCTCTGCAGGAAATGAATCAGACTGGTTAAACACAGCAATACGGGTACACGTCCCACACAGAAATCTTCGATCAGCAAATAAAGCACTCCTAACCATCCCTTCAGTTAAAACAGCAAGACTAACCCAAGTGAGGGAAAGGGCCTTATCATTAGCAGGTCCCACAATTTGGAACACAATGCCTCTAGAGATCAGATTACAAAGTGATCTCAAGGCATTTAAGAAAAGTTTAAAAACATGGCTTTTTAAACAGGCATTTTACAAGGAGACGGGAGAATAGAAATTATTCAGGAATAAGCAGATAAGCACCAACACACAGTACTTAGGACAATACATTAGAGTAGTCTATGAACCCCACATCACAACTAGCATATTGATAACACTATGTATGATAAATTTACCCGTAAAAGTACTTTCAGTACACTCGGTCATGACCCACTTCTCTAAAAATTATTTTGTCTAATGATATATTGTAACCGAACCTTTGACGGCATCTGTTAGAATGTACTATAGTACACTTTTACCTACATTAAATATGTGCCTACATGTAAACCGTTGCGATGGTATATAACTTAGTGACAGTATAGAAAAGATTTTAAATAAATAAATAAATAAAAATACTCCCAGGCATTCCTTGGGACAAGGAAATAATGAAAGCAGGCAAGAGAACAAAGACAAAGAGACAAAGCAAAACAGAAAAGATCCAATAACGAGCTCAAAATCATTGAACAGATAACCAATCAGGACAGGGGCGGCTCAAGGTAATCTGCTGCCTGAGGTGAAGGATGGAATAGTGCCGCCCCCCCCCCCCCCCCCAATGGCCCGGTGCAGGTAAAATCACCGAGGGCCAGGGCAGGGAGAAGGCAATGGAGGGTGAAGTGACTTCTCCAAGGTCACAAGCAATGTAATAGGATTTGAATCCTGGCTTCCCTTGTTTACAGCCCCACTGCTTTAACCACTCAGTTTTTGGGCCTGTTATTTTTTTGTTCTCAGTCTTCGGTGTCTACACTAGGGGGTGCCGGAGAAATGCTTTATTGGGGCAGGGCGGCCTTTGGCTGCCTCATCTCCTGGGTTAGAAATAGAACTCCTCCATTCCCAATTGCCTGCCTCCCACCCTTCTCCAGGATCTGCCCCCTGGGGGTGTGAGAGGTTGGTGAATGGTGGGAGTCTGTGTGTGTGACACTAGGGTATTAGATGCCCTAGACAAACCATGCAGCTTTTCACTCCCCCTTCCCACATAATTAAAACTTATGCATCCTTTTCCATTTTAAAGTGTATTAACTTCCCCAACCTAAAAAGGCAGATTATATATGGAAAATAGACATTCAAAGTACAATCTTCTGAAGTAAAAATATCACTTACAGCAACACACATATATATATATATATATATATATATATATATATATATATATTATAAAGGCATACACTGCAAAAAACACACTTTCAATAATAATAGTTTAATAGACTTTATAAACTACTTTTCTCATCGTAATCAAGGTGGTTTACTGGATCCCATATGGCATTAGGCCTATGGTAAAGTGCACTGGGTGTGGACGGCCCACAGAAAGTCAGGAATAAATTGAACTACAATTCCAATATAGTAAGCCTTCCATATCATAACTGCCAGCACTCAACCTATGAAAAAGCCATACTGCAAATATTAGGAAGCTATTAGGAAAACAGATTAAAGCCAGGTTATTGTAAATCCCTATGGAAAATAACTAGCTATGTGTTTGCTGCTGAAAACCAACGTAAATCACCAATATAATTATCACTGTCTAAAATGATTAAATTTTATTTCTCTCAAAATAACTGTTTTCCAAAGCCTATTTTTATTTCAGAGAAAAGACCTCAGTATTGGCAAGAGATCTGAAAATTCAGAAACTACTTTAAGGCCAATTGTTTCAAACACATTGAGAGTTAATATTTGAGGTTAAAGATGAACAACCATAAAAAAGAAAAAAGAAACAAATACAAAATAGTCTTTTCAAGCAATTTTATTAAAAATAAAAAATAAGAGAATACAAGACCAGTGATTGAAACAATTGGCCTTAAAGTAGTTTCTGAATTTTCAGATCTCTTGCCAATACTGTAGTCTTTTCTCTGAAATAAACATAGAAACATAGAAACATAGAAATGACGGCAGAAGAAGACCAAATGGCCCATCCAGTCTGCCCAGCAAGCTTCACACATATTTTCTCTCATACTTATCTGTTTCTCTTAGCTCTTGGTTCTATTTCCCTTCCACCCCCACCTTTAATGTAGAGAGCAGTGATGGAGCTGCATCCAAGTGAAATATCTAGCTTGATTCGTTAGGGGTAGTAAAAATAGGCTTTGGAAAACTGAGTTCTTTTGAGAGAAATAAAGTTTAATCATTTTAGACAGTGATAATTATATTGGTGATTTATGTTGGTTTTCAGCAGCAAACACATAGCTAGTTATTTTCCATATTTGATTGTATACTAGTTATTCCCTAATTGTGTTTTATTGTAAATCCCTATACAGAAACTGCATGCCAGCAGAATACCTAACCTCAGTTGCTGCGCGTCCCAGCCGCGGTGCCAACACAGACGGGCCTGCTCACCTCACGCTTCCTTCGACCAGCTCCGGGCACCCCTCCCTTGCGGCCACAACCAGTTCACGGCGTCCTCGGGCTCTCCGCTCACCATCCTCCTCACAGGCCTCACAGCAGAGCTCCCGTCGGGGCTCCACATCCTCGGCATCCTCGGCCACGCCCCTAGGCGCACGCACGGCTGACATGCAGCCCTTTAAAGGGCCCAAGGCGGGAAAACCCATGAGGTCACCTCCCAATGACGTCATATAGACTCACTATTTAAGGCGAGGCCCTGTCCCCAGGACCTCGCCTTGGCAATCTGGTCGACATCATTGGTGTGCTAGTTTGCCTTTGTGTTCCAAGTGTTCCCCTGTTCCAGCGTCTCCGTGTTCCTGTGTCTTCCGTTCCCAGTGGCTCCGTGTGTTCCTCTATCCTTCTCAGGTAGTACCTCTCTGGACTGACCTTTGGTACTGACCTCTGCCTGCCTGACCATTCTCTTGCCTGCTGCCCAGAACCGACCACTGCCTGCCTGACCATTCTCTTGCTTGCCGCCTGGAACTGACCACTGCCTGCCTGACCATTCTCTTGCCTGCTGCCTGGAACTGACCACTGCCTGCCTGACCATTCTCTTGCCTGCCGCCTGGAACTGACCACTGCCTGCCTGACCATTCTCTTGCCTGCCGCCTGGAACTGACCACTGCTTGCCTGACCACTCTCTTGCCTGCCGCCTGGAACTGACCACTGCCTGCCTGACCATTCTCTTGCTTGCCGCCTGGAACTGACCACTGCCTGCCTGACCATTCTCTTGCCTGCCGCCTGGAACTGACCACTGCTTGCCTGACCACTCTCTTGCCTGCCGCCTGGAACTGACCACTGCCTGCCTGACCATTCTCTTGTCTGCCGCCTGGAACAGACCCCCGCTTGCCTTGACTACACCCGGACTGATTCTGGTATTGACCCCTGTTTTGGCTGACCTCTCCTGGACTGATACTCTGGCTCTGACCCTTGCACTTCACTCGGACACTCTCTTCTGGCCCACTGTGACCATTGGAACAACCTGCTTGGAAACCAACTGCGGCTTCTACTTGGCTAGACCCACAGGCGCTGCTTGTCTCACCCGGAGAACCTTCCTGAACTGTTGCCTCCCTGAGGTCTCCAGAGCTTCCAGTTCGGGGCTAGCCCATCCACTGCATCAGCCGCATACCCTTGCTCGTGGTGGGCACACCCCTCCGCTACCTCTCCGGGAGGCCACCAGAGGCCCACCTAAGTCCAGGCGGTCTGGGTACCCAAGGGCTCAACCTGCGGAAACCCCAGACTGTTATTGGTGAAGCTCCAGTTAGCCTCTGTCTCCTTGTGTGCTCCACCTCCTGGTGGCAGGTGCTCTCTGGGTCCGACCAGAGGGCCGTGCCAATCCTGCTTCAGGCCAAGGGACCACCTCCAGCGCAACATCAGTCACACATGCAGAACACAAACAGACTCTCCCCCAAATATAAAGAGATCATAAAATATAAATTGAAACGTGCAGACAAAAACTGAACTGGAAATCACAGGAATTCAAATTCTGTAAGCAATGCAGACACAATCAAGAAATATAAAACATTAAACATATAAATAAAAAGAATATCAAATCCTCTGATAAATTCAGCCAATTAAAAACAAGTATATAAAAATGTTTAAAATATTACAAAAGAGCAGATACATCACATCCAATAATTAAAACTAACAAGGATAAAAAAAAAAAAAAAAATCTCCCACTCTTTGTACCTGGGAACTTTAGATTTCCAGTCCTCCTGAGATTGTCATAGATTGGAGGAGGGTGAACAAACTTTAACCTCTCTCACACACATATATATTTACAGGTATTCTCACACACGCACATGTGCGCAGGCATTCTCTCTCATAGATACACATATACACACACAAGAACCCTCTCATATATACTCACACAAATACACACACACACACACACCCTCTCATACACATACACACCCTGTCATATATACACACACGCACTCTCATATATACATACACACACACATCCTCTCATATATACACCCCCACCACCCTCTTATACACACACATACCCACCACCCTCTCAAACACACACACACACATACATTCACAAATACCCTCTAATATATGCACATACACACACACACACACAAATACAGGCATATGCTCCCTTTTACAAGCTCAGTCACACACATACCTACTGTCACGTGCTCAGTCACACATAAACACACACACACACACTTGCTCTCTCGTTTGTTTCCCCTCCTCTGTAAGCACAAGATCAGCAGCAGAATCCTTCTCCTTGGGCCCATCAGACTTTTTCCTTTTTCGTCTAGCCCGGGGCCCTGCTGCTCCTGTTCATGACGATAGGGAGGTTAGACCGATGGCACTTCTTTCTGCTCGCAGGCCACGCTTCTCCTCCTGCTCCTGACTGCCAGGGGGAGGCCGGTGCTTCATTTTGTGACCCGCACAGCACGCTGCTCTTGCTCCTGATGGGGGCGGGGAGGCTATTGATCCTTCTAGCGGTCACCGCCGAGCCACACTGCTCCTCCTGTTCCTGACTTTCGGGGGATGGGAGCTGATGGATCGTTTTGCTACACTGTGGGCTGCTGGGGGGGGCAGCCAATTCTTCTTTTTGTGGCCTGAGCACCGCGTTGCTCTTCCTGCTCTGACTGGGCTAAAGGAGGCTAATGACAATTCGTGCGGCCCCGCAGGCCGCACTGCTCCTCACTGCCAAGAAACAAGTGCCTGCCATGCTGTCTCTGAGCTAAGTAGCAGTGCTGTCCCGATTTAGATCCCCCTCCCATTTCCACCTTCACGGTCGGCCCTGAGGGTTAGGGGGACGTGAGCAGCCGACACATCAGTTCTTCCCTTGGGAGGCAGAGCTCTGGTTTTCAAGAGAAAGAGCTGTATTGGGAGGAGGGGAAGTGGCTTTTCAGCCACATTATGAGAACAGGGTGAATGTCGGCCATATGCTAGCTACGGAAAACCACCCCATCAGGTCACTGCTCCGTGCCGCCAGCACTGCAGGTTTGCCTGCCAACAGAATGAAGGGTGAGGCAGGGGGTCATTTTTCCACCTCAAAACCTTGCCAAGTAAATGTGAATTGGTTATTTGCTCTTTTGGATAATACAAGGACTAGGGGGCACTCCATTAAGTTAGCAAGTGGCTCATTTAAAACAAATCAGAGAAAATTATTTTTCACTCAACGCATAATTAAGCTCTGGAATTCATTGCCAGAGGATATGGTTATGGCAGTTGGTGTAACTGGGTTTAAAAAATGTTTGTATAGGTTCCTAGAGCAGAAGTCTATAAAGTGCTATTAAGAGGTATGGATTAGTATCTTGGGATCTATTTATTTAATGTTTGGGTACTTGTGACTTGGATTGGCCACTGTTGGACTCAGGATACTGGGCTTGATGGACCCTTGGTCTGACCCAGTATGGCATAAGGAAGCCTGTAATCAGACAGCTCATTTTCACTAGTAACTGTCACTACAAACAAAAGAATGGCCTTACAAGACTGCAGGAAACATCCAGATAATTTAGCCAATGGAATGGAAGAAAAAAGGTAAACAAAACTGCCAAGAAATGTATTCCTATTGATCACTCTTTAAATATTTAGTTATAATCACCATGACCCCCCCCCCCCCTAGAGTGAATTAAGCTATGAACAGCTTTTGCCATTGCAGAAGACAAATGCTTCTCACTTTCCTCTGCATGCTAATGTTCAAATGGACCACTTTAATCCATCAGTGCTGTCTGGTCCTGCACAGTATAAAAATCACAGTCTCCGATTAGATTTGCCAGCCTACTCAATGAGAATTCATGTAATCAGGAAGGATAATCAATGTGACTATTCTGCAGATGGATCACTGCTCAGGAATCATTTGTGCTTTCAATGAAAATTTGCAAAGTGGGTTCTTGGTAGGGGGATTTATTGTAGTTGGGGGTGGGGGTATTTCATCATGTAGAACCATGTCAAACACTACTAGTATTTCACAACAACATCTTTGGGGGGGTTTCAAACTTATTAAAGGAGCTTGACAAAAATATACAACCCACACACAAAAAAATAATTTGCTAAACAACAAATCTGCTATAATAACTAGGTAATTAAATGGTACAGTGTCAGCATAGTCCACCTAAGTAAATACAAATAATTCTATAATTAAACCAGTAAGTACTGCTGTAATCCCAGAGGACGCTTCAAATTACAGTATATCAGTTGAGGGACTATATAGAATCGTTATTACAATAATTTGGATTATGTTGTATTTTTCATCCAGCTGGGCCTGTAATACACTTTACAATTATTGTACAGCCTAGGTTACAGTGTATGGAGTGCCCAGTATAACAAACTCTGTGTCCTGGTGCCATCCCCTACCCTGCTTCTTTGTCCTAGCTTGGCACTGGCAGAAGAATTTTGTGCCCAAGCAGCACTGGATAACAAGAGGATTAGTGGTCGGGGGCAGCGCAGGTTCATTAAAAATTGTTTGGGCTTACACAGCAATCTCTTCCTTGTGAGCAAAGCTGCCCCTGAGGTACAGTCCTTGTTCACCAGGGGGCTGGGACCTCCGGGTGAGTGAGAAGTTCTGGGGCACACTGATTTTCAGTTCAGGGTGGCTTGGCGCATCACCTAGGTTCCCAGGGCCGGCACTTCCATTAAGCAAACTCGCTGGTTGCCTAGGGCGCCAAAATTTGGGAGGCAGCAAAATCCTGTCAGTTCAAGGCACGGAGGGTTGCTGTGGAACAGCCAACACCCACCAAAAAAAAAAGGGGAGCGCTGTGCTGGAGCCCCTGCCGCTTTTAGGAGAGAGCACTGTGTTGGAACTGCCACCAGTAGATAAGTTGGGGCAAGGGGATGCATGACCGAAGGTTCACCTAGGGTGCCATATACTCTTGTACCGGCCCTGGCTTTCGGAGAAAGAAAATGTTTATCATCCAAGACCCACCAAACTCTGTTCTCCAAATCACTTTCTATATCAGCTGCAGCTGGCAGTCAGCAACATGAATTTTATTCAAACCAAACCCTCACTCAGTCTGGCATTTAATCTTAACTGTTTGAATCTGTGCACACAGTAATTCAAACCCAACGCAACTATTTAACTGCAGACAAAGTTCATAGCTCAGCAGCAGCCTCATTGTGAACAGGATTCAGTTCGAGGCTTCATCTTTTCATTTTAAGACTTGGCTCATAGAGATCTGACAATTCCAAATTATTAGGAGTAGTTTAATAATATCTGTTAAGGTGGTTCCCCCATGCCATGCAAAGAATGGAATATACTGCACTGAGTTCTATTGTTAACCTTTTTTCAGGCTCAGTTTCCTCTTGCTCTTTTGGGTTTCCAGCTTAACTGAAACTGGCCTCAAACTAAACCTGTTTGGGGATGGAGGTGGGGGTCCCTCATGTGTAGCCCTCTCCCATCCATCCCCATCTATTGCAGCAATAGTCCCTGCTGAGGAGCCACAGACTGTGATCCTTCCAGAACCCAGTACACATACATGCCAAGTCTGGCCACTATGTGATAATTGGGATTCCCTCTCTTCCCCCACTCAATTAATGTTGGGGTCCCTTAAGCATGCAGCCCAATACAAATTAATTTTGGTAACTCTGCCCTTTCTGATGAGTGGAATGGGCATCCTGAAGTGAAGCTACTATGGGTCTTCGTTCATAATAATGGGTGCTCATCGTTAGCTTCCTCCCTTAATGAACAAGTTGTCATAACCTGGGTCCTGGCTGGATGCAGGGAACACCACCCTAGGAGTAAAGCAGGACTGCAGGGCAAGGCTTGGGCTGGTCTTCCACCTAACCGGTCCCCTCCCCCACAGGTTGAACCCTTGGGTTCTGGGGGCAGTAGGTCTCTCCTGTGGCTGTTTAAGCATGGCTTGGACAGGCAGACTAGACTGGAGCAAGGCTTGGTCAGGCAGGCTTCACTGGAGCAGGAACTGGCAGAGTGCAGGAAATGACTGGGACAAGGACTCGAACTGAGTACAAGTAAGAAGATATTACTTGTACTTGTACTTGGAGAAGGAACAAGACCACACAGAGACAAGCAGGACAGGACCAGACAAAGACAAGTCAAGATAACACATAACAAGGAACAGAGGTGCCTGAAGGCAGCAAAGCTGTAGGCCTTTAAGCCATTAAGTTCAGAGAAGCCTCGAAGGGCAAGCCTTCTCTTGTTTAATGTTTTTTACTACCATTACTATTATTTTATTATTATTACTTAGATCAATGTTATTTATTGCCTTTTTTGTTCCCTATCTACTTGTTAATTGTAAACCGACATGATGCGATATTTATTGCGAATGCCGGTATAGAAAAACTTAAAATAAATAAATAAATAAAGGCCAGGCAAAGCCTAGATAGGCCACAAGGCAAGGAGCAAGAAGGCCCAGAGGGCACAAGGCAAGGCAAGGAGCAAGAAGGCCTGAAGGCCACAAGGCAAGGAGCAAGAATGACCAGGTCAAGGAGACAAGAGAGACTCCATGAGAAGGGACAGAAGCCCAAGAAATCAACTTATAGTGAATGTCCAATACATAAGATGGAAATAAAATCCACGTGCAGTCAGAGACGTCGTCTTGGTGTTGTGTGAAGCACCCTGCGGAGGGTAATCCAAAAATGGAGTTAAGCTTGCAGGCATGAAAGCAAAACCAAAACGGCAAATTTTTAGCTTATGTTAAGCCAATTCAGATGTTCAGAGCACAGAAAGGCAAGGGAAGCTTCAGAATAGACCTTGATATAATTGAACTGAAAGCATAAATTCTGTGGCGTCTGCTCAGGGTGCTTCACAAACACTAAGACGACTTCCCTGACTGCATATGGATTTTATTTCCATCTTTTATACTGGCCATTCACTATAAGTTGATTTCTTGGGCTTCTGTCCCTCCCAACGCAGCCCATGTGGTGAAAAACGGTCCGTGTCGGGGGACCAAAACTTTCCTTCAACCACTCATGAATAAAGATGGAAATGCTGAATCTAACTTCTTTTTACGCTTCATTCTTTGAGTAACCAGTACAAGTTTCAGCAAACTTTTTAGTGCTATACTATTTGTAGCACTGAATGATGACATAGACTTAATTGGCATCTCATAGACATGGTAGTTGGAGTATAACGAATGGGACAGTGCTATACTGGGGTACAAATTATTAGGGATGTGAATCGTGTGATCGATTTTGGCTGGGGGGGACGGAAATCTGATCGTCATGTTTTGGTTTTTTTTAAATTGTAAAAAATCGTAAATCGGGGGAGGGCGGGAAAACCGGCACACCAAAACAACCCTAACACCCACCCCAACCCTTTAAAACAAATCCCCCACCCTCCCGAACCCCACCAAAATGTTTTAAATTACCTGGGGTCCAGTGTGGGGGTCCCAGCGCAATCTCCCCTGATCTCCCGCTCTCGGGCCACGGCTGCGTTAATAGAAATGGCGCCGGTGGCCCTTTGCCCTTACCATATGACAGGGCAAAGGTAGCGCCGGCGCCATTTTGAATATTGGCAATACGGCGCGAGTGCAGGAAGTCACTCCCGGACCCCCGTTGGACTTTAGGCAAGTCTTGTGGGGGTCAGGAGGCCCCCCCAAGCTGGCCAAAAGTCCCTGGGGATCGAGCGGGGTTCCGGGAGCGATCTCCTGCACTTGTGACGTCGGGTGACAGGAACCAAAATGACGCCGGCGCTACCTTTGTCCTGTCAATGGTAAGGGCAAAGGGCCACCGGCGCCATTTCTATTAACGCAGCCATGGCCTGAGAGCGGGAGATCGTGGGAGATCGCGCCGGGACACCCCCCCCCCCCCGACCCCAGGTAATTTAAAACATTTGGGGGGGGTTCGGGAGGGTGGGGGATTTGTTTTAAAGGGTCGGGGTGGGTTTTAGGGTTGTTTTGGTGTGCCGGTTTTCCCGCCCTCCCCCCTCCCCCGATTTACAATTTTTTGACGATAAAGCGGGGGAATTGTTATTGTATCGCGGCTCTAACGATTTTTGACGATTTAAAATATATCTGACGATTGTTTTAAATCGTCAAAAAACGATTCACATCCCTACAAATTATATTGCAATGACAGAGAGGAGCATTTGGGAGGCAGTGTATTGCTTTATGCCCAGGATGGCATAGAGTCCAACATGATAAAGATCCTGCCTGAGACTAAATGCACAATCGAATCTTTATGGGTAGAAATCCCTTGTGTGAGTATAGTGATAGGAGTATACTATAGTCCACCTGGCCAAGATGGTGAGACTGACAGTGAAATGCTAAGAGAAATTAGGGAAGCTAACCAAATTGGTAGTGCAGTAATAATGGGAGATTTCAATTACCCCAATATTGACTGGGTACATGTTACATCAGGACATGCTAGAGAGAGGGAGCAATTTTAGATCTAAGTCTCAGTGGAGCACAGGATTTGGTGAGAGAGGTAATGGTGTTAGGGCCGCTTGGCAATAGTTGTCATAATATGATCAAATTTGAATTAAAATAATGAATGGAAGGGGGACAGTAAGCAAATACATGGCTCTAGCACTAAACTTTCAAAAGGGAAACTGAGAAAATGAGAAAAATAGAAAAAAACTGAACGGAGAAGCTACAAAGATAAAAAGTGTGCGAGACATGGACATTGTTAAAATATACCATCCAAGAAGCACAGTCCAGATGTATTCCGCACATTAAGAAAGGTGGAAGGAAAGCAAAATGATTACTGGCATGGTTAAAAGGTGAGGTGAAAGAGGTTATTTTAGCCAAAAGATCTTCCTTCAAAAATTGGATGTTATGCTCAGGCTTGTGGACCCTTGGGCCAATGAGAGGATGGTATACCTTGCGGAGGATCTGTAGGTTCTCTCGTCGGGTGGCAAGGCAGAACAGAAGAGCAGCGCAGTGGACCCTTGGCTCTGGAGACGGAGACGACTGCAGGCAGATGAAGAGGCTAGAAGAGGAGCTGTGTCTTCACCCCTGGAAGTCTGTGGTCCCCCCCAGGAGGAGCCCATAGGAACCCAGACCGCTGGGACTTAGGTGGATTCCGAGGAGTCGCGGTATCGGTGCAAGGGCTGACTGGAGCTTCGCCCTGGAAGTCTGCGGTCCCTCCAGGAGGAGCCCGTAGGGACCCGGACTGCTGGGACTTAGGCGGGCCCTTGGAGATGGAGTCCAGGAGGGGTCCAAGATCAGGTGCCAGAGAGTTGTCACTTACCAGTCCGAGGTCACACACCGAGGGATCACCACTTGCCAGTCCAAGGTCACATCAGAAAATCACCACTTGCCAATCCGAGTCACACACCAGAGAATCACCGTAAGCCAATCCGAAGTCAGGAACCGAGAAGACCAAGATGAAACAGGAACAGGGATCCGAAGCTCAAGAACTCACCGAAGCAAGCAGACTAGACAGCGCTGGAGGACGTTGCCAAGTCAGAGAATGAGCAGAGGAAGCTCCATTTTATATTTCCTCTGCTCAGGCTGATCCAGGACAGGTGAGGCTTGTTAAAGGGATCAGGTCCCTTTAAATTTGTGAAGGGGGCGCGGCCTCGCGCCTAAAGATGGCGACGGCTATCTTTGATTCTTCCGCGGAGGAACGGCTGCAGGAATGGCGCGGGGGCAGAGCAGGGACGGCTCTCCCCCCAACGGTCAGGCCGGGGACCCGCACCGGGGCACCGAGCACCCGGTCAGGGGTTTCCCCTGAGGCTGCCGTGGCGGGTCGCCGCCGCAGACGAGGTAGGGGACCGTGGTCGTGGCCTGCCACGGCCGTGGGACACAACATTGGAAGAAAGATCCAACAGAAGAAAATAGGATAAAGCATAAGCGTTGGCAAGTTAAATGTAAGACATTGATAAGACAGGCTAAGAGAGAATTTGAAAAGAAGTTGGCTGTAGAGGCAAAAACTCACAGTAAAAACTTTTTAAAATATATCCGAAGCAGAAAGCCTGCGAGGGAGTCAGTTGGACCGTTAGATGATCGAGGAGTTAAAGGGGCAATTAGAGAAGATAAGGCCATCACAGAAAGATTAAATGATTTCAGCAGAGAAGATCAGTCTCACACTCGAGTAGGTGATAGGCAGCATGGCGTAGCAGGAACAGGTCTTGGATGTAGACACAGAGCGCTGAAGCTGAAGGTAAGACAGACTGAAAAGGTTAGTACTCATTGAAGCAGAAAGCTGTATTGTTGAAGGTCCTGGCAGGCAGAAGTTGTTCAGTGGCAGGCACCAGATTAGGAAGAGCAGGCCCTAGAGGAGCGAGTACCCGGTATCCCAAGATAGGCACCTGAAATAGAGCAGAAGGGCCCCCGAGGAGCGGGTACCCAGGTTAGAGGAGAATTACCCCGAAGGGCAGAGAGAACTTCCTGCGGCAGCTGGGAAGCGGCAGAGCAGCTTAGACCGGAGGCAATCCAATCCTTGCTAACTCAGTTTGTTAGCAAACGAAGGGCAGGCTAAATACCAGGATGTGATGACGTCACTCGGAGGGGACGCCCCCGAGGTTCCCGCCATGACGTGGATAAAGACGTGGGTGGCGTGCACGCATGCACCCTAGGAGGCCCTCAGGAAAATCATGGCGAGCACCATCGCCGTTGCCAATCCGGGGACACCGGAGAGAGTGGCATGAAGATGCAGCAGCAGCCATCTTTCCAAGGCTTGAGGAGAGAGAAGGAAGAAAGGTGAGGCACAGAGGTCGAAGCCATCTGAGACCAACGGACGCAACAGCAAGACCCTTCAGGAGCCATGGAGGGGATGAGATGTTCCTTTTGGCGCCCTCCACAGTTGGAATGCCACTGTTCCTGACTGTTTGCTCAAGACCAAGATCTCGCCGAAGCTCTGCTCCCATGATGCCATCCATTAACTCAGAGTCTGCCACTAGGGGCAGTATGCTGCCCGTGGAATGCTCTGAAAGGAGTGTAACCAAAGAAGTCACCCTTTGAGAGCTACTTCAGGATCAACTGGGTTGGGTTAGTAGAGTTCAGGTTTATTTTTCAGGAGTTTTTTAGGCGTGAGTGATTATAGATTTTCCTGATCTCTATGGGAAGAGGACAGTTGTTTTTGCACCTATATGCTATTGTATTTAGATACTATTATATGTGTAGAGAACCTCTGGTTTCCCATATTAAAAGGGATGAACTAACTAGCTGGGGAGGTTCAGAGCTTTGCAGAAAAAGAGGTTTAGGTTTTACTTCCCTATGTGGGAGCTGCAGATGCTGTGGTCTTGCTGTTTATCATCCTCAAGCATCATCAAGCCTGGTGGATTTTTAGTTAGTCTTTCAAAAGGACAGGAGCTCTCTGTCTCCTGCCCTTTATTTTTTTTCCTAATTATTGAAGGGAGCAGAGTCTAGTTTTTCCTTTAGGGTCTACCTGCTAATGAAACTCATTTTGGTGTTATTTTTTGCTCTAGTAATCCAATTTTTGTAGACTTTTCCCTGTGAAAGCCTTGGTACCACTTCATAGAGGATTGGGGGAAGATTCTGGCAGATCTCTATCACTCCAACAGAGGATGGATCTATATGGTGAGCTGATGCAAAGGAGTTTCAATTTTAAGTATCCTATTTAAGAGACTGTCCTCTCAGTATGAAGCTAAGAAATTTTTTCTGCCCTTCTTGTCTCCATTTTGTTTTTCCCCCCTTTTTGAGTGACAAGCTAATTTTTTTCCCACCTGGAGCTGATTGCCCTTGGTATCAAGGACTCAGTATACATTTGTAACCCTTGCTTGGGAGGGAGAGGGGAGTTAGGTCCTGAGAGCACACAAGCTTATTTTTACTCTTTGGGGCATTAATCTGCCCAGCACTCTCACATATTTGTCTCTTTGTCCCAAAGGTGGATCCTTTATGTGGGGGGAAGCTCTCACTTATGGCCCAGGCAGTGATGGCATTAGCTACTGTATCTGAAGGGGTGAGATGCTGGGAGAAACCAGGCAGGTTACATTAAATGTTTCCCGATTCTTTAACAATTAAAGTTCATTTTTCTATAAAGGTGAAATTACAGGTGACTGATGTACAAACGTGTTTTATTTTTCTCTTTGGGGTAGGCGTCCTTTAATCAGGTATCTGGGTAAAGCTTCCCCTGGTGATTTCGAAGTGCACAAAGCTCTCCCAGTGAGCCAAACAGGAATCCTATTGAAGGGATCCTCTCAAACATGAAACGTTCTAGCTAGGTCCAGTTTATTGTCAGTCACCCGGCCTGTCCTGGTGCGACAGGTAGAGATCCTAGGGAAGTCTCCAAGATATCCATCCTTAGTCTTGGTGTCAGTGACGTTTTGTATAGGAAACGTCTTGAGAAGTGGGAACCAGGCTATACCTGGAACCCTTGTGGGGAGGGGTGGGTCAAACAACCTCCCCGCGAACAATATACGAATACTTGCATTCTGTAAAAATCTCTTGGTAAACTGCTGCTTCACTCTCGCGGGTGCTTGCCCCTTCTAGGGAGTAGATTAGGGCTCACAGGTCTTCGGACTTTGTGTCCGTGGGGGAGCCTTCTCCAAAGAGTGCAAGGTCTAAGCAGCCGTCCCATCTGAAAAAATCAGGATAGGCCCATCTAGTGACCGACCCAAGGGGGCGCCACACAATCTATTGGAAAAGAAGATTGAAGGAGTATCTCAAAGAACTGAATCCTTGCCTTTAACAGAGGAAGGAAAGACCTGAAGATATTTATGAAACTTTGTTGCTATGGACTCAAGGTGGTTTTTGTTTGAGAGAAGAGTGCCCAACAGGTACATTCAGAGAGAGAGAGCTAAAGTAAATAAGAAGACTTCAAGATAAGTATGAAAACTGAGAGTTGTGTTCTGATACACAATAGGGACTGACTGTATTCTGACCATTCTACAGTGGGAAGAGACATGTAAAACCTGGGAGAGAGGAGGAAAGATTTGCCCTAATGGCAATCACAGTAACTATAAAGGAAGAGGAGCTCAGGTGTTACGAGAGTGACATCTAAAAAGAAATCAGGGACTTGTCTAGAAGAGTGAGGTCACAAATGTATTTAACTTCTTCACTATTGTTCATCGCTTTTATTAGAATCAAAATGCTGTGTACAGAGACTGATAAAAAGGATGGTACAGAGTTTAATGAAAAAGGGCCTTGAGGTTATGCCTCTCGTGCACACACAGAGACACACACACTCACATACACACACACACACACACACACACACCCAGGGAGCTTGGTGAAGCTATCCAAAAACGCAGAGAGCAAGAGAGCAGATAGGGTCCCATCTCTCTTTTCTATGCGCCCCTGGGTGCATCTTAAGGGATCCATCCCGCCCAGGGGTTACATATGTATTTTTGATCTTTTGATGCTTGTGCTATTGTATTTAGATGCTTTTCTACATCAGCTTAATTTTGATTATGTGTTTTGATGTTATGTTGTAAGCTGTCCTTGGTCCTTTTTGAAGGAGGACAACATATAAATCTTGTGTGATGTATTTTTTACCTGCAATAGACAGGAGGCATTTTTAGCGGCGGGTTGGGAGCACAGCTTTGAGCTATGCACATACTTTTGAATTTTTTAAATAATGCACATATTTTCACATTAAAATGCACAAAATAATAGGCGGAAATGTGTCCTGGTACTTTTCTTTGGCCAGTTTTCAAAAGTGAAAGTAGTCTGTGTGCATTTTTTCTATTTGAAAATTATTGCAAAGTCCACAGGTGAAAAGTACCCATGGACTTTGCAGGTAAGCAACCAATTTGAGTTACCCCCAAAATAGAAAAATCTCCTTGATAATCAGACCCAGTTATTTGGAATGTAAGGCACATTACTTTCTTTGGTGAATACAAGTTGCAAAATCATCTACTAACTGAATAAATTAATATCAATGCAGCAAGCACTGGCTTGACAATACATAGGAAAATAGCCACATTCAGACAGCTGAGAGTGTGAGATTCAATTACTCAGAGTTATACTGTAAATTGACATCTCTGTAAATGAAGAGACTTACAGATGCAATAAAGCAGGTAATGGATAGGCTTATTATTGCATGCTTTCCACACACATACTAACAGAAGAGCACACAGACATGATGTTTAAGCATTACTTACAAACATTCTAAGGTGGATATTGTTTCTCCAGACTAAAGGATATCTATAAATTGATTTATTATGATAGAAAACCTTTTGCTTAGCAACAATTTTTATATTCCTCTATTTATTCAGTCCAGACAAGTATAGGAGGCCAGTATTAACAACATATACAGCAGTGGAAACACAAATTAGAAAAAGTCTAAATCTCCAGGGGAAAAACTCCTCAGCAAGCACAGCTGCAAACCAGCAACCCTTTGTGCAAAAAAAAAACTAGAACCTTGTGAGAGTATCTCACACACTGTGGGCCTGATTTTCAAAAGCATTTACACACTTAAAGTTGAATTCTAAAATCCCAGCGTGCCAAAATCAGGAAGTGTGCACGCATGTAGAACATGCACATGCCAAGCAGATTTTAAAAGCTGCCTACGTGCGTGTGCATCTCCCGATGCGCAAATATCTCGCTCCAGTTCAAAAAAAGGGCACGGTGTTGGTTTGGGTGTTTCTGAGCAGGGCCAAGAAATGTGTGCACAAATATTTACGCAGCTGGGCGTGCATCCAGGTCCAGTGCTGCATAACTTCTGCTATGAAGAGGGGTAAGTTTAAAAAAAAAAAGGGGGTTTAAAAGATTTGGGGTGCAGGCTATTAAACCAGTGGTTTTGGAGGATCTAGCTCTAAACTGGGTGCACTGGTGGATGAACTGGTGAAACTAGTTGTTATGTTCAGGCTTGTGAACCCTTGGCCGACGAGAGGATGGTATATCTTTCGGAGGATCCGTAGGTTCTCTCGTTGAGTGGCGAGGCAGAGCAGGAGACAGGACCGGCTGACCCTGGGCACTAGAGACTGATGCAACTGTGGAGGTGGATGAAGAGACGGGAAGAGGAGCTGCGTCTTCACCCCTGGAAGTCTGTGGTCCCCCCCAGGAGGAGCCCATAGGGACCCAGACCGCTGGGACTTAGGTGGACCTTTGAGAGGTCAGGGTGATGGTGCAAGGGCTGACTGGAGCTTCACCCTGGAAGCCCACGGTCCCCCCAGGAGGAGCCTGTAGGGACCCGGGCCGCTGGGACTTAGGCGGGCCCTTGGAGACGGTAGTCTGGAAGGAGTCCTAGGTTGAGTGCCAGAGGGTCATCGCTCACCAGTCCGAGGTCACACACCGAAGGATCACCACTTGCCAGTCTGAAGTCTCGTACCAGAGAATCACCACCTGCCAATCCGAAGTCGTACACCAGAGAATCACCATAGGCCAATCCGAAGTCAGGAACCGGGAACGACAAGACGAAACAGGAACAAGGTCCAAAGCTCAAGGAACTCACCGAAGCAAACAGACTAGACTACGTGGGACATTGCCAAGCCACTGGATGAGCAGAGGAAGCTTCCTTTTATACTTCCTCTGCTCTAGCTGATAAAGAACAGGTGGAGCCATTTAAAGGGATTAGGTCCCTTTAAATTTGTAAAGGAGGCGCAGCCTCATGCCTAAAGATGGTGGCGGCCATCTTGAATTTCGCCCTGTGGAGGAGAGACACCGCTGGATGCCACGAGGGGGGAGCAGGACGGCTCCCTCTGCAGAGAGCAGCACCGGAGGCTGCACGGGAGTGACGGCCTGAATCGGAGCCCTCCCCCGGGGCTCCCATGGCGAAGGAACACCACAGCCAAGGTAGGGGGCTGCGGTCATGGAGCGCCACGGCCGCGGAACACAACACTGGTCATGGCAGGGACGCACACAGTTATAATATTCACCCACTTGCATGGTTCATACCTGGATGTGTGGCTGTGTGCATCCCAGTTGCAAAGCAGGGCACACACATATGTGCCTAGGCTATTTTATAACCTACCAGGTGAATTTTAAAAGCTCTGGACCAGATTTTAAAAGACCTACATGCACCGGGCCTATTTTCAAAGGCCCGGCCACGCGTATAAGTCCCGAGGCTTCGGGAAAGGGGCAGGGAGGGGGTGGGGTGGGGGTGGGGTGGTCCAGGGGCGGGGCAGGGCTAGAGGCCCCCAGCACAGCGGCCATTTGCCGCTGTGCCATGGGAACCCATGCCGGCAGGCACAAAAGGTAAAACAAAAATTTAGGAGGCAGGTAGGTTAGGGGAAAGGGAAGGGAGGTTAGTGTAGAGGGTTGAGAAGTTCCCTCCCAGTCCGCTCCAAAATTGGAGCGGACTGGGAAGGAACTGAGGAAGGCCGCAAGCCTCAGTGCCCACAGGATGCACAAGTGTGCACCCCCTTGCACATGCCGATGCCCCATTTTATAACATGCGCGCGCATGTTATAAAATCAGGCGTCCATGTGTGTGCACCAGGTAGCGTGCACACATGGACAAGCACGCATTCTTTTAAAATCTACCCCTCTGTGCGCATCAAAACCATGAGATTCACGAGTATCTTGGGCTGGTGCACACCGAGCAGATTTTAAAAGCTTCCCAAGTACACGTGTATATCTCGCTACATGGCAAAAAAAAAAAAACAAAGGGACAACCTTATGCCGTGGAAAGATTTTATTAATATATTCTGGTAAAGAGCACGACTCCGGCTGAGTTTTGCCAATTAAGGCTGCATCAGGGGCTAAAAATATAAGATTAAAAAAAATTTTTAAAAACAAGTAATTAAAATAATTATATATATATATATATATATAATTTTCAAAACTTATAAAAAAAATTTTTTGAACTCACATGACTTCTGATGGCAAAGAAACTACATAGACATACTCTTATGTGGCAACAAGCCGAATTTCAGTCTAAAATAAAATTGTGCATAGTTAAAAAAAATTGTAACTGACAATGAATCATATCAAATGTTTAAATAACCCAAGGTTTAACAAAACTAAAAACATTTTGTTGCAACAGAGTAAACAGATCCTAAGTTTATATATCTGTTATTGAAACATCCTCTATTATAAGTTTTACATCTAACAGGAAAAACTACATAAACATACTCTTACGTGGTAACAAAGTATCAATATACAATAGAATTGTACATAATTAGAAAGATTGTAACTGACAATGAGCCACATCAACCCACAGTTTAACAAAACTGAAGATATTTAGTTGCAACAAATTGGACAAATTTTAAGTTTTTTTATATATCTGTCATGAAAGGTTTACATCCTTATGGCTGCTGTAAGTAATACAGATATCCAATTTCTATGTTCAAAATTCTTATCTAAAGAAAGAGACAAGCTCTGATTATTTTCCTTAATCGTGCAGACAACTCTCCCCGCTTCACAGACTGACGGTATCAGTGTAGATTCTATAATCATTCCAGTTCCTCTCAAAAGTGTATTGTTAGAGGATAAAACCTTTATAGTAAGTAACTACATTTTTCTGATATGTGGTTTTTATAATTGTCCCGCATGTATAGACACATTGTTTTTATTTTTGTTTTACCCTCTAACAACACACTTTTGAGAGGAACCGGAATGATTGTAGAAGCTACACTGACACTGTCAGTCTGTGAAGGGAGAGAGTTGTCTGCACGATTAAGGTAAATAATCAGAGCTTGTCTCTTTCTTTAGATAAGAATTTTGAACTTAGAAATTGGATATCTGTATTACTTACAGCGGCCATAAAGATGTAAACTTTTCATGACAGATATATAAAAAAAACTTAAAATGTGTTCAATTTGTTGCAACTAAATATCTTCAGTTATGTTAAACTGTGGGTTACTTATACAGGTGATGTGGCTCATTGTCAGTTACAATCTTTCTAATTATGTACAATTCTATTGTATATTGATACTTTGTTACAATGTAAGAGTATGTTTATGTAGTTTTTCCTGTTAGATGTAAAACTTATAATAGAGGATGTTTCAATAACAGATATATAAACTTAGGATCTGTTTACTCTGTTGCAACAAAATGTTTTTAGTTTTGTTAAACCTTGGGTTATTTAAACATTTGATATGATTCATTGTCAGTTACAATTTTTTTTAACTATGCACAATTTTATTTTAGACTGAAATTCGGCTTGACAATTGTTGCCACATAAGAGTATGTCTATGTAGTTTCTTTGCCATCAGAAGCCATGTGAGTTCAAAAAAATTTTTTTATAAGTTTTGAAAATTATATATATATAATTATTTTAATTACTTGTTTTTAAAAAATGTTTTTAATTTTATATTTTTAGCCCCTGATGCAGCCTTAATTGGCGAAACTCGGCCGGAGTCGGGCTCTTTACTAGAAAATATTAATAAAATCTTTCCACGGCATAAGTTTGTCCCTTTGTTTTTTGGGTTTTTTTTGCCTTGGCTACGTGGGACCGCCTTCCAATTTGCTTTATTGGACCTTCTCTCGCTACATGTACATAAAATTTTTGTCAAAAAAAGGGGCAGCGTGTGGGCATGGTCTGAGCAGGGCATGGGTGCTCCTGGATTTCTCAATGAAACCAGCCTGTAAAGAGTGACACGCACAAGCACGCGCCAGGGTCCCCTACCGCATAACTTTACTTCTGCTATGGATGGCATGTAAGTCAGAAAACAAAAAAAAGTAAAGAGGTGAGCAGGGTTTTAAGGGTCAGGGTTAACAGGGTAAAAGGGAGGCTACTGAACTAGAGAGGTTAGCTGGGCGAACTAGGAATGAACTGGGAAAATGGCCAATTGCATCAGCGTGCATCCCTTATAAAATTCCCCACTTACATACTAGAGGAGGCATTTGTGTAGACATCCATTATAAACTTGTATGCATATGTACACACGTTCAGCCTATTTTATAACATGTGGTGCATATACGCGCATATCTTATAAAATGGCTGCGTCCTTTTGCACAAGCCTGTAATTGTGTGTACATATGCACCTGCGTGCTGCTTTTAAATTTTATCTTTAAGCGTGTATGTACGCGGATGTTATAAAATTGCTGCATCCCTGGGCGCACAACCTTTTGAATGTTACCATCTCTAAACTTGGTTTTACACACATAGATGAACTTTACTCATGTAAATGTGCTTTTAAAAATTGCTGCAATATATGCCATGGAATTGTCAATCGGTTTAGTCCGCACTAAGTGCACTTAACACAGGCAAATGGCTTTTGAAAATTGCTATGGCAGTATGTTATATTTACGTGCGAAATCCTTTTGAAAATATACCTGTAAGACAAGGGACACTGTAAACTTACTGCACAACACATAGAGCTTCAGTCTCCCATATAGACACATACACACTGCCAATTTCATTCTCAGACATAGAAACTAGTCACAGACACACAAACATATAGCTTCAGTCTTACACACACACGCACCCAGAGATATACAGTACATGTACATAC
This sequence comes from Rhinatrema bivittatum, assembly GCF_901001135.1. Taxonomy (NCBI): domain Eukaryota; kingdom Metazoa; phylum Chordata; class Amphibia; order Gymnophiona; family Rhinatrematidae; genus Rhinatrema; species Rhinatrema bivittatum. The sequence goes on from NC_042616.1 coordinate 88,712,751, forward strand.
TGCCTCAGACACACAAACATGCCCACAGTAGCCTCAATCAGAGATGAATGCCCGGATAGCTTTAGTTATTCATTGTCTTAGACGGTTTCCTAGATTTAAGGATAAATACAAATCAGTAGGCATGTAAACCACAGAATTTAGAGAAATATTTCTGAAGAAACATGTGAATAGGATAACAAAATAATAAATAAAATAGATCTACTTGAGTCCCTCGGCAATGGTATTGGGTGAGGTTGTGGTATTTCTGGGCCATGGGGGTCCTTGTTTGAGGTTTCTGCGTTGTTCATTGGCAGAATGGGGCTGCAAGGCCCTGGATCTTATTAACCCAACATTGTAGGACACAAGGAGGAGCAGCTTGGATGTGTAGCCACCATAGGGAAATGGCAAAAGGTCTCCCATGGTGCTCAGATGGAGACCTGGTACTGGAGGGCCTAACAGAGAGCAGCATTGGTCCTGAATTGTGTCAGCAACTGTGTAATCTGCGACTGAAGTGCTGTGGGAGCTGTGGAGATCTCCCCATGGTGTTGATCAGGTTGAAAGGGAGGAAGGGTCAAAGCAAGTGGCTGGATTTATTGCTGCTATGGTTGCCAGCCTCCTGCTGAGGATCCCAGCCGTGGTGGAGGATTTTTAATCTGTGTGCCACCGCAAAAGGGTAGTCAAAGGCATGAGGGGCCCTGGGAAAGTCCCCATCATGACTGCCATATGCAGGCCGTGATCCCGCCTGACAACAGCGGATCACTGCAAGTCCCAGCTGAGGAAAGAATGAAACTTTAAAATAAAACACAAAGTAAAAATAAAAAGCCCTGATTTGAGGTGGGAGAACCTAGGGGAGAGTCCCTATGAATTTTTAAATTCAGGGAAGCATCTTGGTTATCCCGGCGCCGATGAGTTTTAAAAATCACCAAAAATGTACACAATTAAAATAAAAGAAGCATAGTGGGCATGTGCAGAGAGGCTTATGGACCTGTAACAAGTCTTTGCTAGAATTAAAAAATGTATTTTTAAAAGTGAAAATCGACCCATATTCCTCGAGCGATTTTAGGGATCAAAAACATGCAAATTACCTCAGACAAAGTTTACTAAGGCATAGGAACATCAGAAGAGGGATTGATCATCTCTATTTTAATTTTATTTTGGGCAAAAATATTGTAGATTTTAAAATTTGGGCATTGGTACTTTTGGGTGGTTTCTATGGATTTTATGGGCGCTTAAGAAGTTTCAAAGTGGCATTAAACACCATTGAGCAGTATTTTATCCCTGTAGGAATGAATTGGGAATGGTTCTGGATTTTAAAATTAAAGTTTACAGTAATTTTTTTCTCCAATCCGGTAATACTTAGTGATCCATTCCAGGTTTCCCTTAGCTAAACCTTGTAAAATTAGGTTTATGCATCTCAGCACAAGGCAAAAGTGATAACATTCTAAAACCATTAGCAAAGTAACATCATAGCAACAGAATATTTACAGGGAAAACAGTATGTAAAGAGGTTAGTGTAGTTATACCGTGTTTGGTCAAAGCATAGTAATTTTTGGATAAATAGATTAGTTTTGGAGAATTTCTAAAGATATTAAAAATGTCCTGATATCATCCATACTGTTACAGGGGGTTTGGAATTTGGGTAATTATTGGTTCATAGGGAAATTGGTGAGGGTAGGAACTGTTTCTATCTATGACATTGCTAAAGTAAGGATATCTCTTGCCAGAAAAAGGCTGTGACAGCTTTAGAATACCAAGGAAAAGCTTTGTCTGAGAATTAAAGAGCAGAAATGTTGCTTCCAAACTTTGAGGCCTAGTAGAGTCACAAAAACACACACTTTTGACTAGGAGAAATGAGTAAAACATATTTTAATGTGACAGTGTAAAACGATTGAGTGTGATTTAAGTAATGCTTTTTTTCTGAACGGGTAAGAGTTGAGGATAGTTAAAGTAAACAATTACAGCTAATCCTCAGTGATTTAGCTATTTTGTGAATGAAAGACAACTGTGTGGAAAAAGAATAATTAGAATTAAATACAAATTCCTATATAAGTGGGTTTCCCATATTTTGTTAAACTCATAAAGCCCTGTGCCTTATAAACCACGGTGCTTATTTCCAAATTCGGAAGTAGTTTCCCTGTGGACATTCTAGAGAAAAAGAGAGACTTTGTTTGTGAGATCTTTAAGATTTCTAGAAGTTGCGTTAAATATTAAGTCTCTGCTGATCTGACACTTAAAGAGGTGCACCAAGGAAATTACATCACATTCTGGATAGTGGAAACTATTATAGATCATTGCAAAGGAGATAATTACTTATGAGATTCAAATATTCCTTTGAGAATTAGAAAGGAATAATATCAAGAAATACTCTATTATCATAAGGGTTGGAAGTTATACAGCGCAGAAGTTGTATACTAAAAGTTTGATTGTTCATCCTTTGAATCCAAACTTCTATTAATTCTAGTAAAGTATCTAATGTGAACTCCATTCAAAAGCAAGAGTATGAGTGTAGGAAATGAGTGTAAGAGAAATTCTCTTCATTTTTTTTCATTTCATTATTCTCAGTATCATATTTCTTCCACAAATCAAATATTATGGTTTTATTTCAGTGAATATTAAGGTAGGGTAAGTCCAAATAACCTTTAATTTATCATCTATCTGACACGGTACAATACATCAAGACATTCATCAGGGCACTCAATTCACAATCAGTAGCTGACAAAAGATTTGTTGGGGACAGGGAAATAGTTTTCTCTTATTGACTTATTTAAAGATAGTATAGTAGGAAGAAGATCCCAGAGAGAACCACTGGTTCAAGAGTAAAAGATTACATACCAGGGTTAGCAGCATACTCAAAGCTTCTCAACATTTAAGAGTAACAGTTTCCTTTGAACCCTAGGCTCAGTCACTAGCAGTGCTGCTCACCAATTTCAATAACCACAATTTAAGTGACAAGTGTACATACAAAAGGTGATATTGAAACAAGAGTAGCACTTTAATAAAATTCAGAATATTTATTAAAACCTTTCCATCTAACTTGTCAGTGCCTATGCTGTATCCTGTTTTCTTCATTCAGATCCCTTTTCCATTTCTGCATCGAGTGTCCCTTGGCTCCTTGCCCTAGTCACTATTGCTTTGCAGCCTATCCTTGCTTTGCTTGTGTCCTCCAGGCTTTCTCGCTCCTAGCTTTGCCTTGTGGCCTCCTATCCTTCTAACCTCTTCCTTGTCTTGCCTTGTGACCTCCGGGCCTTCTGACCCTTGCCTTGCTTTGTGCCTTTTTGGCCTTCTTGCCTCTTGCCCTGCCTTCTGGCCTATATAGGCCTAGCCTTACTTTGTGGCCTATCTAGGCCCCTCCTTGTTCTGTCCCTTGGGGCCTCGCTGCATCGCTGCCTTTGGGCCTGATGATTCTTTCTTGCCCTTGTCTTGTCCTGTCATGTCCAGTCTTAGTCTGTTCCTGACTAAGCCTCAGTTCCAGTCTTACCTGCATGCTATTTCTGTCTAAGGCTGAGTTCCAGTCTTACCCGCATGCTGTTCTTGTCTAAACCTGAGTTCCAGTCTTACCCGCATACTGTTCTTGTCTAAACCTCAGTTCCAGTCTTACCCGCATGCTCTTCTTGTCTAAGCCTCAGTTCCAGACTTACCCACATGCTGTTCTTGTCTATGCCTCAGTTCCAGTCTTACCCGCATGCTGTTCTTGTCTAAGCCTCAGTTCCAGTCTTATCCATATGCTGTTCTTGTCTAAGCCTCAGTTCCAGTCTTACCCACATGCTGTTCTTGTCTAAGCCTCAATTCCAGTCTTACCCGCATACTGTTCTTGTCTAAGCCTCAGTTCCAGTCTTACCCGCATGCTGTTCTTGTCTAAGCCTCAGTTCCAGTCTTACCCGCATGCTATTTCTGACTAAGCCTCAGTTCCAGTCTAACTCATATACTGTTCTTGTCTAAGCCTCAGTTCCAGTCTTACCTGCACACTGTTCTTGTATAAGCCTCAATTTAAGTCTTATCTGCACACCGTTCCAGTCCCAGCTTTGGTTTCAACCTTACCTGCATACTGTTTCAGTCCAAGCCTTGTTCCAGCTTTATCTTTACTCTGTTCCAGTCCAAGCCTTGAACCAGCCTTTCTGATATGTCAAAGCCTTGCTTTGGCTGTACCAGACTGTCCAGGCCTTGCTCTAGCTTTGGCCTACTGTCCAAGCCTTGCTCCAACTTTACCAGACTATCCAAGCCTTGCTCCGGACTCACCAGACTGCCCAAGTCTCACTCCAGCCTTGCCCTACTGCCCCGCAAAACTCTGTGATGGTGTTTCCCATGCTCCATCCAGATCGGAGCCATAACAGGATTTAAGTAAGGCCTTTGACATGGTTATGGTTATGGCTAGTTCATTTATAGCCCACCTATGTAACAGCACTAGGTGGCTCACAAAACAACATACACAATAAAAAAATAAAATAACACACTAGATAAAACATACCTAATAAAATCAGAACAGGTAATTAAAACCTATGGTCATACACAATAAACAGTAAAATAACACAGGAGATAAGACATACTTAATAAAATCAGAACCAACAATTAAAAACCATGGTCACTGAAAGAAGTCAGAGTCTATCAAGTATGGCTCCACATAGGTGACATATAAATAAATTGAGCACCCTTGGAATGGGGCCTAAAATGACTGAGTGGAAGGCAACAAGTGGGAGGCAACAAAGGCTAGTGATGAATTAAGTTCACACCCAGGAGAATTCTGAAGAAATAACTGTTGGAAGCTACCATCTGAAGAAATAACTGTTGGATGCTACCATATGTGAAAGTTAAAGGCCAATTTCAAATATGCCTTTCTTGGGTAACATAATTGAGAAGGTTGTATTAAATCAGTTATCATATTTTTTGAAAGGATGAGTGGTTTCTCTGCTATGCAGTCAGAGTCTAGACCAAGGTAGAATACTGAAGGGGTGCTACTATATTTGACTGATGACCTCCTCTTGTGGTTAGATCATGGTCAGTCGTCTTTTTTAGTCCTCTTAGAATTATCAAGCACATTTGATCTAGTTGGTCATCAGATTAAAGGGATTGGTTGGATTAGTGCTAGATTGGCTTGCTTCCTTTACAATGAGGAGATAACAAGTAGTACAGGTGGGACAAGATTGTTCCCAGTCTATCTTACTAACAACAGTAGTACCACAGAGGTCTTGTCTTTCTCTGTCGCTCTTCAATGTTTTCTAGCATCTGTTGGCAGATTTGTTTACTGGCGGGCCAATACAGTAAAAAACACGGGAGAGCGGGCGAGCGCCCGCTCTCCCGGCATGCACACAGGACACTCGCCTGTGCGCGCGATACAGTAAGTTAATTTATTTAAATTAGGCCCGGCGGTAAAAAGAGGCGCTAGGGACACTAGCGCGTCCCTAGCGCCTCTTTTTGGACAGGAGCGGCGGCTGTCAGCGGGTTTGACAGCCGACGCTCAATTTTGCTGGCGTCGGTTCTCAAGCCCGCTGACAGACACGGGCTCGGAAACCGGACGCTGGCAAAATTGAGCATCCAGTTTTCGGCCCGACAGCCGCGGGCTGAATTCAAAATTTTATTTATTTTTTTTTTTTTTTACTCTACCCACAGGCCGATCCAGCACTGTACTGGATCGGCCTGTGGGTTAGGAAGCAGATTGTGATAAATTGTAGGAAGACCTTGTAAGACTGGAAAATTGGGTATCAAAATGGCAGATGAAATTTAATGTGGATAAGTGCAAGGTGATGCATATAGGGAAAAATAACCCATGCTATAGTTACACAATGTTAGGTTCCATATTAGGTGCTACCACCCAAGAAAGAGATCTAGGCGTCATAGTGGATAACACATTGAAATCATCAGTTCAGTGTGCTGCAGCAGTCAAAAAAGCAAACAGAATGTTGGGAATTATTACGAAGGGAATGGTGAATAAAACGAAAAATGTCATAATGCCTCTGTATCGCTCCATGGTGAGACCGCACCTTGAATACTGTGTACAATTCTGGTCGCCGCATCACAAAAAAGATATAATTGCGATGGAGAAGGTACAGAGAAGGGCTACCAAAATGATAAGGGGAATGGAACAACTCCCCTATGAGGAAAGACTAAAGAGGTTAGGACTTTTCAGCTTGGAGAAGAGATGGCTGAGGGGGGATATGATAGAGGTGTTTAAAATCATGAGAGGTCTACAACGGGTAGATGTGAATCGGTTATTTAGTCTTTCAGATAATAGAAAGACTAGGGGGCACTCCATGAAGTTAGCATGTGGCACATTTAAAACTAATCGGAGAAAGTTCTTCTTCACTCAATGCACAATTAAACTCTGGAATTTGTTGCCAGAGCATATGGTTAGTTCAGTTAGTATAGCTGTGTTTAAAAAAGGATTGGATAAGTTCTTGGAGGAGAAGTCCAATACCTGCTATTAATTAAGTTGACTTAGAAAATAGCCACTGCTATTACTAGCAACGGTAACATGAAATAGATTTAGTTTTTGGGTACTTGCCAGGTTCTTATGGCCTAGTTTGGCCTCTGTTGGAAACAGGATGCTGGGCTTGATGGACCCTTGGTCTGACCCAGTATGGCATGTTCTTATGCAAATATTTATGTAATCCAAAATCACAAATAGTGGAACCAGAGAAATGCACTCCAAATAATCAATTTCCTATGCCAAAGGGGATCCTAAAGAGAACTGTTCATGTTTGACAATTGAGCAATGGAATTGCCGCTTTGAATAATAAAGAAATCTTTACTTAAAATCTTTAAACGTTTGGACCTATTAAGTTTCTTGCATCTCCTTTGGCATTGGAAATATATTTATGTAATGACATTCAGTTTTGGATTCCTATTGATGGCACTTTGGAAGTCTGAATGTATTTCTGGCTCAAATAGTGCAATGGATGGTGGCTAGTAAATTAGTTTTGAATAAGAAAAAAACAGAAGTATTAGGAGTAGGAAGATAGTTTGAAGATTGAGGGGATGGGTAGTGCCAGGAAGAGTTAGACGACTGCTCTCTTGCAATTTTTAGTAAGATAAGGAGTTTGGGGGTAGATTTAGAGACTAGGTTTACAATAGAAACCTATGGGTCTCAGGTTTTAAGATGTGCATATCTACAGTTAAAATGCTCTGCCAACTAAAACCTTTTTTTTTAGATTTTACAGCTTTGAATATTGTAGCATCATCTATGTTTATGAGCTCATTGGATAACTGTAATACATTATTGATGGGAGTTTCGAATGATCAAGAAGTTAAAGTTGGTGCAGAATAATGCGGCAAGATTGCTTTATGGTAAGAATTGTTATGAGAGTGTCGGACCACTGTAAAATTCAAACTGTTAGCAATAGTATTTAAGTGTATATGAAGCAATGGCCTGGATTACTTATGTAGGAAGATAAATGGAATGTACCTGTATGGGCATTGCGGTCTTCACAAAGACATCAATTGGAAGTTCCAACAATTGGAAGTTCTGAATATAGAGAAACGAAGTCAGCATATTGCAAAAAAAAAGCATTTACAACAATGGCACTAGATCACTGGAATAAACTGCTAGCTTCAATAACAGCTGAACTGAATCTACAAAGGTTTTGTAAAATGGTAAAGGGCTTTTAGTTCCCAGGTGCAGGTAGTGAATAAAAATAGAAAAGAAGGCCAGGTAGTGAAATGCATATATGTTTTAGGACATGTATTTATTCTGTTATTTATTTTTTTAATTGGCTTTATTTTTGAGACAAGTTTCCATACCTCAAACACAGTCTCTTAGGGGCAGATTTTCAAAGGGGTACGTGTGTAACCCCCGAAAAGCTGCCCCTTCCACCCCCTGCGCACGCCGAGCCTATGTTGCATAGGTTAGACGGCTCGCACAAGCCCTGGGACGCGCATAAGTCCCAGGGCTTTCCTGGGGGGGGGGGTGTCGGGGGTGTGTCGCGGCCGGCGCGTCATCAGGAGTATTCCGGGAGCATGGCCGCAGCATCCAGACCAGCCCCCGGACTGGCACATGGAGCGCCGGCAGCCAGCCCGCAAGTTACGTCTGCCTCGGGCAGGCGTAACTTTTGAAATAAAGGTAGGAGGGAATTAGTTAGGGCCAGGGGGCGGGTTAGTTAGAAGAAGGAAAGGGAAGGTGGGGGGCGCGGGAAAGAAAGTTCCCTCTGAGGCCGCTCCGATTTCGGAGCAGCCTCGGAGGGAACTGAGGCAGGCTGCCGATTTTGTGCAGCCTTGCGCGCACCGATCCCGGATTTTAAAAGATACACGTGACTACGCGCGTATCTATTAAAATCCGGCATACTCTTGTTTGCGCCGGGTGCGGGTACTTTTTTAAAATCTGCCCCTCAGTGTTTACATCTTCCCATGTTGTTAATTTTATCTGAGTGACCAAGATTCCCTGAATGGGGAGAAGAATAATTCTAGGTCCTGTGCATTGCAATTAATTAAATCCCATTGTAAATTTCTTGGATACAGAACTGAGGATCGTTTAAATGCTAACAGCAGCAATAATCTTGCTGGAAACTGATATGGTTTCCATCATAAGCTTTACTGATGAATGATGAAATGGATGAAAGTTCCTTATAGTTCTCATTATCCACAAGAACAAAAGAACATAAGAAAATGCCATACTGGGTCAGACCAAGGGTCCATCAAGCCCAGCATCCTGTTTCCAACAGTGGCCAATCCAGGCCATAAGAACCTGGCAAGTACCCAAAAACTAAGTCTATTCCATGTTACCATTGCTAATGGCAGTGGCTATTCTCTAAGTGAACTTAATAGCAGGTAATGGACTACTCCTCCAAGAACTTATCCAATCCTTTTTTAAACACAGCTATACTAACTGCACTAACCACATCCTCTGGCAACAAATTCCAGAGTTTAATTGTGCGTTGAGTAAAAAAGAACTTTCTCTGATTAGTTTTAAATGTGCCCCATGCTAACTTCATGGAGTGCCCCCTAGTCTTTCTATTATCCGAAAGAGTAAATAACCGTTCACATCTACCCGTTCTAGACCTCTCATAATTTTAAACATCTCTATCATATCCCCCTCAGCCGTCTCTTCTCCAAGCTGAAAAGTCCTAACCTCTTTAGTCTTTCCTCATAGGGGAGCTGTTCCATTCCCCTTATCATTTTGGTAGCCCTTCTCTATACCTTCTCTATCGCAATTATATCCTTTTTGAGATGCGGCGACCAGAATTGTACACAGTATTCAAGGTACGGTCTCACCATGGAGCGGTACAGAGGCATTATGACATTTTCCGTTTTATTCACCATTCCCTTTCTAATAATTCCCAACATTCTGTTTGCTTTTTTGACTGCCGCAGAACACTGAACCAACGATTTCAATGTGTTATCCACTATGATGCCTAGATCTCTTTCTTGGGTTGTAGCACCTAATATGGAACCCAACATTGTGTAATTATAGCATGGGTTATTTTTCCCTATATGCACCACCTTGCACTTATCCACATTAAATTTCATCTGCCATCTGGATGCCCAGTTTTCCAATCTCACAAGGTCTTCCTGCAATTTATCACAATCTGCTTGTGATTTAACTACTCTGAACAATTTTGTGTCATCTGCAAATTTGATTATCTCACTCGTCGTATTTCTTTCCAGATCATTTATAAATATATTGAAAAGTAAGGGTCCCAATACAGATCCCTGAGGCACTCCACTCACTGTCGACTCCCTTCCACTGAGAAAATTGTCCATTTAATCCTACTCTCTGTTTCCTGTCTTTTAACCAGTTTGCAATCCACGAAAGGACATCGCCACCTATCCCATGACTTTTTACTTTTTCTAGAAGCCTCTCATAAGGAACTTTGTCAAATGCCTTCTGAAAATCCAAGTATACTACATCTACCGGTTCACCTTTATCCACATGTTTATTAACTCCTTCAAAAAAGTGAAGCAGATTTGTGAGGCAAGACTTGCCCTGGGTAAAGCCATGCTGACTTTGTTCCATTAAACCATGTCTTTCTATATGTTCTGTGATTTTGATGTTTAGAACACTTTCCACTATTTTTCCTGGCACTGAAGTCAGGCTAACCAGTCTGTAGTTTCCTGGATCGCCCCTGGAGCCCTTTTTAAATATTGGGGTTACATTAACTATCCTCCAGTCTTCAGGTACAATCGATGATTTTAATGATAGGTTACAAATTTTTTCTAATAGTTCTGAAATTTCATTTTTTAGTTCCTTCAGAACTCTGGGGTGTATACCATCCGGTCCAGGTGATTTACTACTCTTCAGTTTGTCTTAGGGGGTCATTTACTAAGCATTTTTCCCATAGAGATAGAATGGAAGAAAAGTCTTAGTAAGTTTGTTAAAAATTTGTGACTCTAGTTTCCATTAAAATAATTTGGGTAACAAAGCCAATTCTAATTGTATTTGTCAGTTCTCCTTCTTTTCTATGGTTTAGGGCAGTTGGTGAACTTGCCCTCTTTTATGGTTGGTTAAGTATAGTCTTTACTCCATTTTCAATGTTACTTAAAGCATAGTTCCATTTCTCCTACCCTTCTTGTAATTCTTCATCCTTCTTCTCCTTATTACTCCTGGTACCTGACAGGCACTTGTCTTACTCCTCTTTTCCTGTTATCTCCTTTGAGATGAAAGTGAACCTCACTATGGGTCCATGAATTATCCTTCACCAATTCACTCTGTCTCTCTTTGGATGAGTCCTGTGTCATCCCTCCTGTGGATGCTGATGATTTTTTGGTCTTCTCTCAGTAAAAGGTGTCCCTCTTTTGGATATTAAGAAAAAAAAATCTAAGACCCTGAGTTAGAGGACAATCAGAAAAAGCAAAAATTTAAAAAAAAAACTACATACAGTGGGAAAACCAAAAATATGGCACGAGAAGACTGAAAAACTCCCCTCTCAAAAGAAAAACATTTTTCCAAAAATATGGTCCTTAAATGAGTAAAGGCTCAGTCTCCTCTCTGAACTCAGGTCTCCACCCTAGAGACTCCAAAGACCTTCCTCCTTAAAAATTAAAACCAGGGAGCAGCCATGGACATGCTGTCCCTGGAAAGTTTCACATGGTTGCTAAGGTTTATATAGCATGGGAGCACACCATTTTCCATCACCCACATGGAAAAGTTACAAACCCACACTGTTCTTCCCATTGTTAGTTGGAATATTTCTTTTGATAGAGATAGAATGAGATTACACATGTGTGGACATTTTATTAGGGTATTTCTCCCTCCTCTCTCCTTCTTTTGAGGTCTGGTTGCCCTAACATTAGTGTAGATTGGTAGGGGGTGTCTCACACTCACACACATTTGTTTTCTCTCTCAGACACAGACACAGACACTCCCTCTTTCAGACACAGAAACATACTTTCACAGACACACATACTCACTCTCACAAATTCACTCTCAAACACACACATTCATTTGTTTTTCTTTCTCTCTCTAACCCCCCCCCCCCCCTTCCCCAATATAGAACATAAGAACATAAGATATGCCATAGTGGGTCCATCAAGCCCAGTATCCTGTGTCCAACAGTGGCCAGCCAAGTCACAAGTGTCTGGCAAGTACCCAAACATTAGACAGATCACAAGCTACTATTGCTTGTTAATTACCGTCATCACAGTTTATGGATTTATCCTCTAGGAATTTATCCAAACTTTTTGTAAACCCAGTTATACTAACTGCTGTAACCACATCTTCTGGCAATGAATTCCAGAGCTTAACTATGTACTGAGTGAAAAAGAATTTTCTTCAATTTGTTTTAAATGAGCTACTTGCTAACCTCATGTAGCTCATTTAAAACAAATTGAAGACCCATGTGACCCATTAGATAGGTGCCATTCAGTAACATGTAGAACTTTCCAGTGGTGAAAAGTTTATAGAGGTGTGTATCTAGTGTTGAGCAATGGTCATGTGCCTTCTCCCAAAAGGGATGGGTTTAAGGTAAGGACATAAAAGTTGCTTCCATAAGCACTGAGACGAGCTGTGAAATAGGTTTCTGAGACTGTGGAGCTTACAGTCTTGGATGCTAACCCTTGAGCCCTTATGGGGCTAGATAGTGGCTGAGGAAGCTTTCTTGAGAAGCAATTGAGATCTCCCACCAGTACGGCTGCAGGTTACCAAGAAGAATAAGGACCCCGAGCCACAGGGTCACTGATTCTGCCTGATGAAGCCCAGAGAAGCAGAAAGGTAAGAAGCGAAGGTTTCCTGACTGTGTTCTTCATTGGGTCTCAAGGTGGGGAGCCTAAGAGGGAAAAATATGTAGAGGATTTTCTGCTGCAGTGATCGCGACTAAACCGCGAGTAACTTATGTAAAGTTTTTGGTGATTTGACTGAGAAGTTGCCTTTGATATTAAGTGCTAGACTGTATTTCTTAACTTTTTCTAACTTTCTGGAGTTTGATCTCTAAAATATATATATACCCAGCGCAACATGGATTTAGGGAAATTTTAATACGGAAACATTACTTCTCTCTCTATCAGTCACAATATTACGAGGCTTCGATCATGGGAATCAATATTTACTTATTTTACTGGACCTATCAGCCGCTTTTGATACGCTAAACCACAACATATTATTACAGAGATTGATTGAGATTGGACTGACTGAAAACACGCTCTCATGGTTTAAATCGTTTTTATCTATTCGATTTTATCAGGTACAGCTCAACAATAAATTATCAGAAAAAATAGACTTAACAACTGGAGTTCCTCAAGGATCAGCACTGTCGGCCACACTTTAGAATATTTATATTTTACCACGCTGTCATTTTTTTATCAGGTCTTGGAATTTAATATTTTATATATGCGGACGATATTCAGTTACTACTGCCAATTGACGATTCCATAGAAAAAACTCTGGAAACAGCAAAACTGTACTTAGATATAATTAAACAACTCCTGACGCAGATGGAACTAATAATAAATATAAATAAAACTGAATTTATACATCTTGAGAGAAAACAAACAAAAATAGTACAAACACCAATTACTTTAAAGAATAATTCAAAAATCGAACTAACAGAAATGGTACGGAACCTGGGGGTAATAGTAGACAGAGAACTAAATTTTAAACAACATGTATCAGTAAAAGTAAGAGAGGGTTACGCAAAATTGATGTTATTAAAAATTTGAAACCTTTACTGCTATTTTCAAACTTCAGAACAATATTACAGGCATTAATATTTACAAGTACTGATTATTGTAATTCTCTCCTACTCGGTTTACCAAATTCAACCATCAGACCACTACAGATACTTCAGAACACAGCAGCTGGAATTTTAACAGGCACCAAAAGTTCAGAACACATCACTCCAATATTAGCAGATTTACACTGGCTTCCGATCGAATACAGAATTCATTATAAAATATTATGTACCATTCATAAAATATTATATGAAGATAATACCGAATGGCTTAACACAAAAATTTGAATGCATGGCCCACAAAGAAACTTGCAATCCGCAAATAAAGGGCTCCAGTCAATTCCATCATTAAAATCAGCGAGGCTCACACAGGTAAGGGACAGAGCGATATCACTAGCAGGCCAACACTGTGGAAAAACAATGCCGCAAGAATTAAGAGTGATCACAGAACACAAACGTTTTAAAACTGATCTAAAAACTTGGTTGTACGCACAGGCATTTGCATCCGCGAGCAATGACACATAGAATTGTTTTATTTCATTTCATTAATTTTAATATGTGTGTAGGTTTTTAAGAATTGTATTATTTTATGTATTTTATTTTGTGCATAGGATCTTAAGATTAATTGATATTTTTATGCTATAGATTATGCTTTTAGAATTATTAATATTAACAATTTTTATTGTTTTTAATATAACTACGATGTAATAGTGTTTTATTGAGATATTTGGCACTTGAGCTAATTTTATTGTTTATAATTTACTAATTTACATCATGTGCCACGTGAACCATTGTGAAGGAATTGCTCCAAATGACGGTATATAAACCTTACCAAATAAATAAATCATTTTCTACATTTGGAACGTCATCCAGTTGTGGTTTTTGTGTGTGCAAGCCTCCCCTTGGGCCTCCCAGCTTTTGGTGTGAATTCCAGGGCTGCAGAAGGGTCTTTTACCTATCCTGCACCTGCTGCATGTGACCCCCGTTGAAGGGGGGAGGAGTGCATACAAATCGTTTACTTTGTCTCTGACACTCACTGAGCCCGATGCGATACAGTGCGCTCAGCCGAGGGTACTGTTAACCCGCAGTTGGACGCGGGTTGCAGAGGCGCTAACGAATCCCCCCGGAGCAGGCGTTAATTGTGAGCGCTCCTTAAACTGCTTTTCTGTACTGCCTCCTACTTAATATCTTTGCGAAAAACGAAACTAATTTAACTTAAAAAAAAAAACCAAAAATGCCCGCAGTCGGGTGCAGGAAATGGACGCTCAACTGACAAGTTGAGCGTCGGTTTTAGGAAAACCGACGCCGATAAACTCAGCATCGGCTTCCCTAACCGGCAGACGGCCGACCCCTAATTTAAATATTGCATGGTGCCCCCAGGAGTGGGACCTGGGGGTGCGTTAAGAAAGTGGGCGCTGACTGTTCAGCTCAGCTTTCTGCACATGATTATGGCCCCCACTGACTTTCTCTGACACACACACACTTTGACACAGACACACACACACACATTCTTATACTCTGGCTATTGTACCGTTGCTCCTGTGTGGACTCAGCAATTTCTGCTCCCCCACGTGAGATGGCTAATGACCTTGAGCTTCCTGCCAGCCCTTCCCTAGCCTGGAGCAGCAACATTCGCTCATCGGCTCAGATCCCTTTGTCCATGCTTGGTCCGTAGCCTCACAGAGAAGCGTCACCAGGGTGCATAGTACTGTCAGTCTGTCATACACCTGGGGTGATAATAAACTGCAGCTCCAGTTTTGTTTTCTTTTTTTTGGTTTGTTTGGTTTTTTTTTACTGATTGCGATTGGTTGTTTCTCATTCCAGCAGAGAGAGTTTGGTCGTGATGTCAGTACAATCCCCAGTGTGTCCCAGAGAAAGAGAGACTGACCCATCAGAGCGAGGGGCTGCCACAGGAGGGAGGAGCAGGATGGAGGCAAGACCAGCTAGCATTCAGTGGTAATGGCAACAACATCAGCAGGAAATACAAGTGAGCAGACCATGAGATTTTATATTTTTGCCATGCAGGGGTGTGGGAGACTCATGGACAGAGGGCTCAGAGAGGAGGACTTCCTGGCACAAAACCAGACACCTAACCACTCAAAAAAAAAAAAAAAAGAGAAAGACAATAAAAGAGGCAGTGCAGGCCTGGGGATGTTCCTAGGAGGGGAGTGTCAGTACAGGCTGTGAGCTCTCCTGCTCAGCTTCAGCAGAAGACAGCAGATAGCCTAGAATAACATTAAAAAAAAACAACTTCACAATTCTTTGCAGGGTTTCATGTGCATAAACAGGAAATTATTTATAAGGAATTGTTTTAAATCTGAAAGATATTATTTTACCCTTAGATAAACTCAGCACATCTGCAAAAGGGCTTCTTCTCTCCTGTTAAAGGCAGAAAGTAAAGTGAAAATCTTCATCTAAAATTAAGTCTGTGCTGTAGGAGAGAGAATCAAAGATTTTTCTCTCCACCTGTAAGTTCAAATGGCAGCTGAAGGGGAAAGTCTTCTAACAAAAAAAAAACAACCAAACCTCATTTGCAAGGCTTGATTTCGTTCTAGAGATTACATGTCATCCATTGCTCGTTTACAGTTGTTTCACTGAACAAAGCAACAGGAAACTCTCAGAGTGTGTTAGAATGCTATCCTGAGGCTACTGCAGCAGAGGCACCCTCGGCTCATTACACTATCCATGAAACTCCTGCTGGCAGGCAAAGGACTCTAAAGGTAAAGACTAGAGAAGAATAATACATGACTTTTGGTTCATCCGTCTGTATTTGATTTGTTCAAAAGAAGCGACTTCTTCCATTCTCTAATGGATGGAGATGTGCCAGATTCCCATAGGGAGGGACAATTTTCAAAGCCATGTACCTGGCCAAGCAGCAACTCACCCAGATCAGCTGAAAACTGTCTTTCTACATCCAGCCAAAAGCAGCCCATGTGCTTGAAGCCACGTTAAAAAGAGGCGCTCCCGTGGGCACATTGAGGTAGAAGGAGTAGAATAGTGCACGCAATTGACATTTGCAAAAGTGCATGCAGTTTTTTTGCCCTCCCGCCCCCTGCAGAAATGGTGGCTGTGCAAAGCGTGCTGCTGCTCTTAGCGTGCTAACTTTCCATCTGCTAGATTTCAAACACCAAAGCATATTGCTTCCCTTTGGAAAGTGACCGCAGGCCAAAAATGCCGAGGTACATTACTAAAATCCAGAGCTACTGAAAACTGCTTCCTATAAGTTTGTCACCAGCGATGCAGTAAGCAACATCATTGCCCGATAGCTGAGAGGTGTCCTGTGATGTACTGGATATCAAAATGAATATTCATCAGATATGTTTTCAAATACTTGGTCTCCGTCCAAGGCTAATTTGCATAGCTTGGTTATTCCCACATCCAGACCTGTTTGTGGGCCTCGGGGATCAGATGTTGGGAATCCCTGTGGCTGAGGAAAAAGACTTTTCAACTATCCATGTTAATGAGTGCCATATTGTTTCTTCATTTAGGTTGTCAAATGAGGCTCCTAATTAAAGTTAACAGACCAATAAAACCTATCAGGTACATTTTAAAAGTGTTGCTTGTGCAAAAATGGCTGTGGGCTGTGCGTGAGCAACACGAAATTTAAGAAGTTGGGAAGTACCCGTGTCAAGAATAAGGAGGGCAGAAAAAGGGTTGCGCTGGAGATTTTGAGCCAGAAGGCTCCTGAACACTGGGGGGGGAGAAGAAGAAAGAAATAGAAAAAGAGAAAGACAGAGAGAGACACAATATGACCCTTTATATATCTCCCACTGTAAGAGAGACACTTTCAACTCAGTGTGGGTTTTGAGGAAGGCAGTGTTACATTGGTCTGCCTAGGGTGCAAGGATCTGTAGACCCCCAAAAAAAACCCCAGCCTGAGTTGAAAGTACCCCTCTTACAGTGATTCCAGTTCCTGTACCAGAGAATTCAGTTGTTTCAGCAATTCAATTCCTGGCAACTCCAGATCCAGTTATCTCAGCGATTCCAGATCCCACACCAATCTATCTGGTTGAGTCATCTCAGTGATGCCAGATCCCACACTGGCGATCCAGTTCCAGTCATCTCAGCAATTCCAGATCCCACACCGGAGAGTCTGGTTCCAATCATCTCAGCAACTCCAGCTCCAATTGTTCCAGCAACTCTATTCCTGGTAACTCCAGCTCCAGTTTTTTCAGTGACTCTAGATTCCACATTGGAGAGTCTGAGTCCAGTCACCTCTCCAAAACCAGTTCCTGATCATGTTATAGTAATGTCTCCAGGTCCAGCCTGTAGTGTCACAGTAGCAACTGTTATAGAGACTTTAATTGCAACTTTTCCTAACTTCAGGATTCGACCCCATCTCTGTATGGGATTTTGCCTCCCTGATGCGTGTCTGGATTCTGTGAGGGGTGGAGGAGTCCTTGGATGTCAAAGGTCCACACTTTTAGAGGAGGGAATGTGAGGCACTGTTGGGAAAGTTCTTGCCTCCCGTCAGCAGAGGGTCTCGGTATGCTTCTTAGACACTCTGATTAATCTTCTCGGCTCTATGCCCCACACATCCTGCTGACGGCCATCTTGTTCTTGCTTGGACACATTATATTTCAGTTTCACAATCTGCATTTTGCCAGGGCTTGATTTTATGTTTGGTCCTACATTTCATGCTCCTAGATTGTTTTATACATCAAATGTTTTTATCTGGTCAGAGATTGTTTAATGTATCCTGTGTTTCTGTTTGGTCCTAGTTTGCTTCATCCAGTCCTCTTGCAGTGGTGCTACACTGTTTTTGTGAGCACATTTGTGTCTCCAGGTGTTCCTGCAATGTTCTTGCTCTGCATCTGTGAGCACCTTCTTGTCTGCAGATTTAGATTCTCTATTGTCTTAATGTCTACTTTGTACTTCCTATTGTTCCTGTTCTAGTCCTTCTGGCTGCCAGTACTTGAGGGCTCAACCTAAGGGGAAGATGGCCATCACAGACAGAAAATGTCCTGACCCTGCTTCAGTTAGGACCTGCCAGTATTGCCTATCTGTGCACTGCCTACTTTCAGCCTTGGGGTCATGCCCATCACAGGTTTAAGATTTATAAGCGGCCTCAAAACAGTGGGTTTTTAGTCAGATTTGAATATTGCCACAGAAAGAGTATGATGCACTGACTCAGGAAGTCTTTTCCAGGCATACAACATAAAAAGGAAGAAAGCACAATCAGGAATTGGTAATGGATTGGATAAGAGCAATTTCTATGAAAGAAATTTGCAAAGAGAGGTGAAGGGGAAAATAAGAGGAGAGGTAATGAGGAGCTGAAGAGTGAATGCACATTGGCGAGTAGGAGAAGCTTCAACTGTACTTATGTTATTAGATGCCCATAGTACTTGGGAATTTAATGTACACTTAGACTGTGTGACATCCTCCCAGCAACCAATTTTCTGTCCTTTATTTCTGCAATGGAATTCATTCAGTTGGTGGACTACCCAACCCATAGGGCTAGACATATTAGATATCCTTTTTCTTCCAAGTGTGTGGGTAGCACAATATATTATTTTGAACCTGCATTTTGATAGGGTTCCTTGAACTGACAATTTTTTAATGTCATTTGAGCTTCGACTGGAGAGGAACTCATAGGATGTTTACTCTTCTGTGATTTTGTGGCAGTTTCGAGATAAGATTCATACTGACAAATTTATGGAAGAGTGGAATAATTCTACTCATAGGTTGACTGGAGGAGTTGGCTAGTTCATTGTCCACTTTGTTGTCAACTACAGTTGATAAAGTGGCACCTTTAAGAGTTTAAACATACTTTAGTTTGGCATCGTGTTCCATGGTTTACCACCACTCTAGAATTTTTAAAGCTAGAAATGCATCAGGCAGAACACCAGTGGTGGAAACACTCCTTCTTAGAGGCAAAAGTGAAATATGATTTGGCTAGAGCTCCCTATAGAACTGGTTATATTCAACAATAAAGAGTGATTTTCACCTCAAAGATAGAGGCATCGTTGAATCATGATGACGTCATCCGCTTCCAATATTTAAAGGTCTCTAAATCACTATCTAATCGAGTTAGCAAGGGGATTGCTTCGGCTTTACTCCCAAGCTACTCTGCCTCCTTGGACTTACCAGAGGCACCCGCTCCTCGGGGGCCTCGCTCTTTTCTTTACTTTCAGATTACAGATAGGAACCAGTATTCAATGTAAAGCGCCATGCCGTGCGTTTGTTTTGCGTTACAATGTGAACCGATATGATATCCTGGATGAATGTCGGTATATAAAAATTTTAAATAAATAAATAAATAAATAAATAAATAGTATTCGCTCGTCGAGGGCCCATGTTCCTGGACATTCTGAAGATTCTCTACTGCCTGGAAGCTATCGCTGCTACAAACAATTGTGAGTTACCATCGCTCTCTCAGAGCTTTCCCTGGAACCAGGTACTTACTCCTCGAGGGCCTAAACCTTTCCAGCTCCTTAGCTTCCTTGAGACCTTATGTGAGTTTTGTCATCTATTTCTGTTCATGAACCTTGTCTATTCTATCTACTCACTTTCTACAGTTTCTCAACAGCTCAGCCATCCTGGATCGCGGTTCCAGTGCCTGAGGGACTACAGCCCTGCCGGGCATATCAGCTCACTACTGCCACCTCTGGTGGTTTCCAAAACCTGTTTAATAAAAGAACTAATGTGTGTCTGTCTCCATACTCAAGCCTAGCAGGTGGTCCCTCTTGGGATATCCTTCCGGGGGGCGTGGTCATCTGCCACCGGGCCAGGGATTCACCACTACTATCTCAGATTCATTACAGTTTGCTAACTACCAGCATAGCGGAATTTAACAGAATCTGAGACACTACAAAATAGCTGACTCCTCCTTCTTAGGAGCCATTTATTCAGATTGCTCCTCCCATCTACGCCCAGCTTTCTTAACAGATATAACAGATTGCTACTCCTTACGGAGATCATTACAGATTGCCAACTCCGCAGTCTAACTAACAGCAGATTTATAACACCAGTCACCTCCCTGACCAGTATCTGTCTCTCACACACACACAGCAGTCACCTCCCTAACCAGTCTTTGTCTCTCACAAACACACACACCAGTCACCTCCCTAACCAGTCTCTGTCTCTCACACATACACACACACCAGTCACTTCTCTGACCCGTCTGTCTCTCACGCTCGCGTGCACACACACACACACACACACACACACACACACCAGTCACCTCCCTGACCAGTCTCTGTGTCTCACACAGAAATACATCACCTCCCTGAGCAGTCTCTCTCTCTCTCACAAAAACACATCACCCCTGACCAGTCTCCCTCTCAATCACATACATGCTGTCTCACATACAAGCTCTCAATCACATGCAAATGCTCTTGCTCCCATTCTAACACACACACAGACAGCTGCCATTCATGCACCCAGGCACCCACTCTACCACACACACACAAAGCTGCCACTCATGCACCCAGCCACCCAGTCTACCACACACAAAAGCTCTCATGCACCAAGGCACCCATTCTACCACACACAAAAGCTCTCACGCACCCAGGCACCCATTGTACCATACACACAAGCTCTCCCTCACGCACCCAGGCACACCATTCTTCCACACACACAAAATACCACTTGCACCCAGGCACCGATTCTACCACACACTCACAAAGCTGCCACTCACACACCCAGGCACCCATTCGACCACACACTCACAAAGCTGCCACTCACGCACCCAGGCACCCATTCGACCACACACACACAAAGCTGCCACTCACACACACAAGAAAGTTTCTTTTCTCATGTGGAACCGCTTCTCATTGTTTGACCCAATAAGCCTGTCCTCCGCTCTTCAGCTGCCTTCAGCGGCGGCACATAGCGTTTCCACTCTTCAGCCTCTGCCAGCCTGACCTCTGGCAGCGGTACACAGCGTGACTCCACTTTTCAGGCCTCGCAGGGTCTCTCCACTCTTCAGCCACCACCAGCCTGGACTCCAGCGGCAGCACACAGCGTCACTCTGCTTTTCAGGCCCCGCCGGCCTGGCTTCTGGCAGCGGCACGCAGCGTCACTCCGCTTTTCAGGCCCCGCAGGGTCTCTCCGCTCTTCAGCGCCACTGGCCTGGCCTCCGGTGGTGGCACACAGTGTTACTCTGCTATTAACTGCATTGGCTCACCGGGCGATGATCGATCCATGATAGGTCATTAGGAGAAGAGAAGCACAACTGGGGCAAGGGGACGCTGGGCGCCGTGACATACCTGCCAGTGCTTGGCGACACACTGGTGTATCGCGCCACACCAGTTGAGAATCGCTGATATAGACAACAGGCAGAGGAGATGTAATATCAGAAACTTTGGAGTTCCAGAAACAGTTGTGGAAGGATGTGTGGAATAGCATAGTTAAAGAAATCTATTAGGAGATGGTGGTGAAAGAAAGCACCAATAAATTGGAACTGGAAAGGGCTCACAGGTCTTGGCAATGGGAAGCTGCTATGACTAATAAACCTAGAGCTATCACAGTATGTCTTCACCTGTTCAGTGACAAGCAAAAGGTTATTAGCAAAGTGAAAGGGAGAGAATTCATCTTATATAAGGGTCAGCAGATTAGAATTTTTCCAGTATTTTTCCAATATACTCTAGCAAAAAGGCACAATTTTAAACTGCTTACCACTATACTGAGGGAAAAAAAATATAAGGTACAGACGGTGATTTCCCTTCGCCCTCACGTGTGTGTATGTATATACATGTGTATTTATATGTGTATACATGAATATGTGTTTGTATGTGTGTACGTGTATATATGTATATATGTAAGCAAACTATGTGTATGTGGGCATTTATATATATATATCTGAGATCTGACATCATTTAATATGAAAATGAACTGAATGAATGAATGAATAGACTTAGTTTTTGGGTACTTGCCAGGTTCTTATGGCCTGGATTGGCCACTGTTGGAAACAGGATGTTGGGCTTGATGGACCCTTGGTCTGACCCAGTACGGCATTTTCTTATGTTCTTATGAACTGCCTTCAGAACCATCTTGGGGGTTAAAATCTCTAGTAAGTCATTTCAAGTACAAGTTTGACTAGACTACTGATTCTAGAGACTTTTAGGCAGTCTTTATTTGGTTCATTGTAATCCACAAATTTTGTTTTCTCAGGTTTTGAGAAGCTGATGGCCAAGTGCTGGGTGTATGGTAGTATTTGGGGGAGGAGAGGAAGAAGATGTTTTTCAAAATCTGTTCCATCTGTGCATTCCTATTGTGATTTTCTGAGGAGACAAGCTATATTGCAATTTTAATGTATGATTTTTCAGGTGTTGTTTTAGTTCACTAATATTTTTATAATGGTATTTCTTGGAGGGGGGAAACATGGGTCTAGGAACCCAGTGGAGAACATCATCCAGCTCTCAGGTTTAGGGCAGTGTGACACTCTCTTAGAGGTAGGAATGATGGGGGGGGGGGGGAAGGGGGGATGGGATATTGATAGATACGAGTTGTATGAATTTCTCTAACTGTACAGATGGTTTATTTTATATTTGGGATTTCCACATGCTTCACTGACAGCACCTTCACATTTAAACATGCTGATCCATTTAGCATAAATATTGCTTTGTAAATTTTCTTCAGCTTATTAACAGACCTCCTGAATATATAACTTGCTTGTGATTTTTTAGAATGTAGGATTTTCCTTAAAGTGTGTTACCCACTTTTAGACCTGTGTTTAGTGCTCTTCTCCTTTTAATTACTCCTTCCCCTTTTCCTCCTTCCACAGTTGGAAAGAATGGTGGATGTCTGGAATGCCCTCCCAGAGGTGGTAGTGAAGAGAAAAACTGTTATGGAAATCAAGAGGATATGGGATAAACACAGAGGAGTTCCATAGTCAGCCAATGTGTAGCTCTGCTAGTTAACCAGTTAAACTTATCTGGCTAACTAGTGCTGTATCTTTCTGGAATCTATAGTTGTCCTGACTCAGGGTGTGAGTGTGGCGTTTAGTGTTTTGGGGTAGTGAATCTCACCAGGGAATTGCTTGGGAGATACTGGCCTTGTGTCTTACCACACCCACACACAGAGAACTTGTAACAATTAGTATTTCAAATTTACATTTGCTATGGTCCCAGAAAAATTCTGCACGAAGAAAAAATATATAAACAATATAGACTACAGGTGACCAACTCTGGTCCTGAAGAGCCACAGACAAGTCTGCTTTTCAGGATATTCACAATGAATATGAATGTCACAGGGGCAAAGGAGAACCTGAGGCCAGCTGGCACCTTTTGGGAAATAGTGCTGTGGTAACCGGAGGCCTAAGGGATGCGGCAACCACCACTAGACCACCAGGGACTTTAATACATGCTCTGAGGTATTGAGGGAAGAAGGGAACTAGGGGTAGGTGCTTAATGTTTTGCTATACAAATGGACTACAAATGGACCGAGTTTTAAATAAATTGTGGAGCATTGGCTGCATCTGGGGATTGGAGAGGTGTGGGAGAGGGGTAGCTTCATTAGACCCCCATGGATTTCTACATTCAGGCGGGGGGCCAGGACCAGAGGCCATTCAGCCCCTCTTAAGAATCAACTCGGAAGCATCAGAACATGTGCTAGCATCTTGAGGAGTAGCTAACGTTCCATAAAATAACATGGTTTGCAGACTTCTGTTGCGACCTTCGCTGCTCGACGTCCTCACTCCGCCCTCTTTACCTCTGTGGCGACTCCCTCCGGGTCTGATGGACGGCTGGCTGCCGCGGCATCTCCATGCCACCTCCCTCTGGCGTCCCCGGACGGGCTCGATGTTGCAGATCCGCCATGTTGTCTAAAGACCTAGGGCGCGCGCTCTGATTGAAGTACCAGCAAGAGCGCGAACCTCAGGGGCGACCCCCTGAGATGACGTCATCCGCTTCCAATATTTAAAGGTCTCTATTTCACTTTCTAACTGAGTTAGCAAGGGAAAAGGATTTGCTTTGGCTACACCTCCCAAGGTACTCTGCCTCCTCGGACTTACCTCGGGGGCCTCGCTCTTTTTCTTTACTTTCAGATTGCAGATAGGAACTGGTACTCGCTTCTCGAGGGCCCATGTTCCTGGACACTCTGAAGATTCTCTAGTGCTTGGAAGCTATCGCTGCTACAAACAATTGTGAGTTACCATCGCTCTCTCAGAGCTTTCCCTGGAACCAGGTACTCGCTCCTCGAGGGCCTAAACCTTTCCAGCTCCTGAGCTTCCTTGAGACCTTATGTGAGTTTTGTCATCTAGTTCTGTTCATGAACTCTGCCTACTCTGCCTACTCACTTTCTACAGTCTCTCAACAGCTCAGCCATCCTGGATCTCTGTTCCAGTACCTGAGGGACTACAGCCCTGCCGGGCATATCAGCTCACTACTGCCACCTCTGATGGTTTCAAAAACCTGTTTAATAAAAGAACTAATGTGTGTCTGTCTCCATACTCAAGCCTAGCCAGTGGTCCCTCTCAGGATATCCTCCCGGGGGCGTGGTCATCTGCCACCGGCTCAGGGATCCACCCACAACTATATCAGATTCATTACAGATTGCTACTCCTTAGCAAGACGATATCTGAGACACTACAAGACTGCTGACTCCTCCTTCTTAGGAGCTATTCATAACAATTTTCTATTTTTATTCTCCATTTCTTTCCTATTCCTAGTGTGACTACCCTTTGAGATCATCACAATAAGGCCCTCGTCTTGAACCCTGTGAGCTAGGATAGGAAAGGTAGTGGAGGGAGAGGTGCTCCATTTCTGAACAGCCCCTCCACTGAGGTTGCTGGTATGTTCAGCCCCCCTGCTGCTTATAAAAGTAGGCTGCAGCAATTCTAGCAGTGGCATTTTGGTTAAGAGTCAGAGAGAGTAGAAGTATTTTGTTTGAGTTGTTCTCCTGCTTGGGTATTGGGTTTCACAACCTGGGCCAATACCCTAGTGGGAAGGGGATCAGTGCCTGTCTGGGAGCTGGTTCTGTTTTTGATTAAAATTTTGGATGTTTTTGTCTTTTTGGGTTTTCTTCTGTGAGAGTCCTGATAACCCTGGCTGGAGGAATTCAGGTTAGATCAGGAGGCAGGAAAGATTCCTAATGGTGACCAGCTGCAGGAGGATTCCAGATTTTTCTGCCTTTTTATGAAGAATTTTTTCTAAGTTCTCAGGAGGAAGTTTTTGGCCACCCTTCCTGCCTGATGAGGGAATTTCTGTAGAGAGCTGCTGTGGTCCCTGCTACTGGACGTTTCCTATGAAAAATCCTATTGAAACAACTGAAGAAGAGAACTGTGAGTAAGACCTACATTTCTATTCTGAGGACACCCAACAAGAGTTTTCATCCTGGGAGAGAGAGACACAGGGGAGACTATGCAGAGACTATAATTGTTATGCCCATTAGTAGTTTTGGATGGGTTTCCTTCCCATCTAAGGACACCCTGCCCAACTGGGAACTTTGTTTGGCTAAACCATAGAGGATGAGAGTTTCCCTGCTTGATACTGAGAAATGCTTGCACAGATAAATCGGAGAACTGTACATTTCATCTTATCAGGCCAAGAACTGTTGTGAAAGTGCCATTTCCACATTTAAGAACTCTGACAGTAAAAATTCAATTTTGGACTCTCAATCTGAGCCTCCATAGTCTTTTCTGGCACTCACATCCTTTGAAGTAAATAGAGATCTGTAACTCCCCTAGGACAACAACCTGAGAGTCACCCCAGCCATCTTGGACCTTGGATGTTTAGTCTTACCCCCCCCCCCCACCCTCCCTAATTAGAAAAAAATCCTATTCTGGGGCCCCTGGACTGTGTCGGTGCGTGAGAAAGCTAAAAGATTGGCCCCGGGACCCTCAGGTGTCCCTGCCCTCCTGGCCCAAAACAGGAGAGGGGGTTACACTAGCATTCTATTTACTTTCTTGGCGGCTGCCACACACAGAGCAAAAGATTTCAACCTAACACCCACAATGACACCTAGATTCATTTCCTGAGTGGTGACTCCCAGTGTGGAACCTTGCATTGTGCAGCTATAAATTGGCTTGCTCTTCCCTACATGCATCTATTTTGCATTTGTCCACATTAAATGTCATCTGTCATTTGGATGCCCAGTCTCCCAGTCTTGCAAGGTCCTCTTGCAATTTCTCACTATCCTCTTGTGATTTAACAACTTTCAATAATATAGTAACATCTAGGGATGGGAATCGGGCTTCGGACAATTGAAAATATTGTACGATATTTTCAAAATCATCAGAAATCGGGGGCGCCCCAAAACGATAGGAAAACCCCATGAAATTATTCGTGGGGGTTCTCTTATCGTTTTGGGGGAGGGCGGGAAAAACGGCACACAAAAATAACCCCTAAACCCACCCCGACCCTTTAAAACTAATCCCTTAGCTTCCCCCACCCTTCTGACCCCCCAAAAAAACTTTTTACAGGTATATGTTGGTCCAGTGGGGGGCCCGGGAGCGCTCTCCCGCTCCTGGGCCGTCGGCTGCCACTAATCAAAATGGCGCAGATAGCCCTTTGCCCTTACCATGTGACAGGGTATCCGTGCCATTGGCCGGACCCTGTCACATGGTAGGAGCACTGGATGGCCCGCGCCATCTTTAAAAACTGGCAACCAGACTGGCAACAGGATCCCTGGGACTGAAAGACACCTGAAAAAACTCAAATCTTCATTCTTCTTTATAGGGTAGGAAGGTGCATAAAACTTCCTTCTAACACAAATCACACGAGCAAACATCTCTAAATACAAAAAAGAGAAGGATAAATTAACACAATTGTGAGTTGGAAATAAATCTCTTTAACTGAATAGGACTCCTCAGCCAAGTTTTTGGGTCTGTACTGGAAGGGAACTAAAAGGAAAAGTTCCTACCCCTTCAACTCCAAACAAACAAAAAAAAATCAACACAGACACTTGGGGGTCACTTGCTAATGTGCAAGCAGGAATAAACCATTACAACAGCTGCCAGTGGGTTTGCTGTGGCAGAAATGTTACATTCTTCAACTCTACACTGCATGAGCTATTAGGCCACACTCCTTGGTAGGGATGCTATTGAGGTTCTGCATAAAAACTGGCTCTGTTTTTAAAAAAGGAGTTTGCACATGGCCAAGGTAAATGCACCAGGACGCCAACCTGCTCAAGCATTTGCTTTGCTCACTTCTGCAAACAGAGTCCAGTATTTGCAATACAAAGAAAGCCAAGAGCTGAACTGAAAATGGTATCTGATGTCCACAATATCAATTCATTGTGCCACAATGTTTTTTAAGAAGAAGGACCTTGAGGGATGCTTGACTAGTTACAGACAATTTAGCACCGAGGCCTGCTCTGGGAGAACTTAACAGTATTATAATTCATTCCCTTGTCCATAGATGAAAGATTAAGCCTAGGTAGATTTATTAACTGACATCTTAATAGAATTTTTAGACTTTCTGTTAATAGTTTAGATTTAATTGAATTTCTTCGAATGGAGGGGGAAGGGTAGCACTGATCTCCTACCTAAGAAAGCTCTTAACAACTGTGCATGGTTCCCTTCCTCCCATGCATACTTCAAGTTTATTTGCACAAGACTTAAAACTGGGTTGCATAAACATTGCAAATTTAATTAACAAAGTGACAGAAATGCCTCAGAAGAAAACTTTAGCACAATGAATGCCACTGCATTTCCCAAATTACAAAGAAAAGGAAAGAATGAAACATAGCTTGTCAGTGTCCGAGAAGAAAGTGAAGAGGAACAGTAAGCGTGAAAAGGGAGGCAGAGAAAGGGGCAAGAGACAGAAAGAAGCAAATGAAGGTAGGCGTCTCCCCAAACACTACAGGTAAGAATAATTTTGGAAAAAGGTGTGATGAAGACTATGCTTTATATGTGCAGGTGGAAGCAGCCAAGCAGACAAGGGACTGAGCAACGTCTTCAGAGCCCTGGATGTTCCCGTCGGCTCACCTGTCATCGTTGGCCCTCGGCCTCACCCCCTGATGATGTCATCACTAAGGGGGGGTGAAGAGCCGGCATGCAACGCTGCTTCTGTGCCTCTCACGCTCCCCGGCAAAACAAACCTTTTTTCCAGCTTTGGCTCCACTAGGAAAGCATCTTCAGAGCCCTGGATGTTCCCCGCTGGCTCAGCTGTCATCATTGGCCCTCGGCCCTGCCGCCCCGATGATGTCATCGCACCGGAGGAGTGAAGAGCTGGCCTGCGACGCTGGACAAAAACTGCTTGCTTCTGTGCCTCTCACTCTCCCCAGCACAATGAGCCTTCTTTCCAGCTTTGGCTCTACTGGGAGAGTGTCTTCAGAGCCCTGGATTTTCCCAGCGGCTCACCTGTCATTGTTGGCCCTCGGCCCTGCCCCCCCCCCCAATGATATCATCACTATGGAGGGGTGAAGAGCTGGCATGTGACACCGGACAAGGACTTCTTGCTTCTATGGGAGCAACAATACAAAATTAGCAGCCAAATGTCCAAGCAGGAATTCTTTATTGAACAGAGACACAAATTTGCAAACAAGCCCTACTCAGGCCGAGTTTCGAACTCTTTCAATGGGGCTGCGTCAGGGGCTACAATATACAATAAATAACACATACTAATAAATAAATGAATAAAAATCATAAAAACATAATTAAAACAACATATAAAATGGTAACATGGATATGTGTGGTGTGACATATAAAACTAAAAAAATAAATAAAATATGTTGGCTGTGTGTCTAATGGAGTACAAATCAATGTCAATACAAAATATATATTGCCTTTACCTCAAATTTATCATTTTGTAGTTTCTGAGTATCCGGGTTTCAAATGTAAATATACATCAAATGGTCTTTAATTTGATGAATAAAACAATTAAAAATGAGATGAATAAATAATCACATAAAAAATTGTATATGTACCTCAAGTCAAAAAAATCCTGCGTGGCAATGTATTTAATGAGCAATGCTCTCCAATGCTGTATATAATATTGAAACATGAAAAGTTAATCAATACTTTGAAAAACACTAATTGATATATAAAATACATGTTTCAAGAGAGAAAATTAAACCAAGACTATTAACAAACAAAAAAAATATAATCCATAAAAGTAAAAGAAATAGATAAGGGAAACAAATTTCATAAATACAACAACTATAAAAATACTTTGAATTAAAAGTTATTGTGAATTTGGGACAATGAAGTACTGTGACTGTTAGAGAATACTGAGTGTGTTATTGGGTTAAAAACTGACCCCAAAGAGTACATGAGCCGAAAATAATTGACTAGTAACAATGTATCAAAAATATATTAACAAGAACCATATAAAATGCGTGCTTACTTAAAAACTTTAAGAAATCATACATAACTAATGGCAGTGCATGCGATCAGATACGCTGAAAAATGTTATGCACACTTCAGCGGTATTGTCTTACTCCCTTCATTATTAAAAGTGTCTATCAACACTAATCTCAGTATCTGAATATATTAAAAATTCAAAGTTAAACCCGATGACCATACTGGCGCAAGTGATTAGCTTTAGACCTGCTTGCTTCTATGTCTCTCACTCTCCTCGGCACAATGAGCCTTCTTTTCAGCTTTGACTTCACTGGAAGAGCATCTTCAGAGCCCTGGATGTTCCCGCAGGCTCACTGTCATTATTGGCCCTTGGCCCCACCCCTTGATGATGTCATTGCTACAGGGGGGTGAAGAGCCAGCGTGTGACGCCGGACAAGGACTGCTTGCTTCTGTGCCTCTCACTCTTCCTGGCACAACAAGCCTTCTTTCCAGCTTTGGCTCCACTAGGAAAGCATCTTCAGAGCCCTGGATGTTCCCGCCAGCTACATAAGGGTGAAGAACCGGCGTGTGATGCCGGAGGCCCTATGCGCCGGTGGTGCGCACGCTCCGTTGTGCGCATGAAGGAGCGTGACAAAGGTGCTCCTTTGTGTGCTCCTTCGTGTGCCCCGAGAGCCATTGAGGCCAATAACAATGCTTGTAAAACTCCAGATTATTCTCCATCTTCAATCCTAGTAATAATTGGAGAAGGAAGGTATGGTGAACTCTCTTTAATTAAATCTCCTTCAGTTTTGTGTCGGTCATCTTGTTACAAATGAATTCCAATTCGAACAAACTTTATACTGAGTCATCAATCTCTGCTATCTCATTTGTTCTAATTAATGATCAATCATTAAAAAGCAAATATCAACTGATTCATTATTTAATTGCTATAGAACAATTAGATTTTTATTGTTGTACTGAATCCTGGCTTTTGGATTCTGATTTTATCATTTTAATTCAAATCTGTCCATCAGGTTATTCTTATGTATCTCAACCACGCCGAAAAAGACAAGGTGGCAGATTACTTATCATCCACAAAGATATTTGGAAACTGAAAATTGAATACCTTAATGGTGATTCCTTGTATGAGATAATTGTGATTTCAACAAACTGTTTTTCTTTATGTTTAGTCTATTGTCCTCCCAGGTTGGTACAGACTAATTTATCTCGTTTTTTTGTTTTTTTTAACAATTGATGCTCTTTAAGTTTGATTTAGGAATATGATTATTTTGGGAGATTTTAATTTGAATGTGGATGTGACTCCTATTTTAATGCATTGTGATCTGTTACTAGATATTTGAAGTCTCTTGACTGGCACCAAATAGTCCAAGGTCCTATTCACAAATTAGGTCATACTCTCGATCTTGTATTTGTTAATGAATCACTTTTTCAGTTTTGTTCTCAATGTTTGTATACTTCCCAGGTTCCTTGGTCTGATCACTTTTCAATTAAATTTCAAATTCATGTTAATGTGCCTCCCATTAACACTGCTAAGGTTGAATCCAGTTTTCTTCGACATGATAACATTGATGCTACACTTTTTTCATCTTGTATTTCTTCTCTTCTATCTCATATTTAATATTCAAACATTTCAGATGCCACCTCTCAATCGGATTCTATCATAGGTTCAGTTCTTGATAAATCAGCTCCTTTAAAACCAATCAGGACTAGAAAAATCAAACCACAACCTTGGCTTACTCCTTCTCTCAAATTAGCACATCAAGATTTGAGAAAATGCAAATGTAAATGGCAAAAATTTCACACCCCAGAACTTACTACTTCTTTTAGATTATCGTTAAAAATATATCACCTTCAAACTATTCAAGCAAAGAAGGATTTGTATTCACAGCAGATACGTAAAATTGGCTACAACCCCGAAGTTCTTTTTTAAATATTTATTTTATTTTATTTAGGGTTTTTATATACCGGCATTCATGATACAATCACATCATGCTGGTTTACAGTTAACAGGGGGGTGTTAACAATACTTAAAACTGGAACCTGTGAGAGGAAAGAATGAAGTTACAAAAACCAAGGATGATCAAAACTGGGAAAAGAGAGAAAGACTGTATGAATTTAACATAAGAGAGGAGAATTATTTACAATGATCTGAAAAGGCTGACTATAGATGTTGATGAAGTGAGGTTTAGTTTGAGAATAGTTGAAAAGCTGGTTAGCTCTAGTCCTTCTAACTCCTTCTTGGCAGACTCTCCATCTGCAGAGTCCTTTCTTATTCATTTTAACCTAAAAATTGAAAAACTATTTCTTAATTTCTCTAACATTCCTGTTTGGCACACCAATCCCTCTCCTCTCATGTTATCCTCATGGGACTCTTTTAATGATGTCTCAACAATTGAAGTTAGTGAAATTATGGCCAATATGAATCACATCTTGTGTCCTTCTAGTAACTGCTCTACAGCTCTTTTTAAAATCAACAGAGACTCTATATCCCTTAGTTTGACTCACCTCAACTTGTCACTTGAAGAAGGTTTGGTTCCTGACTGTCTTAAAAAAACTGCAGTCTGTCCCCTCCTAAAAAAGTATAATTTGGATAACTGAGATCCAAATATCTTCAGACCAATTTCTTCTTTACCTTTCCTAACAAAGGTACTGACCATTTAGCGAAACATAATTACTCGATCCACATCAGTATGGCTTTAGATGTGCCATGAACACTGAACTATTATCAATATCCCTAATTGACACTCTGAGACGAGGAATTGACAATGATCAGAGATTCCTGCTTGTCTCCCTTGACATTTCATCTGCTTTGGTCATAGTCAATAATGACATCTTACTTTTCTATCTCCAAAAGATCGGTTTGGCTGGTGGTGTTCTTAAATGGTTTTGTTCTTACCTTTCCAATTGTACCCAATATATTAGATTTAAAAATGAAATCTCTTGTATCCATTATTAAAACAGGTATACCACAAGGATCATCCCTTTCTTCTGTTTTATTTAACACTAGCTGTACCCTGCCATGCGTTGCAGTGGCTGAGCCTGGTTAAGTTGAAAAAACAGAACAGAGCAGTAAAGGTTACAGTTTGTGTGTTTTGTTTTGTTTTTCATCCCAAATGAACAGCACCAGCAAAGAATAGTTTAAATATGCAAGCACACCTTCCTGGGCCCCCCCCCCCCCCAACCCAGTGAAATAGAGCAACCTACACTACAGCCCCCCTCTCGGGAGATGAGGAGAATGAGTGGCCCCCCCCCCTCTGTGAAAAACGCGCGGCGGAAAATAAGAACGGTCCCCCACCGTGCTCCTCCCCGGCTACCTGTGTAAACTGCCAGCCAGTGGCAAGGGTGTGTGCTAGGGTTTGTTCCGCCGGCTGCCATGTCACAAAACTTCACCGGTGAAAGTGGTGCGTCAGGATTCCTGACCTAGCAAGGGCAAATGTCCACTGAGGATATGGCGCCGACGGGCTCTTGCCCTTACTATGTCACATGGTGTACCGATGTCATTATTGTCTCCATATAGCATAGTAAGGGCAAGGTCCGTGGCGCCACTTTGGTTGCTGGCATCCGACGGCCCTAATGAATGCGATGTGTCCCGGACCGTTCCTGTGGTGCTGGCGGAGAAGCACGGACATGTTTCAGGTGTGTTGTGTGTGATCGGAGTGCAGTGCGTGGGTGGGTGGAAGAGGGTACTTTAAATAAAAATGGGAGGGTGTGTTAAATGCGTGGCTTCCCAATGTAGCAGCCAGGAATTCGTGTTTTGGTGTTTTTTGGGAGGGTGGGTGAAGTAAGTGACATTGACAGGCGAGTGGGTGGGGGTGTGTGGTGTGATGAGTGTGGATTTCTGTGTGTTATGAGGGAGTGTGAATGAAAGACAATAGCCCTGTGTGGGGGTGGGGTGTGGTGTGTGAGTGTGTGTGAAAGGTGTAAGAGGTTGCGCTTGCGCTGACGGCCACCAGATGTTGCTGTTTTGTGTAAGCAATTTTTAAACTTGTATTATCTGTCACAGGTGTGACCTATATGTAATGTAAGTGTATAAGATCCTTCCCGTATGGGAAGTGAATGTTGTGTGCAAATTTGAACGCATTCGGTTAAGCGGTTAGCGAGATTAGCGATGACGTACAAACTATTTAACATTTTTATTTATATAGATTTATCTAGTTCTGATTTGTAAAATTCTCTCAAATCTATCTCGCTGTTATAAAGTTTATCAGATGTCATTCAGTTTGTGCTATGATTATGTTCCACATGGCAAGAAACTATCGAACATCTAAATATCTGCTTTTCCACTATTAATACTTGGCTTAATCATAATAAACCTTCTCTCAACATGTCTAAAACAGAGGTTCTTTCTTTACACAGTCTATATTCCACCTTTTCTGAAACACAATTTCTTTGGACAATTCATGCTTTCAAATCAAGTCAAAAGTCTTGAAGTTTTGATAGACAGCATGCTATCTTTCTGTCCACATATTAAAACAGTCATCAGACAAGGTTTTTTCAGACTACATGTTCTAGCCGGCCTGAAAAAGCTCTTGCATATTATTGAATTTCGTACTTACTGTGTTACAGGCTTCTATCTTTCCAGTTATTGACTATTGAAACAGTCTCTATATGGGCCTTCTTTTTCAACACTTCAACCACTACAACTCCTTATAAATTCCTGTGCTCGTTTAATTGCAGGATTGAAACAATTTGATCACATTACTCCAGTTCTGATTGACCTACACTGGCTCTCTATTAATGAGAGGTTTAAATATAAAATTGGAATGACTATATCTAAATTGATAAATGACCAGTCCTGTCCATGGTCTAATACTGTTTTAAAGTTTTATCAACCATCCAGAAATTTGCAGTTCTGACAGAGGAGTCTCCTTGACATTCCATCACCTAAGTTAGCACGATTGCATATTACTTGAGAATGTGCCTTCTCTGTTGCTGGTCCAGTCCTGTGGAACTTATTATCGATTGAGCTCCAAATGTGTGATTTGGTTAAAACATTCAGACGGCTTTTAAAGACTTTTCTATTTAAGTTAGCATATATGTAATTTTAACTAGTTCTATTTTAGATTATTTGTTTTATTGGAACTGTATTTATTTTACATTGTATGTTATTTGACCATATTTTATGTATGTTTTACTGTACATCGCCTAGACCTAATTTAGTGTTAAGCGATCAGCACATTTTATTTATTTATTTATTTAGGGTTTTTATATACCGACTTTCTTTATACAGATCAAATCAACTCGGTTTTCATAAAACAATAGCTAATTAACAATAACAGGTCAAACCTCAAAGAGGAGACAGAGTGGGAGCAGAAAGTAAAAAAGTTACATTATAACAAGGATGGTCAACTTGGAATTGGAAGTAAAGAGTAGGAGAACCAAAGTAGAGAAATATAAACAGAGAGAGAGGGCTTGAAGCCCTCCTCTGGAGATTAACTCTAGCATTATAACTTGATTATGTGACACTCTGCTAATTTATGAATAATATGAGATGGTTGAAACACAGTTGGTCGGATAATATATTGGCAGAAAATAGTCAAGGAGCCGGGAAAGGCTCGACCGAACAGCCAAGTCTTAAGTTTCTTTTTAAAAGTTATGAGGCAGGTTTCCTGTCGGAGGTCCGAGGGCAATGTATTCCAGATGGTGGGGCCTGCTGTTGAAAAAGCCCGGTCTCTGATGGTTAATCTTTGTACCATTTTGATCGGTGGAACATGAAGGGATCCCTTATAGGTATCTCTTAAAGGTCTAGCCGAGGAGTGTAATTTAAGAGGGTGTAGCAGGTCTAGGGGAGTCTGGTGGTAGATATTTTTGTGGATGATGGTGAGAGATTTGTGGAGTATTCTAAAATTAACTGGAAGCCAATGTAGGTTTTTTAGTATTGGCGTGATGTGATCTCTTCGCTTAGTGTTGGTCAAAATTCTCGCAGCTGCATTTTGGAGCAGTTGCAGTGGTTTTAGTGTAATAGCTGGTAGACCTTGCAGGATCGAATTACAATAATCGACCTTAGAGAACAAGATTGCTTGGAGTACGGACCTGAAGTCATGGTGATATAGAAGAGGCTTGAGTTTTTTGAGCACCTGTAACTTGTAGAAGCATTCCTTTGTAGTATAATTTATAAACTTCTTTAAGTTCAGATCATTGTCAATTGTAACACCGAGGTCTCTGGCATGAGTGATGTGGGAGGTAGCGTGTGATTGTTGTAAGTGTAGACTATTTTCAGGGGTGATAAGCAGGAGTTCTGTCTTAGCAGTATTTAGCACCAAGTTAAGGCTGGTAAGGTGGTGGTTGATAGTTTGTAGGTGAGAGTCTCATAACTTGATTGCTGAGTCCAAGGAGTCTGTTATGGGAATCAAAACTTGGACGTCGTCGGCGTATACGTAGAATTTCAAATTTAGCGACGAGAGGAGATTGCAGAGAGGGAGGAGATATATGTTAAATAGGGTGGGAGATAAAGAGGAGCCCTGGGGGACTCCATGTGGGGAGTTGGTGTGAAGAGATTCCATGTTGTTGATTTTTACCTTATAGCCTCGATTACTGAGGAATGAGTCGAACCATTTGAAGACCGGTCCTGAGATTCCTATGTCGGATAGCCGGTTTAATAAAATGGTATGGTTGACTGTGTCGAAGGCTGCGGAGATATCGAGGAGTGCAAGCAGGAAGGAGCGTCCTTTGTCAATGCCCAGGTATACTTGATCTAGGAGTGATATGAGGAGTGATTCTGTACTATGTTCTTTCCGAAATCCATATTGTGAAGGATGAAGGATTTTATGTTCTTCCAAGTATTTTTTTTTTTTATTTATTTTATTTTATATACCGGCAACCGTTTGCACATCGTGCCGGTTTACAAGTAACTTATAACAAGGAATATATAGGCGAGGCCTTTACAAAGAACAATATGTAACACAGTAACAAAGCAGATAACTAAATAACTTGGGGAAGGAGGGATAGATAATTTGATAATTGAAGTAATTTGATAGTTGATTATTTACTACTTTCTCCATGATTTTGGCTACAAACGGCAAATTGGATATTGGTCGATAGTTGTTGAGATCGTCTGGGTCCAGGTTTGGTTTTTTGAGGATAGGTTTGAGGGTTGCTAGTTTGAGAGTGTCCGGGAAGAAACATTGTGAGAGCGAGCAGTTAATGATGTCTGCTAGGAATTTGGAGATGGAGCCTGGTATTAGAAGCAGTAATTTAGATGGGATTTGATCTTGTGGGTGAGTGGAGGGTTTCATTCTTTTAAGGATAGTTTCCACCTCTGTAGAATAGGTGGGCTCGAAGGCTTCCAGTGCTGTGAATGGGTAAGGGTGGTAGAGGGGATCTAAAGATGATGTGATAGGGTTGGAGGGTAATCTAGCCAAGGTGTTAGTATTCACTATGGTTGCGGACCTCACCTCTCCTGCTACCACACAACTCCCAGTTAATCACTCTAAAAATCGCTGCAATGAATTAGCTCAATTTTTCAAAAACAAAGTCTCTTCCATCACTGCACATTTCTCACATAAGAACATCAATATCTGCCTGCCCGCCATCAACTCGACAGCCTCCCTCTCAATTTTTGACTCTTCATCCTCCCTTGAAGTACAAAATATCCTTAAAAAATTAAAACCCTCATCTCATCCTTCTGAAACTATCCCCACTAAACTCCTGCTAGCCATTCCCGAAGTGATTTCCAAACCTCTCTCAAATATCCTTAATTGTTCCTTAGAGCATGGCACGGTCC
The DNA here is from genome assembly GCF_901001135.1 of Rhinatrema bivittatum. NCBI lineage: Eukaryota > Metazoa > Chordata > Amphibia > Gymnophiona > Rhinatrematidae > Rhinatrema > Rhinatrema bivittatum. The sequence goes on from NC_042616.1 coordinate 88,749,727, forward strand.
CTAAATTTCTTAAACAAGCAGTAGTTAAACCACTACTCAAAAAACCTAATCTTGACCCTGACACTTTATCTAATTACAGACCCGTCTCCAACCTACCCCTCCTAGCTAAAGTCCTTGAAAAAATAGTCAACTCACGCCTCTCCGATCACCTGGAACAAAACAATATTCTCCCTTCTACACAGCACGGTTTCAGAAAGCACTTAAGTACTGAAACCCTACTACTCTCCCTACATGACACCCTCATTAAAGGAACTGACTCAGGCTCCTCCTATTTGATTGCCATGCTTGACATCTCAGCGGCATTCGATACAGTCAATCATGATGTCCTCCTCGACATCCTCAGGAGTATCGGGATCACTGGCAATGCCCTATCCTGGATACGATCATATCTCCAGGACCGTCTTTTCACTGTTTTAGTTGATAACAATGAATCAGACCCCATTAGTCTGCCCCAAGGTGTTCCCCAAGGTTCCTCCCTCTCTTCCACCCTCTTTAATATATACATGCTCCCCCTCACTACTCTCCTCACTAACCTCCACATCAAGCATTTCATATATGCGGACGATGTGCAACTCATTTTCCCTTTCTCTGACTCTCTTCAAACTCCTCTTCTTAAATGGGAATCCTGTCTCTCCTCTATCAAAACATTACTAAATGACATGCAACTAGCTCTAAATCCCAGTAAGACTGAACTCTTAATCATATCAAATGGGCCCCCGCTCCCAGACATCCCACCTGCATACTCTTCCACATCTTTCCCATCACACGTTCGCAACCTTGGGGTTCTTATTGATAACCATCTTACTTTCAAACCCTTTATTAAATAACCATCTTACTTTCAAACCCTTTATTAAATCCATCATCAAGGAATGCTATTTTAAGCTCCAAACCATAAAAAAACTTAGACCTATGCTACACTTTTCTGATTTCCGCACTGTACTCCAGTCTATCATTTTATCTAAGGTAGACTATTGTAATGCACTCTTGCTAGGCATTCCCGTTACTCATACTAAACCCTTACAACTATTACAAAATGCTGCCGCTAGGATTCTAACTAATTCAAAAAAAAGAGATCACATCACCCCCACACTTATCGAACTTCACTGGCTCCCTATACATTTCCGAATTCGCTATAAAGCCCTTTCTATCATCCACAAAAGTCTGCTGAACTCTAACCTTAACTGGATTAACCCCCCACTCCTCCCCCGTACTTCGAATAGACCAACACGTACAGCCCTCCAAGGAACCCTACGCGCCCAACCTATCAAATCTTTTAAATTATCCTCTACCATAAGCAGAGCTTTCTCTCTCGCCGGCCCATCTATTTGGAACTCCCTGCCCTCTGATATACGCCTGGAAACATACACTCCTACCTTCAAAAAAAAACTGAAAACATGGCTCTTCCAGCAAGCTTACCAGATTTCACCAGCCATTACTTAAACCCCCCTGTTCTACTAAAACCCTTTTAACTAATAATCCTACTATATGACTAAGGAATTCGACCCTGTGGAATCTGTATTATGCCCTTCGATTTGGTACTTTTGAATCGGCTATTTATGTCATTATCTATTGTATATAGTTTTGTTCTTATATGTATATAGTGATTATGCTGTATCTATTTATTGACTACATGGACTCTGCCCAGTATAGTCAGTTCTACACCCTCCCAAGTTTTAGCCTCCTGTTTATCAGTTACATGTAAGGGCCCCGCCCAAAAGTTACGCTGTTTTACAATGTTATATGTAAGGGTTTCCGCCCATCTGTTACTGTTTAATTGTAAACCGATGCGATGTGTGAACGGTCATCGGTATAAAAGAGACTTTAAATAAATAAATAAATAAATAAATTTTACTCTGGAAGAAAATGGCCAGTTCATTGACCTTTGATTGGGCTAGGTCATCCAAAATCGGTGCGGAAGTTTTCTTGGTGAGGTCTGAAACGTAATGTAATGTAAATGTATACCAATGCTAGGGGGTGCTGCTTTTGCAGGTGTTGCTTTTGCAGGTGTTGCTGCATACCAGTGTTTATCATATGCCCTACTTGCTTCCCTCCTGCAGTAAATACACTGAGCAAAACATGGGTCCTCTCTCACTTTAAAGTGCCTCTAGATCAGGGATGTCATCCATAATCTCTTCTCTACATCCTTGGAGGCAGATGCTGGCACTGGAGTTGAGATGGAAAAATTCCAAAGGTATTGCTCATGCTTTCTGCATGCACTGTCTACTCTTCCTGTGGGATGATCTCAACATCATCAGTATCATCTCTCTACCCTATCACTAAACTTGTGATTAAAATGCTACTGACTACACTTCCTTAATTCTCTTCAGCTATTAGCTCTTCAATATCTACTGATTCAAAGAATCCCAGAAAATATTCTTCTTCTAAATCAGTTGGTGCAAATACTGCCTTCACTGCCTCAGAATGAGGAAGCAAAGAGGAGTGTGCTCTTGGTTTTGGGTGCTGCACTTCTGCTACCCCTGCCCTGCTAATACCAGTCTTGAATGACTCTCCCATAGTTTCACTCTGCTCCAAAACAAGAGGAAGAGGAACAGGTGGTGGTAGCACTTGCTCTCCAAATTTAAATTTCTTCTGCATTGAACTGCCTTTCTCCTGCCATTCTAGACCTAAAAAAGTCCCTCTTTAATATAGGTGCTGGATTGCCTTTTTTTATTGCTGCCCCTGCCAAAGCTACCAATCCTGCCAATATCCCCTCCTTTCTCTGTTCCTGACATAATAGAATTTGCTGAAGTGCACTGCTTACTGGGGGCTTGAACATTACAAATGAATTGTAACAGTACCCCCACTCTCAGTACCATTCTGATACAGGTTCTTGTGGTTTCTCAGATTTGAAAGGGCTTACTGACTGGAAACATCAGGCGACATCTAAGGGGGCTGCAATCACACATGCTTACCCTTCAAGGACAATAACCACAAACTGATCCCAGGCTTTATTATATAGCTCATTTATGATAATAATGCAATAAGAAATTATACATATATATATATATAATAATTTTCAGGTCCATATTCATCTGTTGTGTGGCTCAGCAAGTTATCTGGTTAACTTAGCTGGGATATTCAGTGGCGTGGCAATGCTGCTGTATATACCCAGCTATCTTAAAGTTAGCCAGATAAGTTTATCTGGCCAATTTAGCACAGATCAGCAGCATGACCAGAATTAGCCAGATAAGTTAACTCTGAATATTGGAGTTAGCCAGATAACTTATCTGGCTACCTCCACTCTTCTCTGGAACACCGCCTGCCAGCTCCTGGAATGCCTCCAACATTTTTTACTAAATTCTAGATGAATAGCAAGTTTTTCAATCACTTATCCAGCTAAATTCTAACTGAATAACTGGCTGAAAATGCCGGTTTTGCCATTTAGACAAATAACTTTTAAGTTACCCATCTAAATAGCTCTTGAATATGGACCTCAATAACACCACTAGTACAGTGTAGCACAGAAGTTCCCAAATCTGTCCTGGGTGACCCCCTAGTGAGCCAGTCGGGTTTTCAGGTCCTCCACAATGAATATGCATGAGATACATACTGCATGCTCTGGAGGCAGTGCATGTAAATTTATAAAAGTCTTACCAATACTGCTGAATGTGATCCTTGACTTACACCCAGGCAAGGCAGAACCACTCAGGGACAACCTGTCTCCATCTTTAGGAGACATATCATATATAGTGATATATACATTCATTAGAAAAGATTTTATTATTGTATACAAAACATTTTATCAAAAAGCTTCAAAAAACGTGTGAATGAGTTTTTATGGTGAATATTTGTTATTTGAATAGAAATTGAATGTTTCTTGAAGCTTTTTGATAAAATGTTTTGTATAAAATAATAATAAATTTTCTAATGAATTTATATATCACTATATATGATATGTTGTGTTAGAGTGTGTGATATATTTTTTATATAGTTGCCATTTTTTAGGATCCATCTTTAGGAGAGTCAGGTCTATTTTTACCCCACAGTAAACACCCCAGGGTTCTGAAAGAACTCAAAAATGAAATTTCAGATCTATTACTAATAATTTGTAACCTATCATTAATATCATCCATTGTACCTGAAGCCTGGAGGGTGGTCAATGTAACCCTGATTTTAAAAAGGACTCCAAGGTTGATCCGGGAAACTATAGACCGATTAGCCTGACTATAGTGACGAGAAAAATCATGAAAACTATTCTAAAGAACAAAATCACAGAACATATAGATAGACATGGTTTAATGGGACACAGCCAGCATGGATTTACCCAGGGCAAGTCTTGCCTCACAAATCTGCTACATTTTTTTTGAAAGGGGTTAATAAACATGTGGATAAAGGTGAACCGGTAGATGCATTGTATTTGGATTTTCAGAAGGCATTTGACAAAGTCCCTCATGAGAGGCTTCTAAGAAAACTAAAAAAGGCATGGGATAGAAGGCAATGTCCTTTTGTGTATTGTAAACTGCTTAAAAGACAGAAAACAGAGTAGGATTAAATGGTCAGTTTTCTCAGTGGAAAAAGGTAAACAATGATCTCAGGGATTTGTACTTTGACCAGCTGCGCGATCACTAACAAATACCAAAGAAACGGATCACATCACGCCCACACTCAGACAACTCCAATGGCTACCCGTCCCTTTCAGATCTCAATACAAAACCCTCATGCTCATCCACAAAGCAATCCATAATGATAAAGCTAGATGGTTACAGGGACCTCTGTACCCCTGCAACCCTACCAGGAATCTCCGCTCAACCAACACAGGTTTACACACTACTCCCTCCATTAAGGAAGTGCATCGAGTCTCCACAAGAGAAGGCACTGCAAGTATAGCAGGCCCTCACCTCTGGAACAACCTCCCGGCTTCTCTCAGAACTGACCCCTCGACACTGTCCTTCCGAAAGAATCTCAAAACCTGGCTCTTTCGGAAAGCATTCCCTCCAGATAGCTAATTTCTGCTACCCCCTCCCCTGGCATTGCCAGTTCCCCTCTCTGCCACTGTACATAGTAAGTTATACCAGAACTTATTATTGTTGGAAAAGTTATTATGTAAAGCAAGATATATGTACTCAGTTAATCTGTTGTACTATATCATGTCATAAGGCTGACCTTAGACATCCTGTTGTATGTAAACCGGTGTGATATGTCAAATCAAATATCAGTACAGAAAAATAAATAAATAAATATATATATAATGGGGTAGATTTTCAAACCGCGTGAATTGGCGTACTTTTGCTGGCGCATCAGGCGCAAGCAAAGTACGTGGGATTTTAGTAGATACACGCGTAGCCGCGCGTATCCACTAAAATCCTGGATTGGCGCGCGCAAGGCTATCGATTCTGTATAGCCGGCGTGCGCCGAGCCGCGCAGCCTACCCCCGTTCCCTCCCCTCACCTTCCCCTCCCTTCCCCTACCTAACCCACCCGCCCAGCCCTGTCTAAATCCCCCCTTACCTTTGTCGGGGGATTTACGCCTCCCGGAGGGAGACTTAAATCCCCGCGCGCCAGCGGGCCGCTAGCGCGCCGGGACACGACCTGGGGGCGGGTACGGAGGGCGCAGCCACGCCCCCGGACCGCCCTGGGCCGTAACCACGCCCCCGGGCCCGCCCCCAAAACGCTGCCGACACGCCCCCAAAACGCAGCGCCGACCGGGCCCACCCCCGACACGCCCCCCTCGCCAAACCCCGGGACTTACGCGAGTCCCGGGGTCTGCGCGCACTGGTGCGCCTATTGAACATAGGCGCACCAGCGCGCAGGGCCCTGCTCGCCTAAATCCGCCCGGATTTAGGCTGATTTAGGCGAGCAGGGCTCTGAAAATCCGCCCCAATATATTTATTTAGAAATGATCTGGAAAGGGATACAAGTGACATGATCAGATTTGCCTCTGGGCAGGCGCAAATTGCGTGCACCGGCCGACTACCAGCACGCGATCCCCAGCACAGCGGCTAATATGGCCGCTGTGCCAGGAGCCTGACCCCGTCCCGCCCCTTTTTGCAAGCCCTGGGATTTACTCGTGTCCCGGGGATTTTTAAAGTAGGCCCGGCACGCGTAACCCTCAGTTTATGGCAAGACTGTACAAACCCAAGAGCTGAAGGTGGTATGGGTCTTCTAGAAATAGATTATACATATACAGAAATTATCATCAGCCTCCAGGCATACTTAACAGCATCAACAGACCCAAATACCCCAGAATTGCTGAAGTATGAAAGTAATCGGCCACAAACAGTTACCATCCTTAAACTCTGACAAGCGTTCCAAAAACTGAAGGTATGAGTGAAAATCCACCAGCACACATGAGGAAGGGCACAACAGATTTTCAAAATAGGGGAGAAAAAAACTATTTAAAGAGTGAGACCAGCAAATAAGGAAAAACAATTGGCAAAAGCACAAATTCAATGGAAATAGATTTTGATTACTGCATAGATGCTGGGTTGCTTTTTCTAACACAAGAAGAAATGGTTAATGAAAGGTGAACATAAACCTAAAGAGGAGAAATTGATAATTGCAGCACAGGACAGTAGACTACGGACAAAAGTCAGCATAAAAAAAACCCAACAACACAGACAAATAAAGATTCTGTAGCACAGAACTGGAAACAGTTGCTGGGTGCAATGTGCTGATGTCAGAAAGCCTGCATATCAAAAGGCACAACAAAATACTACAGCTCATCCACTGAAAACTATGTAAATACTAAAGCATCACAATATCAGAGAAACATTGGGATCATGACTCTGAAAGAACTGCAGACAATGAACAAGCTGCCATCACCTGGGGCATTTCCATTCCCACCAATAAAAAGTTCAATGCTGGAAAATCTGACATAATAGTAAAGGCAAAAAAAAAACAAAACCCCAAAATCACAAGACATGCATTGCTAATAGAAGGATCAATGCCAGCAACTATTCTGTACTACACATGGAAATACAGAAGATCATCAAGCACCAAAAGATGCAATCACAGACCACAACAATGTGGCAGAAATATACAGAACTAGTTCCAATTGAAGTGGGCGCCACCAGTTTGATTAGAAAGAACTTTCAAGCACATCTTTATAATGTTATCTGCACATATCGGGTTCTAGGAACTCTCTTTGGCACAAGGCCAGTATTAAGAAGAGCACAAAGCGGACGTTGCCAGAGAGGTGCTTATGCGCTCCAAATTGAGTGGGGGGCTTGGAGTGCCGGATCTTTCCCGCTATTTTCGGGCTGCTCAGTTTAAAAAGTTAGTGGATTTGCACATGACTCGACGCCCCAAATCGTGGGTTCTATTTGCTCAAGCATTGTTAGGGTCTATCCCTATCCAAAGCCTTCTCTGGCAGCCTAAGTCTACTTGGTTAATTGACCTGGCTGTGGTGCTTCCCCCCACTACTCACATGTTACTGCAACTGTGGCACAAGTATCGCTCCAACCTGGTGGGTAACAGGGAATACCACTCCAGTACCAATTTATATGTTAATAAGGCCTTTCACCCTGGTTTTGAGAGTTCCGCTTTTCGCGTCTGGCGGAGCCGGGGTATTCATCATTGGGGGCATATTTGGGGTTCCACTTCTATATGTCCTTTCCCTGATTTACAGCAGGCTTATTCCCTACCTGATTCCGCTATATATCCATATTTTCAATTGACCCATTTTGCGAAGACTCATATGCTGGCGGTGCACCTTAACTCTGAACAATCTGCCTTTGAAAAGCTATGTGAGAAGGCGAATACTTGTTCACGGACTATGTCCCAGATCTACCAAATGCTGTTACCCCAGTCCATACCTCACTACAAGTTCCAATTATTGTGGGAACGGGACTTGCAGGTATCCTGGACCCCGCAGATTTGGAAAACTCTCTTTCAAACCATGGGTAAAGGCTACATAGCCGCCTCGCTCATTGAGAACTCTTATAAAGTATTATATAGGTGGTATATGACTCCTGTACAATTACATAAGTTTACGCCTCTGTACCCAGATCACTGTTGGCGGTTATGTTCAATTGTGGGTAGCTATTATCATATGTGGTGGGATTGTCCTAAATTGCAAACGCTCTGGTGTGCAATATTCCACTGGCTGTGTGATTTTCTGCCGGAGATGCCAACGCCCACGGCTGCGCAGGCGTTATTGGGTGCTAAAATCCAAGGGCTTACTGCGGACCAAAATAAGCTGGCTCAATTTGTTTTCACTGCCAGCCGTTGTGAAATTGCTTGTCTGTGGAGATCCCACAATGTTCCCACAAAAGCAGCCGTACAACATAGGGTGCATACCATTTTTTTATTATCAAAAATCACAGCATTTAAGCACAAACAGTCGTCACGATTTGACATGATATGGCGCCCCTACCAACGGTGGCACTCGTCCATGACCTCTGACTTTCCGGGATCGCAGTGACCCCTTTTGCTTAGACATATTTATCTGTCCCTTTGTGATGTGACTCTCCCTACCTTTTCCTAAATTGCACACCATTGAGGCTAAGGGGGGGGGAGGGGCTTGGTATATTAAACTACAGCATTGATATCATTTCAGGTTTTTTTTACCTCTGATATGCAGACTACTGATTTGTTTATCTGTCGCAGTTTCCAATGTATGACAGCTTATACTTGTTTATATGGCATTATTGGACTGAGTTTTGCTGTTCTGTTGCTGTTCTCTATGGTCTGTTAAACCTGTTCTTTCGTTTTAATAAAACATTTTACAAATTAAAAAAAAAAAAAGAAGAGCACAAGCAGTAGATTTGAGAGATTGAGATCATACCCAACAAAGCCTGGCTTACGAGTGAGGTTCACTCTCGCCATGGTATGCGCAAAACAAACGCCTTTGGAGACATTACCACAGTAGTATGTGGCGATGTGTTATGGTATGGTATGGTAAGGAATGGATCTAATGAAGGCAGTAAAACAGTTTCCAGAACTTCCAGTATAAAACACTTTCATTTTAGGAGATTTGGGTTCAAAAACTAAAAGTCAGTTTTCTTTAATTTCACTCAATCCATTCTGCAGCAGTATTCCTGCAAGTCTCCCCTTGTTACAGCGACAGCACAAACGTGGGGTTTCCAACTACTATATTGAGATTCTGTACTGCATATTCGAAGGTTACACATTAATTCCTAATCAATACCAAAACCAGCAGACTTTTTTCTTCTTCAGTAACTAGCATTGTCTTACATTATTTACAACTGTTCACCTTTGTCCACTAATTACTTTAAATTACAGCATTTTATTCATTCAAACCACAAATAGAGCTAAAAAGCTATTCAGATTATAGAAAGGACCGAATGTTCATGACAATGCGTCTGGTATTCAGAGGTTTCCTGCACAGCTGGGATCCTTTCTCCAAGAATTAAAGTATGCACTTTGCATCTTCTTTTAACAATTATGGACGTCTAATATAAATGCCTGAACAATCAAGAATGGAAATGAAAACTCATTTAAAAGCCATGGCATCTTATTTTCCATCCAGAGGCTGCTCCTGGACCCTATTGATCTCCCAATGAAACCTCAGAATTCAGGCCCCTTGATATTCACTAAGCTGATCAACCCTGTGAATTATGAAGAAAAGAAAATACTCAAGAGTAGAAATTAAAGAATATAGTATATTCAACGATTTGTGTGCCAGGAGAATGGGTTGGTACTCTTTTGGGTAAGTTTGTTTCAAGTATTTATTTAGTTATGATCCCTGGTTACTACTATAATATGTGGCATTATTCTGTCAGGCTTCTTCATTGCTCCCTTCCAAGTCAGTGATACACAAGTATTTTCCTTCTCACCCAGCCAGCATACATATAAAGATGGGGTAAATTTTAAAATTTAAAAAAATCAGTCCTGCATTATATAAAATAAAAAAAAGTTGAAAGGTACAAATATGAAAAGGAACATATTCTTTGTCCCAAAAGTGATTTCAACACAATCTCCAGAAACAAATATATGACATCAAATTGCTTGAGTCCCAGGGCAACCTCAGAGGACATCTCCTAGTTCTCCCAAAAGAAGTATTTTCCCTTAGAAGCCCCTAGGATCAGGAAAATCCACTTCTCCCGCTCAAAGAGGGCAGCACACTACTTGGCTGATGATCCAGTCTCTTGGACAAACTCCTCTAATTCCTAAGACTTTGGATTAGGAAACCCTCCTGAGTCTGGATTCAGCTGGATCCCTTGCAGAAACCACTCCCACTTCCAGATGGAAAAAAAAAGAAGGTAAACCCTTCCTGGACCCCTTTCAGAGCACAGTCCCCTGTTGTCTCTCCTCAGTGCCTTCATTGATGACTCCCCAGAGTGACTCAGGGAGTCACCTCAAATGATATCCTACCACTGGCCCAACCTATTGAGAATGGACTCCTTCTGCCACTCAGCTCTTACTCCTCTTACTGAAAAGTGTCCTTCTTTCTCTTTAAGAGGGTTTTACAATCCAAGGGCCTCATTGACTAAGAATTTTTTCCAAAGACACAAAATGGGAGAAAAGCCTTAGTAAATCAGGCCTTCAGTTAGTTATTTGGGCATGACAGCTAAAGCTAAGGGAGGGGCCCCTACTGTGGTTCCCATGAAGTTGACGAGACTCTGTCATGGTGCTAGTTGATTCCAGCAGTGTGAAAATATTGGTTTGACAAGACTTGCTTAGACAGGCCAAGTTAATTCTCAGCAAAACAGTAACCATTGTCTGTCACAGGAATACTAAGATGTAACCTAGGGCCATAGTAAATATTAAATAGTAAATATTAAAACTGCAAGGGTGTCCATGTGCTTAGCGGCAAGTATACTACCCTCCATGCCAAATCCTATGGTTATTGTGAAAAGTTTCCCCAGGTTTGAGGATTTGTTAGTTTCTCATTGCTATGTCATGTTCAATGGTTTCTCTGATGACCTCTCGCTAGAAGAAGAGTTTCCTTTCAATGGCCTATTCCTCAAGTTAGGAAAACCTGCTGTCAGCAGAGACAGAACACAGGCCAATGGGGAGAGATAAGTTTACCTTTTAAGTAAAACACTGACAAGAGAAATAGAATGGAAATGTGAATTTCCTCTGCAGGGAAGTGTAGGTTTGGACTGAGGTTTGGGAGGGTAGGTGAGGGAGTATATATATCCCCAACTGGAGAATCTAGTTCCTAGGGCTGTGGCAGCCAAGCACTAAAAGGCTTAATGAGGACGACTCAGACTTGCTTTCCCCACTCAAAGAGACAGACTACAAGGGGTAGACCAGGAAGAGATGTCAGACCAAAGAATAGCTAAAAGGTGAATGCCCTCAGGAAGAACTTAAAAAGATTATTATTGATTGTACTGTGATTTTGAAGGGCTAATAGGCTTAGCCGGACCCTAGCCTGTGAGGTGACTGCTAACATATGTATAGTTAGAGCTCAGACCGAGCTAAGGTTTGCGATTCCTTCCTTTGTCTGTTTGCCTATTATTTATCCTTCCTAGTTTTCATCTTTGTAAAGAAACCCACGTGAATGAATTATTTGTAGAGGCTCTTTGCAAATACTAGCCTAAGATTCATACCAACCTTTTACAGGCAGGTACCTACAGGGTTGAGGAAGCTGTGGCACCCTCACTCTGGGTTTTCTTCTTGACTAAACAAGCCAATGGCAGATAGTTGAGAATTGGGGATGCCATTCTAGCACTGCCTGGTGAAGGGATATGAGCCACAGATGGGAAGCTGATAGCTATGTGAATCAGGTATCCCTCATCTCCCTGCCTATTCCCTCCAGCATCAGCTTCCCTTGCAACCAAAGCAAGAATCTGCCTTTCTGCCCTATTTCCTGCCTCTATAAACCTCCTCATCCCCTGCAAAGCATGTGCCTGTGAAAGGCACCCATCCTTCCTTTGCAGTCCAGATCAGCAGCTAATAGCTCCCTCTATTCTCCCTTACTCCCCAGGCAGAAACATTGGCAGATGCTGCTGAGGGAAATTGCCACCTTAGTGACTGCAAGATCAAAATCCAATCCCAGTGTTGCCTCAGACATTGCTTGAGCATGCCCGCTTTCCTTCCCCATTGTTTGGTAGATGTGGATTCCCCTCTTTTTTCAGTTTTACCTTGAGCACCAAAGCGTGCACTGACCTGGAGCGAGTATGGATGACAAGAAGGGTGCAGGAAGAATGAAGAGATGTCCTGAGCCTTTGATCGGTCTAGGGATAGGTTTTGGGCAAGGGGACTGACGGACTGACGATTTTCCCAGATGCAATGCACTAAACTCCTCCCAGTGGGTGTGATGAATCTACACTGTGCTGGGGTCTGCAGAGGAGCCCCTAGCCCTGCCAAGCAATGAAAGAGAAAAAAAGAGGGGTGGTTATATCTAGGGCTGCCCTGGAAAAGGATTGGAAAAAATGTAGTGAGAGCAATATTCAGTAAGCTGTTTAGGGAACAAATTATCTGTCTAAAGTTAGCCGGATAACTTGTCCCATATATTCAATGGGATAAACGTCCCACTGAATATATTAGCCTAAAGTTATCTGGCGAAATGGCTTCTGAATATCTACTCCTTAAAGTCTAGATCCAAAGGAGGAAGAAAGCAAGCACAATTAAACTAACTGGAAAAGAGGTGAAATAATGCAGATAATGTAAGGCATCCAAGAATTCATCAGTTTTCCTGCAAGATAAAGCTGGAAAGTGGCAAAGATACATTCAAAGCCAAATTCCACATGAAAATTAAATGAATCATTCTAGTTGCTGCTCTCTAGTTTCTTCCTGCAGTTCTTTCCTTCTTTGGTTGCTACAGCAATGGTTTTCATTCTGTACATTTTTTTCTTGCTTCCTTTTGCAGAGGAAAGAGTTTACCCGTCTGTTGTACCCTGCGGTGCATTGCAAGACAAGTCAGTCACCCCCACCACAAAGAGAGAGTAAATCGGGTTGCTATGGTCTGAAGAAGCTGGGAGGATCCAGATATTTAAATGCCGACTGTATCTTCCCAAGGAGAGTCATTCAGTAACTTAACAAGCTCCAAGCTGTGAGAAGGAAAGCAAACTGCAGAAAAGAAAGAAAACAGCAACAGAAAAGACAAGACTTTGCCCATGATCCAAAACACAGCTTCTATCTATAGAATTTACGTAGAAATGTGCATTGATTTCTACAAAATGCTTTGTTTGGATGAAATTAATTTATTGCAAGCACCTGTGCCTTTATTTCTCAGGCAACTGGGGTGCTTTTATACTTTGCTATGAAAATAATCCCCTGAAATATATCATACTGCAATCTGTCAAGTGCATCAGACATAATAAATACCTCACTTACTTAACAACTGGCGCTGCAGAGAAAAAAACCAAAAGGAAAAGGAAATCAGGGCATAGCCCTATAAAAATACTCTGGCAGGCAGAAATTAAAGCAATCAATCAACTCTTCATAGTATATCCACATCAATCAATATAATATTTTATTGTCTCCCATTGATGGATATACCACTAAAAGAAATTACAAGCAATAACTCTGGGGTTATAAACAGAAGTCATAGTACAAAATAATGTATTTCAGAAACCTTCATCAAGTGTCACCAAGCAGAATCGGACGATATCAATACAAAATCACTAGCCAGTTTTTGGGCAATTGCTGTGAAACTGTCAGACCATCAGCATGGATGCCTTTACTCTGAACCCAGCGCCAAAGCGAGCGTGTTTATGAGAAGTGACTTCTCTCTGCTTGGCAGCGGCTGGTTAGCTTGGAAGAAGCCCAAAGGTCCATGGAGTCCAGCCTTTCTGGGGTTTTTTTTCTGCTGCCCTGATAGTTCTTCCCCTGACACTAGGAGTGCATTTGCAGTGTGTATTTCTTTTCATTCTCATACCTGCTGCAATAAACATCTCTAATACTTTGGGGGTCTTAAGGGGCAATTTTGAGAAGCCCGATTAGTTGCAAAGTGCACGGTACTTTTCTTACTCGTAACGTAGCTAATTTCCACAGGAAAGCCACGTGAGAAGTCTGACCATTACAAAACGCGAAGCGCCAGCGGAATCTGCTCCTGTTATTTGTGCAGGTGGCAGAGAGGGGGTATAATAGCGTGTGCGCTGCTTTATGCCCCCAACCTAAACATGCCCAGCCCCGTTTCGATGTGGCTAAACACCTGCACACTGTGAATCCTAGGCCTCCTTTTTAAACTGTTCTTAGGGAGGGGGCAAATTTTGGAGACAGGCCAATTTAAGCAAGTAAATCAGTGTTTATCCATGTAAATAAATGTGTTTTAAAATTGCCCTCTTAGATGTCAAAAATAAATAAATAAAAGATATGATTTTACAAATTCTTGTAGTCTGCAATTTCCAACAATGCTGTTCAGTGGGGATAACAATTGTACATATATAATTTACAAATACATATATACTTACAATACAACAAACTAGTACACCAAACCATTATAAAATAAATACTCCCCTCATAACCATCAGAAAGAGTTGTAGCCTTTATTTATTTATTTTAAAAATTCTACCTTATTAGTTTCACTCCATTCAGTTAGATATAAAGACATTTAACCCAGATCGAGGGCAATTTTAGCAGGTGTTACTTTTAACCAGACAGAAAGATATAATATTAACAACTTATATGTTTTCTTCATTATCTTTCCCAACTGCAGCTTCAGCTGCGAATTTCCAAGTGGCTGCTCCCTGGCAGTTCGCGTGAGCCCTGAATGCCTGAATATACTCCCTCAAGGCCTGCTACCCATTTATGGCCTCGAAAGTCCAATGCAGGACTCAAGAGGTTCAACTCTCGGACAAAGGGGTAAGTTTGAAAGATGCAGTGGGGACAGGGGATAACTAAGACTGCATGTATGTAAGGCCTACCAGGCTGTTACTGATGTGCAAGTTTCTGCCAAGGGGTGGAGCAGGAGGAGTGTATTTGTGTACTTGGCTCATAACCACATGGAGAGGCCTTTCTACCAAATCTTTAAGTGCTCAAAGAGCCACTAGGAGGAGTTAGCGGAGTCGCGTATGGAGGAAGGGAGAGACGGCATGCCGCCTGCTCTTTTCCTGAGCTGGAGACAGAAGAGAAGTTTCCTTCTTCTCCTTTGGGGAAAACAAGTTAATGCTCTCCCATTTGATGTATCTAAGGGCTGGTTTTAGGCTCAAGAAGTAGAACCTACAGCAGTAGTCCTAGGAAGGCAAACTATCCCCATTTCAAAGGATAGGGGGACCTCTCTAAGGAGCTGTTGCACCCGCAAGTACTGTGTGTGGTTAAGTCTAAGTGGGAGAAAAGGATTCTTGGATGCTCTTGGCAAGGTCTTTAAGAGGAAAGGAGACTTGCAGGAGTCTTTGAGATTCCAAAACACTGAAACTATTCTCAAGAGCCTTAAGGAACTGGATTGTGTGATATCGGTCTATTGAAAACTTTGGAGAATGTTTTTTCTTAATGTACTATTATGTTACTTTATCTATTTTTGTGTCAGTAAACTTGATTTTGTTTTGGATCAACCACCTTTCATGTGAGAATTTTATCTAAATGACTGAGAACTGACCACCAACACCTTGGGACTAACAGCAATTGCTACCCCCTATTGCAGGGGTGACCAACTCTGGTCCTTGAAAGCCACAAAGACCCGATTTTCAGGATATCCACAATGAATTTACATGAGATAGATTTGCATATTCATTGTGGATGTCCTAAAAACCCATCCTGTTTGTGGTTTTCGAGGACTGGAGTGGACCATCCCTGCCCTATTGGAAGTATCTTGTTTCAGGGCTGTAGCAAGATTTTCCAGGACACTGCAGCATCTGAAGGGGGGGGGGGAGCACAAGGAGGACCCTTTGGAAAGGAGTTACATGTACAAAGCATCCCAACAAAAATAAACGTAGCCTTGGAATGATCTGCCCCATTTCCCAATCTTTTTTCCCTCAGACACAAATAGAAGTGGCTTCAGAAAGCTTTTCTTTCAAAATGATCTTTTGAGATAGAAGGACAATACTGAGGCCTTGAAAAATGAGTTTGCCAGAGCCTTAAATCTCTGCTATAGAGCCCCACACAGAAATAATTGTAAAACTATACTAATAAATGTTACAAAACAGCTGATGAACAGAATAACATCCAACAATTAAAAACTCATAAAAATTATTAAAAATTGTTCAAATATCAATAAAATATTTCAAAACAGCAGACATCACATAATACCCAATAATTAAAATGGCAGTCAATCAAGAAAAATAAACGTAAAAAGCCACCTTTACTTACCTTCTCCAGAAACTCTCCTACTCCTTTCCCTTGCAAGCCAATAGCACTCACCAGAAGCACCAGTGGCTGCTGAAGCTCTGTCCTCACAATCCTCTTCCTTAGGGCCCACAACTAGTCACTCACACACAGTCTCTGTCTCACACAGACCAGTAACCTCCCTAACTAGTCTCTCTTCCTCACACACACACACACCAGTCACCTCCCTGTCCAGTCTCTGTCTCTCACACACACACACCAGTCACCTCCCTGTCCAGTCTCTGGCTCACACACACACACACACACACACACACACCAGTCACCTCCCTGTCCAGTCTCTGGCTCTCACACACACACACCAGTCACCTCCCTGTCCAGTCTCTGTCTCTCTCACACACACCAGTCACCTCCCTGTCCAGTCTCTGTCTCTCACACACACACCAATCACCTCCCTGACCAGTCTCTGTCTCTCACACACAGACATCAGTCATCTCACTGACCAGTCTCTGTCTCCATTCTCGTTGCCTACCAGTCTCTGTCACACATACCAGTCATCTCCCTGACCAGTCTCTGTTTCTCTCACATAGACACCAGTTACCTCCCTGACCAGTCTCTGCCTCTCACACACACACAACCAGTCATCTTCCTGACCAGTCTGTCTCTCACAGAAGCACATCACCTCTGACCAGTCTCTCTCTCAATCACACACATGCTCTCTCACTTACATGAAAAATCTAAATCACACACAAATGCTCTTGCTCCCATTCTACCATACACATACAAAGCTGCCACTCACACACTTAGGCACCCACTCTACCACACACACACACACAAAGCTGCCACTCACGCACCCAGGCACCAACTCTACCACACACACACAAAAATCTGCCATTGTCGCACCCATTGAACCACACCACACACACAAAGCTGCCACTCATGCATCCAGTCTACCACAGGCACACAAAGCTACCACTCATACACACACAAGCTCACATGGAGCCTCTTCTCATTGGCCCAATAACCCTGGCCTCCGCTTATCAGCTGCCACTGGCCTGGCCTCCGGTGGTATGCAACGTCTCTCCAGCCGCAGCCGGCGCACAGGGTCTCTCCAACTCTTCAGCCTCTGCTGGCTTGGCCTCCAGCAGCGGCACACAGCGTCTCTCTGATCTTCGGCTCCGCCGGCCTGGCCTCCGGCGGCAGCGCACAGGGTCTCTCTAACTCTTCAGCCTCCGCCGGCCTGGCCTCTGGTGGTGGCATGCAGCATCTTTCCGCTCTTCGGCCCCGCCCATGGGGAGAAGGGAACCACAAGTGGGGCAGTGGGACACTGGGAGCCGTGACACTGAATTGGAAAGTTATGCACACTAATGTTTATAGTACTGGTAAAAAAAAGTCTCAGAACTAGATGCAGTTGTGAAAGACACTGACTTGAATATTTATTTATTTATTTTGAATTCTTATATACCACATTTTCAATTAGTATCGGTCAGGGCGGTTTATAGTATTACATTCATAGTATTATATATTCCATAACAACATATCATACATCATATGGTATAAAACAAGTTAAAACATGTAACAGGCAATGGACAGAGAAAGGCATGTCTCCATATTAATGATAATAATGCAATGAGAAAGAGATTAACCTGAGACTTCAAATGCTTTTTTGAATAGGTAGGTTTTCAGGTTTTTCTTAAACCCTTTGCTATCTGATGTTAGACGGAAAGAGTCGGGTAAAGTGTTCCAGAGGGTTGGGCCAGCGATTGAGAAAGCGCGCTTTCTGGTAAGGTCAAGTCTGGCAATTTTAGTGGTAGGGATGTCTAAAAGGTTTTATTTGCTGAACGTGTCTGTTAGGTTTATAAATGCATAATGATGAGCATAACCAAAACCAGCGATTATTATGAATTGGTAACCAGTGTAAAGAGTTAAGGATAGGCATGATATGCTCGCGACATGTGGAATTCGTTAGTATACGGGCAGCAGAATTCTGAATTACTTGAAGCGGGCGGATACTGTTAATAGGGAGACCAATGTAAAGAACATTGCAGTAGTCCAAACCAGTAAGAATCAGTGCTTGCAGAACCGAGTGAAAGTTCTCTTTGTCAAAGAGTGTTTTTAGTTGCTTCAGTAATTGAATTTTATAGAAAGATGATTTGACAACTGCAGATTTCTGATCATTTATCATTAATTGAGCATCAAGGGTTATACCAACATTTCAGGGTTTTTGTGTAATTGAAATTAAATGACCATCAACTTTCAAAATGCCAGGCGGACGATTTGTTGAATTTAGAGTGGTTATTAACTGTATGATTTCAGTTTTAGATGTATTCAGTTTTGAACGATTGTGAGATAGCCAAATGTTTGTGGATTTTATACACAGACTAACCACAGATATGTTTTTTTTTCCCAAGAAACATTGTAAGGAATGAAGAATTGTATGTCATCAACATAAATTCTAAAATCTACACCCAGACGAGAGAGAAGACTACAGAGTGGAAGAAGATATATGTTGAAAAGTAGAGCAGAAAGTAAGGAGCCTTGAGGAACTCCAGAGAGAATACAGTACCAATTTGAATTGTATGCACCAATGTTTATTTGTTGAGGACGTCTTGAGAAATAGAAAGTGAACCATTTTTATATGGTACTCGAGATTCCAATAGATTCTAAGTTAGTAAGTAGAATAGAATGATCCAGGGGGCAGTCGCAGAGTTGTGGTACACAGAGGACCATAACTGACATATACTTATATCAGGTTATAAATCTGTTTAGAAGGACATTGTAGAAAGAAAAGGAGGAGTAAAACTACTTGTAAAAAAATAATAGTAAAGCAACAAACTGCAGGATTTAGGAGGTAAGGATGAAACATTGTGGTTTCATCTGGAAAGAGGGAATGGAACCTCCATTTATATTGGTGTGAAAGTAGAGCTGAAGAAAGAAGATGTCAATAAGGAGCTCCGAGGTCTGGTCCAGAGGCCGGGTCCCAATGACTGGGCCTTGGCCCAGGGTCAGGTCCAGGGTCAAGCCCAGGCCTCGGAGCTCTTCATTGGCATCTTCTTTCTTCGACTCTTCCTCACTAACTGATGCCGTCTGCTGGGGTCGTTGCGCCGGAGAACCCACTCTTGTTTCATGCATAGAATTCCATGCCTTAGAATGGAATAGCCGTGTTAGTTTGGTGTAGCAAAAATGCCACCCGGCTCGTCAATTTTGCTACCCCCTAAATTGTTCCATTCCCTTGGGTTTTTGCAGTTGACATACATCACTATATTTTATTAGCATTAAATATTAGCTGCCAGATTCTAGACTATTTTTCAAGCTTCACTAGATCCCTCCTCAAGTTTTACATACCTTCCTGGGTGTCTACTCTGTTGCAGATTTTGGTATCATCTACAAAAAGACACATTTTTATTGATTTGTTTTTACGTCCACAAAATGAATTACAAAAATGTTGAAAAGAACCAGTCCAAGGACAAATTCCTGTGGCATATCATAGTAATGCCCCTCTCATTGGAGTGAGATCCATTTACCACTACCCTTTATCACCTCTCGCTCAACCAGTTTTTAACCCAGTCAGTCACTTTACGGCCTGTAGGAAGATACCAGAAGTTTTACCACTGTAGTAACCAAATATGAATACTGACTTTACAAAACAGATGCCAACTTTACATGATGAACACTGACATGTATATTTCAGCAGAAATACACAGATGAGGAACTTTAGTTAGAGTAACAATATGTGATTAAGTTATCTGATTTGCCAGTTTAACTTAAGGGATATAGCTTGTCTCCTCCTACAGTGACCTAAGAACAGCCTAGATATATGTCAGGTACAGGTCCCAGACTGAAAAACAGCCTAAATCTGCCTGGAGATGGGAACAGACTATCCAAAAGTGTGAGATTATCAGACAGGTCAGTTCAAGGTGAGCTCTGACAAGCGGATTGTGATACATTGCAGGAGGACATTGTGAGACTGGAAGATTGGGCATCCAAATAGCAGATGAAATTTAATGTGGACAAGTGCAAGGTGTTGCATATAGGGAAAAATAACCCTTACTGTAGTTACACTATGTTAGGTTCCATATTAGGAGCTACCACCCAGGAAAAAGATCTAGGCTTCATAGTGGAAAATACTTTGAAATTGTCGGCTCAGTGTGCTGCAGCAGTCAAAAAAGCAAACAGAATGTTAGGAGTTATTAGGAAGGGAATGGTTAATAAAACAGAAAATGTCATAATACCTCTGTATCGCTCCATGGTGAGACCGCACCTTGAATACTGTGTACAATTTGGGAGGTCAGCCCGACCCTGTGTCGGGTTGGCCAAGATAATGCGGGCCCAGGCCCGCTCGGGAGAGCAGGCCCAGGCCCGCGGTAATAGCGCGGGGATAAGGGGGGAGGGGGGAAGTCAGTTAGGTCAGGGAGAAGGGAGGGGTGCAGCCTGGGGAGATTTTTCCCTGCGGACAGTGAGCCGGGATTGGCAGGTTAGGAGCGGCTGTGGTGCTGGCCGGCCAGGATTGCTCGGCGAGCAAGGAGCAGCTTGCAGTGGAAGGAGTCTCGGGGCAAGCGCGCCGTCAGCCTTGCACTTCGCCGCGACTGTCCCGAGAGCCAGCAGGCCGTTTTTCCCTCCCACCCGCCTTTCTATTGTTTTGATTGTAGCTGGTGTTGTTCTTGTTGTCACAGCGGTAGGGAAAAGGCAGGTGTGCGGATGGCCCGAGCCGATACAGCTTATACATGGGGTATCTGATAAAATGGTTTTATGTGGCAACTGGAAAATGGCGGACAACTGGGGTAGTTGTTGGTGGCAGGCTCCTTGCCGGCAGGCGGCGGGAGTCTCCTGGCCTGGCTCCTTGCTGGCTGGCGGCGGGGGTCCACCGGGTTGGCTCCTTGCTGGCAGGCAGTGGGGGTCTGAACTCGGTGTGGGGCCGAGGGACGAGCCGTGTGGCTGGCGAGGATCGTCTTGCTGGAGGAGTGGCGGACGATTATGTTGGTTGGTTATTTACATTTGTTATGTTAACTCAGGGGCTCGGGCCTCCAGGTTTTATTAAAGCTGCGGCCCTGTTAACCCAAAAAATCTGTTGTCTGTTATATTTATTTGGAATGTAAAAGGACGGATGCGAGTGAGTGATGTCCTGGATGCCCGCATTACTGGTCTCTGTATCTCAAAATAGATATAGTTACGATGGAGAAGGTACAGAGACGATCAACCAAAATAATAAAGGGGATGGAACAGCTCCCCTATGAAGAAAGGCTGAAGAGGTTAGGGCTGTTCAGCTTGGAGAAGAGACTGCTGAGAGAGGATATGATAGAGGTCTTTAAAATCATGAAAGGTCTTGAACAAGTAGATGTGAATTGGTTATTTACACTTTCGGATAATAGAAGGACTAGGGGGCACTCCATGAAGTT